>NC_090927.1:1024008528-1024633528 GCF_040938575.1 Ambystoma mexicanum
AGGCTGCAAAGGCTAGACCCGAAGAGGAAACTGAGCTTTTATGTGGTCAGAATGGCTGATTTCAGGTGAGATGATCAATTATTCATTGCCTTCTCGCAGTCGAGGAAAGGTCTGGCATTGTCTAAACGGACGATTTCCTGTGGATTGTCCTCTGCATTGACAAATGCTATGGAAAGGCAGGGAAAGAACTGGCTTCAGGTCACATTCCAATAGGGGTGTGGTGACCTCTTCTGCTCTGCAAAGGGGAGTGCCAGTGAACCAGATCTACCAAGCAGTGACTTGGTTGTTGCTTCACACATTCACTAAGCACTACAACCTGGATGTGGCCAATGGGCTGAAGCCCGGTTTGGGAGAGCAATGTTGCAAAGCTTTCTGATTTAGACTTTAATCCACTGATTCCTCATCGCCTTCCTACCCTCCCTCTATGAAAGTGTTCTGGTCTCTGCTCTCAACTTATATTAATTATCTTGTGGGGTGATAACGAAAGGTTGATGATGCTCTGTGTTTAAAAAGAACCCCACAAAGTACTGTCAGCCTGTTGCTCCACAGTAGCATTGGCTTTTCCTCACAAAACAAAATCTGAAAATAAAATCTGGAAAAAATAATCAGATTTGTGCCTTTGTCATTACTGAATTATTATGGACTCTTCCCTGCGGCGGCTCAGTATGGGGTGACAAAGGTGGGGAACTGAGGTGTAGGGGCTTAGTGACGTGATATATGTACCACCGCCGTTCATGTCCAAAGTCGAAGCGGGGCGTGGTCGAGACATGACGGAGTCAGCGGACGACGCCGAGCGACACTATGCCCTTAGCCGAAAATTGCCTGAGCTGCTGACACTGGATGGGATATCTATGAGATGAGTAATCTGCTGGCGAAGATCCATAGAAAGAACATTACCGTAAGTCATTTCTCCTTCTACCTTACCATCTGTGCCATGTGCCATTACTCCTACTTGAATACTAATATGTCATTCAAAGACAACAAGAGCAAGACGGCTCATGTTCCATGGCATAATTTCTGGTTCCATGGCATAATTTCTGACTCTTAAATAAAATGAAGCTTGTACCCATGACCCAACAACTTCTGTTCCAATGTCCAAGCCCTTCTTTTGGTTCATATGATTGCTATACATGATCTGCTGTCCAATCTCCCTGACTCCACCCTGTGTCACAAAGACAGGCAGGATGACTTTTGTTTATATGGTTGTATGAGACTGTATCTGACACCTAATTCTATACCCATGCAAATGATGATGGTACCTGAGTACAATGGCAGTACCTGGGTATGTGATGCCTGCAACTTGCCATTTGAGCCTGTACCATTGCAAATATTGATATAATTAATATAGCCTTATAGACCTGCAACGAGGGGCCTACCGGGCCTCATGGTCCCTCATACCTCGTAACTCGATCTTCAGGGCTCATAACACCCGGTACGGCCCTCGCTGCAGGTCTATAAAGCTATATTAATTATTTACAAAAGTATTTATTATGTAAATAAATTATCTGTAGAATATTACTTCAGCGTATTAATTTTATTCTGTGAGAAACCTGAGGGTATTCTCACTCCTACTCCCCTTGGATCCTCTATGCAGGTGGCCGGGGAAAGGCCATCGCTTTTGGATCCTGAACCTGAGGGTGAACAAGAAAGGGAAGATCACCTGGGTGGAGGGTCCTTGAGGATTGGGAGTGGGGTTTCCCCCTTATCCTAGTGACAACCACTTTAACCCTCCCCTACCTTTATGGGTTACTGTAGATCAGTTCCCCTTTTGTCCCCTCCTGGGGTACCTGCCAGTACTGAGACGAGGGAGAAACAACTGAGAGTAATGAACACCATTTACTCTCACCACTTTGGTACTGGGACGAAGTAGATGACTTAAGAGGCACACCAGTATACTGAACAAACATGTCACACTAATAAGTTCAAGCAAAGTCTGGCAATTGAAACTAAGTATGCCGACCTGCAACCTTTCAAAGTCATTGGAGAGTATAAAATGAGCAGTATCAGGAAGGAAGGCGAGCGAGTTGTGAGAGCAGCTGAGACTCCAGAGTTGCCCAGGACCGGCCGATGGAGAACGAGACTCTGAGACACAGAGACTCTTGCAGAGTGAAGGAGTGAGAGGAAACGTGGTGAGGGTGCTGTGTTCCCAGGGAGCCGGAGTTGTCCAGGGAAGGGAGTCAGGAGGCGTGCCAATCCCTTATGAAGTAATTAGGAACAAATGCTCGCCCCCTTGGTCTGTGAAGGGAGCCCAGGAGTGTCTGAGGAGCTGCAGGCAAGGCCCTGACCTTGGAGGAAAAAGACGTTTCAACAGAATCCAGCTGAAGGCCAAGAACACAACCGGTGAATTTCAGATCATGGGAAACCCGGTATGTGAAAGGCGCATATGGTGAATACAATGTAGCAGAATAATTGCACATGAGGAACTACATGTTTGCAATCCCCGAGCAACGCTAAAGAATGAATAATTTAAGGAATACTAAGTAACAGAGTTGTTGTGTATCAAGAAATACATTCTCGAAAGACTGTATGAAGAAAGAAAGCCTTTTACAAAAAGGGGAGCTAAGCGAGAAGGCGAATTGTGAGCAAAACAGCATTTAACAAAAGGGTAGCCACGCGAGAGATGAAGTATGAGAAAATTCCCCAAGAAAGATTGTTCAGAATGAAAATAAGCAAACTGCTGACATTGAATACCGAACTGAATGAAACAGCAAAACTGCTAACCTTGAATACTGAATTGTTTTTTTAAACTTGAACTATACAAAGAGTACTCCCATATGTTGAATAATAACTGCTGGAAGAGAATTCAAAGTTTCTTGTTGCGGGACCTGTAATGGGTAGACTGTGCAGTCTAACAACTACGCCAAGACCAGAGAACCCCTATATGCTAAGAAGGAAACTTGCTATTGTGTTAAAAGGAAAACTGCCATTGGTGCACATGGGGGAAGGGATCCATGAGCTATGAAGAATTGTTGAAACTCAGTTTAAAGATAAAGCTTCAAGACACTTCTTTTCGTAACATCTTGTTGATATTGAACTTGGGCAAGGGAATCCTGAGACTTGCTGCCCTGGAACTATATTGAACTTGGGGAAGGGCGTCCTGACATTTACAAAGGTGTGGAATTTTATCACTTTAAATCCAAAAGAAGATAACCTGAACATTGTGCTGAACTTGTTGACATTTGGGGAAAAGAAACTGAAGAGTAAGCCCTAGCTGGAAATAGCCCAGAACTTTACTTTTGGAGCACTATTTAGTTTATGGTTGACATCCCTACACATTTTTTGTCTTATTTGTGAGGGCAAGCATAGGTTTTAGACACAGACAGAGTTTTCAGTTGAATTTACTGACACAGACTATCCTTAGTTTCTAATGTAGGGAAGTCCAACTTTAGCATATGGCAAGTTAGGATTTACACCTTCCTGACCTTTTCCTTAATAAAAGCCTTTTTGTTATATTTTGAATCTGTTTTATGTGTCTCCTTCCATGATGCCAACCTCACACAATACCTGATGACATTTTTCAGGATAAATTGGAGATTCATCAAAAAAGGAACTTGTGCCGTCTAATATAGGACGAATGAGTAATATCCAAAAGATTCTGAAAAAATAATAATATTTAGCGTCACGCTATTAAAATACATAAATTGCAAATTATATTGTTCAGAAGTGTGAAAATAAATTCAAAAAAGTACCTCAAAGTGTAATGATGTGTGCGTTGCTTGGAGAGGTCAGGTGTGAAACTCTACAGAAAATTAAATATCAACATTACAAAAAAAGATAAGTTCGACTCCAACAGATGAGTCATATACATAAAATAAGTAGTGGAGTTGGATAGAAACTGACCTTAATGTTTTGGGTGTACTTGTGGACAAATGCTACCAAGAACAATGCCAAAAAGCTGTATAGGCACAAATGACAGATATTTAAATTAACGTAGGTACGTACGTTACATAATGGATGCTGGAAATGCCGTGGTGATGTCATCGTGTTGACGTAAAAAGACGGCAACTATCGCGTATTGAAAGTCTACGTACATCTTAGAAAATTCAATATGTTATACACAAAGATAGAAAAATAAAGTAAGGAATTAAATCTCAGCAGGAAATATGTGTAATAGTGGGTAGAAATACCCACAGTAAGTAGAATGTGTAGACGTCATCACGTATAACGTCAAAGGTTGAAATAATATACTCATTTACAATATGTATTTCAGTAACAGATTATATGTATGACTTGATCCATTTTAACAGCATGTATAGTAATATTTAACAAATACATAAAAATAAAAATAGATTTGACTAATCAATACTTGAATATACATCAAAATTCTAGTGTGGTTTATTATGGTACACCCAAAATGCAGAATTCCAAAGGTAAGTTAGTCAGATGGAATCGCAAGAGCAAAATACATCTTTTCCGTAAAAGAGATGTGTAACAGATACTCAAGATCCCAATGCTTCTCCAACAACACAGATTGATCCATATATAGAAAATGATGTGACATTACATTAAATGAAGGACCCCCAACTGAGGTCCTCATTAATTCCTAATGGATACATAGAATCTAAGGTGTGGATGCAGTAAAGTTCACGTTGTGATAACCTTGTATTGATGTCGCCCCCTCTGGGTAGTTTGTGTATTGTCTCCAATATCACTACTCTTAATTGTGAGATATTGGGCCTCATTATGAGTGTGGCAGTCCGGAAATAAGCGTGCTGGTAGCAACATACCGGCACCCTTTCTGGACTGCCCCACGCCGACTCCGCAGGCATGGGCCATTATGCCCAGCAGGTCTGACCTGAGGGTGTAACGGCACACGCACGCAGAGTTTTCACAGAAGCACTGGCACTGTAAGCAATGGTGCCGGTGCTTGCGTGTCCCCATTCCCAAGGGAATCAGGACTAACATTTTCCGGCGCTGGACTTTCTGATCCGCCAGGTGGCACCAGGAAATCAGGTGCCGGATTTGGTGTTACAAGGACAGCGGCAACCTGCCGGTTGCACTCGTGGGTTACCACTGACTTCATGATGCGGCTCATTGTGTCTTTTATCCTTGAAGTGATGGACAACAGGTGTTTTGAGGTTGGACGTTGAAGATGTTGGATTTATGTTCTGTCCAACGTTCCTTCGCTTTCCTGATTGTTCGCACCATGTAGTAAATGACAAATGGGGAACTCCAAGCCATATATTACATATCGACTGTTAAAAGTTGAGTAACTACTTAGTTTTATCTTATGGCCAGTACAAGGGTGTTGTACACATTCTCCCTTCCTAATGTTACTACAGTTACTGCAACTATGGCATGGGAATGTTCAGTATTTTGGATGACTTGGTGTGGGTTGTGTCAAAAATTGATTTTTCTCTGCTCTTACTAGTTCATCACGGAAATTACGGCATCTTTTGATGGCCATTTTTGGTGGGTCTGGAAACAGTTTGTTAAGTAGAAGATCTAAATGAATCAGCTTCCAGTTCTTTTTGATGATCTGGGTTATTTGGTGGCTTTGTCTGGAGAATTTAAGTACATGTACAAGAGGAGACGATTCCACATTACGCTTCCTTTTGAGGAGTTGTCCCCTATCTTGTATTTCTGTGTTTGTCAGTGCCCCAGTTAAGACTTCCTATGGCTAGCCTCTTCTGCGGAAGCGTTCATATAATACTTTGTTTTCAAGTTCAAGTACAGAATAGTCGGATATAATCCTATCAAGTCTTTGAAATTGGCTAAATGGTAAGTTATCCTTAAGATGTTGTGGATGAAAACTATGATGGTGCAGAGTACTGTTCACATCTGTAGGTTTTCTATATATGTTAGTACATATGTTGCCATTCTGAAACTTTATCTCAGTATCAAGGAAATTAAGATTAGGTTTCCCAATCTCTTGTGAATTTCATTCTAGTGCGGGCTTCATTAAGGTACTCTACATAAGGTACTGCAATTTACACTGATCTAACCCCATCTCTTGCTCTCTCCCTCACTCTCTTTCTTTCTCTCTTTCTGTGTCTTTCTATGTGTTCTCATCTCTTCCTATGTGGGTGAAATTGGTGTTGTCGGGTCATAACATCTATAAAAAAATAGGAAATTACTTAATTGTACAAACATTGGGGTTGTGAGTTGTTACCAGGATGCGCAGGCAAGTGGATTCTATGGGGGGGCTAGAAGGTCGCTGTTGGGTGAACACCAGATTTGGATCGATCGACTTATAGAAGCAGCGATGAAGAAGCTGGTGTTTTGGATGGGGGCTCGAGCAAGGCAAGGCAGGTGTACTTTGTGGATAGAGCTGAGGCAACAATGCACTTTTGCTGGCACCGTGCGTTGGGGATCCGAGTTGAAAAGCGAATGGTGGTTCAGAGAGCAATGGACTCCAAAGGGCAGCGTCAAAGGGTCCTGCTAGATTGCTCAGCATCGAGTGCACTTAAGTCACGGCTCAGCGTGGGTCATCGACAACAGGGATCTTGGATGTTCTGGCTTCCAGGTGCTGAAGGTCCCACTCCAGGGTCTCAAGGGCCAATGTCAGTTCTTTTCTCGGGCTCCAAACACGAGGGAGTCTGGCACACATCTTCAGGGTACCTGTAACATAGTGAGGTCCTAGACAACAGGGTAGTTGGCAGAGAGGCAGGCTTATGGTCCAGCAGCAAAGTTCACCCAAATGGTCCTTGAGTATGGTTAGGGGACATAGCTGGTCTCTGGCTTGTAACACCTGCCTCCACCTCACAACTGGAGGACTTTAGAGAGGATGTCTCTCTTAGCAGGGCCCAGCGCAATCTTCGCAACTGATGACCGAAAGATGCATCAAGATGATTCCAAGAAGTGGTGTAGGACCCTATTTTTTTAAGGCAAAGCCCACAGCTGGTTGGGCTATGGCTATCCCGCTTTAATGGTCCAATTGTTACTCTTGAAATGAGTGAACTTTGCCCTTCTGACATCACATCCAAAGTTCTTTGTGCTGCATGATGTGGAGGGGACAGGAAGGAGAAATGGAGGCAGAGAGATTGAAAATGGTGGCATTTTCCTACCCATGGAGAGAGTTCCCCTGACTCCTGAAGGTGTATCACCCTCTAGTCCCCAGAGATCTGTTGTCCAGGTGGCCAGGGCAAGGCCATTGCTATTAGATCCAATTCCTGGGGGTGGACCAGTGGGGGAGGATCACCTGGGTGAGGGGTCTTCTGGGAGTGGAAGTGGAACACCAAGGGTTGAGACACAGTATCCCCTTCCCTGTAACACCTTTTCCCCATCCTAACCTGTAGTATATTTTGAAGCTCTACACATCCCTTTTCCTACACAAACACTTTCTTAGACTGTAACAGACAACAGACTAAGACCAGAGCTGTTTACCTGACATGTCCCAACACACGGGTCAGGCAATTGACAATACCCATGCACACCTGACGGCCCTTTACCTTTCTCACAGGGATAAAAGGCAGAGCACGAAAGCACACTTTGAGCAAGATCGAACGCACAAGGAGACAGCTACACGAAACTGGCAGTTCAAACAGTGTTGAAAGGCACTGAGACCTGGAAGGACGACAACGGGGGAATCGCCTTTGCCCTTCTGAACTCAGACCTGCGAAGCCTCTGTAAGGGAAAGCATAAAACCAGGAATTACAGCTGGCGTGCAGAGCAGCAGACGTCAGTATTACACCGCATACTCCTGCTTTGATAACGCAGACAGAGAGGCAAGCTGGCTACAGTGGTAATATCCTTGACTCCAGAAAAAAAAAGAAACCAACGGGTTCAGCACAGTCGGTGAGTCAGAGCAATCTGATATCAAACCGAACTGTGTTGAGCCCAAGGTTGCAAGTGGCAACATTTATAAACGCAAGGAATTCTAAAAACTAAGAGCTTGTGTGTATGTTTTGAAGGCCCAGTTGAGGTCCAGGTGTAGAGAGGTCCGGCACCTCATGGGCACTCCTTCTAAAGACTCTGATCAGTTTTGAAACTACAAGAACCAAAAGGTCCTAGGAAAGGGTGGCGAGAGGCATGAGAGTGGTCCTACAAGGTTCATGTCAAATCCCTTGTACAATCAAAAGTCTCTGACCCATTGCGAGTGGAAAGCTATGGGAAGGGAACCCAGCTTTCCAATAAAATTGTGAACTGTGGAATAAGGCAAGTGTGATCCTGACAGAGGGATGCCGAAAGAAAGCTAGGAGAAGGAAAACCCAGCTTTCAGATGAAAAGGAGCAATACATGAACTGTGTTAAAGAAAGGTCTTAGTTAACCCGACAGAGGAAGGCCCAAATTGCAAGGAGGATCCGAGCCTGACAGAGGGAGATCCTAGGGGTGAAGAGCAATTGCCCAAGGTGCAGGATAACAGAGAACGTTTGTTTGTCGTTGTGAATCAACAGGCCTTCTAAGGCAAGAAACCTTTGCAGGAAAGAACCTCAGCCTCTGAAGGTTTTGATAACGTTGAACTGGAACTGTGAACCTCATGCTGACTAGGCCCAGGAGTGTGCTGTGCTCAGAAGTCCCGCCTTGGCCCGTGCTTAAAACGTAGGGAAGGGAGACCCAGCCATACCATCGTGACTTTTCATTTTGTGAACTCTTCTTTCTTTTCTGATGGACATTATCCCACACTCTTTTTGTAATTTAGAAGTAAGGATTGGCACTAGTTTTTGTTCAGTGTAGGCCCTTTTTATTTGACAAGACGCCACTAGGACTTCCTCATTATTATTTGATGGTCGTAGCTTGCTCCTAACTTAGATTTAGGTTTAGATTAGGAGTTTATCTCACCCATTATAAAGTTCAATTAACACCCTTGAACTATGATCACTTGTGTCTGACTTTACTGTTGCCACCATGGGTTCCTTACATTTCCTTCTCAATAGAAACAAAGGCCTTTGAAAATGCAGGCCCCTAGTGTGAGACCTGGTATTTTGTGAATGGGTGTGGTCTTTGATTGCAGTTACCAGGCCGGCGTTCTGTGGAGTGGCTGCCCTTGTGGAAAAGGGTGTTACCCACACTTAGAAAGGAGCAAAGAGAAGCAACCCACCAGGCTACATTCCTGCCAGTAGGGCCGGGTCCACCCGGTGTCGGGGAATACACAGAACCCTTCCACAGCTGAACTGGGCCCACAGGGCTTACACATGTGACATTAATTTTATGTGGCTGCGATAACTCGGAAGGATGCTGTCCATCATACCTTAACTCAGGTATGGCTTAGATTTACAGTTTTATGTACCACCAGGACAACATCTTCAGAGGTGTATAGTTTTTGGAACAGAGATGCATAATCTAAATGCAGCCCCTGCGCTGTATAGACTTGGATGTCACTGCAGCTGTCAAGGGGGCACCTGTGACTTCTGAACCTGCTCTCTGCCACTGGTAGAGCAGGTGCTGGGAATCACAATACTGATGGAGCAAGGCGCAAGTATACACTATGCTTTTGGCATGGAACTTATGAAAGGGGAATCTGATTAGCAGATTTCCCTTTCAGAGTTGGAATTACCTGCATCATTTTCTTATTTAATAAAAATAAAAAAGCCAGGGCGTTCACACCCTTGCCAGATGGCAATTCATCACACCCTATCATTAAAATGTTTGTCATATTGAACCATTTGTTTGGATTCAGACTGCTTCAAGATTTGGATGTGAGAATGGAGTGGTTGTGACCTGATCACTTTGTTGGGGTCCAAGAGCCATCTGGCAGTATTCTCTGCACCAAATTTTAGCTGGGTATCAAGGTAGGGTTGGCTGGGCAAATATTAATTCCCAATGCACAGACATCCTAAGAAAATGATATATATAAGATACACAATGTTGTTGGGAAGATAATAACAGTGAAGGATGTTTGTGACTTTGACGGGTGAATTTTGCATTAGTTGACAACTGCACAGTAAGTAGGCATTGGAAGTTAGTAACTGGTATATGAAAATGGTGAATGCTTTTGAGAATTCCTCACACAGAAATATTTTTCGTTTGCAGACCTGCAGATATTGAGAAATGCATACTTTTCGATGCCAAATGCCCAAAATAGACACGCGTAAACTAACAGTTGCAGTGACTCGCCTCCGTATTTCATACTCAAGAGGAGTATAGTTTTCATATTGTTTTTTGGTACATCTCTAAAGCCTTTTCTTGAGTGATGCCATAAGCTGTTAAGAGCTAAAATATTGTAGGTATTGCAAAGCTGTGTGAACTTGGCTGTAAGTCCAAGTTAAAAAGGGCCCCAATCATGGACAAAATGTGCTATTGTGAGTTTGCGAAATCAACACTGTGGTATAGTCGCATCACAAGGAGAGCAAAATAACTTTACCAAGTACATTCAGGAGAAAATTGTTCTCTTGTATTTTGCATTACAGATTTTATTGCATTCTATTTTGCAGATGTAGTCAACTGAGCCGAACATGTGTAGAAGTATGCATTACCATTTTAATGCTAGGATCCACTCTAAATAGACTTTTTAACATCTGGCTTTTATGAATTCTCATTCGAATGAGCAATACAAGACCATTATCATGCTTCTTTTACTGTCTTGCTTGTTAATTGGCAAATTGTATTTGACTTGTTGGGCTCATAACCATGTCCTTAACTACTAAATTGAATATGGCCTTCTGGTTGTAATACAGTATCCATGAAGTGAATGTTGAGTATAAATCCATGTCCTTTCTCAGATTATCCATGTTGAGGAGGTTTACTTCTGTCATTTATAAATATCTTAAAAGTATACTCATATTGTGTTCAACAAGCATTCATTGCATGAAAGGCATATTGCTACATGCGTTGATTTACTGGACTCACTCTAACCCACCCCCCAATTTTGATTTGCTCCCATTGCTCAATTTCTCCATATAGAACATTTAGAGACACCTTTGTGCTATTGATTAATTATGATCATTCACAAAAGTACTCTTAAAATGTAAAAGCTTTGTAGCTATTTCCATTGCACTTTTGCTAGCAGCGCACCCACAGTGTCTCACAGCGACGGTGGGCTCATTGTCCAAGTACCACCTTTGTACCAGAACTGTACACACCAACAAGGCTAAAAGAATGGCGCTTTTGTATGCTACCTTTGAACTGGATTGAAACCTGCCCTTTAGGTTTTACAGGTGAGAGCCTACCTTAATGAACTAAATCGCTAATGCTAGAAATAATCACAAGACACTCCACCAAAGGTCACTGTAATGTAGTTGAGTACTATTTTCAAATGAGTGGATCATTAGTGACAGGTATTTTTTATGTCTGCCACTTAGTACTTCCCCTTCCACTCTAAGCAGTGCCAACCTTGCTGGCTGTCCAAAACGGCCAGAGCAACCGGTAAACATAAGCAGAACTGTCCTTTTCAGCAACCAGTTTAATTTACCAGAGGCTTCTTAGTTGGGAGGAAAGGGATGGAAGAGCAGTAGCATTGGGCTGAGCTAGAAGCAGCCTAAGCTGAGCCCCCAGAGACAAAGGGCAGGTGGGGGATGAGTCTGCAGCATCACTGCAGAAGTGCACTATTGCCAGCCAGGCTTCCTCCAGCCCAGCCATTGAGTCCCTGAGCATCTCTCAAGCCAACAATATTGCTCCTTGTTGGTGAAGTTGGAATGGTCGAGGGCATAAAGGGACTGGCATTGTGATGCTCTTAGCCCAGTGTTGGCTGTCACTGGCATGCACTCTGCAAGTGACAATCACTGCAAGACCAATAGGACCATAGCACCACTCCCCCTTCACCCACTCCCATTCCACCTTGTGATGAATCCAGGCAATAAGTCCCTTATGAGGCTAGGGAGGTGAGCCGACTCTGC
The DNA here is from genome assembly GCF_040938575.1 of Ambystoma mexicanum. Classification (NCBI taxonomy): domain Eukaryota; kingdom Metazoa; phylum Chordata; class Amphibia; order Caudata; family Ambystomatidae; genus Ambystoma; species Ambystoma mexicanum. The sequence continues at coordinate 1,024,020,243 of NC_090927.1, forward strand.
AACACCATCTCTAGGGGTCAAGGCAAGTGTTACCTCACAGGGAGAGACTCCCCCTTTGGGGACAAGGACTCCCGTATCTGTGAGGAACTCTGTACCTGTGAGGAACTCACTAAGCCATTCCCCTTAATGGCTTATATGAGACAATCAGAAATAAAGAACAGTATGACATCCAGAGATTTGCTTCAGGAAAAGCCACAATATGTCCTCACAAACAAGAAAGAGACTCTGGGCCTCATTACGATTGTGGCGGTAAGGCAACAACAGCGCCGGTAGTGCTACCGGCAGCGTTGTTACCATGCCGCCACATTACGAGTTCTGCTCGGGGGTGCCGCTCTGCACGCCTGGTCAGACCAGGCGTGCAGAGCGGCACCCGCAAGCAGAACTGGATGGTAGCAACGGTACCGTTATGAACGGTACCGCTGCTAGCATCCTCCCCATTCCCCTTGAGCCCTATGGGGGCTGAAACGGGAATGGGGACGTAGCGACTCTGGGTCCTGCACAAGGGGAATTACCGGGCCCGCCTAGGTCGGAATGGCCCAGTAATTCCCCTTTCACGGGACCCGGAGCCGGACCCGAGTTTGGGGGTAGCCATGCCGGTATAAACGGCATGGCTACCTCCAACCTCGTAATGAGGCCCTCTGTTTCTTTAAGGAGAAACCTCCATTTAACAGAGACGAGTAGACTGAAAGAGGAGGACATGTTGAGTAGAGGCGAAGCAGAGAGCCAGCGTAAGCAAGGGAAGCCCACTGATGGCGTGAGAGCCAAGAAGCCAAGAGAACCGCAGAGCCCATTACTTTTAGAAGGGTTCTGAACACAAGAGTGAAATGCTGGAGACCGAGCGCTCACACAGACTTGAGAACCGAGGAGACAGGAATCCAGGTCCTGGTGGTGGCGTGACCATGACAGCTTTGTGGTGGGCAGTGCGCATGTTCAGCGATGCCGATACCACCACGCTGAACGAACAGTGAGGTATCCGGTTACCCGCATTCATACCAGGTCGCAGAGAAGGAGAAGACCAAAAGTGGGATGCCAACGGAGCTCAAGAGAGAGTGTGATCCGGAGTCAAACAGGAGAGCCTCAGCGAGTGCTGGTCCTCGGGATGTTTCCCTACTAACCCAGAGATAACAGGGAGGCCACCAGGGAATCATTACCCCTCCGGAAAAACCCATCCCAGTGAAATTGATAAGATATAATATGATATGACATTTATAACGCGCCTATACACAAGTGTTTCAAGGTGCGACAATGCATGGGAGGGGAAACAGAGGGAAGAGAAAGACAACGATCCTACTAGGCCAGGTGACATTGAGATTGCACAAGTGCAGGGGAGGGCGGGGGAAGGGGAAAAGTGCGGCGGGAGAGGGCAGAGGGGAGAGGATAGTGCAATACATAGGATAACAGTAAGATAAATAAAGACAATAAATAAATAAAATAAAGACACTAAATAAATAAATAAAAGTGCGATCAGCAGGTAGCAAGTGCAAGGGTAAGTGCAGCCATCAGGTGTCGTAGTGGGGGCTGTAGGGGTACAGAACAGTCCCAGAGTGCAGGGTTGCCAGTGGGTCAGTGCAGGTGTGCAACTGGCGTCGAGGGACCTGGGCTCGAGATCAGAGGGTAGCCAGGTAACCTGTGCAGTTTTGGATTTAGTCAGGAGGTCAGCAGGAGAGAGGAGGAGAGAAAGCAGAAGCAAAGAGGAAGGTCTTGAGGTGGTTCCCCTCAAGTTTCAGAGGGGCCGGGAGGCTGTTCCACAGGGAGGCCCCCGCCAAAAAAGAGATCTACCACCAACTTGCTGCTTGGAGAAGCGACTGACCCTGAGGGAGTTGGAGGTGGATGAGCGAAGAGCTTGAGAGGGAAGATATTTAGGAAGAGCGAGTTGAAGATATTGAGGTCCCAGACCCCAGAAGGCCTTGTGGACAATGCAGAGAGTTTTGAACTTAATCCTTGCCGCCACTAGGAGCCAGTGCAAAGATTTCAGGCCTGGAGAGATACAATCCCTGGGCTTGAGGCCAAGGACAAGTCTCGCAGTCCTGTTTTGGATGAGTTGCAGAGGGCAGAGAGTAGAGACGGGCAGATTGAGAAAGAGGCTGTTACAGTAGTCCAGCCTAGAGAGAACCAGAGCTCTGGAGACAGTGAGCTTCTGGGGGAAGGTGAGGAAAGGAAGACTACCGCTGAGGAGGTGCAGCTGGTAGTGTGACTTCTTAGAGACATCAGAGATGTGAGGAGAGAAGGAAAGTGTGGAGTCGAAGATAACCCTAAGGTTTTTAGCCTTGCAGATGGGAGCGGGGAGAGAGCCAAGGGAGGCCCGCCAGAGAGTCACAGGAAAGGAGGGAGCAGGTGTGCCGATGAGGAGAATCTCGGTCTTACTGGCATTAAGGCAGAGATCATTGGAGTTACACCACTCTTGGATAGCAAAAAGACAGTCAGCGATGAGAGAAGGAGAAGAAGTGGCTGAAAGGAGCTTGAAGATGAGCTGGGTGTCATCCGCATAGCACTGAAAGTTGGGTGCATAGGGCGGCAATGCTCTGGGCAAGAAGTGCCAGGTATTGGTTGAACAGCCAGGCAGAGAGGTTAGGCCCCTGAGGAACACCACAGGTAGAGATAGAGATAGAGGAGAGGAAGGACACAAGTTGGACTTGTGAGGGTCGATCAGAGAGGAAGGAGGTCAGCCAAGCCAGGGCCTGATCAGTGATGCCCAGGTTATCACAGAGACGGTTGAGCAGGATGGCATGGTTGACCATATCAAAGGCAGAAGAGAGATTAAGTAAGATGATGACACAGGGGGTGTTGGAGTCGAGGTTTGAGAGCGGGTCTTCACGGATGTTCAGAAGAGCAGTTTCCGTGCTTCTGGCAGCTCTGAAGCCAGACTGATGGTCATGGAGACAACCAACAGATTCAGTGTGAAGGGTGAGTTGGGAGATGGCCAGCTTTTCCAGGAGTTTGCCCAAGTAGGGAGTGATGGAGATTTGACGATAGTTAGCCGGGCAGGAAGGGTCGGTAGAGGGTTTCTTAAGAAGAGGGTGCAAAAGGGAGTGCTTCAGTGGGGAGGGGAAGACTCCTATGGCAAAGGAGTGGTTGCAGAAATCAGCCAGGGCAGGAGCCACGGTGTCAATGTGGTCCTTGATGGTTTTGGAGGAAATGGGGCAAACCTGTTTTATTGAGACTTTCATAGATCAGTCTTGTCTAGAAACCTTGTCAGGGGAGAACAGACGTAAGGCAGAGAAGGAGGGAGGAGAGGTGGCCGTAGAAGGGCCAGAGGAAGAGCGGGGAGTAGAGGGAGGGCTGTGAGAGGAACAGAGAGAGGACAGGATGTTTTGAGTTTTAGAGATGAAATGAGAAGCTGGGGCCGTGCAGAGGGCCTGGGAGGGGGCAGGAGAGGTAGAGACTGCAGCAGGATTGACCAGCTCCTTGCAGATTTTAAAGAGTTTGTCTGAGTTGTTAGATCCCGCAGAGACACGAGCTTGGATGTGGGCTCTCTTCTTGGTGCGGGCACAGAGCCAGTATTGCCTTTGGAGCAGTCGGCAAACCAGTTTGTCAGAGGATGTGCAGGAAGCACGTCATTTCCTCTCAGCCACCTTGCACTTGCGTTTAAGGGTAATGAAGTCTGAGTCGTACCAGGAGTTACACTTGGCTTTGGGCTTCGAGTGGATCCTCATGCCAGGGGCTAGTACATCAAGAGTGTCAGATATAGCAGAGTGTAGCATGGAAAGGGCTGTGTAAGGGTGTGAGTCAGCCAAAGGGGGTGGGGGTGAGAAGAAAGTGGTGGCGAAAACCACAACTGACACACGCTTTATGGGTCGGATAACCGAGAAGGTAGGTGGCAGTGCTGGAGTTGGCTTAGCCTGAGGGGTACAGTGGGTGAGATGGGAGGAAAGGAGAAAGTGATCACTCCAGGAGAGAGGAGTGGTGAGAGGGATAGAAAGGGGGAGGTCAGAAGAGATCCGAGCATCCAGTGTGCCCTGCAGAGTGGGTCAGGCCCGAGGGGAGAATAGAGAGTGAGAGAGAGTCGCAGAGGTCAAGAAAGAGTCGAGTGGAAGGACAGGAAGCATCCAGGTGGATGTTGAAGTCTCCAAGAAGGAGGAGTTGAGTGGTGGAGGCCTGGAGGGAAGAGGAAAGGTCCGCCCATTCCGAGAGGAAGGTGGAGATCTGACCAGGTGGCCGATAGATGGTAGCCACAGTAAGGGAATGGCCAGGAGAGAGAGAGAGCCTGCAGACGAGGCAGTCGAGAGAGGAGTAGGCCTGCGTAGGAATGACAGAGGCAGGAAACCACTTAGGGAAGATCAGAGCTACACCCCCTCCGGAGCGGTTGCATCTGGGAGCGGAGAGGATCTTGTAGCCATCTGGTAGGAGAGTGTCAAAGCTTGTGACAGAGCTGGCCGTGAACCATGTCTCAGTGAGACTAAGGACATTGAGGTCAAGTTCCTCCAGGAGACGGTAGATGTCAGAGGAGTGTTGGACAGCAGAGCGAGAGTTTAGAGTGGCAATATGGAGAAGGTTGCTGTCCTTGAAAGACTTCCGGGGAGGGTTAAAATCAGAGGTATGCCCTGTGGAGGTGTAGTAGCAGCCAGAGGGGAGGTAGAAGAGGAAGGAGGAGAGGGAAGGTAGCCAATGAGGAGACAGTGAGGGGAGGCAAGGAAGCTGTGGGGGTAGAGAGGGTAAGCAGGAGAGAAAAGGAAATTGATAAGGCATGGGAAGCGTCTATCAAAGAGGAGAAGGTTGGCTTGAGGGCCCTGGACCAAGACAGTGCCATTCAAGTAGACATTAATGATGACCTTAGAGGAGTGGAAGGAGGTCACGAGGGCCTCCCACCTGGTGCCACCATTAATGGGAGAAGAGGAGAAATGAGAGAGAACAGCAGCCATATGAAGAGTCCATAGATCTGACGAGGGAACGACAAAGAGGATGTCAGTGAAATTTTGCCTGGAGGAATATGGAATAGAAGGACGATAAACTAAAAGAGAATCACAACTAAACCTACAAGAGAGACCCTTAAGCATTGAATACAAATACCCTGGGAAAAGTCAAAAATATTGCATAGAGCAAGAAGTGCAGAGTAGAGAATATCAGAAAGAGAATCCTATGAGTATGAAGCAAAGGCCAGTAGAGCCCATAAAGGAGCAACACTAAGTAAGCCACCCTAGTAGAGGGAGAACATTCAAGGGATAAAACAGAGGGCAAAAGGGGATCAATTGACGGATACAGAAGGTGACAAGAGACTATTTAAAAATAGCCTACTCAAGAGCTTTGAAGTGAAGAAGAAACTCTGAGAAGAGACAGTCAGGAGAAGGGAATCATTCTCCTGACTTTGTTTAGTTACTTAGAATAGTGGTAGGTTCAGATAGAACTCGTTTTTGGACAGAATACTATTTTTTTCTGACGACTGACGAGCACCTTAGTTATTTATATAGGCAGGCAATACCCTCATAGCAATAGGGAAAGATGGGCATTATTCTTATTATTATTTTTTTTGCATTTAAAAAAAATATATTTTTATTTGTTAGTTTTAACCTTACAGAGGTACAAAAGTAGGAAGCTTCAGAATCATACAATCTCAATCCAGTTCAGTTACTGAGTCTAATAGGAGAACAACCTTGGAAGTCCACGTTAACTAGGGGGGCGCATGGAGATATTATTCTTATTTAATGAACCATCAGTGGAAATGTCAACACTGTGTCCGCATTCTTCTTCTGACTCGCCACAACTACTACCAAGAGAAAGTTGCAGTGTTAGCTGTAGGCTTGCTCTTAGACTAGAACCTGAAGTAACTCAGAGATAAGGTATCAGGGCTTGGGGTCCCGACAAAATCTCATGTGGTAACAGCGCATTCTTTTAGTTCAGGTTATTTTGCATATGCCACAATACCAATGTAACAGCATATGGCCACCTAAGACCAGTCTCTTCCAATACTTTATACAACCTAATTTTGATGTCTTCTTTACAGCATTCTGCTATTCCACTATTTTGGGAATTATAGGTGCAATGAAAATACTGAGAGATGTTCAGGGCTTTATTAACCACCTGCCCAGTGAAGTACACACCTCTATCACTGCCAATAACTACAAGAAGACCAAATCTCAGGAATACATGTGGTAAGAAGCCTTTTGACAACAATGACAGAATCAGCACTTTGGCATGGGCATGCTTCTACCCACCCTGAACACATGCCCATCACCACCAAAACACATGGCTAAGACATTTGGGAAGCTGCAGAAAATGTACTGAATGTTAAGGAAAGAACCTTCCAGTTATGGGTGCACGGAAGGCAAAGTCTTTTCAGCTTTTCGCATGCTGTGGACCAGACAAAACAGTTACTACAAAAGTTCTGGGCTACTGTGGTGAAGTATGGTGAAAAACAGTTCCAGTTAACCATGGCAGCCATGGCCCCTTTTCTAGAATCAGCCACAGCATCCTCCTTGCAAAAATGGGACAAACAAAGGTTCTCTCGGAGGTCTTGCACCTTGGGCGATTGCCTTTTGCCCCTAGGATCTCCCTCTGTCGGGCTCGGATCCTCCTTGCAAAAATGGGCCTCCCTCCGTCAGGTTCACTACGATCTTTCTTTAACACAGTTCATGTATTTCTTTCACAGTTCATGTGTTGCTCTTTCTCATCAGAAAGCAGGGTATCCTTCTTCTTGCTTTCTTTCGGCATACCTCTGTCGGGTTCACACTTGCCTTATTCCACAGCTCACAATCTTATCAGAAAGCAGGGTTCCCTTCCCCTAGCTTTCCTCTGGCAATGGGTCAGAGACTTTCGATTGTACAAGGGATTTGATGCGACCCTTGTAGGGCCACTCTGATGCCTCATGCCACCCTTTCCTAGGGCCTTCTGGTTCTTGTAGTTCCAAAGAACAGGTCCCGGTCAGAGTCTTTCAAATGAGCGCCCACGTGGCGCCAGCCCCCTTTGCACCTGCACCTCAACTGGGCTTTCTTTAAAGTTCCAACACATACACAAGCTCTTTCTCTTTCCCAGATTCCTTGCGTTCAAAATTTGCTACTTGCAACCTTGGACTCAACACAGTTTGGTTTGCTGTCGGCTTCCTCCGACTCACCGGCTATATTGAACCCGTTGGCTTCTCTGATCTCTGGAGTCAAGGATAGTACCACGGTAGCCAGGGAAAGCAAGCCCCTGAACGCTCACACCAGAGAAAATACAACCGGCTAGGGAAGAAAAGCCAGAGTCGATCTTGTAAGGATAACATGTTTTATTTGCATGCGCAGATGGGAGCCACAGCAAAGAACTCTGCTGCCAATAACATTCTGCCTGAAAAGGTACAAGCAGAACCATTTAAGGCAATACATCATCATAATGACGCAATACATCTAGTACACACCTGAGCAGCTGTTTGGATGGACCCTATACAGGTGCTGCCTTTATCCATATGGGATGCCCATTTATTGGCCCCAGCCCAGTCCGCCCGTCTTCCATCAAGTGGGCACTGCTGGGCTCATCTTCCTCTCATGTCGAAGATCAGAAAACAAATTAGCTACACTCCTACTATACAGCTTATTTATCACTCGTACTGTGCACTTGGCAGGCTTCAAAACAGATCCACAGGAGGTTCCAGGGGACTCTAACCTTCACCCGCATATTTCACTCATTCCCTCTGTGCCATCCAACTCCCAGGTCTCCACCCTCATTTGGACTATTATGTATCCTTCACAGCACCTCACAATACAAGTCACAGGATTGTGGCTGCAACAATACATCCTGTCCATCCTATTTGAACATTTCAGGACTTGTTACTTTGGGGTTGATGGTCAAAGGGCACTTGGTGTCATGGAATTTGGGGATCTTAGGATTTAGTCAGTTATATGGGCCATAACTCGTGGTCACTCGGGAATGGGCCGGGTCGTGCTTTGGCCAAAGTTAGATAATATGCCCCCCAGGTGCCGGCCTCTAATCGCGGCATTGTAGGGCACATTCCTTTTGGGTGAAAGACAAATCTTCGCAACACTTTCAAGAACAATGGACAAACAGTGTGTCGGGTGGGGGGATGAACTGTCCTCATGGGCACTTGGGCATGACTTAAGATTTCTGTGGCCTCGTGAATTTGGGCCTAACGCATGTAATGGCGCCTTTACCGTGCTTACCGTGCAAGCCTTCGCTTCTACCTAGGAATACTCATATCTCTACAAAATAGCGATGCCGCCCGCGTCTTGGGCGCACCATATGAATATGCTATAATTGATGAGGTTAGCATGGGGTCCTGTTGGATGAGAGAAGCGCCCCTTTCACTGACCCCCTCTCCCCTGGTTCATTATAGTGCCTCAAATGCATCCCGCCTTACTTTAAAGTGCTAACGGGGATGGGGCTGTTTCCTTCCCAACACCAGCTTGCCTCTCCGCCTGCGTTATCAAAGTGGAAGGCCCCCGTGTACCATTGACATCTCCTGTTCCGCACGCCAGCTGCAACTCCCAGTCTTATGGTTTCCCTTTTGGTGGCTTAGTGGGTCTGAGTTGAAAAGGGCAACAGCAATTCCCCCTTCGTCGTCCTTCTAGGTCTCACTGCCTTTCTTTTATTTATTAATGTATTCATTTATAATGCTCCAGTAGCCCACAGGCATCGGGGCGCACACAAACACAATGACAGTAACGAGACGTGGAGACGAGACAAAGAGGATGGTCAGGTAAAAAAAGAGATTAGGTAGGTTGTTTTAAGAATATTGGGCCTCATTATGAGTCTGGCTGTAGCCGTGCCGGTAAAACTGACAGGCTTCCGCCGGACTTGTGATGAATTGTGGCTGCCTGACTTGACGGAATAACCGGGGCATTACAGTCATGTGGCAGCAATTGTTACTCCCCATTCGAGTCCCATAGGACTCAATGGGAATGGGGAGGGGGAGGACGTGCAACAGTGCCGGCGCTTCTGTCAAAGTCTGCTGGCGGATGCGGTTCCACCCGCCAGGGTTAGACCTGGCGGGCGAAACGGCACCCGCCATCAGACTCGTAGTTTGCCAGTCCGAAATCAACGGTGCCGGTAAGCTTACCAGCACCGTTGTTTCCGGACCAGCAAACTTGTAATGAGACCCATTGTCTTTAAAATATTCCTGAAACTAAAGGTTTACTTCCTGCCTTATGTTCTCGGGGAGGGAATTCCACAACTGGGCTACGCGGACTGGGAAGGATATGCCCATTCCCCTTGAATGCAGTCGTCTACCCGGCGAATAGCAAGTTACCACTGTTTTAAGGTAGGAGGGAGCGTTACCATAGAGGTAGCGGTGGAAAATGGTGCACGTTTTGAAATGGATGTGGTCCACTATGGACAGCCAATGCATGTCTATCCAATTTTTCGAAATGTTCTCCTTCCAGGGGACCCCTTTAATGATTTGTACAGCATCATTTTGAATTCACTGGCATCTTTTTATACTGGAAATGCTGGCACCAAGGAGTAGCACTTTGCAGTAGTACAGCCATGGTAAAATGACAGCACGGGCAATGGTAGCCACATTCACTTCTGTTAGAAAAGGTCAAATGTTCCTGATGAGTCTCAGATGATTGCAGTTTCTTAAAATCATTTTGGTATGCTCGTCCGCGTTTAGGGAGGCTTCCAGGATGACTCCCAGGGTTTTTACCTTTGGCTGGATAGATATCCTGGTTTTATCTATGGAGAAAGTGTCATAGCAGGTGCTAAGCTTGAGCCAATGATGAGGAACTCCATTTCCCCTCCATTTATATACATCCAATTATCAGACATCCATAGTTCGGCCTGGTTAAAGATCGAGTGAAGTTTGGATGAGTCTTTGGAATAGTCCCTGCTGATTTCCATGACCAGTTGCGTATCATCCGCGTAGTTGGTAAAATAGATGCCCAGGCTCTCCAGTGTAAGGCACAGAGTGTCTGGATATACATATTAAACAACTGGGGCGATAGGCTGGCTCCCTGAGGTACACCGCAGGGAATGGTGGCAGGGAGGGCATCTCCCCAGTGTATTATAGATAAATGGTTGGTTGGAAAGGATTGAAACCATTTGATGGCTCCACACTAGCAATTTCCTCTGGCTTCAAGGGTATGTAGAAGGCGTTGATGGTCAAGCATATCAAAGGCTGCCGAGAGATCCAAAAGGATCAGCAAGCCTGATTTTCCCTTCTCCATGATCCCCAGCATATGGGACCGCAGGTCTAATAAAGCTGTTTCGGTGCTGTGAGCTGGCCTGAAACCTCATTGACCTCCATGCAAGATATTATTGGTCTCTACGTGTGTTTGTAGCTGTGATGTTACAACTTTGTCTTCAGCAGGAAATGGCAGCTTGTTATAGGCCTGAAGTTTGCAGGCTCTCTAGGGTCATGGCACGTTTTTTTGGGCATGGGAGTAACAGTAACCGATTTGATGGAGGTAGGAATGCACTTGTCTCGAAAGATGGAATTATAAAACCGCGTTAAGAGGGGAGCGAAGATGGCGGTATGGTCTAGGATGAGCTTAGGGGGTATGGGGTTTTCTACACAAGAGGTGGGGTTCATGCTTGAGAGTATCTTCTCCATTTCTGATACCTTAATGGAATTCAGAACAAATGTGGGCGAACTTAAATAGTCCCTTGGAGCCATCCTAGTGTTGCTAGGAATCTTTCGGGTGTTTTGGGCGGTTAGAACTTGGTCTCTTGCTTTAATAATCTTTGCTTTGAAGGACGCTTGGACCATATTACAGTCATCCACTGGGGGAGGGGGGGGTATGAGCTGTAGCAGTAGAATCAGGTTTTTCGAATAATTTAAAGATTTAAAAGAGATTACCTGGTTTGTTTGGGGCCTCTTGAAGTGAGGAGAGAACTATATTTATTTGAACAGGTAGGTCTTTAGACCCGCTGTAAAGATTGATAAAGAATTTGCCCTTCTTAAGTTAACTGGGAGGCTATTCCATAGACTTGGTCCAGCAACTGAGAAGCTGCGGTCTCCTCTTGAGACACAGTTGGTCCTAGGAATAATGAGTAGACCATGGTAATCTAGATTTTCCAGACGGCAGTAGACTGTGTGCGACGTGGAAGGGGGATTTATCCTGTGACTGTTTGTATCATTAAATTGGAAAATCTAGATTTGGAGTATAGTTTTGCTATTAGCCCTGATTTGAAAAAGATACTGGTGTGTCGAAACACGTGTTATCCATGAAGGGCAATACATTAAAGATCAATCATTTCATCAGTATTCAGTGTGGCGCAGTTTCTAAATTGTGGAGCAATACTTTAACTGGTTCCCAGGTTCGTTCACTGGGTGGATAGCCTTTCCATTCTACTAAGTATTGTAAACGTCCTTTTCTGTACCTGGAATCGCAGATTTGGGATACTTCATACTCAATCTGACCCTGGACGAGTAGAGGAGGAGGACGGGGGGTGTTCTTGGTAGAGCTGTGGTAAGGTTTTAACAGGGAAGTATGGAAGACAGGATGGATTCTATTCCACGTTGGAGGAAAACATAGTTGATAGGCCACTGGGTTGATTTTCATGGAAACAACGAAAGGGCCGTAGTAACGAGGTGCCAGCTTATTGGGTCTCAAGTGTCTGGGCAAATATCGGGAGGATAACCAAACCTTGTCCCCAACATCATAGTCTGGAGCAGGGGGTCCTTCCAGGATTTTGCGGCATGAAATGGCAAATTTTGCGGCATGAAATGACAAATTTTGCGGCACAAACCTTTATTTATTGGGTCATTTTTGCGGGACATTTTGTATTAACTGGAGGGTGTAAGATTGCCACATTTCAGAAAATAGGCATAGTGCAAGGCTACAAGAGAGCCAGGGTATCATTATTATGTATCTTTTGTATTAATTTAATAGGAAGAGTCCCAGATGTCTCTGGCTTGGCAGAACAGTGTTTGATTTGGCTACATTTCTGGTTTAATGTTCATGCCTATTTAATAGTATTAACTAAATTGATCATTATCAATTGTAATGCTGAAAATATTCCCCTTCTATGTTCTCCAATCCCCCAAACACCCACACACCTCTCTCACCAACACACATCTCACCAACTCTACATCACAACTTGCATTCCTTAACCTCTCACTCTGTCATACAAATACTCACGTACTATGTCACACTGTCAAGTCACAATTTACACTGCCCAGCCCCTGCCACACTCCAAATCATACTCCCAACTCACACCTTACACTCTACAATTCCTCCCGCAATATACAGTCCTTCATTCTTTTGTGCTGCTTCTGCATCTTGCATCCTTTCTCCCATTCTATCGCACTCTTCCCTCATCCTTTTTCCCAATCTGCAGCTCACTGCCTCTTTCTGGCCAACCGTTTCCTCTCTGCTTTCTGGCTCACTGACCACACGCTCCCTCTACTTTCTGTACCTCTGCTCGCTCTCAGATTTCTGGCCCACCGCATCACTGCTTCCTCTGCTCTCTTGTGCAGCGCTTCCTCCTCTGACCCACTGCTCTCCCTCTGCTTTCTTGCCTATCACTTCACATCTCACCCATCACTCTCCCTCTCTCTCATAGTGTAACAATTTTTTTTATTTTTTTGAATGGTACATTTTGACCCAGTTCCTCAAATAATGGGGCATTTAAAAAAAGAACGCAGGATATGCTATTTTTAGACAACCCATTTTTGGAAATGAGAAGGTCACCTTATTCTCAAAGGTGACCGGCGCATTTCCACAGGCTTGAGCTGTAGCGCAAATTGTGCGCTGGCTAGCTGCCTTGAATGGTGATCTGGGTTGTTTGACCGAAGTGTAATTATTTGCGGCGGAATTGACCGTAGTCAATTTCGCTGCAAATTGATTTGCACTTCTGCCAAACAAGCCAAAATGTACCTTTCACCACCACCCCACGCCCTCCCCTACTTAACTGCTTGGTGGCTGCCGCTTCCCCTGCAACCCTGCGGTTCCAGATCCATCCCTCTAACGCGGGTTGGATCCGACTCCGCAGGGTCCCTTTTTCGTTATTTTCTTTTTTTCTGTCCCCGCCTCCAATTTTGAAGAAAAAGGGGAAAACACTTCTGAAACCACCCTAGACCGAAAATACTGAACATGTGGAGCGGGTGACACCCCCGCAACACATGTTCAGTATTTATAAAAATCGATCGAATAGTACTGGACGAAATAGGTCAAATTGGAACATTCGATAGATTTTTGTCATCAAAATGGGCAGTACTTTGAATAGAATCACTCTCCTGACATTGCTCTAGAAGCTCCCAGCGCCTTTCACAGGGACAGGCCCTCCAGGTGCCTGCCGCTGTAAAATGCGACCCAAAAAATTCATTTTTATCCTGTTTGAGGAACAGAAATGCAAGCGACACAGCAGCGGTTCATACCTTAAAAGAAATGCATGACAGGGTCAGCAAAGACCCTGTCATGCAGTGGCAGCCCCACATCCCGTGCGCGTAGGGTTGCCTACAATTTCTACACATTTAAAAGTGCATCTTGCTTGGAAATGAGGGATGCGCTTTTAAATTGACAGAAACGCCAATTTATTTGATCAAGGAGGTGAAAAAGGCCATCTGAATGGGCGCGCATATAAAATGTGCCCATTCATGTGTCCCTTGTGGATTGGGCTGCACTTTTTTGGGGCGCAAGTGATGAGATGCGTTAGCGCATTTAATTTCTTGTGTAAAAAAAAAAAGTTGAGAACCTGCCACCCTGAGTATAATTTTTCTTAAAACAGTAATTTTTGCAAATTACTTTTTAAAAAAAAGTAAAAAAAAAAAATGTTTTTTTTTAAAGATGCTGTTTTTGCACAAAACTGCAGTTTTTGCTGCATTTTGTGCAAAACGGACGTTTTCGCAGCATTTTGCGGGATCGCAAAATCGCTATAAGCTGGAGGGTCTGTCTATAGGACTCCAGATAACTTGGTCCATTGTAATTGGGCAGGTTACACCCCTAGACATAAATTTCCACTTTTAATTAGCAGCATGCAGAATGGACACCCCTGTGCCTGGTGTCCCAAGTTTCACCCTGCCTCCCTTCCATCAATCAGTGTTTTAGGGCGATGTGTCAGTTAGTTGGCTAAGGATGGCCTCGAAACTGTAGTCTCTTATTGGGAAAATTTATGGCATTCTTGGGTCCTGGATGACATCAGGCGATGGAACATCTTCGCGCCTGGCTGGTCACGTGTTAGTTCACCATGAATCTGCTTCAGTTTCCAGCTTTTAGTGCATTTAATTCCATGTCAGCCTAGCCACCTGCATTGCCCCCCTTTATCTTGACCTTCATGAGTCAGACGGGTATGCTCTGAAGTTGTAGTCTTGTGAGCTGATGCTCTCCTCCCCTTCTCTGGTTGACCTTGATTTCCAAGGCATGAGCTGCTCTTTGTTGAGTTTCGATTCTGCTCCTTCTCTTGCCTTTGGCTGGGTTTTGAAACTTGGCCTGTCAGGCCTCTGGCCGCCTGGGTACATTTCTGCTTTTACAAAATGGAGTCGCACTTGTATAATGTGCCTTATTGAGGTAGATATATGGTTGGCGCTTGCCGCTCTATCTTCTACTAAGCATTGCAAGCAGTATCGATTTCTTAGCATCTTGCGTTTCAAGCACACATGTTTAACAGGTCGGTTGCTTCCATCTTGTCTCATAGCACCATTTCCTTACATTTTACATTGTCTCTTCTCTGTGTCCATTTCATTTATTTTCGTAGTTACTCACACTGGTGTGCTTGTCTTCGATAACTGCTTTTGTTCATTCACGAGTCTGTTCAGGCCCTTGTGTCATTTCCACTGGCCTTCCATTAAGGCTTTTGGGGTCTCTTCGTGGACCGTGTGTAGGTACTCCTCATTTCGTATCAGCAGCTGGTATGGCTGTCTGATAGGGTACCGTGCTGCCCAGGGTTGTCTGGTTATGGGTGCTTCAACCGGTATGGATCTTCTGATGTATACTGGACAGAGTCCCAGTGCAGCTCTTTGTAGGTTAATTTGCTCTTCATATGTCACATTCCTTGGCAAGTACGCTCCTCTTACCTCGAAATGAGCGGAAGGGGTGCAGGCCATGTCTGGGATCTCCTCTGCACTTCCCCCTCTGGTCGGTTCATCGACCACTTCTGCAACCTCCTTTGCAATCATTTCTTTTGATTCTTCGGTGTCCTGCTCATCGTCAGCGTTTGTACATGATGGTGTGAATGTGTGAGCCTTTGGAGTCCATATTTTTATCACTCCCTTCAAACTCCCTGCTGTCTTTACATGTTCGTCTTTATTCCATGTCATCAGCTGACATTGTCCATTTGGGCTGCAGTAGATCCATTTTCCTCCGTACCATCTTTGTTTCTTAGGGTATGTGAACTGTGTTCCCTCTGGCGCAAATTTGCTGGCTTTCACAAAGTCTCTTATTTCTTCATCAGTTAGGTCTCTGGGCTTCCACTCTGGCTCGACATCAACCATTATTTTAATCCCTACGGCTTTCTTCGCAGTTTTCTGGCACTGTGTAATGATTATCTTGATAACACAGAATCCTAGCAATACCATTGCTAGTAGAGCTCCCAGAAACTTGAATATATCTGCCATCCATTGAGGGACCCACGAGAATAGGTCTCCAAACCAGCTGTCATCGTCCACTTCATCACTTTCATCGATCATCTGGTTTTTCAGGCTTGTCAACATGCTTATGGCCTCTGTTAGGGTTCCGTTTTCTTCATTGTGTGATGGTACGAATGTGCAACATGATTCTCCGATTTTTGCACAAACACCTCCATCCATTGCAGTGATCATGTCAAGCACATATCTGTTTTGAAAGGTCATCAGTCTGATTGCTCTCAGCTCTTCTTTGATCGCGTTGAATCCTTTTATAGTGGTATTGATGGTCTGCAATAACTCCCATCTGGTTATCTGCAACCATTTAGTATTCACTCCAACTTGGATGTGGGGCAAGAGTAGTGTTGTGAATACTGTTGAGGTGAGGCTGAACAGCCTGTGTTCGTATGGGATTGCATGGAATGCCTCTTCTGATTTGGGAGAAAAGTAATTTTCCCTCTTCATCCTGGATACCAGTTCCACAGATCTCCTTCTTCTTAGATGGGCATCTGCTTTCGGGAAACTGTCCAACTTCAGGTCATTCTTAGGGATCACTAATGCGGGAACGTGAACGTTCACTAGTGTGCATATGCCTCCCCAGTTTTTCGGCAGCCTTATGTATGCCTTGGATCCACACGCCCAGTAATGGTCCATAATAACTGCAGTTCCATGTGTCATTCCTGGGGCTTCAAAGATTCTTCCGCAGTTTTAATTCTCTCCCATCTTCCTTGTGCCATTGTTTCTGAAACATAGTTTCAGGCTCTCCAGTGGCACTATCTGCAGGGGTCCTCCTCTGTCTTCGACCCATGTTAGTAGCTTTACTAGCTTTGGCCACAGAGGTTTGCATAACCTCTGCAAATTCTCTATTGCTTCCTTGCAGGCTCCAAGGACCATACACGCTCGGCAGATTACTACTCCGTCCTCCCATCCATCTGGGGAGACCACTGACCCCCAGATCTGCATTTGGCCTCTGTTCTTCCAGATTTGAGCCTCTTCTGCACTCTTTTCTTGAATGTTCAGTCTCGGGTTAACTTCCCATCGTATCCCTGATCACTTCCCATCATATCCCTGATCCTTTGATGCCAGGGTTCTCATACCTGATCACATGATTTCTGGTGTGCGCTCGGTTTTTTGTTTTAATGTCCTGGACGTAGCCATCTTCATCCGGGTAATCCTTTTCGTTGGCCCATATCAACGAGGCGTCTCTTCCCATAAATTGTCCTCTGGTGTTGCACATTGCTACATGTGGCATACAGTGTGCTGTAGGGACATCAATTTCTACAGCCATGAAGATTTTGGATTTTCCCATGCTGTATGGTAGGAGAGCACAGACGAAGCATTCCCCTACCGACTGCCTTCGCCCTACTTAGTTCATGTGCTGGTACCATATGTTGTTTTCAAGATGGGCTGTGCTGTCCAGGTAATGATTAAGTTCATTGTTATCTTCGTGTGGGCTTCTCTTGATTCTCAGCGTTCTTCTGTAGTTTGCTATGGGGGTCATTACGACCCTGGCGTTAAGGGTTTAATGGCACCGTAAAATGTGTCGCCGCTGTTAAACCCTTAACGCCTGATTACGAGTTCCTTTTGTGGGACCCAACCTTAACGGCTGGTTTTACCAGCCGTTAAAGTAGGGTGCCGCAAAGGGACCTCGGTGCTAATTACGGTACCGCAATTTGCGGTACCGTACTTAGCGCCTTCCCCAGTCCCATTGAGCCCTATGGGGCGAAAATGGGAATTGGGAAGGGCCATGGTGAAATGGGGAAATACCGCCCGCCAACCTTGGAATGGGGCGGCATTTCCCCATTTCACCATGGCAGACTTGTTACAACACTGGCACCAACCATGGTGCTAATAGTGCCATGGTTTAGCGCCGGGGTTGTAATGAGGGCCTATGTTTCTAAATGCGTCTGTGCTGCTTTTTCTCTCTGGGTGTCTCGGTGGAGCAGGCTGCCTCGCTATGATAAGAGAAGGTTTTGTGTTTCTCATCCTCTCCTCTTGTTGGTTTTCATCGTGGTTCTCTGGCCGCCATTGGCTCCCCATCTCCTCAGCGTGAGGCTGAGTTATAGATCTGGTGCTTGTTTGCAGAGCTCGAGCTGGCGTGTTTGTCGTTATAGTCTCTGCAGTTCTATGTTCCAGCTCCTCGTGCAGTTTCTTTGCTCTGACTATGAATGGGAACAAATAGTCTATCAGCATTGGTGTTTTATCTGTGAATTCCTTTGTGGGAACTTCTGTTCTTTTGAGGGATTTTGCTATGCCCTCTCTCTCTAGTGGTTCACTTGGCTCCTCTTGAGTACTTCCACTGTTTTCTGGAATAGATTGTTCGGCATGCAGTCTCTACTTTTCTGCTGCTTTCGTTGGAGGCCCTGTAGCCATTGACACTTGCCCTTGTCTGTGTGCATCCTGTGTGTGGGTGCGTGCAGTGGTCAGTGCAGCGTTTTCATTCATTCCGTGCTGACCCTGTCTTCAGCTTTTCTCTTCCTTTGTTACCTCAAATGTGTCTAAATCATTGCTCATTACATTTAAATTCAGTTTGTTACTTTTATCATCAGGTTTTCTTGGGACTGGAATGACTATATAGGGTCTGGGTGCTTTCGTAGGCCCCAGATGTTCATTGTCTGGTGGGTGCACCGAGATCGGGACACTTCGTGCACCAATAAAGAAAGCAGTTCTGATTGTTAATGACAGAAAAACAATAATAATAATTATACATATACACACAATCGTTCGGAACGACAATTTGCAGCATTTTCGTCCAGGGAAGTGGGGACGCCCTTCTGTTGGGGGTAAAACCAAGTTACTGTTCTGGGCCCCCATTTCGACTGATTTCATAGTCAATTATTTATTCCTTCTTTTGCTCTGGTCTCGTATTTCGATAGTTCGTTACTATTAGAGGGACGAGTGCTTCTCCAAATGTCCCCCCTCACGTGAGTGACGACGGTAGTTTATAGGTACTCAGTACAGTTCCTGTGCTAGATTATGGAAAATGGTTAGGCTAGCACCTTTGGTACATCACATTCATTATACATATTGATAATAGGTGAGGTCCCAATGCACGCCTCAAATTTGTCTTGGTCCTGAGGACATGCTGGAACTTGCTCATTGCAAAAGAAGGAAAGGATGGAACTGCAAAAAATCACACAAAAATAAAATGTTGTAAAAATAAAAACAAAAGTAAAAATAAAAGTGAACATATGAAAAAATAGGAAAAAATGAGAAAAATGCAGAAAAATGAAAATAAGATGGTGAAGTTCTTGTATCCGCTCCTTTCACTCGGTCTCTCGGTGACAAGTTGGAGAACAGTGTCTCTCTCCTCGAACTGCTCCATGGCGGAAGGATGACGAAAAGGATAATAAGGAAAATAGAATAAAAATAAAAATAACTAGGATCAATGATGTCGTAATCCTCGTTTCTGCTCTTCTCGATCTGTCCTCGGAGGAAAGTTTATTGGGATCTCTTCTTCACAAGACTCTCCTCAGCAGTTGATGAACATAATTACTTCTCAGTTGTGCTATGATGGCTCTCAGGAGCTTGTTTAATTGTGCGTTCTTTACTGGGTCTCTGAGGAATACGGGTACGTCAACATTGCTGGGTCTACCCACTAGTTCTGGAAAGTTCTCAATGAGTTGAAAGAAGACATGGTATGCATATCTGCTGTCTTCTGGTGACAATGACATTCGCTCTGATTTTCTGGTCTCTAGATCACAGGCCTTTCCTGTGACGTGAACAGTCTTTACACTTTCCTGCTACGTGGATTGCGACCACGTAGTTCAGTTTGTACCACACTCGGTTTAGGAATTCGTTGTTTCTTGGATCTCTGATAAAGGTTAAGGTATCTGTGGTTCTCCCGACAAGTCCTGGGCATTCATCTATGATGCGGAAGAAGAGTGTGTATGTCAGTTCATCAGTGATCACTTGTGGTGGAAGCATCTGTACCCTTATCACTATACTCGGGCAGTGCAATGAAAGCTTCTGTGATGACAGTCAGTAGTTGCCAGATTATTTTCTTGTTGGCCGGATCTTGAATAAAGTCTTTGATGCTCGTAACTCTCCCTACAAGTGATGGATATGTCTCTAATACTAGCCGGAAACAGGAAAGCACATCCTCTGTGATGTTTCTACTGGGGGATACCATAAGTTCTGTGAACAAAGTCTCAATACAAATTGCTTCAGGACACTATGTTACACTCTCAGGCAATGTCTTATTTGCAGTCTATTAGAGTCTTGATTCTTTGTACTAATTGAGCCTGTCGTGCTTTCGAAAGTTAATTTTATCACTTTTGTTTTGGCTTTGGATGTGCCTCTCTTTACCCTGCAACTGGGATGTACAGAGTGTTTGTTATGTCCTTATTCCCCCTTTGCTTGGGGAACCTGTCCAGTTTTATGCCACAGCTTGTATCCAGGTTCTTTGTCTTGGTTTTCTGCTCATGCGTCCTTCTTCCTCGCCATGGATCTTGTCTGCACGTGCTGAGGTTCTTTCCCGTTGTCTGCGGTTTCTTTGCAGTGGGATGCAGCAGGAAGGCTCTCTCCTATATAGGGTTTAATGTCATTTAGGAAGATCCATGCCCTTCTACCCTGGAGCTTGACGGCGGAAGGGGGTGCAATCCTCTACGATGAAAGGGCCATTAAATCTTGGCTCGTCCCACCTTTTCCTGGTAAAATTCTTCACAAGCACGCTGTCACCAGGGAAGACGAGGGGCGCATGTACACCTTGCTCGGTGTCTGCTTCAGCATTTCCTGCTGTGTTTCGTGCTGCGCTGTCCCCTTTTCACTGTCGCTGCAGCTGGCCAATTGCATCTTTTCCTCTCTGGAACTTCGGGATCACCTCCCCTTCCTCTTCCCGCTTTTAAGGTTTTCGTCCGATCCGCTGCCCGTGGGAATGAGAAGGGTTATGCTTGGAAAGGCAGGTTCCTTCAGACCCACTGCAGATTTTCGAAATTTTACTCTATCATTGTCCACGGGGAGCTTCTCAGTCTACTCAGCTGGAATGGCGAAAGGACTTGTGATCTTACCGAAGGCCTAGAGTTACTTTGTGCCGTCGGTCTAAAGGTGTCTTAGTATTTATGATCAATAATTAATGGCCGGAACCATCCTCTGCTACCAAGTGTTCTGGAGGAGGGGAAATCACTGATGGGCCCATAGGTCAGCGCTCACCTTCTAGAACTTGTAAGACAAGATAGCCGCTCCATGTGAGGAAGGGGGTGCAGGATTCACTTACTCCAACACAACTCAATAATGAGGACTCAGTAAGTTGGCAAAGGGAAGTCTGTTTAATGACAATTACATCAAACAGAGAAACAAATGGAAATGAGCAGCATTGCGATCACCTGTCTCGCTCCGACTTCCTCGAACTTCAGTTAAACAGTCATTGTTATAGGCTAAGCTCGTCATCACTGATGTCTAATTCTATAAAAAATCATCATGCAGTATAATTGGTTAGGAAAGGTAACTTAAGTATAGGTGTTATATCTGTATAGGATAACAGGGCATGCAGATTGGATACCTCTTATCGGTTGGCAAGTTGTTTAAATCTGGTGACATAGGATAACATATCCTGAGATCATTGGTGAAACTCTAACAGCCTTTCTTGTGCAGTATACACCTGGCCATGGCGATTAAACATCTCCTTAAAGGCCTGGTGAACCCGTTGTAATTGTCTAGCAAGGGATCTCCTCCTGAGACCAATGGTGTAGCCCAGGCCAGGGCATTGACGGTGAGATGTGCGATGACAAACCCCACCTTCGCTCTAGGGGTGGAAAGGTAGTATGGCTTAAACGTGAAGTGCACCAGACAGGAATCCAGGAATGAGTGGAGCATTTTAGGGGAACCATCTTATTTACCCACTACTCCACCAGTAGAAGCGCTGTCCTGATAGGCTGAATCTCGGGATAGGACCAGTTGCTTCAAGGCAGCATTCTCTGCCTTAAGATTCTGTACCTCCGTGGAGAGTTCTTGCATTCCTCGTAAGAGATCCTGCATGGAAGGATCCATCTCTGGTGCCTTGTCAGACAATTGGCGTGTCAAACTGTCACGACTTGATTGGGGGCTCCCCTGTTTAGGCTTTGTAAGCTTCTTTCTTGATGGTTCTGGCTGCCCGCGTTTCTTGCAGGTGCGGGTCTTGTGGAGGTAAGGACGGGCTTCTGACGCCACACTGTCAATGTCCGGAAGGTTCCGGAATTCCTGGGTAGAGGTAAGCGGTCCGAGGGCACCCGCAAGAGCAGTCCTGGAAGGAGGGCCGCGGAAGAGGTAAGTCACAGCCGCAGTCGATGCCCGTTCTGTTCCGGGAGTCCTGGCTGGAGGTAAGCGGTCCGAGGGCAACCGCAAGAGCAGTCTGGAATGGAGGACCACGGAAGTGCTGAGTCGCGGCTGCAGTCGATGTCCGATATGTTCCGGGAGTCCTGGGTGGAAGTGAGCGGTCCGAGGGTGACCGTCAGAGCAGTCCGGAATGGAGGACCGTGGAATTGGTGAGTCGCAGCTGCAGTCGATATCTGATATGTTCCGGAAGTCCTGGGTGAAGGTAAGCGGTCCGAAGGCAACCGCAAGAGCAGTCCTGGAAGGAGGGCCGTGGAAGACAGACAGACACGGCCAGGGAGAGCAAGGAAGGCACAATCCTAGGACCGAGCACAAGGAACAACACTCGAGTAAGGAATTGTGAGCGCATTGACACGCGCCGATCCGCAGGGGCGGGGCGCTTATCTAGGCGGGCTAGAAACTATACCGTTGATCAAGGAGCGGTGCCCGCCATGTTGGGAGGGTGTTGGGCGCGTTCTGCAACGCTGTTGAATGGACCAGAAGGTCCAAAGGGGGCGGTAGCGAGGATTCATGACAGGATGTTATAGAAGACTGCTTGTACCTTGGCTGAGACTTGGCCATTACAGCCCAGATCACTCTGCCAAATACAGCCTAGGTTTTTAATCTTGGTGGCATATTTAAGACTAGACCCCAAAAACTGGGGAGGTCAAGGGCAGCTCTCTCCCTCTAGCAGGTGCTTGGGGCCGAACAATATCACCTTGTTTTTTGGGGGTTGAGTTGCAACCAATTGTTTTCCATCCAGGTCCCTATTTCTTCCAGACACCTGCCAACTGTGGCTATAGCATCCTCCACATCATCAAGCCTGATATGTAGCTGGGTGTTGTCAGCGTAGGAGTGGAATCCAAGATGATATTTCTCCAGAATGTCCATTGGACACGAAGATATATATTAAAGAGAAGTGGAGAAAGTGCTGATCCCTGCAGCAGCACACCACAGCACCAAAGGAGGATTTCAGATAAAAAACCTCCGGACTATACACATTGTTTATGCCCATTTTGATTCCTTGTTTTCCTTCGATGGAGCCTCCATCTATTTAGCCTCAGGTGATCGTTTGGTTTTCTTAAGGGTGGACAGCTCTCGAGCAAACCAATTGCACAGATTTAGTGTAATTGTCTACTAGGATGTCTATGTGGCCATCATCTGAAGATGTCAACATGATCGTGTTTAAGCATAACTCAATGTCAGTTATGGATATCTTTTTGAAATTCTGACTCATAACCCTCTTACAGGGATTGTTTTTTTCAGAATTGGTCTTACAGCCAATAGAGAATTCATTTAAGTAATCGACTGGTTTTCTACATTTGAACTGCCGGATTGGTGTCGCTGTCTCCTCGTGCATTCGGCCTTGCTCGAAGTGTGCTTTTGTGTTCTGCCTTTAATCCCTGTGGGGAAGGTAAAGGGGCGTCAGGTGTGCGTGGTTACTGTCAATTGCCTGACTCTGCCTGACCCGTGTGTTGGGACATGATAGGTAAACGGCTTTGGTGTTAGTCCGTTGTCTGTTACTGTGTAAGAAAGTGTTCGTGTGTGAAAAGGGGTGCGGGGTAGAGCTTCTAAATATATTACAGGGTAGGATGGGGAAAAGGTGTTACAGGGAAGGGGATGCCACGTCTCAACTCTGTGTCCCACTTCCACTCCCGAAGATCCCTCGCCCAGGTGATCCTCCCCCACTGGTCCACCCACAGGAACTGGATCCAATAGCGATGACCGTGTCCTAGCCACCTGGACGACAGATCCCCGGGGACCAATAAGTGAGACACCTTTGGGTTTCTCACACTTCCAATGAGGGAGCTGCCAATAGAAGGTTGCCAACATATCGAATCAAGACAGATTCCACTTTGAGCACCAGCGAGCCGAGGTCTCGTTTTAGAATCTTGGAAAAGAATGTTGGTCTTTCTGCATACCCTTTGTATAAGCAATGTGGTGGAAAATCAAAGACAATGCATGTTATACGATGGTGGGTACTGAGTTGCTATGAAGAAATGTAATGCTGTTTCAAGATTCAAACGAGTATGAATGCTGCTATAGTAATTAGGCCCGGCTAAAATAACATGTCACTTGCTTGGTGTTATATATTCCACTCATCTTTGGCTGTGAAATGCTTGCACACATATTTGTATTTCCACTTGGCACACCTAAGCCGTTCCATGTGATCAAGGTGCCTGGAAAAAGTCGCCAGGTAGGTGACTTTTTTTTCCTGACCCCTAAAATACTAGCCCCAAATATTCTAGGAGGGGTATAATTTTATTTTATAAACTCCAATCCTAGAATATTCCTTGAAAGTGTTTTATTTTACTGAGGGTGAATTCTTTGGGAAATGGGGCCCCTGGCAGCCGTTTCCCAGACGTCTTTATTACTGGAGACCACATAAGCCAGAATTCTTCTTGCCGCATTACTCATGTCCTGCACAGTAGGCTATTTTTATAAACCCTGACCATTCTAACTTCTCCGGTTGAGTCCAAATGACACTGCTTTGTATTTGAAACTAGATAAGTTATTCAGAGTTTGTGTACAGATTTCTGTTCTAGGCAGTTATAAGAAGGTACAGGCATTTGCTGTTTTTGTAGTATTTTTCGATAGGTTTATTATACAATGTCATGTCTTAAAAAAAAAAGAAACTAGAGAAGTTGCCACTTATCTTTTACAATACGACTTACTGCATGAGACCAGGAGACGTGAAAGAGTTGCGATTTCTCTTTGAAGCCTGTAAGATAATCAGAATGCACCAAGAGTACTCCCTATAATTGCCCTAATGGGCCCCTTAGTGTACGCCCCTCTCATTGGTTTCAATGTATCCGAAGGTGTATAAGAACTGCTGTGTTTTGGGAGGGGTATGTTCCAACTGGATTTGTTCGTGGTGACCTACCTTGTTGATTTATATTCTCAGTTTTTCCATTTTTAATGACATTCCCCAGCCTGCTTCAACTGGATGGTATCTTGAACTGCAAGTACCACAATGCTGGAGATGTTCACCAGTAAAGGAGAATAAATACTCAGTTATGGAAAAGAATGCAGAACACAGATCCAGTACTGTAAAGTGTGTTGCTGTAGCAGGGATGTAAGATATAATATCTGCACAATTTAGACCAACAAGGAAGTCAGTCAGGACACCTGCATTAACTGCACAGAGGTCTTGTACTAACCAACATGCTTCTTTCCCTGTATTCTGGTTCAGGGCTGGGGTTGCTCTTCCCTACCTTGCAGGCTGACATTGTAGGATAAACAATCCAGCTGCAGTGCTTCAAATATAATCTGATACAGTGGCAATGCCGTTTTAAGCTGCCCACCAGAGGTTAACCTTAGCTGGCCTAGCTTGATTTCACACTTCAAGATGACAGCCTGGGCACCTACCTCCATTTTCAATGCCATCACGTGGAGTGTTTCTGGTTTTGTGCTTTGAAGACCTTACGTAAATAAAGACGCTCAGACGGGACATCTCAAATAGTTGATGTTGTTCTCATCGTGTTCGACGCCCATTCTTTACATTTTCCATTTTGCACGTTTGTTTTGGTCCTGTTTCATTGCCCGACTCTTACCTTTATCATGGTTCGGATCAGTTGTTACGGTTTTTATTCTCCTGCATTTTTGGCTTTTATTCTCTGTGATTTCGTCAAGGTCCTTGCAACTTTTTCTGTGTGCTATGGCAGCGTCAGACTTTGGTGAACAGTTGATCTGATTTCCCTTCTTATAAGCTAGCCAATGGCAAGGTATTCATTAAAGCTAACCGGCTATTGAAAGCTATTGCATAACAGCCCTTTTCAGAGGTAAATGTCTCCCTTGGAGTTTCCTTATTCTATTATAACCAGCCTAAATGGTACTCAAGTTCGCAAACCAGAAGGATAAAAGGCTGCATCATGCATGCTTAGCAAGAACGTTTTTCTGTGTCAGCTAGGGAGTCCTTAGAAAGATACAAGCCTGCCTTAAAGCCGCCATATTATTATGTTACAATCTTCATTACTGCTTATTTTACTTACTGTAGGATGAAAAGCAGATATTGAGCACCTGGCATATGACTGAATCTGCCTCAGACTTCCAAGAATGCAGTTCTGCCAAAAAATCCAACAACTATCCACATTCAACAGTAACCTGCAAGGTACATACATATGACCAAAACAAGTACCTTAACCTACTGACATGTATTATTGCAGTGTTTAATGTGCTGACCTATCTGTACAAATGTCCAGATTCACAGCACTCTAGTTTCCCCTAGCTACCACTCTCGCCAACTTTCGCATATTGTTCCCCTTTTCCTACCACTAGTCTCTCTGCTTGCAGTCTTCTCTCTCTTTGAAAAACTCCTGAGATTAAGGCTGAATGAAGTGTTAAAGAAGATTCACCGACCAAGCAACATCTTACCTGTAGATTTGTGAAGATCTGTAAGCCACTTGTTTAGAAGGTTTGGCCAGCCTAAACTCCTTTATGGAATTTTAGGGCTTTGCCTTCTCCCTCACCAACTGTGCCAGGATTCGTACATTGATGCTAATCTGACCTTCATAGACAAGAAGAGCAAGAAGACTCATGTGCCCCGATATCATTTTCTACTCTTGTGTAAAATTAAGCTTGTACCCATTACCCAACAACTTCTGTTCCAGTATCCAATCTCTTCTTTCATCTCATTTCAATGGCATACATGATTTGCTCTCCAGTCTCCCTGATTCCACCCTGTGTCCCAAAGACAGGCAGGTTCATAAAGAGTCGGACATGGAGGTTGTATAACTAAACTGAAGTTTATTAAGAACTAATACAATTTTGGACCAAGAAGGTAAATGGCAACATAAAGCTTCCAAAACAAGCAACAGGATGACTTCTCCTCTGATTTAACAGTTGCAAAAACCGTGTCTAGGTTTCCCTCCTGGACCAATAAATGGCAACATAAAGCTTCCAAACAAAATAACATGATTGCATCTCCTCTGGTTTAACCATTACAGAAACCCCATCCACGGCCCCTTCCCTGAATAGTTTGCAGAGTTCGGACACTCCTAGTACTGGGGTATCTATGTGTCCCAGCACAAATTTCTTGT
The DNA here is from genome assembly GCF_040938575.1 of Ambystoma mexicanum. Classification (NCBI taxonomy): domain Eukaryota; kingdom Metazoa; phylum Chordata; class Amphibia; order Caudata; family Ambystomatidae; genus Ambystoma; species Ambystoma mexicanum. Next base: position 1,024,046,994 of record NC_090927.1, read on the forward strand.
CTTCTCATGGTTGCAGGTTCTGGTTATCTGCTTTCCATTCTCAATATGAGTTGGTCTCCAGGATTCATACTGGCAAATTGGGGTTCCATAATTGCTCTCAAAATGCCAGTGCTCTCTGCAGATAACTTGTAAACCTGTCTATGCCTATTATATATCCCGAAAGCCTCCCCTTGGGCTAGATAATTACTGGCTGCAATAGGCAGCGAAACAGATTTAGGCCCCCCATGCCATCTTGACTGGCAGTTACGTATTCGGCCTGCTGTGGAGCGAGTCACACTATCATTATCTCTTCCACCTTGAGAGCTCTGGCTCCTAATGTGAGCCTGTGCTGTGCCAGGATTACTGTTGTTAGCCTTAGGAAGACTCTTTCTGGCTTCTCCACACCCATGCTGTCTCCACAAGGGAACATAAAGAAGGCTTTCTATCCTGGGTTGAAGGGCTGCCTATAATAGGTATATCTTTTAAAGTAACTTAGATGCCTGGGCAAGTAACATTCCCCTGCCACAGACCTAGGGTATGGTCGAGTGGTCCAGGGGATCCCCTATGCACTACACTTGGGCCCAGCATCTTGTTGTGAGTGTTGACACCCAACCTCCACTACCAACCCATCCACTATCCCCGGACAAAGGATGGGTATATCTTCTCATATTACCCCCTCACCCCCACTTTCTTTTGAGCAGCTCTCTAGGGAATTAGGTGCTACTGGCTGGATTGGTATAAAAGAAGAGGGGACTCAGAAATCTCATGACCATTCCCAACGCTCTATAGGTTCTGCTTTCTAGCAATCTCCTTGACCTTCCTGATCTCTCTCTTTCAGTACAGGCTGTCTTTTCTTTGGGGGGCTCTACCTTCCCCTTTTCCTCTCACCGTTATTGATCCATTCCTAGAACCATGGTAGATCGGTGTCTAAATGTCTAAAATTACTTCCTCTGATAACTAGAGCATGATGGCTATGTCATTTGGAAACTGCTGGGGATTGACATGGAAATTCAGGTGGGCCTTGGGGTAGTTTTTCTGGTCCCAAAGCATGCACATCACTGATACCAGTCGCTCCAGGGTAAGTTGTTTGGGATACACAATGACTGATCTTGCTACTCTCTTACAACTTCTGATGATGCCATTGCTAATGTTTTCCTTACTCCCACAGATTCTTCGTCTTAGATATATATGTTCCAGTGCCACTTTACACGAGAAACCTTTTCAACTGCCAGGGGGTTGCAATGCATGTATGCGTTGGCTGAGGTTGACTCCAATGTATACCTTTGGCTCTGGACATGGTATCGGGGACAGAATATATGGTGCCATTGGTGACCAATAACCTTAACTTCTTTTTCTGCACACTCAGTATGCAGTTCTGAAATGCCACTATCAATTTTCTTTTTTTTTTAGCCTGTGCCATGGCTAATCCCAAAATGAGCTTCAAACCCTATAGCAAACTGCTTGAGGCAGATGGCCACATCCAAACCCCCACAAGAAAGTCCTGAAAATCTATGCATGGAATAGCCAACTGGGAGCCTGCACTAAGTTCTTTATTTTCCTTCACAAGAGCAGGAAATGCACTCCCTCCAATTCTCCTGCTTTGGAGCCATCTTCTGAAAAGGTCCCCTCTTTGAAAGAGACGAGGGTGGAACACCACTGAGAGCATAAACATTGGGAAGGAATCCAGATCACAAGAGGCTGACTCAAAAGAGAAGAAGCAGCAGCACAAGAGCTCTTGTTACTCAAGTGAACCTTCGCAACACCACTCTTCCTCCTTCTCCAGAAGGAATTGATTCTCCCATTCATGGCATGATGAAGATTCTCCTTGCTGCCTTTGATGGTAGCATTCCATGGTCGCTTTTCTAAACTAGAGCAATGGGAGGTATTAAGGCAACAGATGCTTGACATCTTTGACACATTACTGACCACTTCTGTCCCAGCAGCAGAGGTGAAACAAGGGCCCACTGTGCTTAGACAAAGCAGCAGTGGCAACTCTTCAGTCCAAAACTGCACACTTGCTGGCTCGATTCCAGCAAAGACGCTTGTGACTGCTCCCCCCAATGTCAGAGGGCTCCACCTTTGTGTGTCATAGTACTGGCGCTGGCTTCTGTGGCTTTGCCTGGCACAGAGTGAATTTGACACCTGACCCGAGTTTACACCAGCTCCTAGAGCCAAATTTCCTATTAAAATGGGAACGATATTTGATGATGAGGGAGACCCAACCCCTAAAGGGTTGGAGATTTTGGATTTAGGAGAGATGGAGGACTTCTGAGAGGAATTCTACAACCAGGATTCTGTGCTTCCCAATCTGTCTTCTTTCCCCTGCGTTGCCGGTGGTTTGGATACTTCTCATGAGTTGATCTTAATGCAGGCCTCTGCATTTGCAAACTGCAAGCTTTCTGGCAGCCTTCTAATGCAAACGCTGTTGATACTGTGGGCCTGTTGGCACAAGTGAGGACACTTTTGACCAACTGCAAAAGTGACTCTTCTGCCCTTTAATGCCCTTTAATGCAATATTGATTACTCTAGTGCTGGGAGCGTAGTTGGAACTGGCCGCAACACCAGCTGTGGACCATGCATTTGCCAAAAAGCATCATGTTGCCCCCACAGATCCGAGGCTCCTGTCCACACACTCCAACTCCGAGAGTCTGGTAGTTGAGGCATCCAAAGTGAGGTAAAAGTCAGCCAAATTCCCTTCCTTTTCCCCAGAAAGAGAGAGCAAAGAGTTGGATGCTGTTGGACGTAAAGTGTTTGCATCAGACTGTCAGGGGCTCAAAGTGGGACCAGTGCCCCCAAAACCGAAGATGCAATGATGCATAAGAGGCAGAAAGGAAAATACTCCTGCAGGCATGAACGGTTAGGCTAGCTGTCACTCACCAGCCTTCCATGTTATCTGTTCCCTGGTCCGTCTGGAAGATTTTACGTGGTAAGGCCAGTCCATCTGGGGCTCCATGGTGTCTCAGAGGTTGGTTGGAATAACACTGTACAGGCAAGTGGAGACCCAGAGGAATCAAAGATAAGGCAGAGGAAAAGGCAGTTGGCAGAAAGAACCTCCAGCCTGATGACCATCTTCTCAGACGAGGAAGATGAAGGCAGATGAGTCTTGTAGGCATGTGGATGCTTGATGGTAGGAAAACAAATGAGGAGAGATGGCTTTGGAGGATCCAGCAAGGAAGCCCAAAAAATAGAGGAGGCAAATGCAGGACAAGGAGGCCCCTGGATGTGGAGCGGGAAGAAGGAGAACAGAGGCAAAATGGAGTGGAACGAATACAGGAAGGAAAAAGGCAAGGAAGGAAGGAAAATCACATAAAGAATGGAGTGAAGGCAAGGACTCACTTGAATTAACGGGAAGCATCCGCTCAACGCTCAAGGAAGCACAGAGCATTGAGACATGAAGTGAAGTCTCTTCGGAAGCTTCTTATTTCCTGGTTGCTCTGTAATAGGCCAAGCAGCAATGCATCATCACGTTCATGACTCTGACGGGAGACCCATACAGAAAAGCAGGCACCTGACCTTTGTCCCAAACAGCCAGGGATAGGCACGGCACTGTGACAGCATGCCCCCCCCCCCTCACTTCCCCAGGCCAGCTGGTCCTGGGCTTAAAGGGGTAATTTTAATGAAATGAGCAGAGAAGACGGGAAGCAGAGACATTGCCTGCAGGTTCCCAGGATCTATCAGCAGGACTGTAGCCCTTCCAGTCAAATTGGTATCGGAGGTGACCAAAATGTACCCTAGAGTCGCATATGCCATGCACTTCATATTCAGGTCCAGAACAGGTGTCATTTGGGGTAGGAGGTGACTGAATAGGTAAACGACTCGGAGCAAAGCATTTCAAGGGAGATACATGGAAGCAAGAATGTATTCTCTTTCAAGAAGGAGTCAGTTTCAGATGATATGCTACTGGGTTGATGTTTGCCAGGATAGGAAAGTGACCGAAGTATGTAGGACAGGGTTTGGTGACGGTCAGGTGAGAGGGTAAGTATTTAGAGGCCAACCAAGCTTTCTCCCCTGTGGAGTACACAGGTACCTGCGAACGATGGGCATCTGCTTTTCTCTTGTGCATTTTTCCTAGTATCCTGAATGTTCACAGCCTTTCTATGCCCTTAACGAATTAGATCTGCATGTATCTGGATTGAAGGCACCATTTCATTGCCCACAATGTGGCAGGGGAAATCATGTGAATAGTAATAGAATGGACTATTGAGTGTGGATTCATGATTACTCTTAAAGGCGAATTCCACCAGTGGTAGCTGGTCATGCCAATTGACCTGTGTGGCTGAAGCGTAGCACCGAAGGTACTGATTTAGTGTTTAATTGAGCTGCTCTGTTGCACCATTGCATTGTGATTTAAAACCTGAGGATTGGTTCCTTTTGATTCCCAGCAACATAAACAAGGAACTCCAGAACTGACTAGTACATCGTGGTCCTCTTTCTGAAATAATGGACCTTGGTAATCCATGCAGGCGATAGACATACATCGGGAACACCTGTGCCATAATAATGTCTACTGTAGGAATTTTGGGCAATGATGAAAAATGGGCCGGCTTGGTAAGGTGATCCACCGTAACCATTATGGCAGTATGTCCCCCAGAAGGTCGTAGGTTCATGACAAAATTGGTAGCAAAATCTTCCCAAGGGCCAGTTGGTGCATCAGTTGGTGTGACGATTCAAGGGTATTTGTCGCTTCTTCCCAAAGGAACCCGAACTTTCCGTCCAAGATACCTGGGTTCATTCACCGTCACCTCGTGATAAATCCTGTGGCGGTCAGACTAGCTTTGGCGTCAAAAATGCAGATTCATCCTGTGTTCCACATGTCTCTCCTTAAACCTGTTCAACCTGGTACCCGGGTAGCAATGCCACCGCAGCCAGTAGTAGTCGCTGGGGAGCCGGAATTCGAAGTCAAGGACATCCTGGATTCAAAGTACGTCAGATCCAAATTATACTACTTAGTAGACTGGAAGGGGTATGGTCCACAAGACAGGACATGGGAGCCTTGTGAGTACATCCATGCACCTCGCTTGCTTAGACGATTTCATCAGAACCATCCAAACAAACCAGACAGAAGAGCCACCTTGAGAGGGGCTTTGGGGGGGAGTGCTGTCATGATTCCTGCCCCTCATGTCCCCAGCCCTCTAAGATGTCAGGCTGGAGCCAGGCCACGATCACCTACATGGCCCTCAAGGGCCTCTCCATCCCTCCAAAGACCCACTTGGAGTCAGACTTGGCGCTTGTGACACCAGACTCACTCACTCCCATAGGATAACATTGGGGATTGGACTTGTAGTGCATTGATGGGGACAAGATGGATGCCCCCACAAATTTCGGTTCCCAGAACTGCATGTGCAGTCTAGTCTTTTGGGTGTGGTTCAGCCCAGAGATGCCTGGGATACGCAGAGACTATTTAAGCCACGCCCAGGCTGAGAAACATGCTTTGTGTTTTCTACACCTGTAGCGTGACACTCACCATGTTCGGATCGGTCTCCAGTAGGCCTGCATCTTTCTTCTGCGCTCTGCTCCGGCAAGAACAAGAACACCGTTAGGAACAGCCTTACCTTGCAGCGCTTCTGCCCATCATTCATCGCTTCTTTTGTACTGCGGGCATCTTCGGCGGTGTCATTCCCATCTCGGCACGCTGCTTCCTAAGTAAAAGGGAAAAGAACAGAAAAAAGGCATTAGTAAGCATTCAGCAAATCTTCGCTTATTTTTAAAGACTGTACGAGCTTCAAACGCTTACCTGAATCCCAGCTGCTCTGAGGGAACTCTGTCTCCGGAACTTCTCATCCGTCTGCAAGTGGGAAAAGACAATCCAGGTTAGCGTGGAAACATCTAGAGGCGCCGCATACCGCGCTTACTCACCACATTTCTTCTTCTTAACCGGCATCCACGCTGAAAACGTTGCGGCACCTAAAAGACACCGAAAAAGAACTCAGTTCAATACAAATATGAAAGGGTTGCATCGCGCATTGCGCTCTGATTCACCTTCAGCGCTACTCATCTCAGCAGCACGTTGCCATCCCTGGACTCCGGCCATCATCTAAGGAAGGAAAGGAACGAAGTTAGAGAACTGTTCAAAAGACTCATTATACTTACCTGTCAGACTGCCAGTGAAGTAACTAGGCAGCAACGAGTCCGAATCAATCAACGCGCCCCTGCGCAGAAAGCAGGACGGAGAGCACACTTTCCAAGAAAACAAGGCCCAGTCTCCAGTCGAGTAGACTCCAGGGAAGGGTTTGAGGTCGTAAGAGGTCAGAACAGGCTGAGTGACGTCCCCGTGGATACCAGGTGAGCGTTACAGCCGCATGTGTTACCTTTGGATTTCAGGCCCAGTCCCACATACGTAGGGTGCTTTTTGTGGATGAGAGTATACCTGGCCATGTCCTCTGCATTGGGGATGGGGGAATATAAGGGAGAGAGTAGAGGGGGAGCAGCAGTCTTGACTGTTCAATTTCAACCCATTTCGGTGGCTCTGTCGATGGGAGCCAGGCTTGGTAGGGCGCCAGTTGCGATGCCACCTAATATTTACGCAGGTTGGGAACCTCTAGGCCCCCCAGGCGAGCACTGCCCATCATTACTTTTTGGGGGATCCTGGCTTTCTTCCCTCACCATATAAATTGGAGCATTTTTTGCTGTAAGTGTGGGGGGGGGGGTGTAGCGGGTTTGGGGTGGGCAGGGAGGAGCAGATGTAGAGGAATAGCAGGAGTAGATTTGTTTTACAGGCCGTGATCCGACACAGGAGCGATATCTCTTGGGAAGCCCAGCGCTCAAGATCTCTCTCTAATTCTTTAATAAGAGGGGGGAGGGGAATATGTTGAGTACACGTCTCTCGGGCGGGCCGGGGTCTGGACACCTAAGTAATCTATGAATTTCCCATTCCATTGGATTGGGCAATCTATTCCGAGGATTATTCGTAATTGATAATGAACCCTGCAACTTCTCCAAATCTGTGTGGTTCTTGGAGGGAGTGAGCTAGTGAGGGCTGTATGTCTATTATAGACAGCATAACGTCATCGGCGTGCTGCAAGATTTTATGCTGGGAGGTGCCAATTGGCATCCCCTTAATAATGAGGTCCATGCAAACCTGCTGACCAAATGGCTCCATTATCAGGGCGAACAGGAGGGGAGATAGAGGGCACCCCTGCCTGGTTCCACAAGTTAGAGAAATAGGCACTGTTACATTTTAGAGGTTTTCGGGGAACAGTAGTTGGCCAGGACCATTTTACGAAAGCTTGGGCCGAACTGAAAGGCCTCAAGAATGAGCTGTAGAAAGGACCAGTCCACTTTCTCAAAGGCTTTGGACTCGTCTAAGGCCAGCAGCACCATTTTCTGAGAGTCCAGGGCTGCTATTTTCACTAAGTTTGGTGCTCGCCGGATATTGTCCCCAGTTGACCTACCTGCTATAAAGCATGTTTGATCAGGGTCAATTAATTTAGGGAAGAGTGCCGCCAAGCGGTTTGCTAAGATTTTAGAGTAGATTCTGGCATCTATATTTAATAGGGAAATGGGTCTATATGAGGTGCTCTCTCTGGGGTCTTTTCTGACCTTCAGCTGGAGGATGGTTGTGGACTCCTGCATAGTTGGTGTAATAGAGCCCGACAAACCAAAGGAATTAAAGAGGGCTGTCAGGGGGACCAACAGTTGGGGGCAAAACATCTTGTAGAGCTTTGTTGGGAACCCATCTGGGCTCTGGGCCCTGGACTTCAAGATTTTAATGGCTGCATCTAACTCCTCGCTCATGATTGGGGCATCCAGTGCTTCTCTGTCAGGCTTTTTGAGATGCAGGAGGGTGGTTCCTTTAAGATAGCGCACTTGTTCTGTCTTTTTACAGGGAGCCGCAGTCGTTGTCTTGGTGAGATGGGCCGCTGCCAGCTGTAGCTTGGTGTTCTCTGTATAGTGAATCTTTCCCTGTGGGTCCCGGAGACCCGTTATGATGTTTTGTCATTTTATCTTGGCTAGCTTTTCCACCAGGAATTTGTTTGCTTTATTGTTCTTGGTGGTCTTGTTTAGATTTGGCCAACGTGTGGGCCATTTCCTCTGCATAGTGGGCTTCCAGCTTGTTCCGAGCTATCTGCAGGGAGCGATGGGCCCTCAGTGACCAGCCCTTCTTGTATTTACCTTCAGCCGTCCGAACACCTTCTTCCAGTTTCATACGGGTCTCCAGTTTCTGTTTTTGGTGCGGTGCCCCGAGGGCTATTAGCTCCCACCTGACCACCGGCTTCATGGCAACACAGGTGTTGGCTGGAGAGGTGTGTTCTGTGGGATTCTCCTGGAAGTAGCCCTGAATTGCCTTAGCAAAAGCGTCCCTCAGCACCATGTCGTTCAGCATGTGGTTGTGTAGGCTCCAGCAGAGTTTGGGGGGTGGATCTGGATTGTGGGCTCAGGCTGTCAACATGACCAGAGCGTGGTCTGTTAAAAGTCTCGACTTTATGAACACCTCATCGAAAAAGGCAAGGATTTGTGGGGATGTCAGAAGCAAGTCTATCCGGGAGGAAGTTTGATGCACATGCGAGAAGAAGTAGTCTTTTTCTCCATGGTGTAGAACCCTCCAAGAGGCCACTACCCCCAGCGCCCTGAAGAGGTGAATAAGCCAGTAGTAATATTAAAGTCTCTAGGAGCTGGTGGGTGAGATTTGTTCCACAGGGGGCCCGGGAGCCCATTAAAGTCTCCCCCAATGATTATTTGGCCCTCAATGAAGGGGAGCAGCTTGGCCTCCAGTGCTTTATAAAAGGACTCCTGTCCCTCGTTGGGAGCATAGATGGAATACAAGGTGTATAGTTGCCCGAATATCGAGCCTTTAATTTCTGTGTAACGACCTTCTGGGCAGTATAACTTCTCCAGCGCCTTGAACGAGATGCCTTTAGTCAGGAGTATTGCCGTACCGCCTCTTTTAGTGCCGCTGGAGGCCGTGAACTGGAGTGGAAAGTGTCTGCTTCGGAGGCGTGGTGAGTCCAGTGGCAGCAGATGGGTTTCCTGCAGGAAGATTAGAGCCCCCCAGATCTTGCAGGCATTGCAGTATCGATTTACACTTGGGAGGAGAATTTAGGCCCTTCACATTAAGCGAGATGAAGTTCAATTTCTGGTGCGGTGGAAGTTCCCTGGGGGAGTCTCATTCCACAGAGAGTGGGGAAAAAACGGGGCCATTTTAGCCGCCATCTATGTCTTGTGCCCTTGCAGTTCCATTGCGCAACCGGGTTTTTAACTTGCGCTTCCAACTTTGAAGTGGTAACAAAATTGCAGCAGATAACAACCAACTCACTGCCGGTAACTATGCTGACAAACTGAGAATGGGGTATTAACCCTGTGGGCCTTTAGGCGCCATAGCGCTTTATGGCCGGGCATAGGTTGTGTGAAGCCTGGAATTAGAAGCTTATGGGGATCCGGTGATCAGGTATAGTGTTAGTGAATTCAAGAAGACGGGCGAGCCCCCAGTGGGAGGTGCTCTAGGTAGGTGTGTGGAGGAGAAGAGGAGAGGCCCTCAGGTCTGCTGCGGGAGAGTTCCAGTATTCCGTCCTTTGGTTACTCTTGTCCAAGTGTTCCATCTTGGTCTGGGGGACTCCTTTCTGGCTGGTGACGAGGGTTTCGATGAAGATTTGGGATGTCCTCTGCTTCCTCCAGTGAGCTAATAATGCGGGAAGTGTCAAAACAAATGAATTGAAGAGTGGTGGGGAAAAGCCAGCGGTAACACACCTTCTGTCTTGCACGTTGTCAAGGGCCTGAGCGCTCTTCGTAGTTGCATGGTTGCCACTGCGAGGTCTTGGAAGATTTGGAGTGACGTTCCTTGGAATGTGTGGTCTCCCTGTGTCCAGCTGGCTGCTAGGATCTCTTGTTTTGTAGTAGAGAAGTAGACCCGGGTAATTACGTCCGAGGGTTTGTCCTGCGGTCGGGCTCCTCTGGTGCGTATCCTATGGGTGCGGTCGAGGGGTAACATCGATTTGTCCAAATGTGGAAGCAGAGTCTGAAAGAGCTCCCCGATGTAGGCTGGAAGGGCCTGGTCTTAGATCAAGGTTGGCACTCCTTTGATCCGGAGGTTGTTCCTACGCCTGTTTTCCAGGTCCCCCTGTTTCTCTGCCAATTCGTCACTCTTCCCCTTTAGTGCTTGGATTCTTCTCTGGAGATCCGCCATCACCGCTGATTGGTCAGTTGAATGCTCCTCTACCTCTCCGAGTCTTTGTTCTGCCTCCAGTACCTGCTGGTTTAGTTGGTCCACCCTTGCCGAGATCCCTGAAACACAGCTCCTGAATTCTGCTTTAATTTCAGACATAAAAGCCTGTAGATCCTCTTTTGTGGCTAATTGCCCATAGTGGGACCCTGCGAGGGGGTTGGGGTCTCTTCTGCTTCTGTTTATCTTGAGGCTGGAGGAAAGCTGCAATGTCTGCGCTTTTATGGGCTTTTTGTGATTTAGCCATGTGTGGGGGTGAGGGGGTTGGGGTCCCCTCGGAGGGTGACTGGTGCTGATGATGCCGCTCTAGGACAAGGTGTAGGCGGGATGGGTCCTAGGAAGTGTCTCTGGTGTCTCTGTAGAGGGAGGTGAGGCTGGTGGCCCAGAAGGAGAGTCTCCCCTCGTGGCATCAACCCTCCCCTGAAGCAAGGCTTTCTCTCTGTGGTTTCACCACCCCACCGGTTTCTCCTCCAGGCTGGGTCCCCCTCACGACTCCCCGGCCCGGAACGGCAGCTCACCTTGCAGGTTAGGTGTGAAGATTGCTGTTTGTGTATAGCTGGGGGTGTCAGTGCTTGGCGGAATCCCTCGGTGCCACGCTGTGGCCTCTTTTCACCTGGAGAGATGGGTAGAGTCCTAATAGCTGTGGGCTCTCCGAGAAGCGCGGTCCCCTCTCCGCTCCTGGGGGCTCCCCAATCAGCGAGGGAGCTCTTGATGGTTCCTTGAGGCTCCGGGCCTCAGCGTGTGTAGGGCTGGCTTTATCAGGGGGGGAGCTTGTAGGGAGTCCCCGGCCCCGTGCTCCGGTGCTGGCCAGGGCACCAAGTCTCCCACAGCTCCTCCTCTGAGGAACGTACCTCCGCCTTCCCCTCCCCAGTGCCGGAGCACTGCACTGCGTCCCTGCTCCTAATAGGCAGCTCCGCTGCGATCTGCTGTTGTTCCGAGGGGGGGGGAGTCAGCTTCCCCGCTTTCCAGATCCGGCACACTTCGGGCATTGAGGCAGCCAACAGGGGCAGGGTCTCCTTGTCCCTCGGGTTGCTTTTCTGCAGCTCAGTGGCCTCAATCACCAGGTTTGCCTCCTGTAGCACTGCGCTTTGCGCAGCCCCCATATTCCAGAATGGACGGGGCAGCGGGTCTCAGGTCCTGCAACGGCTGGTATTATGGCAGCCATTTTGGACGACCCCAGCTGCCGGTCTGGCGGGAGCACTTCGTGGACATTTTCGCCGCTCCTGGGCCACTCAGCATTCCGCCGTTCTCCCCGTCACCGCAGCTCAGGCTCCCCTTCTGTTACCAGTATTACGGGGTGAAAAACGCTGTCTGGAATGGGTAGCTTACATACCAACCCTCCTGGCTTCACATGGAGTCTAACAGAGAAGCGTCCACATCACTGGCACTTCAAGCCACACTAAAATAGTTTCTTTTTGAAGTCACTCTGCCTTCATAAAGACATTATTTCCATTATTATTCGGTCCTTAACAGAAATAATTTCTTTATGAAGCTGGAGGGACTTAAAAAAAGAAAAAGAACTCCCCTCAACCCCATGACGTGTGTGTGTGTGTGAGTCTATGATGAAGGGGTGCACAATAAAATGTATGGGTGGCTGGGTGTGCGTGTCGAGTGTATGGTGAAAGGGTACACACTTAAATGTATGGGTGGCTGACTGGGTGGGCCTGTATGGTGAAAGGATGAACACTTAAATGTATGGTTGCATGGGTATGTATGGTGAATGGTGCGTGGGCTTGTGTTCATGGGCGCAACAAAAACCTACATTTCGGGGGGCGTGTTAACCCTTCAAATGTTGGGAGAGGTGCTAACTTCACGGGTGGTTGGGTAAGGGCATACTTATTTGTGTGGGGCGTGTAACTTCTTTATGCATTCTAATGAGACTATTCTATTGCTTTAATGTTACAAGCAGTTACCTTTCTCCTTTAACTCTGAAAGCACCCACTTATGCACTGCTGTGAGAATAAGCAGTCTCCTGTCCCCTCTCTACCCTTCCGTTCACTTCCCTGGCATGCAAGTACGAAACCCACATCAAGATTTCAATTGCCTAAAGAATTATGCATTTGAATGCAGGTCCGAACAGTGAAATGCTTTACGTTAGTAATTGCTGGGCCTTTGTTAAGAGCGAAAACCATGTGCCGTTTAACATATGTGTCCTGTTCTGTCCGGCAACAGCTCTGTAGGGTAGCCAGGTCGAGTCAACGTAGGCCAAAATGTCAACGGCGGCGGCTCATTGGTGTTGCACCACTACTTGTGTTTAATCCCTTGGTTACTTCTTGGTAATCTTCATTACTCGTAGCCTTATTCTTCCTCGTTCCAGTACTTGTGTATGAGGCCCTTTGACTCATACACAAGTACTGGGATGAGGTAGAGGGATATGGAGGTAATGTCTGGCTTAGTTACCTGTAATCGTCATTACTCCTAGTCCCACTCTTCCTCATCCCAGTACTTACCTATGAGGCAAGGAGCCTCATACGTAAGCACTGGGACAAGGAAAAGGGACATGGAGGTAATGCTGGGCCGAGAAGCATATTTTGGGGGTTGAGGCAGCGGGTGGGAGGGAGAGGGGATGTGTGGAGAGGTGGGATGGGGATTGTGCGATAAATCGTAATGTTCATCCATGTCCAGGCTATGCAGGCTTGCTACGTGGTATTAGTGGCTAGAGAGGCCTTTTGGTGCAGCCAGTCTAGTAATTTCGTAGTTTGAATTGACTTTTTTTAACTGGGCATCTCTGATAAAGCAGTCCTGCTGCTAAGTACAATTACCTGGGTAGACTGACATTTGCGTGCTGCCAGTCTAGCCATTTCTTACTGCAGCATTGAATACTTTTCTGGGCATCTGCGATAAAATAACCATGATAAGTGTTAATGATAAGTGTTATTGCTTTGAGGTATTTCTAAATGTGGCCTGGCATGCTTTACTGTAATATGTTATTACGTGTCTAGACTGGTCTACATTGTGCAGCCAGTTGGACATGTTTCCATTGTGGCATGGCATTTTAAATAGCACAGCATTATATCCATTAAAGCATTAATGTTCCTGTGCACCGTTGGCGACTTGCAAAAATTGGATTTTTAGATTGGTGTTACCCCACAAAACATTTGCAAACGCTCTGGGCTTTTAGCCAATTTTTCTCAGAAAGTGTGCTGCATAATGTATTAAAAGGTTTAGGTCAATTTTACCGAATATAAAAGGTTGCATCAACCAAAAGTTCTAAAAATGCTACCACCAAAGGTTCGAACACCAAAAGTTCAAACCTTTGGTGGTTAGCATTGAAAAACAAACCAGGGGCTGCGGGGGTGTACCCCGCATCGCTCCGCTCACTATACTTAATGGTATAGTGAGCGAGGGTTGCGGGGGACACCCCGCAGCCTTCCTTTTAAAAAAAAAAAAAGGGGCTGCGGGGGTGTCCCCCGCAACCCCCGCTCATTATACTTTATGGTATAGTGAGCGGGGGCTGCAGGAGACAACCCGCAGCCTTCCGTTATAAAAAAAAAAGAGAAGGACCCTGCAGCGCTGGTTCCCGATCATAGAAGTGAAAGAGAACTGGCGCTGCAAGGAACCAGTGTGAAGATGAAGGTAAGTGGGGTTTGTTTATGTTGGGGGTGTGTGTGGGGGTGAGCTGAGGGTGTGGGTGGGGGGTGTGTTATGGGTGTGTTGTGTGTGTTTGTGGGTGTGAGAATGTATGTGTGTTCGCATGAGAAAGGTGCATACTTTTGGTAGTTCGCACCTTTCTCATGCAAACGATTTGCCCGCGGTACTTTCAGCCGTGGGCATATCACTCGGATTCTATTAAAACACATATGTATATCCTTCTCCTAGTGCAGTGTGCGGCGTATTCCTGCAACAGCCCGTTCGTGCATATTGCGCAAGCGTGGTAATCTAGGCCGGCCCAGAGTGTGGCGCGACCCGTGATTTGTTGCTGAGTTGGGGGGCCTCCCAGGGTTGCCCCCAAATGTTGTGTTATGCCACTTAGTACAGCGTTCTCGGTTATTAGATTTAGAATTCAAAATCATTTTGGTCCTTAATTAACAATACAGAAGCTAGTCAAGGTTCTCTACAGGTTTCCACAGTCACCGAGACTCAGTGGATAGATCATTACACTGAGTTATTTAACAACCAGCAAAAGGTGGCTCACGAAAGCCTCGAACATCACAGCCCATGGGCCCTAAAGATTTCAAAAGAAAACATCCTGAAAAACATCAAAAATCTAAGCCTCTCACGTGCTCCTGGCCCTGACGGCCTGACTACCTGGATGTTAAAGCAAAATCCGGAGGAGTGGGCTGATTTTTGTTACAACTTATTTTGTAACATCTTAAAAGAAGAAAGAGTCCCAAAAACATGGAAGTGTGCTTTGATCGTGCCGATCTTCAAAAAAGGGGTACGATCTGATCCTAAAAACTTCAGACTTATAGCCCTCCTTGACGTGATCGAAACATTTTTTGCCACCCAAGTTCTTCACCAGATAACATCATGGATTAAAGACGTAGGAGCTGTTGATATCCAACAAACCGGATTCACGAAGGGCGTCGGTTGTTCACTGAACCTCTTCATCTTAAACATTTTAAAAATGAGCGCTATAAGGAAAATAACTAAGATCTACCTGGCCTTCGTCGACCTGGCTCACGCCTTTGATAGTGTCGATCGAGATATGCTCTGGGCTAAAATGATAAAACATAAATGTCCAGTCAGCCTACTGAAAGCCGTGCGGGAACTTTACTCTGACACGACCCTAAAAATCAGACTTGACCAAAAGGGCTCTCTATCAACAGCCATCCAAACATCAAGAGGCGTGAAGCAAGGCTGTCCGCTGGGAGCATGCCTATTTAGTTTCTTCATTCATGACGTTCATAAAGATCTATGCGAAGTAAGAGCCTTTCCTCCAAAGGTCAATGGAGTCCACATTGGGCATATGCTCTATGCCGACGACATAGTCCTTATTGACTCAACACCGATCGGCTTGCAGCGAAAATTGAGGTCACTGGAACATTACACCGTCAAAAACGGTCTAGAGATCAATGCCTCAAAAACCGAGATCCTCGTTCTACAAAACCTAACTGGCGTGACATCTGCCAGAAAAGCAAAATTTAAATGGGACGTAGCAGGCAAATTGATCAATTGTGTCAGCCAAGTACCATACTTGGGAGTTTTGCTTAGTTCAAATATAAACGATAACCCGATGGTACAAAGGATCAAAAGAAAATGCAAGCTCTTAGCCGTTCAGGGTGCAATGTTAAACACGAAGTACGGAAAATTCAGCATGAAACCGGCACTCGAATACTACAAGGCCAAGGTTGTGCCATCGTTAATTTTTGGAGTTGAGGCTATGCTGGGGTGCCCGTACGAGATATGGTCTTGGTGCGAGAACACCTACTGGAACCGAATTTTGCACTTACCGAAAGGATCTCCTTCGGCGGGTACTCGATATGAATTAGGGTTAACATCCATAAACGCTTATGTAGCATGGAATACTCTGGCAATCACGAGTCCAGAAAACCTCCCACAATTCTCTATCTTGAAACATACGGAAAGCAAACTACCATCCGCCTCAACACAAGAAGAGTGGGAGGATCAATGCCGAGTTATATTAGATCAAGTGAACGCTGACAAAGAGATGCTGATACAAAACCCAAATCAGGTTAAAAAGAAACTGTGGGACGCCGACTGGTCTGAAACCTGTGACACCCGAAATGCTCATCGTTGTATGAACCTCGCTGCACCTGAAGCAAGAGCCCGGGGATCGATACCGAGCTATATGGAACTTTTTCCTTGTGTAAAAAAACGAAGACTTTATATGAAATTCCGACTGAATTTATTTTTAACCAAAGAAATCCTGAACTTACGTCAATTACCTCCGAAATCTATCTATCTCTGTCGATACTGCGATTCTGATAATGAGACTTTAAAGCATTTGACCTTATATTGTAAAACACTCAAAGATTTAAGAACCAGGACAATGGGCGAACTTTTGAATGCTAGACCCAGTCTATTTGGAGAGGATTGGTGGAAAAGGATGTTCGAGGGAGCTGACAGGAAGCTAATTTTTGCCTTGTTGACTTTCTTGGAATCCCTTGAGAAGAGACTGTTTGAACTAGAGGCTGACTAAAGTAGTCGTACTTGCCAACCTTAAGACTTTTTTGAGCCCAGAAAGACACATGTCAAATGACGAATTTGGACTAGTGTATTGCCTTTTTCTTTCCCTTTTCTTTTTCCTTTGTCTCTTCTCTATCTACCCAGTCCTCACTCCATCCTGCATCCTTTCTAACGGATTTTAATTTGTTTTCTTTCTCTTTTTTAAAAATTTGTAAACAAAACTTATTTAAAAAAAAAAAGAAAAAAAAGATTTAGAATTTCCATTGTGAGTCTGCACTGCAGCAAACAATTCCTGCATTCAATCCGTCTGGGTGGTTTCCTTTTGGTGTCTCAAACGGTCACCCACCAGCCTAACCTGCTCCCTGGTCTTTCAGAAAGATTGGATGAAGTAAGGCAGGTCCCTCTAGGACTCCACAATGTCTCTGAGGTTGGTTGGAATAACATTCTACAGGCAAGTCGAGACCCAGAGGAATCAAAGAAAAGGCGTAAGAAAAAGCAGTTGGCTGAAAAAACCTCCAGTCTTCTCAGACGAGGAAGATGAAGGTAGATGGGTCTTTTAGGTGTCTGGATCCTTGATGTTAGGAAAACAAATCAGGAGAGATGGCTTCCGAGGATCCAGAAAGGAATCCCAAAAAATGGAGGAGGAGTCAGGACAAGTAGCCCTCTGACCAGGGAGTGGGAAGAAAGAGAGCAGAGGCAAAACGGAGTAGAACAAATTCAGGAAGGAAAAAGGTAAGGAAGGAAGGAAAATCACATAAAGTATGGAGCAAGGTCAAGGACTCCCTTGAATTACCGGGAAGCGTCTGCTTGAGGAAACACAGAGCATTGAGATGCAAAGCAAAGTCTCCACCAAAGCTTCCTATTTCCTGGTTGCTCTGTGATAGGCTGAGCGTTGATGTGTCATCACACTCTTGGTGCCGATGTGATGCCCGTAGCGGAAAGAATGGCGCCTGACCTTTGTTCATATAGCCAGAGATGGGCGCAGTGGCGCGGTGCCTTGACACTAGCAACAATGACGGTCAACATAAAAAGGCAGGGAGTCCAGCAAAGACAAACATGTTTGGTTTCCACTTAAGTTGTACGTGGAATAGTCACAGTGTTTCCTAGACGGTCAGGTGACACTCTAGCATTCTGAGCAGCTTGCTATTACAATGTCTTACTCTGAATGTTCATTGAAACAAGCAGCTGGAGTTGATTTATTTTGTCTGAACCTTAAGACATAAATAAGGAAACAGTACTCAGAAGGTGAAGCCTGCATGGGTCCTGCAGGGAAGGAACAGTAACTGCATTTTGAAACAGGAACCAGTGCACATGGCATGATGGACAGTACTGATAAACAACAACAAAAATGACAGTGATGGCCTGCTAAGAAACCTCCAGGGAAACCCTGGACAGACAAAGGAATTAAGTAAGAAAGGTTCAAAACAGGGAACAAGGAAGTAAGAGCACAAGCAGGAGTACTGGAAACTAACCGCAAGGGTACCAATGACTGTAAATCCAGACTGGAAACTATGAACTGGAATCAAGGGTCTGAGCACTGAACTGCGGACTAGGAACATGGAAACTCCAGAAAGAATTTCTGAACTATGACACCAAGCATTGAACTGCAGACTGGTACTTGGGAAACTAGTAACTGCAACGCTAAACTGAAATAAGGACTGAATTGCAGGATGATAACAGGGAAACAATGGTCTGGAGTCAAGAAAACTATGGACGGATACAGATTATAGGCACAGAGCAAGGAACTGCAGGCAGGGAATAAGGGAACTGGTGGCAGAGAGCAAGGGGCTGCAGGCAGAGGACAGTGGTTTGCAGGTAGAGGAGCATTGTAACTGCAGGCAGAACACACAGAGTTGCATCCTAGACGGCACAGTGCTGCAGGCAGGAAGCAATGAGACTGCAGGCAGAGAAGCAGGGCTTATGGGCAGAGGGCAAAGGACTGCAGGGGAGAGGGTTCCGGGGCAGCTGGCAGAAAAGCAGACCTACAGGGCAGGGGGGCAGTGGAACTGCAGGCAGAGCACACGTGGTTGCAGGACAGAAGGCAAAGTGCAGCAGGATAGGGGGGGGCAGGCACTAGAACTGGAGCAGGTACAGGCAACAAGAGCAAGAGGATACCGCAGAAAACCACAGTTAACGGTAGGAGAGGGAGGTTGCAAACTCAATGCAGGAAGAATGTGCTCATGTAGGCAGCCTTTTAAATAAAGACACATCATGTGCTGAATCAGGCTCATCAGCAACACTTGAAGTATCACACCTAAAGGTAATCTGCCTCCACTCTCTCTTGACCTGGCAACGTGAAAGCAGTACTCACCACTAGGGCTTCTGGGGATTGTAGTTCTCTGACTACTGCATACAAGACAGGTTTTGACAACTGACAAAAGGTTCATTAGGGGACATGTAGTTTGTTCAATGTAATAGGGAAGTTCCAAAGCCTTGCAAAGATAATGTAAAATAAGAAATATGAATGGGTATAGTTCAGGGTGAATTATGGCGATGAATTGCGATTCCAAATTGGTCAATAAAATGCACCCACTGGTGTATGATTGGCACGGTTGTGACACAGGCCTTCAGGGGTACAGTAAAGCCCTTGGGGTTTTCAATTCAACAGCCACCTGCTTCCACTCACTGTAGGGGTTGTTCCTTCCTTCGCCAACTGTGGCAGGGTTCCTGCACCTGCCGGCAAGCAAGGCCAACAGCATTTTTCCCCGAAAAGGTAGGGGAAGGAAATTACAGAGGGGCAATGTTGCTCTGCCTCCATCTGCTCTGGAACCTCAAAATCTCTCTGACTCAGGCTTCACCCAACCCTTTCTGGTCATGAGGGGATGTTGTCCTTACACATCAGGGAGTGGCAATTTACCACCTGGATGTCTGGGCCTTATAGGTCCTCTCGCAGGAATAGTTCGTCCTGTTGATTCAGTGCCCTTTGGACTGTCTTCCTTCTCGCTCTTTCCCCTCTGCAGATAGCCTCCTGCTCGCAGAAGTTCATCAGCTTCTCACAAAGAGCGCCATAGAGCTGGTGCCTTCCATGGATATGGGAAGTGATTGGTACTCTTTCCTTTCTGTTACCAAAGAAGGACTGGGACCTGCATCCCATCCTGGATCTGAGCCTTCTGAACATGTACCTATGCAAGGACAAGTTCAAGATGGTCCCCTTCGAACAGATCCTCCAGGCCCTTGAGTTGCAGACTGGCTGGTGTCACTAGACCTCCAGGACGTCTACTTCAATGTGCTGATCCATCCCAAAAATTGGAAGTACCTGAGGTTGATGATTGGAAACACCTATTTCAAGGTCAAGGTCCTGCTCTTTGGCATGGCCCCTATTCTTGGTGTCTTCACAAATATGTTAGCTGTGGTGGCTGCACATTTCAGGAGGGACAAAGTTTGCATCTTCTTGTACCTGGATGTTTGATTCATTCAAGCCCCATCTGCAGAGCACTACATCTGTCATCTGCTACAGCTTGGGAATCTCCCTGAACTTCAAGAGGTTTCAGATGACTCCCTTCCAATTGTTCCATTTCATCTGGGTGGTTCTGGGCACATTCTCAGGTGGAGCTACCGCCACCTGAGAACAGGATAAAACAACATTTTTTAAATGGTTGGTCTCTTCCGATTGATCTGCTTGCTTCAGGCCTTGTCCTTTCTGTGCTTTCTGGGTCTCATGGAATCCTGCATTTTCGTGGCATCTGGGGCTCAGTCGCTTCTGTGGCTACTTCAGTTTCAGTGGTTTCAGCATCAGTGTGACATGTCAGACCTTTTATAGTCGCTGGACGCTGTATCACAGGCCCTCCTGTGATGGGCCCAATGCAAAAATGTACCTAGGCGAGAGTCTCTATGGCACCGTTTGCCTCTGATGCCTTGTTGAAATGATGGGCCGCTCACCTTGACAATCTAATGGCATGAGAGATATGGTCCCCTGAGGTGACACAGGAACTCAACAATCTACTTTAACTGTGGCACATCAGGCTGGCCCTTAAGGAGGTGATTATGGGCTCTGGAGATCAAAACGTCACTGTCGGCTACCCATTTTGCTGGCATGGATAATGTCATTTGCTGTTGTCTTGAGTGGGAGATCTGTCAGAAAGCTCAAAACAACATCTTTTCCCTTTTGGGGACTCATCAAATGGACCTCTATGCCTCAAGTATCAACTGAAAGTGGGAGTTGCTCCATGGAGTTCTCCCTGTGAGGGATATATTGTTTGTTGAGTGGAACTTCGCTCGCCTACCGGTTCCTGTCATTCTACTGGTTTTACAGAGAATGCAGAAGTTAAGGTCCACCATCATCCACATCGCTCTAGAATGGGCCCAGAGGACGTGGTTCTCAGAAATTCTGGATATGTCCATCTGAACTCCTTCCAGCGAGGGAGACCCTCGGTTGGGTACTCCACCAGAAACGCATATATGTTCTTCTTGGTGCAGGGACAAAGGTTTAAATCCCTTGGCTTATCGTACCTCTGCGCTTCTGGTTTTTCTGCTCTCATTGGTCTGTTTGGGCCTGCAGATTGGCACTGTGAAGAAGTACTGTCTGCCAATGTAAAATGCAATGAACAACTGCAAAATCACAAACTATTGGCTTTGTTTTTGTTTATTTGGTAAATGTTTTTGGTTGTCTTTGTTCAGCTATTTTTTTTCTTTTTCTATGAATATAAAAAGCCATCAACTCACCCATTTATAACCCTTCATTCTTGCTTGCTCGCCTACTAGCAGTAGTTTGCATGCCATCGGTTTCTGTCAGGAAATTCATCACATTTGTTCTCGTTCTTTTATTTTTTTCTAATCTTATCTAATTAATGTAATTACTTTATTGGCATGTTCAACGGTTCGGTCAGGCGAACTGAATATTATATGTCACTGACTATTCTGTCTGTGTCTTGGACTGTTTTATTCGTATCAGTTAATTTTCTGGATGTCACACAACCGTATATTAAATGCCAATTCACAAGAGAATTGGACAATCTATTCCCAACTGGCCACAATAAAGATTTCTTATGCTAAGCAAATCAAATATTATGAAATTCTTTTATGCATAGGACAGCTTTCACAGTGACTGCATAGCTGAGATCATTATTCCAAAGCACTCAATGTTTTGGAGATAGAAAAGTTAGAAATTATAGAACCACTGTTGTGTGCATTGATCCCCCAATTCCCACTGAGCTGAACATCGAGGGTTACACACCATAGTCGGAAGTCAAGATTTTGCTGTAGGTATACATTTTTATTCCAATGGAGGCATCCACTTTTTGCTTCAGTAGCCCAGGGTTGTGTCATATTCTAGAGTAGGGGCTACATCATGAGTTGGGCTGTAGCCCTTAAATGCGGTTGTAACGGTATGACCGCTGCATTTAAGGGCTGGCCCTATCACAAGTTGGGCGCTAAATCGGCTGTTTTACCTCCAGCTTTTTTCTGGAGGTGAAAATCCCTATTTTCGGCGGTATTACAGCCGGCTGTATTAGCCCGCAGTATTAGCACCAAAAATTCCCCATTGGATCCAATGGACCCAATCAGGAATGGGGATTTACCGTTAAGGCCAAACCCGTGATCCGGTGGTAATACCACCAGGCCGGTCGGTGCTTGGGCTATTACAGTCGGCGGTATTACAGCCGTGAATACAGCCCAACTCGTGATGAGGCCCTAGGTCTTTACTGATCTCCAGAACCACTTTGACATGGCTTTATTCTGTATAACTTCTACAGAGAGCCATTAGCAACTATTTCCTTTTCCGAATGCTATATCCTTTTACCGTGACATTACTGTAGAGGGTTATGGAATTCATATATCCCCTGTTTTGACACAGTCACATGGGGTTTACAGCATGTTCTCTACACTGATTTTATTTTTATTTTTCCATTTTTGGGTTGTTGTGGGGTGAGGGAAGGGGGCACCTGGTATTGATGTATGCTTTGTATAGTTCCTTCCTGCCTCGATCTGCACCCCTTGCAATGCTAGTCCATAGGGGACAGTTTAGGGGGTGTTAAAAGGGCTGCTGGGAGGTCATGCACAACATACAATTTGAGATGGCAAATTTGAATTAGATCGCATTTCACCTTGGGATTCTAACTTATATAAGCAAGTCGAGCTTCACTCACGTCTTGCAGGCTTCACCTGTCGATTATACCCCGTCATTGAAAGCTACCCATCTAGAATTCTATGTATTTTTCATTATCTGACATATTCATAGATGTGCAACCTAAGGTTCAAGATGCAAGTCGGAAGTTCTTCTTGAAGCTGTTGATGGAAAAAGTCTACTTGTCTCAGAAGACTTGGCCATAGCTATACCTGCTGTAGAGGGGGGTCGGGTTGGTGCGGTTGAAGGGGGAAATCATATGTCCTTTCTTTTCTGCTCTGATCTGGCTTAACCGTTCACTGTAATGTACAAGCAGAAATGCAGCCCCTCTCTGTGGAATACCACAGGCAAAATAATGGAGGATGAGATCTGTGCATAGCGTATTATGTGAAACAGTTTTATACTTAAAAATAAACCAAATACTTGGAAGGTCAACGAAAAAGAAAGCTTGCATGCAAAAGAACTGCCTCACCATTGCTTGGGCAATTATTGGGTCAAGACTGGACTACTGCAATGCCCTCTTTGTAGGGACTTCTTGCAAGAATATTGCTAAACTATAACTAGTACAAAATAACGCCCTTAGGGCTGCCACATGCATCTCAAAAAGGGACCCTATCTCTGAGGTGAGGAGGCAGGTTCACTGGCTTCCCGTTAAAGAAAGGATTGTTTTTAAAACCCTCGCCCTGATGCATAAATGCATCCATGACCTGGCACCCCCCTATTTGGTCCAAAGGATTACTAAACCTTCTTCAGCTAGGCCAACTAGAGCGGCTTACTCTAACAGGATCTCCATGCCCAAGACCTGCAGAGTTTGTGCTGGCGGTTCCAGTTTTCCTACCATGGCCGTCACATACTGGAACTCCCTCCCCTCTCATATCAGGTTGCTTAACTCGCACTTAGCCTTCCGCAAAGCAATTAAGACGAGGCTATTTGCATGACGCTGCACCTTTTACACACCCGTTTGCATCCTTTGATTCTGCCCAGTGGGGCTGATGTTATCCCTATGGAATATGAAAACCCTCATGTAATTGTCTGAATTCTATTCAGCCACCTGTAACTGCTATTTGCCTAATACTAAAACCAACTTTCACTGTGTGTAACTGTTATATGCGAAATACTCAACCACCTTTGTCTGTATGATTCCTACCAACCACCTGTAATGGTAACCAAGTAATGTGAACTAAGTAACTTAACTGTTTGGGCTGCATTTGTTGTAACCCTGAATCAAGCCTACCTACATTCTCCTGTAATAGCTCCTCGATGCCTGTGGGTTGTAGTGCGCTCTACAAATCCAAAAAATAAAAAATAAAATAAATAGATAACCAGTGCTAGGTTTTCTACATTTGTTAACTTGAAGAGGCAGACACAAGTCAACCTTAGTGGAGAATCGTATTGTTGTTCATTTGTAAAAATCTGTCTACAAGGAATGACTCAAATATTGTGGCTGTCCAATATTTTCAATGTATACATTTTACAAAAGGGTCAATCAAGTTGTGCCAACTTATGTAATTTAAATGATCACGTCAGATTCAGAAAGGGTGAATGACATCTTTAATAAGGTTAATTGGTTCTTCAGTAAAAATTGTCATTCCATTATATGTTCGATTGAAAATTATAATAACATTTCAAGTCGTACTCCTTAGCATGTAAAGCTTGTGTACTAGTGCACACGGGTTTAGGTCACACTAACTGTTTGTATCCAATATACTTTGAAAATAATTTATTTTGTCTCCCTTTTCACTGGTTTATAACCTGAAATACTAGAAGATTTTAAAGAGAGATTATTTCTTGTAATTGATTCATGGCCTCTGATTTGTGGCTATTATTTTATTTAACCCTGATAGGTAGCCTCAACACGTGTTTCACCACTGTGTCTCCAGTGGATCATCAGGAGGTAAACTTGAGCAAGAAATCCTGTATTTTTATCAAGAAAATGTGTTTTTTCAGAAAGAGTAAAGTCTAAAGGAGAAAAAAGAAAACGAGACAAAAAGAAATCTTGTGATAACTTTTTTACATTGATGCAAGCTGTCTAGGTTAGCTGCATCTATTTTGTTTTGTTGGTGTTTTAAGCACTTCATGTATGTCACACATGGACAGTCGCACATTCTCTCGTGGTAGCTTTACAAGCTTGCACCTTAGGTTCTCCTTTATTGTTGCAGAAATACCTCTTCCTGCTTGTTAAAGAGAGGTGAGCCATAATTAGGTCTGGGTAAAGGAGCTTTAGCGTTCTACCAGATATTTTCCTATGTGCCTAGAGGGACCGTAGTGTCAATCAGCTGCTTGGGAATGCAGAATGAATGCATCATGGTGAAAAAACTGTTATGGTGCCAGACATTTTGTAGAATCTAGTGCAACTGTTTAAGTTGGGGAGAGACTTGTTGGATGTTCTTTTTAATGGCTTGTGTGTCCATGCTGCTTGTTAAATTGATGTTGTTGTCATGTGCGTGTTGCATAACAGTGTACTTTAAGTATAAAATGAAGAGGCTTCCAATCCATAACAGTCAAGAGTGCCTTTCTGTGGGCCATGGGGTGTAAATTAAAGCTGTATTTTCACAGGCACCTTCCTGGAATGATAGGACACACCCCCAGACAGTATGTTTACATGTGTCTGCCAGCTCTGTGATAATCGTTTCCTCTGAGTGTGAGTTTGCCTCCTGTGTAATAACTTTGGGCTGTTGCAAGTAACAATATATTACATTGCATGACTAACTGCATTCTTTTTTCAATGAACATTGTCTCAGTATGCTTTCTCCTTGTATGTTACAACTTTGAGCCTTGGCTTGTAATGTAAAGATACATAAAAGTGAATGCATTTCTGCATTATATTTAAGGAGAACCTTTTTGCTTACAGGTTAGAGTTTTTGCAAGATGGTGTAATTGTGTGAGGAAAGTTTCGCAAAGAAGCTCTTGTAAGGGTTTGGGACTGGAATTAGGACATGTGAGGAGCGTTACTTGGTATGATATTTCTTGTCAGTGTATTGTGGTGGACATGGTATACTCAACCCTTGATAATGCACCCTGTGTAAAAAATATAGCTTGGTTTACATATAGAAAGTGGCAGTGTCGGATTCAAACAGGGCTTCATGGTTATCCAAATGAGATTTTTCTGGAGCGTGCACAATAGGTTAGAGAAATTAAAAAACACAAATACGGCTGCAGAGCAAACGGGGACCATATGTAATCTGGAAGACATTATGAAGTATAAGAACGGCTCCCAGTGGCAGATTTACATGTCTAGCTTTGGCAATGCAGAAGGTAAGGTAAGTCTTTTTAGTTTTGCCTCATCCTATTGTGGCAACACTATTGGCATGAGAGTGTAGCTAGAAGGGAGCTGGGTATGGGGAGAGATACACAACCGATGCGCTTTATTTAGCTATAGCAAATTAGAACAGTCTGTTGGAATGGAGACTTTCCCGGCCTAACCCCCAAAGGGGTATCTTTTTTGTGAATATTCTAACACAAAACATTATTTGTTTTGCCAAACTCGTTATTCTTTAGATTATTTATGCTACTGGTGCAAACGTCCACTCGCCACTAACCGTTGGCTAGTCATATTTGACTCTTGGCGAGTAAGACATGTTTCAAAAAAAGATCATGTGCTTTTATTTCGAATGCGTCATATATTCTGCTTCAGAGGCAATCTTTAGGAATGGTGCTGGTTTGGAAGTGTAGGTGTAGCTGCGGGCGCGTAACGCATTGGCTCGTTACAGGGAGCGACTTAGGCTGTGACAGCGCTCGCATTAAGTAAACGCCCGTCTTTGGGAGACAAGCTAGTGGCGTTTCAACAATTGCTTCCGTATTATACAGAGTCGGCCATGCGGATGGACATGCGGTCTGAAAGCCATTGGACACAGACTATATGAAGCATTTGAAATAAAGGAGAACATCCTTTTTTTAAGACAATAATGTTGTAACAGTTGTTATACTGTTGCCATTCATTACACAAGCAGTCGCGTTTACTACCAGGGTGCGGCCATACCCTGGAGGGGATCATCCCCCAGTTCTTTTGTGTGTATCATTTACCTGGAATAGTGGAATTCGGGGTGTTTGTCTCTCGGCAAATACTATAATATTATAACATAGTTATAACTGTCGGGGGGAAATTCTGCCGGGGTCGGCCGGGCCGTCCGCAGACCTCCGGGCAGGGAGGCCCCAACTCCTCCCGTATATCCCAAAAGAGATAGAGTATGAGACACACGCAAGAAACAAGGTGACTGCTGTTTATTAGACAAAACGGCAGGGATGGGTCAAGGAGCGTATGCGTCCGTCCTGACACACACACAATCGTGGGGCTCGCAGGCCCTTTTTACCTTAGTATGACGCGCTACTTGCGTCATCTTACAAAGTTTAATAAAAAACCTATTTCTACTCTGGATTGGTTACTCGAGTGGTAGGGTTAGTATAGCGCACTTATAGAGAACGGTGTTAGTGGCTGAGGGTTAGTCAGGTGGTATACCTGGGCTGTCCCTTCAATTTGATACATGAAAATTGTTACATGAAGACCTCTGAGGATTGGTCAATGTGAATGGCGTCAGTGATAAGAACCCCATGTTCCAATTGGTCCGCTCGCGAGCCTCCCAGTCTGGAACTATCGCTGTTCCCAGCTCGCGGTGCACCTGTCATTTGCAACAATGTTTTAATATGAGTAGGTGTAAACAATGTGAGGATTTATTCATATGTTGGGAGGTCGAATACTCCCACTGCTGCAGATGTCCAATGAGTCTTTTAATTGTATCTGCCTGTGTCTTGAAACGTGGGATTCAGGCGTCTCCTCCCTTCTGGGCTTGGCATCTTGTCAGGTTTGGCTTTGTCACGTGAGGTGGGACCGTGTTTGAGGCAAAATTCAACACAATTAATATTGTTTTTCCTACTGTGTGCCTGGTTTATCTTGCAGGTGCGACCTTGGCGTTGGCTTGCAGCGTGCGAGATTGCAACATCGTGCCCTTGGCGGGGTGCCTTCGCCGGGCTCATTTTGCAGAGTGAGCAACCCAGTTCTTGCTCATTCAATGTTCATGGAAGCTTTTGCCTGCGGCCTACTTGGGCCTGGTGCATAGGTGGAACCGTTTGATGCAGGGCGCTTTAGGTTACGGTATCATATTGCTTTATCCTCAGTATCGTGTCCCCGTTATATTCTTCATTGTAGTACATGGCTCTTAGAAGAAGCGTGAGCAAGCCTTTTATATAAGTTCATTTAGGCGCTTTAGGTTACGGTATCATATTGCTTTATCCTCAGTATCGTGTCCCTGTTATATTCTTCATTGTAGTACATGGCTCTTAGAAGAAGCGTGAGCAAGCCTTTTATATAAGTTCATGATGCGTCTTGCGTTTCTGCATTTTGAGAGCCTATGTGGAAAATAATAAAGATGCACGTCCGTGAGTATGTCTGTCGCCTACGTCATAGCACTGAGTATATTCTTCGTGTAGATTGGTGCGGGAGTGTCCGGTGTGTATATTTGCAGAGGTGTGCTGACCGTTGGCTAGGTCGTCATGGCATCTCTAACGGCGTGTAGGTTTAGTCGAGTTGATCCGTGCCGCAGGTGTCGGCATGGACAGGGCGGGCTGCTGGGCAGGTAGATGGACACATCCGTATGTTCC
Source organism: Ambystoma mexicanum (assembly GCF_040938575.1). Taxonomy (NCBI): domain Eukaryota; kingdom Metazoa; phylum Chordata; class Amphibia; order Caudata; family Ambystomatidae; genus Ambystoma; species Ambystoma mexicanum. The sequence continues at coordinate 1,024,074,875 of NC_090927.1, forward strand.
TGTACCAGGGTATTTGGTCGTCCGGTAGATAGGCAAACTCCTCTCGTGGCGGGTGTCTGGGCCGTGATCCTCTAGGCCAAGCGCGAGAGGGGAAGGGCGGGAGCCTGGTCTTCCATTCTCCCACTTCAGACCCCCCTCTGGTCGACTTGTCGACCACAAACATATCCTTTTCGTTATCTCCTCTTACTCTCCATATCTTAGTTATTCCTCCCAAATGTCCATAGTGGTTAACATGATCTTCAAATGACCAATACATATATTCACAGGTTCCTCCAGGAGTACAGGATACCCATTTCCCTATGTAGCTCCTGGGGTTTCTTGGGTTCTCGAGCTTCACAGATGGCGGGTCCAGGTGGTTGGTGATGATCTGGATGCGCAACTTCTCTCTCTCTTTTATTATTGTGCCTGTGTGTTGGCCGTCATCTGTTGGCATCAAGAGGTGTATACCAACCATTTCGATCATCTCGTCCGTGGTGCGTGCCTTCCGGGCTTTCCAAAATCTTATTATGATCAGTGTAGCTCCAGCCAGAATAGTGCATCCAACTATAATCTTCAGTCCATCTGACAGCCACGATGGCATCCATGACCATAATATTGAAAACCAGTTCTCATCCTTTTTCACTCCTTTACTTTCATCCATCATTTTTGAGTGCATCTGGGCCAATTGTGATACAGCTTCCGTGAGTGTACCATTGTCAGCATCGTTAGCAGGAATGAATGTGCAGCATGATTGTCCTATCTTTGCGCAAACGCCTCCTTCCATTGCTGTGAGGAGGTCCAGTACATATCTGTTCTGTAGTGCAACCATTCTTACTGCTCGCAATTCCTCTTTTATTGCATTGAATTCATTTACTGTAGAGTTGATTGTCATCATTAGTTCCCACCTAGTTATCTGGAGCCATTTTGCGTTTGCGTAAGCCTGCAGTCCAGGATGTATTATTGAGGAGAAGAACATAGCTGCTCTGCTGAATAGTCTGTGTTCCGGTGGTATTGAGGTCAGTGCTGTTTCCGACCTTCCCCACAGGTAATTTCCTGTCAGAGGTTCTCCTTGTCTTTTCCTTCTGTTGAGGACAGTGTTGTTGCCGTTGCCTCTGTTCTCTGGCCCTTTCCGAGGCTGTGCAGATCTCTTCTTCCTTTTGTTTCCTTCATCCATCTTGGGGAAATTCGCCATATTCACATGCTTCTGGGGTACCACTAGTGATGGTACATTAACGTGTACTATAGTGCATACACCATTCCACAAAGGGGGCAGTGTGTGATACGCCTTGTCTCCACAGGCCCAGTAATGGTCCATTTCTACTGCTGTTCCTGCTCCCCCCTCAGGTAACTCCATCACGCTTTCACAGTTGGTATTGTATCCTACATCCACCTCTCCTTTATGTTGGTAGCATACCTTAGGCGCAGTTAAAGGCAGTATTGTTATTGGGTCTTCATCCTTCTCCATCCACGTGAGCATGGGTACGTACTTGATCCAAGTCATCCAACATCTATGGTTATGTCCATCAATAGTTGAAATATTTTCTCTTGTTACCATGTTGCTGCCAACCACTCCTATGTCCCATTTGTTGTCCATGTACACCTTCCCTGTTATTATCATCAGTGGTCTTTCCCAACATCCGTTTATACCAGGGACTTCAGTGGCGTACCAATCACATGGTAGGTACTGCAGTGTTACCTTCTTTGTTTCTCCTTTTTCAGGACCACTTGTTATGTATCTGAATCCTTCAGCATGTAAACTGCTCTTGTGGTAACTCAAATAAGTCTTGAGGAAGTTGTTTTCATATGGATATGTATCTCGTGTTTTCCACACCAGATGCACCACTGTCCCTTGAAATCTTCCTTTCGTCTGGAACAGTGCCAGGTATATAATACATAGTGCTATTTTTCCATCTATCTCCGTAGCAACAAATGTTCGAGAAGCGCTCATGGCGTATGGGATCAATGAGCAAACGTAGCAGCTGTCTCCTGTTGTCTGCTTGCCTATTTTGGTCATGTGTTGGTACCACATGTTGTTAGAGACGTGTGCTGAATCTTGTACATAGTTGTCAATGCCTTTATTATCTGAGTATGTGCTGCGTTTAACTCTATTTTCCTGGTGTAGGGTTTTACTAGTACCACCTGACATAACACCTGTTGCAGCTGGGGGTGGGGGTATATTAGGTTTGGGTACAGCAATAATATCAATAGCATAGCTGTACTGCCATACAGAGGCAGCCAAGAACCCGGTGATCATTAAAATCCCTATCAATTTTATTACAAATGCTAATTTCACCGGCATTTTGCTCTTACCTTGCTGCAGTCCGGCAGCTTATTCTTGCGACGTTACTGTTGCCCACCTGAAAGTTCTTAATATGCTCGTTATTAAGGTTAGTTGTTGTTATTAAGCTCTCCCTATCAAGTAGTCATTCAGTGCCCAGGCGAAGAGCTGTTCCCACGCCAATCTAAGCGATCTATCTCTTAGGGCAGGCAAGTATGGTTGGAGGTGGGGCATTGAATGTTCTATGGCCAAGAGGAATGCTGTGTAGTAGACACGTACCCTCCTTCCTTTCAGGTACGTTGGCCGTTTTATTTCATATACAAATTGGTGTGACAATTCTTCCAGGTAATTATCGTCTGAGGGTACCATCTACTCCTGGGCAGTGAATTAGTTAGTTATCTACTTTCTTAACAGTACGATAATACGCTTTACCTGCATGTGCGAGAGAAAAGAAAGAGAACATTCAGGTGTTTACATGTGTATATGTGCAAAAATAGTGTCCTTCAGTTCAATTGTTACTACAGTGGGCAGGGGGTCAGTGGGCAGGGGGTTTGGGGTTCAGCTGGCGGGAGTCTCTTTACCCTTTGATCGTGTAACCATGGGGTGGGCGGTGTGGGGATCACCCCTTTGTTTTCTAATAGTTGTCTCTGGGGAATCTGGGGGGTGGCAGGGTATAGGGACACTTAGGCCGTTAGTTGTGGTGGAAGTCTGTTCCTCCGTTGGTGACGCTGTCGTTGTTCTTCCAGTGGCCCTGTCGGTGGCGCTGGGGCGGGTCTGGAGATTGTAGATCTTTACGTCGTGTAGGTGGTTCCAGGCACGTTTGTCCTGTAGCTTTACTGCTCTCGTTGATACCTCCTCTACCAGATGGGGGCCAGTGAATCGTGGACTGTTCCACTTTCTGTTGAAATTGCGAAGTAGTACGTGGTCGCCTTTAGCAACTTTACACAGTCTTTCCTTTTCCAATTCTTTATCCACGTCTTCTTGTTGGTTGCTGTTAGACCCGCCCCGCGTGCGCTCGAGCTGTTGAGACACAAACACTAAACTAGTAATCAAAGAAGACACATATTGGTACATTTCATCACCAAGAACACTCGCAGTACTCTCGTGGTCGGTAAATGCTCTTGATGTTGGCGTTAGGGGAAGGCGCATATGACGTCCGGTAACCACCTCGTGAGGGGTGAGGTGGTGGTCGGACCCTGGTCTATTCCTTAGCTCAAATAGGGCTAATGGAAGGCAATATAACCAACTCTTCTTTGTTGTTTGCTGTATCTTTGCGATTGCCTCCTTTAATAGGCCATTCAGGCGTTCACATATACCGTTGGCCTGTGGGTGGTATGCACATGCAAATTTGTGCTTGATGTTCAGCAAGGATGTGATGTGCTGGAACATTTCGTTTGCGAAATGTGGGCCATTGTCTGACCTTAATACCTCGCACACTCCCCACCTGGGGAAGACCTCCCTCACTAGGAATTTAGCTGCTCTAAATGCATCTGGGTGTGAACAGGGCCCTGCTTCAATCCACCTCGAGAATGGGCATACTACTACAATCATATACCTATTTCCTTGACATACGTTGATCATGTAAACATAGTCAATATAGAGATGCCGGAAAGGTCCCTCTGGCCGGGGTATAGTACCTCTTATCACCTTCAGAGTGTGACCGGCCGTAAACTGTTGACATGTGAGACAATTGCTGATAAAATTTGACACATGAGAATTTAACTCGGGGCAGAACCAGTCTTCCCTAATTCGTGCTGCAATTACTTCCTTGCCTGCGTGGGCTGGGTAATGTAGTTGGCTCAGGGCGGTGTTCAAAAGTGCCAATGGTATTACAACCTTTCCAGTGTCACCCTGGCGCCATAGTGCGTCGGTTGGTGACATTGTGCATCCTCTTTTTACCCATATTTCTTTTTCGGCCATTGGTGCAGCCGCTTGTAGCTCCATAATCTGTGTGGCTGGGAGATGGGTGTACCCTTCTCTTATCAACATCTCCTTAGCCATTCCCCTCCCTCTCCCTCTCTGTGACTCTGGGGGGTTCTATATCTCACCAAAGTATGCAGCATACTTCGCATGTGCGTCTGCTGCTGCATTCCCTTTTGAGATGTGGTCTTCACCATTGGTGTGTGCGGTGCATTTCACTAAAGCTAATTCTTGGGGGTCATTTATTGCTTCAATTAGTTCAGCCAATAGGAGGGCATGTTGCACTGGAGTGCCATCAGCTCTCCTAAACCCTCTTCTTCTCCATTTCGACAGCCCTGAGTGGACAGTGGATGTAACATACGCGCTGTCGGAGTATATGGTCACTCGTTTGTCAAAGCTTTCCTTCAACGCCAAGATCAGTGCAACTAATTCCGCTGCTTGAGCGGAGTAATGCTGTGGTAATTGCACACATTTCATCGCCACACACACCGGTACCTCCATCATTTTTACCACTGCTGCCCCAGTCCTCCTTATACCATCCCTTTGGTCGATAGTTGATGACCCATCAATGAACAGGAGCTCACCTCCCTCTAGTGCGTTTTCTTCAACCTTTCTAGTACATGAGTACATTTCAGTTATTTGCGTACAATCGTGGGCATAATCTCCTTCCTCAAGTACTTCTGCTAGGAACCTTGCAGGGTTGACCATGCTACATCTAACAATTGATAGTTCAGCTCTGGATAGGATGATCTCATAACCTGATGCCCTCTGCGTGGTTAGGGTGGACTTAGGTTTATTCAATATTGCAAATAGTGCATGTTCCACAAACAGTGTAGTTGGGCACCCCATGGTTATTGCTGATGCTTTTTCTACCGCAAAAGCAGCTGCGGCGAGACCTTGTTCGCAAGGGAAATGACCTAACATCACAGGATCTAAGTGGCCACTGTAAAATGCTACTGGTTTGTAGCCCATGCTTGTTTTTTGAGCCAACACTGCTTTCATTACTGCTGAGTCGCAATGTGACAATATAAAAAATTGTCGCTCATAGTCTGGGGATGCCAGTACCGGAGCAGTTGATATCGCATCTTTCAATTCATCAAAAGCCTCTTTCATTTCCATCGTCCACCCCAGCTTTTTCTCCCCTTTATTAGCTTCCCTTAACGCCTTAAGCAGGGGTCCTATGTATGAACTGTAATCAAATACCCATGCTCTACAGTAGTTGCACAGCCCCAGGAACTGCTGCAGTTCCCTCACTGTTTGTGGCATTGGAGTGTTTGAAATGGCCTGTGCTCTTTGTGGTGCAATCTTTCTTCCATGTTGGGATATAAGCTGACCAATGTAAAGTACCTGTTCTTGACAGTACTGTAGCTTTTCCATGTCTACCTTGTAACCTTTCTCAGCCAATATTGTCAACATCTTTAATGAGTCCTCTCTGCATGTTCTTTCGTTTGTACTGCAAATTATTATGTCATCCACATACTGCAACACTGTGCTTTCCACTTCAATGTTACCCAAATCCATCTGTATTACTCTGTTGAAAATTGAGGGTGATTCGCAATACCCTTGTGGCAATCTGGTGTGCTTCCACTTTGTGTTTCTGTAAGTGAAGCTTGTCAGATCTTGTGAGTCTGGGTGCAATGGTATTGAGAAAAAAGCATTTTTAAGGTCGATCACTGTAAATCGTGATGCTTCTGCTGGAATGCCACACAATATTGTGGCCGGGTTTGCTGCTATGGGATATTCTGCTTCTACTATGTTGTTCAAGGGCCTGAGATCCTGTATGAAGCGCCAAGACCCCCCTTTAGGCTTGCGCACTGGGTATACAGCCGTGTTACATGGTGATTCTGAGGGGACCAATATGCCATTATTTATAAGGGTCGTTATGGTTTCATATATGCCCTCATCTGCCTCTTTTGATAGTGGGTACTGTTTCACTCTGGGCAGTATTGCACCTTTTTTCAATTTTATCCTTACTCCCCCTATACTTTTTATGCACCCCACGTCATAGGGGCTAGTAGTCCACAATGATGTGGGTACCTTTGTCATATCCTCCTTAAAGAAGGGGACTGGGGTGCATGCGGGTGCCTCAAGTGCCATTGCAATTTTCTGTGCTACTTGTTTGTACGCCACTCTTAGCCATATTTCCACACTCATCATAAACACCATTTCACCTTCCTCCTTTTCTTCTGAGAACAGCTCCTCATCTGACACCTGGGTGAGCCTACATCCTTCTGCTATTGCTATCACTGCCCTCCATGCTCTTCCTTCTCTGTCTTGGACATGTACAGCAATGTAATCAGCTGTTGCTATAATGCTCTCAATGTCCACTGGAACCACCTTTCCTTCTGGTTCATTAACAGGTGTTTCTGGTCTGAACAGATAGGCTGCTGGCCTCCTCCAGATTTTTCCTTCTATCCCTGGCATCCATGCAAATGCCATGTCTGTCCCGTACTGGAAGAGTTCGCCATCTACTGGCTCCGCCCTAATCGCTGTCTGTCCGCAGTATGCTTGCATAATCTGTCGTGCTGTGAGCATGTTAATCCCTGGAGTAGAGCAAATTATGCCGTCCTCAGTAAAGGATATTGTCATATTCAACCTGTTCATTATGTCTCTCCCCAGTATATTTACTGGTGAGGCACTATAATATAGAAGTGGAACTGACAGGTCATAATCTCCTATAGATAAGGGAATGTTATCAGTAAAAGGAACCAACCCTCTAGCCCCAGAGAATCCTTGGGTGTTCATGGCTTCGCCTGACATCTTAAATTTACCTTCCCTTATGCAAGACCGGGTCGCCCCGGTGTCAACAAGGAATGATAATTTTTTGTCACCTATCGTTACCTCTATGCGTGGTTCCTCCGCACTATTAGGTGTTACTGACAGGATGGGACACACCAAGGCCGTCTGTGGGCTATCCTATTGAGGGTACAACGATTGGCCATTTCCTGTGTAAGGTTTGTGTCCCAAGACCGTCACCCTACCCAGTTGTGTTTGTTGTACTTGGGGTTGTTGTGTTATAGCTACTTGTTGTTGTGGCAGTGAATATGTCTGTGGCTGTTGTTGTGTTATTAGTTGTTGCTGTTCATTTCCCTGTTGCAACGTCTGCTGTTGCTGTATGCCCTGCTGTTCCTGTGAGGGCCTTGGTTGTCCCTGTTCACTCCATGATGGTGTTCCTGGTCTAACTCTACACGTGTGTGACATGTGCCCTAATAATCCACAACTCCAACACACCGGTGGTTCCCTACTCTGCCATGGAAAGCTCCCTGTGTTGTCCTGGTATACTGGTTGCCCTGTGGGGTAGGAATTTCTAAGTCCTCCCACCTGCTGTTGGGTGTTATATCCGTATCCTCTCCCTCTCATAATACCTCCTCTCCCCCTGTTATAATTATAATACCCAGCTCCTGGCATTGGGTATCCTCCTCCCATGTTGGTCGTGTATGGTTGGAGTGGCGGCACCTGTTGTGTTATAGTCTGTGAAGGTGGTATTTGGGAGGAATCTTGTGCAGCCACTACTTGTGTGGGGCTTTGGGTCATTGTTGTAGGCGTACTTATTAGTGCCCCTTCCATTGTGTATTTAGTAAGCTTTTTCTGTACTAGTTTAGCCTCTTCCGTTTTCCTGTCCTCTTCCTTTTGTTTCATTTTTCCTTGCCATGTCCTGCAATGATGCACTATAGTCAGTTGTATTTCTGGCCATGCTTTTGCTTCCATTCCCACTACTTTCTTTAGTTGTTTCTGAACTCCTTCTGGGAGCCCTTGTACTAGTATATGATAAAATATTGCTGGTGTTTTGTCCCATTGTTCTCTAGTTTCCATGCGCCACTTCTCTTGGATTTCCTGGATATAATCAACAGGATCTTCGTTCTCACGCATCTTGCGGGAGGTTGCTCCTATGTCTGATGTGTCTGGGTACTGTACCCTCAGTGCCTGCCATAGTGCATGTCTGCAGTTTGCGAATGGTGCCCCATCGTGCGATGTGTTTACTATTGTTACCCCAGGGAATCCCGCTCTCTTCCAAATGTCATCCGCTGCATCCCCTAATATCGATATTAGAAGGCCCTTTACATCTCCTACTGCCAGTTTCTGTCCTGCGGTGTGTTTTTCCATTTCATATATCCACTTACCCGCACCTCCACTTAATGATGGGAGCCTGCATTTTATATTTTCTTTGTCTGTATGCTTCCAAGGGACATACTGTGGTCTAACCCCTCCTCTCTCCAGAAGTGGCATTAAGTTATGTCTCGTTTTACCCTTTGTGTTCCATAAGATCGAGTCCTCACATCCTTCCTCCTCTTCCCTTTCTTCTACATCGTCAATTTCATCCGTATTTCCCCTGCTCGTAACTCTTTCTTCTCCATCTTTTCCCCTTCTTCCATCATTTCCTGTATTTAATGTGGGCATGTGTATTCGTCTTTCCTGCCTGCGTCTAGGGAGGTCCCTAAGCCGACATGCATAGGGTGTCAGTTCGTCTGTGAAGGGCGCAAGTTTTATTGTGCGTACGGAGCGTGAGGTGGTTGAGCATGTAGGGTGCGATGGGAGAGGGCGTGATGGGGACGGTGCGGCCTCATGTGTCTGTCTTTCCGCTATTCCTTGCTCTCCCTCCTCACTTCTCTCCAGCTCATCCTTTCTCCTACGGATCCATGGTGAGTCTGTGTTGGTCCGGGTGATGTATAGTTTATCTAGGCTTTCCCTTTCACTGTTTCTTCTTTCCTTCTCCACTCCTTCTTCTTCCTCACTACAAAAGTCAGTCATAAACGGCACCCCCATCTCGGTCTTTTTCCCCTTGATTGTTACTGTTTGTAAGTCTATTAGGTCCAGTTCTCCTTTTTCTCCTTTATCAACCGCTCCCCTTTGCGCTGATGTTGTTGCTACTTCTGTGTCTCTATACACATCCCCCCATACTTCACTCTCCCTTCTCCTATCTTCTCTTTCTCCTTCATTTCTCTCCTCTATCTCCCTACCATTTTCCTCCCTTTTTCTTTTTAATTCCTCCATTACTTCACTACTCATCTGTTCCAGTATTCTTTCATCCTCTTTCTTCCTTTCCCGTTTCACCCTTTCCCTTTCTAATATACTCTCTATCACCCTCCCTTCTTCGTATTTCTTAGTCGTTTCTGATAGTAATCTCCTCTTCCACATTGCCATTTCTCTTTCTTTCTCTTCTTCTTCCCTTTTCTTTTCTCGCAGCACTACTCTTGATACCCTTTTTGCTGCTTTTACCCTTTCAGCTTCTCTCCTTTTCTCCTCAGTTCGTTCCCTTATTTTTTCCAATTCGTTCTTACCTTCTTTCCTTTTCCTCGCTCTCTCTCTTTCCTCCCTCTCGAGCTGTTTGATCAATTCATTCTGCTCATCCCTTAACTCTGCTAGTCGTTCCTCCAAAATCTCTTCCTTTTGTCGTAACAGCTCTTCCCCCCTCATTTCACTCTCCCTGGTATTATCCTCGTCTGTTTTCCTTACTACCTCCTTCTCTTCTCCTGTTAATGAACCTCGTAATTTTAATAGTATCTGTGCAGCTACCCACTCATCATTTCCTACTTCCACAGTTTGTTCTTCTCCAGTCCTCCCCTCCCCTGCTGGCATCTTCCTATGAGCCACATATGGTGGAGGGCTGTATGCCGGGTTCGAGTACCCCTCAGCTGCCCTTAACTGACCTCTTCCTATTTCTCCTAACTCCCTTAAAGGGTACAACCCCCCTCCCTCTGTTTTCACTCCCTTTGCTAGGGGTATATCGTTGCTCGGTTCCTTTTTTATTTCATCTGATGTATTATTCTTTTCTCCTCCCTCTTGTCCGTTCCCCGTGTTCTTTGGGTCTTCACCCCCCTTTTTCCCATCCTCTCCTTCCTCCTTAATCTCTTTTTCTTCCGGTATTTCCCCCACAGTGAACATTCCATTTGGTCCTGGTCGGGACCCTTGGAACATCCTCCATAAGTTAAACACCTCCACGTGGTTTGCCAACTTCTTCCCTTTGTATGTATTATGTAGATGGTTTAGTAGTGAATGTTGGGCATATGGATCGAAGCTACCATTAGGCGGCCACGGTGTTATCATTTTGTTATCCGTCCCCTGGGTCCATTCTATGCTATACTTAATCAGTTTCTCCCTATGGGGTGACAGTGTTGTACATATGTGTTGTAGTGGGGTAGTGAGGGTGTTCCCCCACCCTCCCGATCCTGTCCCGTATGACATAGTAGCGCTCCACTTGTTACCCTTCCCCTATCTGGTAGCGGTTATCTCACTAGCAGTTTACAATATACAGCCTTATCTCGTTACCTGGCCCCGTAAGTTTGGGGACTTGCGATAGTCCGCTAAGGAAAATTATAAAAATATAGTATTTTACATTTGTATGTTTTCTTCTGTCTTTCTTTCTTTACACGACACCCTTACGGCCCCCTGCGGCCGAGGCGCACGTAGCCCCCTGCGGCTGCGTACCCCTTATGATGTTCTTATACAGTCGTCCTATTTTCACTTGCTCCTCCTCCTTCTTCTACACTTGCCGTGGCCGGCGTTCTCCGTGCGCAGCCACGTCCCCCGTTTCACCTTTCCCCGATCAACTCATTACCGTTTATCTCCGTTTCCACTCCCTTACCACAGTTCTCTTCCCCACCACTCTCAGAAAGGAAGATGCCTTGTGCTCGGGATATCCTATGAAAGCCCTACTGGTGACGTCACCGATCTCTTCGAGCTACTGGTAAGTTCTTCATATATTCTTTAAGTTCAAAATACACTTGCAATCTACCCCCGTTAACCTCACAGCTGTCTTCCTGTCACTCCTGGAACAAGGTAATCAATAATATAATCGGACTGCGCACGCTGCGTCGCCTCGCGTGTGATACGCCCCTCGGCAGGAGGGCTTAACCAGCCAATTATCTTCCGTATTGGGCAACTAACTAGCTACCGCCTACAGGGAAACGTCATCTACCTATCGAGTTTCTTGCTCGAACAATAGGGATCCTCATCTACTCATTGATCAATAAATGCCAAATCGTAGGAAACCACACACACACACACCCTTACACGTAGTCGCGACCTAGGCCAATCAGCGTCTACGAGCGGCCGCACGTGATGTTTTCGTGCTCCACCCCCCTCTCTCACGCAACGTAGCCGACTGCTCTCGCACTCGTTCGGCTACCATTCATTTCATTGCCAACACTAAATTGCCAAACCTTCGCCGCGCACCTGTGCAACATCTCCCACCTCCCGTATTTAATTCCTCCCCCCTCCCTCACAATTTCACATTGCTTGTTGTGCGTGGCATGCTCACCAAGTTCTCTTGATGCGGGGCCGCTCGACTGCGTGCACCCCTCGAAGCGGCTCGCCACCTCCCCTCGTCTGGACCACGTCTGGACACTCGCCAACAGCGGGCGGGATACTTCTCAACCGGCTCCCGAGGGCCAATATCCGGATTGCGCTGTCCGGTCTTCTCGCAGCTCTGCGATGGTCCTGTAGTCCTCAGAAGGGGGCAACGGCAGAGGGGGCCGCGCCGCCGGGCCTCCTCGCAACGCGATTACCTGGAAAAAGTAAAAATAAAAAAGCAGATCTTAAACAGATCTCAGCAGTGCCTCCAACTTGTCGGGGGGAAATTCTGCCGGGGTCGGCCGGGCCGTCCGCAGACCTCCGGGCAGGGAGGCCCCAACTCCTCCCGTATATCCCAAAAGAGATAGAGTATGAGACACACGCAAGAAACAAGGTGACTCTGCTGTTTATTAGACAAAACGGCAGGGATGGGTCAAGGAGCGTACGCGTCCGTCCTGACACACACACAATCGTGGGGCTCGCAGGCCCTTTTTACCTTAGTATGACGCGCTACTTGCGTCATCTTACAAAGTTTAATAAAAAACCTATTTCCACTCTGGATTGGTTACTCGAGTGGTAGGGTTAGTATAGCGCACATATAGAGAACAGTGTTAGTGGCTGAGGGTTAGTCAGGTGGTATACCTGGGCTGTCCCTTCAATTTGATACATGAAAATTGTTACATGCAGACCTCTGAGGATTGGTCAATGTGAATGGCGTCAGTGATAAGAACCCCATGTTCCAATTGGTCCGCTCGCGAGCCTCCCAGTCTGGGACTATCGCTGTTCCCAGCTCGCGGTGCACCTGTCATTTGCAACAATGTTTTAATATGAGTAGGTGTAAACAATGTGAGGATTTATTCATATGTTGGGAGGTCGAATACTCCCACTGCTGCAGATGTCCAATGAGTCTTTTAATTGTATCTGCCTGTGTCTTGAAACGTGGGATTCAGGCGTCTCCTTCCTTCTGGGCTTGGCATCTTGTCAGGTTTGGCTTTGTCACGTGAGGTGGGACCGTGTTTGAGGCAAAATTCAACACAATTAATATTGTTTTTCCTACTGTGTGCCTGGTTTATCTTGCAGGTGCGACCTTGGCGTTGGCTTGCAGCGTGCGAGATTGCAACATCGTGCCCTTGGCGGGGTGCCTTCGCCGGGCTCATTTTGCAGGGTCAGCAACCCAGTTCTTGCTCATTCAATGTTCATGGAAGCTTTTGCCTGCGCCCTACTTGGGCCTGGTGCATAGGTGGAACCGTTTGATGCAGGGCGCTTTAGGTTACGGTATCATATTGCTTTATCCTCAGTATCGTGTCCCCGTTATATTCTTCATTATAGTACATGGCTCTTAGAAGAAGCGTGAGCAAGCCTTTTATATAAGTTCATGATGCGTCTTGCGTTTCTGCATTTTGAGAGCCTATGTGGAAAATAATAAAGATGCACGTCCGTGAGTATGTCTGTCGCCTACGTCATAGCACTGAGTATATTCTTCGTGTAGATTGGTGCGGGAGTGTCCGGTGTGTATATTTGCACAGGTGTGCTGACCGTTGGCTAGGTCGTCATGGCATCTCTAACGACGTGTAGGTTTAGTCGAGTTGATCCGTGCCGCAGGTGTCGGCATGGACAGGGCGGGCTGCTGGGCAGGTAGATGGACACATCCGTATGTTCCTGTACCAGGGTATTTGGTCGTCCGGTAGATAGGCAAACTCCTCTCGTGGCGGGTGTCTGGGCCGTGATCCTCTAGGCCAAGCGCGAGAGGGGAAGGGCGGGAGCCTGGTCTTCCATTCCCACTTCATAACGTTTTGAGTACCTAGAAGCGATTCTGTGGGTGCCCGCTTATCTTTGCACTTTAGGATCCGTTTTTTCCCAGCATGGCATATTGCTCACGTCCATACAGGAATGCTTTAGGACAGGCCATAGTTTCCGGGTAGTGCAGTCATTTAGGCCCCCCCTTCGCACAGTATCAGGAATGGCTTCAGGAAAAGGCACTGGCAGGGCAGATGGGGCTTTAAATTATGCATGTGTTAAGTAGCTTGACATCGGTGGGAGCAGAGAGTGGAATAAAAAGCACACCGGCATTTCAGCTCTTTTATGGACTTTTTGTGATATAGCTGAACGTCCTATAAACGTCATTCGCAATGAGCCTGCATTCCGCAGTGTGAAGTCTTTGAAATTCGACACCCTGCAAACCATTTCAGACACTTGGTTCTCAATACACTCCGTCTTAGCCTTTTCCGAGTGAGAGTTGCCAACTAGCTACATTACAGATGGATTTGACAAACTGTACTGGGGCGCTTAAAGAGGCCACATGATGACCCCCGGATAATTGGACATCTAGGGTGGACTGTCATGTCGTGTACTCCCTTGCTGTAACTTTCCTAGCTGGTCAGCTCACCTGGACATCAACTGTGGCACAGTGGTTAACAAGCTTCATATTTGATGGGTTTTCAAGCTGTACGTTTTTAAGAACGGGGCGGTTTCAAGGTGCAATTCATTGAGGCGGGCTTTTAAGGAATCCTAGCCAAATACAGAGTGGATTTATCACATGTTCACCTAACTCCTTGAATATTGCATCAGGCAGCAGAGAGGTCCTGTCTGATGGTGGGGAGAGGGCCAGCCCACAGAGGCATTTCCACTTCAGGCTGCAGCACTGGCAATGATGGAAGATGGCCTGTGTAATGTGCAGTCAGTGTACCGAGAAGTTGGAGACGGCATATGGGATACCGCACTATCAAGAATCTCACGTAAGGGCTGATGTTTAATGTGATGGCTCAGAAAAGGTCACTGAATAGATGTTTTGGTATCCCGACAAGGCTTTTGGCGAATCTCCTATCACATTATCCCTTTGGCTGCAAACTCTTGTCAACTGTTTAGTAGGTAAAATCGTACTCAACAAAAGAACATTCCGTGAAAATATTAGGAAGAGGGTGCACTACATGCAGTCTTTGCTGACTACTAAATGAGCATTGCATATGTTATCCCTTACCATCAGATCCTGTCCTGGCATCTGTTTGCAAAACATGGGCCATCTGCAAAGGACAATGACGCGTTGGCCATATCACCTACTATAGTCACTCCGTTCTTCATTTGGGCTGTATCTGCTAGAATACGATCTGCCTCTTATTGCCCTAGACTCAGTGACTACATTTCAAAGCTCCTCCTCCTCCTATCTCAAACTGTTCATCACTCTACACCCCTGGCCATCCCCACGAATGACAAGCCCAGCAAAACCTTTCCCCCTCGAAAACATCTCGAGAAGTATGTCTGTTCCCTCTTGGAAGCCCTCCACTGACACTTGTCACCTTTGCCCCTCTCCATCTTATTTACTCCCATAGTCAACACTGCCAGCAACGCAACACTTCTCGCACTCTTTTCTTTAAATGTCAAGACTAATACGTGTGTTTGCCTAATTATGCCCTAATCACCAGCTTATCTTCCAACTGCTGGCTTTTTCTTACCAGCCACCACTGACTTTCTATGAGCTATTTATGTCATCTGTGTACAGCATGTATGTTTGCAATGCTCTTCAAATATAGCATGCGAGTGCAAGATTGCATCACCGGCCTGTGATGCCTAGGAGACAAGCAATGCAGAACACGGAAAAGGGATTTGTCTGCCTGAAGTAGGCACACAAGGGTATTGATACAGTGGAAAAAAGAGCAAAATCATGTTGACCGCTAACAACTGGTTTCTACTGGATGCAGTTGAGGCATATGTTTTTTTTTTGTCTGACATGGTATTACATTGTTAATGGAGAAAAACGACGAATTGTATTGCTTGTTTTGAAGCCAATAGACATCAATGCTTTGCTTAAACATGAAGTTGGAATTTTCTCAATAGCAATATAATAGATGTACACAATTCGTAAGGCAGTAAGTAGTTCCAGTAGAAACCATGTGTAACCAGTCAACTATAAATTCCATGAGGGAAAGTCCAAACCATGTAGTTAGCTGGGAGCAGGCACGAAAATGTTCAGGCTTGATGCATGTGACAGATGTTTCATGTCATCAGTTTTTATAATTGTAACCAAGAGTAGCACGTCATTTTGTCAGGTTGCCAATAAGGAAAAATTATAACGGTTTTCTAACACAGCACACTCCAGCCAGGGACTCCTTCCCCTGGCAATGAATGTGGCACACAATAAAAACGCTTTCTATCTTTAATCAACCACAGGTTATTTTATTTGAGTAGGCCCCCAACCCATCTCGCACCCAACCTTCACAAACACCCCGTGTCACAATGGACGAGGAACCAGGCCAGTATGTATCAATATGATATTTATACATTTTATGGTTTAATGAAAATAAAAGCAAAATCAAACAATTGAACAGCAGCCACCAATGTTGTGGCACTACAAATAAATGCAAAGATTCCTTCCACACAGTTAGTTCAAAAGCCCCACAATTTACATGAATCTTTAATGGTAAAACAGGAAAAATGATTTTAAAGCATGTAATGGTACTAAGGTTAAGCACTCCCCCCAAACCTCTACTAACTTAATTAGGATAAAGAGGGAAAAATCGGATTTAGAATTCACCCCACGACCCCAAGATGGGAGGCCAGAAAAGAAAATGAAAACCCAAATTATGAGCAAAACTGCATAATTGGATTTTACTTTTACATGCACAGCAACTTACAACCGAGGTGGGACAGCTAGAAAAGAAATGTGTGTTGCTGCACTCGAGAGATAAGGAAGCTTACAGACTACTAAGCAAGGCACCAAGGCAACATGAACACAAGATAAGAAAATCGGTTTTGAGAAAGAAAACTAATGCAAAAGAAAAGCACACGCGGCAGGATGGAAATTCGTTTTTACACGGGACTTGTGATGACAGGCAGCCAAGAAAAAGGCTTAGCTGTCAAAATCAGAAAATCTGTTTCAAGGAGGACAAAGGCACATGATGGATAGAATTCTGACAGAAAGGGATGTTTCTCAATGGGGCTACGGTTTGGGTTTTTCTATGGGACAGATGCAAAATCGAAATTCATGGGAATACACACAGTACACGGGCGGTTTTTGTTACTCAGAGACAAATTCTATTGAGGCTATATTTTAATGACTATAGTGATTAAAGAAAGGCACTTGGCACGAGGTGGTTAATTTCGAATTTCAACCAACTCACACTGTGAATCTCTGTATAGGGGAATTAATTAATTTACTTGAAAATAATGCTAAGGATTTATACAGACAACTGAAAGATTTATAAAAGGAATACACTAACATACACAGGTTAATACAGATTCGTCTATGAAAAGGTGAATGGATTATACTGGAAATTTGGGGCTTTGAATGGGATTTTATATGGGATGCAAGATTCAAAATAAAGGGGTATGCAATTTGGGACTGGGGCTATTTGCTACTTACAATGTAAGCTTGAGTTTGGGATTCTGGAAAGCCAGCAAGGTCTCTGGTCACTCTGGACAGCTAGGCCAAGGGATCTGGTTGCTGCGCTCTCCTGGATGGGATTCTGGACAGGTAGGCCAAGGTCTGGTCACTGCGCTCTCCTAGATGGGGTCAGCTAGGCAAGGTCTGGTCACTGCACTCTCTAGGATGGGATCAGCTGCCGCCTCTCCTTTCTCTCTGGATTCTTGTATGTGTCTGGATCTGAAATCTGGGTATCTTTCTGTAGATGAGATGGATATTTTGTGTCTCTCTGTGTCTTTCTTATGTAGCCCAAATGACATCATCTATTTAACAATATGTGGGGAAAGTACTCTGGAATTACTCCTTTCCTGGGATAGGGCAGCCTATCATTCCTCTCTTCTCCCCCTGGCCCTATCGGTTCAGGGGAAAGGGCATCATTTTTCTGTTTGCATGTATGACCTTTCTTTGTCTCTGAAGTCTACTTTTTAACAAAAATGAATTTTCAGACTCATACTCGCCACCGCCATAAGAAGTAGATATGCGGATTCAATTGTTCACAGGGAATTGGACAAACCGATCGCCGGCTCTGTGCGAGGTAGTATCGCGCTTTGGCACATTTTGGCCCTTTTCATAAAATGCATAATGTTAAAAAATTCGGCCAATAATTACACATATTCATGATTCCATTTTGCATCTTTCCCCCAAGTTTACTATTTGTCCCATTTATAATTCAGCCAGAAACGCATCTTTCCTGGCCATTTCAGTTCACAAAGTGCTAGAAACAGGCACTTGGTCTCTTTACATTCGTCTAAAAATCACATGGAAAAATAGCATAATGCAAAAGTACTACTTATTCAGGGTGCTCAGAAAAATGTCTTAAAATGAAGAAGTCCTTTTATGTCAATGGGGAGGATTGATCACATATGGGGCGGTGCTGCAGACCCCGACAGCAAACTGTCTCCTCCTGGCTCGGCTTGGAACAAAGGACTTTTATGATGCCCTTTGAATTTTGACAGTTCCTCCTCCAGAGTGGGTGCTGGAAGAAAACACACTTCTTGGTCACGCACTAGCCACACTGGCTTCCTTTCTCCTCTCTTGCAGTAATGCCTGCTAGTCTGGTAGAACAGAGAATCCTCACACTCTCGCTCACACTCTCGGCCACCTCACATGCCATTGTGGGCCGGTTTACTTATTGGTGAGACTTTTCAGTGGGAGGCAAAGCTCTGCAAATGGATTCTGTGCCTGAGCTAAAAACCGGTTTTACTGGTTTCTGAGCCTTCTCCAATGTAATTAAATCTTGTGGGGACAAAGATAATGTACATTGTGTAGCCAAACTACTACCCACACATATTCAGACATTTCTGTGCAAGCAAAAGCTGTCATTCAACGATGACTTTTAAACAACATTTTTCCTTATTTTCCAAAGCGCAGATTCACGCGTGTGCAGGCCTTTCATTTAAAGTTTCAAAATGCAGTTTTGCCGGTCACGGGATTGTCCTTCTATTAGTTCTTTGGAGGGGTGTTGCATGTACTGTTGGTTCATGGACACAAAGGGATACTGCACAGGATTTCTTTGATTTGGACACAGACAAGAGAAAAAGCCACGCTATTTCTTTCATTTTCAGTAATTTGAGCGCAATGTTTCACATCAAAGGGAAACAAAATCTGTGTCGGGTTGTAATGTAGAATCCCTTGCCCCTCATGCGATTTATTACTAAAACAAAGCTGTTTTGGATGTCATGCATACTTTTTGTTCTCCAGATGTAAGAAAAACAGACGCAGCGCCGTTCTGAAGGCAGGGCATAACTTCTAGTTATGCAAACAAAAATGAAGCAAACGCAGGACTGTTTTTCAAAGCAGTGTTCAACTGCTTGCCACACATGTGCCAGAAAGACAAAAGCACAGCCATTTTGGTGCCACTGTTTAAATGCGGTTTTAGGTGAAGGGGATTTCTGCTTAGGGCCTTAAATGCACCCCACAAAAAGTAGGTCTCGTTCCCACTCCCTTACTCTGGAATGTTCTTCCTCTCCTTCTCGGTACTACTCACACTATATCTCTATTTACGTCCAACCTTCTAGTTCTCCTCTATTCTGACGAACCACTTACATAGCATACTATACCACCACAACTGCCTGTTCTCCTCTCCCCCTACCTCTCTATGACAACCCCATAGCATGTATCCCTCACCTCTTCATCCCAAAAAAGGTAGCACCTCCTCCACTATCCCATTCCTATACCATGCTCTACTGTCCTTGTAGCTGGATCATGTGTCTACCTCTCTGCATCATCTAGTCTTATATTCTCATCCTCTCATCCATTGTTAAGGACACTGGTCCTCCGCTCTTTAAATCAATGTTAAAATGTTTTGTGAGCATTTTTGTGCCAACAATGCATTATTTTACCTGTAATATAATTTAATAAAATACATGTTCTTTTTTTGGGAACTTTATGGTAGACTTTCCATGAGGGTAGGTTTGACACGGTAACAAATAGAAAAAAACAATAGAATAGTTAAGCAAACACTAGGTATTCTTCTGGGCAACTGCTATGCTACATTTGCTGCACAGAAGTATAAACAACCTCAGAATGTTTTGGGCGTACTGGGCTTCATCAGTTAGGTGTGACTTTATTCCCTAGGTAGAATAAGCTTGTGACTCACTCATGGGCATAACCTCCTATGCAACTCAAAAATAGAAATCAAAATACTTGAACAAAGGCTCCTTAAACACTGGGAATTGCTCTGGGTGGCATACTCTTGTTTTCTATTTGCAGAGTATGCCACAAATCATTTGAATTCATGGTTCTTATTCGGAGGTTGCACATGTTCAGGTGAAATGAGTGTCTGGGGCTTTCATGTTCCAGCATCACTTTCTCTGAACAAACATTTTTATGCCTCCCGTAACTCATAGAACTTAACAGGAAACGCGTAGTGTCCTCATTCAGCCCCAACACACCTTTCTATATGTGGCTTCCTGATTGATTGCACCCCTCACTAACTTTGTCACCATTCTACTTCAGACCTTATCCTACACACATCAATTAGTCATGCACACATTGTGGGTGAACATCAGCTTGTTCCTCTGTCCCCTGCACATGCTTATAGCATCGGGCACTATACTCTCCCACCAGCTTGTCACAACCCCTTAGCAAGCCTCCATTCATTCTTGCTCTCAAGGCAGGCCTTGTAAGTATCAAATCATGCATGGTGCCTAATCTTGTTCTACCTCCTGGATACTCATGTGCCCCAAGTGCAATCACCATACACACTAGAAATATACCAGCCCACAGAACACTGGTTCTTTAGGTCTGCATCCATCAAACCTTTGGGTTTCACGACTCACCCTTTCCACCAATAACTTCCCCTCATCATTTTTTTTGCAGGAATTCGCACCACAAGGCTTTCAAAATAGCAGACAGTGCACTTTACAAGGCCACTGCACTTTACATGCACAGGTGCTACAATCATATGCCAAGTCCAGTCATTATGCCTTCGTAATGCCATCTAACGGTTCATATGCCTGGAACAGCCACCATATCCAAGTACAGCCTACCACGTGAAGGTGCTTAAATGTCTGGCAAAAGACTTCAATAGCAGGAAAGTTAAAGTTGCACTCTACCAACTAATGTCTGTACCTTGCCCCATATTGGTGGGAAGACTGTAAGGCCCTTTCATTATTTATTTATTTATTTATTTAATTATTTAATTACAGGAGGAACACTGCTCCTTTGATCACAAAAGAATGTACACTAGATACAAAGTCAGATTTGACAGAAAGCATTGAGCTTCTTACAATGGGGGGAGTTTGAGGGACATTCTGACTAGGTTGTGGAGAGGAGTAAATGGAACAGTCGCCGGGGACAATACATAAGTGGACATACATAAGTTAAGGACAACCAGCATTGGGCATTTTTAAGTGCACATAGGTGGTACGGCCAGCTGTGCTCGGGATGAGACCATGATGGGTGAAGTGCTGGATTGGAGGCAGAGAAAGTGAGGGACAGAGGTAGGTTAGAGTTGAGGGAAAAATGCTAGCTAGCAGGCAGATGAGAGGTTAGTTAGAGGGTAACTCAGAGGTGAGGAAGTAGGCCTTTAGTTTGGTTTTGAACAAATCCACGTGGACTGTTTCTTGGATGTACGGGGGAAGAGAATTCCATGCAAGTGGAGCAAGAAGAAAAAGCGGAAGTGAGAGGAAGCCCAGGAACGGCGAGGAGCCACAAGGGTAGTCGAGGAGGCAGAGCGGAGATTACGAGAAGGCTTGTAGAGTTGGATAGATACAGTGGTGCCTTACTGTGGATGCATTTGTGAACTGGGAGAAGAAATTTTAATCTGGCCTGTTTTGCATCATCAGCCATCCAGCCTGGTGACGGTACAAGGAAGTAGGTGTGAAGTAAGGGAGTTCAAAGAGAGTCCTGGTAGCGAAGTTTATGGTTTTATGAAGAGGACAGAAAACATAGTTGGGGAGACTAAAGCGGATGCTGGCACAGTACTCCAGTCTAGACAAGAAAAAAGTGGTTAAGAGATGCTTGGCGGTTTTGAAAGGAAGGAGTTGCCTGATTTTCCTAATATTTAGGAGGTTGAGGGGAGCTGCTGTTCCAGTTTAGGAGATGAAAGTAGAGAAGGTGTAAGTAGAGTTATAGTTGACGCGGAGGTCTCTAGTTGAGGAAGTATTGGAGAGTGTCAGGTGGGAACTGGACAGGCAGAATAAGAGATGAAAGAGAGCTTTTTGCAGGGAAGAAGTGCGCCTCTATTTTGGTAGAGTTTACCATCAGAGAGTGCAAATCCATCCATTATTTAATGGCAGAGACACAACTGGAAATGCTGATAGAAAGGTCAGAGGAGAGTTCATGAAAAGAGAATTAGATTTGGGTGTTGTCTGCTAAGAGTTGGTACGAGAAGCCAAAGGAGGAGATTAGTGCCCAATAGCAGAGGTGTAGAGTGTAAAGAGGAGTGGACACAAGACAGAACAGTCCTGTCCTCCCTTTGTCTCCCCTCCCTAGCTTGGTTGCGTCTAAAACACTTGTGCATAGGCGCATTATCGATGACGACATATCATCAATCAATCTGAATGTTGCCATGCCTAGTACGTAAGATTATTGTTCAGTATGTCCTTTTCCCCCTCCTCCCACCCTCCTTCTCTCCACACTCCCTGCCATGCACTTGTACTATCTGACAATTCGTTAGGCCTACTACGGCAGCTTATTGATTGTATGCTCTTTCTTCTCCACCAGCCCCCTTCTCTCCTTCCCTCCTGTCGTGCACTTGCACTAGTAGAAATGCCTCAGGCCTAGTATGCTAGTTAATTTTGTTACATCATTCGAAAACTTCAAGGCCTAAGAATGACTGCTGTATTCCCTTGTTCCCTTTCCGCCTTGAAGCACTTCACCTGTGTATAAGCACTTTACAAATAAACAATTACAATTAAGAATAATAATGTTAGCTTTGCTCATAATATCAGTAAAAATAATATGTCACTTCACTGTAAGAAAACATAAACAAGAGAATGGGGTACCAGGTAATTGAGCACTCGGGTGTGCCAATCAACAGACTACCATATTTAGGAAGTATGTGTAGGGACTGCCGCAATCCAATGGAATTTTAGGACACCCCAACCTACTTTAAAGAGACAAAACAAACTTATTGTTCCAAGGAGATGCGCTGTCCCATTATTTAGTATTTAAGAACCCAATGCAAGACTCAAATGTACAGTCTGTGTTCAGATCACAGTAATTCTTTAATTGGTGCCAATCTTTGTTTGCCAACACGTGTCTCGACCACCTTGTTTCAATGCCACTATTCTTTAGAGGGTAAATACCTTTAATATAGTAAGGGATTACTGCCGTTTGAGCACAAACATACTAGCAGAAATGCGTGGTTGCTTATATGCAGAGGCAGTATTTCGCCTGTGACGGGATTCGAGAGGAATCATTCCTGTTACATTTAATTCGAGATCAGCCTTTTATGAAGATATATCAACACAAGTTACTGGAACAGGAGTAATCCCTTACTATATTCAAGGGATTGACCCTCTAAAGAACAGTGGCATTGTAACAGGTTTTGCCCTGAAGAAGACCATAGGTGGTTGAAACACATGTTGGCAAACAAAGATTGGCACCAATTAAAGCATTACAGTGATCTAAACACAGACTGTACATTTGAGTCTTGCATTGGGTTCTTAAATACTAAATAATGGGACAGCGCATCTCCTTGGAACAATAGGTTTGTTCTGTAAGAAAACATGTCTGTACATTTTTCGTGATCTAGAGCTCCTCCCACCAAACTACCCCCCTCCCCGTCTTAGTTAGAGGCTCTTTTCACCACCCCGACAGCCCGCATGCACATTCCACTCTCATTTTACATATATTATCACACCCATACCCTGCAACATTCGCACTGCACGCTCATTCGCCAATTTGCATGCACACCCATACTCTACAACGTTCCACACTGTGGAAGCATTCTCCCATTCATGCATGTGTACCCATACACTATAATTAACATTCATACTGCACTACCATTCTCCCATTCACATGTGAACCCATACTTGGCAACATTCATACTGCACTTTGTCTCCCATTCACATGCTCACCCATATGCCACAACATATACACTGCACTCTTATTCACACAGGCACTTACACAGACACAACCCTTTTCATGCACTCATGCTAACACAAACAATGTGACGAAGTCCTCATCCTGATCGCATTGGTTGATGGCGGGGTCGGGAAGGGTGTTGGGTGCTGCCACAGGCCATGTAATGCTAGGCCCAGGGGAGGCATCAGGAGGATCCCAGGTTTACCCACAACATGCCATGTACAGAAGGCAAGGGCTTCTCACAGTGTACCTGTTGCTACCCCAGTCCCCTTAAGAGAATCGATGAGTGTTCCAGTGGAGCCAGCAGCATGTCTCCACTTAAGTAGGTGCGGAAATTGCTGCTAAATCTACCCAAAAGAAAGAGGGGGACATACGCTAGGTAAGGGTATTGCAGAGACATTTGGCCAGTCTTAATGCCAGCAACATAAAAGAGGGAGTTAGGAACTTCAGTATGACAAACATGGTTCTTGAAGCTGTGGTCCAGCAGACACTAAAGACTCACCCAAATCCAGAAAACTATGACTTCCAACTTCCCTATACAAAACCTGCCTGCACACACAAGTTCCCTTAACCGAGGGAGCGGCTGGAAGGCAGGGTCCGGGTTTGTCAGACATGATTTTCTCCCATGTGGAGTAACAAGCCAATTCCAAGTCCTTACCGAGGGTGTAAACTAACCCCAGGCACGGAGCCGGGCAGCCAATACCCATGCCATCTCCCACTCCTGAGTCCCATTACAACAGAGGGATGTTGAAAGAAGGGGCCAAAGCTCTTCACAAATCCAAAGGTTCAGACAGTTTATGATGGAGTGCTAATTTTTAAGCTATCAGGAGAGGTGGAAAGAAGTAGGAGCTTTAGAGAGGAGACTGGAACAGACCTACTGGAACCTTTGGACTGCAGGAAGATGCAGGACAGACCCAAAAGGCTGGGGAAAGCAGGATGCATAAGGCAGAAGGCAACAAGGAGAGCTCCGGAGGCAAGGTAGACAGGCCTTAATGGTGTGGAAACAAAGGACCTGTAGGTTTGCTCAGGGGAAACGCAATTGTCTTGATAGCAAGACAAAGCATAGCTGACACAGGTTTGAATCCCAGGCTCGTGCTTAGAAACTGGTCCCCAGTTTTAAGCTAGTTATAAAAGAACTATTATAATTATAAGAAGAGACCAGAAGGCTGGGTAGAGAAAGGTAATGGAGATCGGGTAGAGATTAAACCAGAGGGCCTGGATGAGAAGAGCCAAGAGGAGTGTAGGGAAGAAGGTGCCCAAACGGGTGAAGAGGAGCGAAAGAATCTCAATTGTTCTATGGTGTCATGTGAAGGAGGTAGGAAGGAGAATAGACAGCCGATGCAATAAAATAGTGATGAGAGATGAATAAGAAAGGACGTAAGATAGAGGACAGTGAAGCAGAGTGGCCAGAAGAAATATTGAAAGAAGTGGAGGAGTGAACAAAGCAGGTGATATAAAGAAATGAAAGGATGTATTGGGCCTCATTACACGGTAGGAGGTAACCATGCCGCTATTAGCGGCATGGCTACTCCCTTACCGGGTACTGGGTCCGGGTAGGCGGTATGGGGATTTACCGGGTCATTCCGACCCTCGAGGACCCGGTAAGTCCCCATTCCAAATACCATTCCCCATTCCCATTTGAGCCCCCATAGGGCTCAATGGGATTGGGGAAGGAGCTAATAACGGTACTGCAATTTGCGGTACCGTTATTAGCTCTGAAGTCCCTCAGCGGGTCCCGTCCTTAACGCCTGGTTAGACCAGGCGTTAAGGACGGGACCCGCTGAGGGACCTCGTAGTAGGGTGCTAAGGGATTACCGGCACCGGTAACCTTACCGGTGCCGGTAATCCCTTAGCGCCTACCGTGTAATGAGGCCCATTGAGTAACATCATGGAGGTGAAGGAGCAGGTAGTAGATGGAACTCAAGAGCTGAAGTGGAGGCCCATTTAAGGGACTAGGTGAGAAGGTGGTAGGGAACAGTGGGAAGCAGAGTAATGTTAAAAAGGATTTAGTGGACCGTAAGACATAAAGGGGTGCACCTCTGAAGACAAAAAAATAGTGCAATATTTTGTGGCAGCGTGACTTGAGGCGAGAGACTAGGGAGAACAGGGAAATTGGAGAAGGTGGCTGGAGAAGCAGAACCCAGACATAGAGGGAGCAGGTGGGGTACCTAGTGAAAAACACTGGCCAAGATTTAGGACAGCTTTCTGTCATCATCTGGCTCTTATTCAGCCTTAAAACCCAATACTAGAATCTACACACAGTATGGAGTTAACACCGGGATTGAGAACAAAAGAGGAAAGACCCAAAGAACTGTGGGAAACAGTGTGTCGAAACCCTTAAACCTGTGATTCAGAATGAAGGAGAAGTCATCCCAACAACTGTGGGAAATAGTTGAACCTAGGACTGTGATTTAAGCAGAAGAGACGTCCAGAACTGTGGAAAATGTAGTGTGGGGCCATCTTAAAATCCTGGATAAGCTTACTAGTTATTGTGTGTATTTTCCAGGAGACACAGCTTTGTGTGTATTGAAAAGGAAGAGAACTTTTTATTGGAAAACTTTACTTTCTAAAGAGAAATTTTCTCTAGTCCAGTGGTCCCTGAACAGTACCCCACCATGGAGACTAACCATCCTGACAAGTTTTACTTTAGTGCAGACCCTACTGGTTTATTTTGGCTATCACTTGTACACAAGTACTTGAAAATCCCTGTATGAAGTATCGGGATTTTCGGGCAGAAAGGTGTGCAAATCTGTGTTTTTCATACAAATAATTCCATGAATCAGGCAGATAGTGCTCCTCCACCCTCATGTCTGGCCTCTTTATGATATGTATCTGCTATGTGACAACAGACACACGCATTGACATACAGAAAGGTTTGTTCTTTCTTTACCTGCACAACACGCACCCTGCACACAAGAACAGGGATAGTGTGGGGTATATAAGACTTCCAGACTTCCTGGTTCCTGGCATGTGTTGTGGAGTCAGTGTTTCTCCAACTCGCACTCCTTCAGTTTGCATGCCCAACGGTGTTGCAAGATTAGGGAAGCAAAACGCCTCCTGCCCTGCATGAACCATAGGAAATGCACAGCTGGTGTACTGTACGCCAACTAAGTCAACCCAGAACTCTGTTGAGGGAAGGCTGCTTGTTTTCACTGTGCTGACAATTATCCACTAATAAATATTATGGCTACTCCATAACGATTGGCAGGTCAGCGCCCCCATATGGTGAGCTGCCACTGCATGGTAGTAAGCGGGTACTCTGAATGTGTGCTGAGTAATATAGCATAGCAGGTTGTAGCAAAACATGTAGAAATTGGAACCCACCTATGTATTCGTTTTCTATCCAGCTAGAGGCATTTCCTGAAAGATAATGGCTGCAGCTGGAAAATGATAATGTGCCATTTCCACGGGGCTCACAATAAAATATGCATTTATAGTAGGTTTGCAAAATGTCCATGATGTAGACACACAAGCTACATAAGTGTTATCAATTTGAATTAACATTAAATAAAATAACTATGTGTAATACACAACTACACGACTACACGGTCTCCTTTTGTCTCTTCACAGGAGGAAGCCTTTTCTGGATTTCGAGTGAGTGATTACTTGGAGTATATGGAAGGCCTGGAACGCACTTACCGACCTATGGTGCTGAAAGACATGAGAAACATTAGACAACAGAGATGATTCTTCCATCAGTCACAAATGCAAATGTTTGTCGAATCCTTTAGCAGCGGGGGCTTTGTATCTTTCAAAATGCAGATTGGTTTATATTTATAATGTTCAGAAAACCTATTTACCACAAATGTACATTTTGTAAAATTTGAAATGATTGTTTTGAGAATGAAAAGATAGTATTTTCGAGAACACTTGTCTGAATTTGATGTTAGAGAAAATAAATTGTGTTTGATGGCTAGTATTCATCTTGGCAGCAGTTTACTCCAGGTTCTTTTTTAAGTATTGTTTGTTGTTGCTGACAGCCGCACCCTGTTGATGTTGTCAACGTGCATTCTCTTTGTTATCTTGTAAAACTAAATCCAAGTGTACTATGTCTATGGAGCAAGACCGGACACCTCTTGATTGGTGTCTCCAGTGTGACAGACTTACCCAACCTTCTCCTTTTTGACAGTGAAAAGGCTAAAATAGATGGGAAACCTTTTTGGATAGTACAGTTTCAAATACTGAACATTCAGTCAATGTTCTTTATTGTGCTGATGATTCCATTTAGGCTTCCAAATAATGTTGGTTTACCTTTTGTAAAGCAGAATTATAGTTTTGTAATTGGTGTCAGTAATAAGTTCTAATAATTAAAATGATTTAAATGTTTACCAATGCATGTATTATGTGTATTTGTGATGCTTTCATTATTGGTGTTGACTGCCTTTTTTCGTAATGTGACTGCCATGAGACCCAATGGTGATAGATCTGTGATTAATATATAAAAAAGTACAATTTCAATGGATTGTTTTCTCCCTCAGATTCCTCATCAGATAGATATCCTTTCCAGCATCAGATGCTCCGAAAACCTTTCATCAGCGGATGTAGTGCACCTAGACTTGGCCTTCGATCCAACTTGACTGAATATGGCGGTCGGCCACTCCGGACATGACATTGGTTGTAGATATACTACGTCATTATGCCCCTGTACCTCAATACCTTTTTTTCACATGCTTAGTATGCTGCTAGAGGAATAACTCTCATGAGAGGAATTCTCACTGGTTTTTGCGATTGTTATGACTTTGACGCTTTGTAAAAATGTCCACTCCCAAACCGTTGGGTTTTAAAAGGTGCACCGATTGCAACTCCAAAATGTCTCTGACCGACCCGCACGTTATCTGCGTGTGGTGCCTTGGTGCCAATCACATCATCAAAGATTGCAGGTCATGTCAGAAGATGAACTGGAAGTCATTACAGGAGCTGGCAGGAAACTGAAATTGGGCCGCCCTCCGTAGAAGTCACTGGCCCGGCAGTCTACTCGATCGTACGAACAGGAGACGCAGGATCCCACTTTGGAGAAAGAGGACAGGTGTCACACTTCAGTAGCCACTCGTCTTCTTCTTCTCAGAAAACGGAGCAACATCGTCGACACTAGCATGACTTGGAATCTTGCGAGGAGCGAGATAGGTCCCAATCCGGCTTAAGTAATCCGAGGACCAAATAGGAAGCCTTTAAGGAGGAGATGCTCCAGATGATGAAGGTGGTCACTGCGGGTATGGGGCAACCCTCGGTGCAGCAGGCCAGGGAGGTTCCAGTTACGACCGGTTCTACTTACGTTGGAGAGGTCATCTTTGGCGCCCTCAAGCCCAACCCCGACCATTGCTAAGTCGACAATGCCTTTGAAGCCACAGTCAGTGCTGATGATCTCGATGCCATCAAGGTCGATCTTGGCACCGATGTTTGAGAGGTTGTTTGTCTCTTAGTCTTGAACATCTTTTTTCGAGACTATGACCTCAATTTTCGAAGAGTTGGGGATCATGTCGCCGAATTTCAGCCATTGCCAGGAGGGTCAAGCGGCGATGATTTTTTCTCTGACCACGCTGACCTAATCACCTTGGCTGAAGGCCTGCACGATGACAGCGGCTTAGATACTTCCCTCGACCAAGACACACAGCAGGCCCATCCTTATGGCTATGCAAATGCTCAATATGGAAAAACTGCAGAGAGGGTGGTGGAAGCCCTAGGCTTGTGTGCTCCTGCAAAACCACTGTCAGCCTTTGAGCTCACAGATATCATTGAAAGGGACCCAGCTGCTGAGAAGGCAATGCCATTAAATGCAGCAATTGCAGACCCCATTGCCTCAGTTTGGCAAAGACCCTGTTCCGCCTCTCCAGTGGATTCAGAGTTGACAAAGAAATATAAACCTGCAAGGGGAGATGACCTCTACTTATTGACTCATCCTACACCTGAGGGATTAATGGTTCAGGTATCCACAGTTAATCGATGCTGTCTACATCAACCTCTAGCTTGCCGACCGATAAGTAGTCAAAATAATATGACACCTTAGCCAAAAATGTTTTTTTCGCCCAGTAGCATGGTTCTCAAAGCTGTGGACGCTTTGTGTACCTTTGCCAAATATTCTCATGGCCTTTGGAGGACAATACAGGAAGCGGCAGAACACATCCCGGAAGAGGAAATGCGGGTGGTTTTCTGCAATTGGTAGAGGACGGCAAGGAGGTAGCCTGCCAAAGCCTGCAATCGGGCCTGAACATTGCAGATTGTCTGGCCAGGGTTATGGGGTCAGTAACTGTAATCCAGAGGCAGGCTTACCTGCAAAGTTCAGGGTTTTCCCCCAATGTTCAATCAAAATTGCTCCACATTGCTTTTGATGACGAGCATCTGTTCAGCTCTAGGACTGATGCTGCCTTAGAAAAATTCAAAGGACTCTAAGTTCGCTGTAAAGTCGCTAGGCATGGGTGTCCAACAACCACCTAAATAATCTTTTATTTTCCGCTCCAGAGGAAGAGGCTTTTGGCTCTTCATCCCCTTTGGGAGGAAGGCACAGCCCCCACAAACCAGGCAGAGGAAGAGGTGTTTCCCACAGTCCGGGTAAGGGGGCCTCTAGGGGCCAGCAGACAACAGTAGCAGTGTCAATGGGGCCGACACAGGCCGCAAAGAGGCTTTGTGGTCTCCCCCCACGATTGGCGGGTACTTGTCCAAGTGGTGGGAAATAACCTCTGACACCTGTACATTGCAGCTCGTCCAATGGGGGTACTGTCTAGCCTTCTTGCAAAGTCCCCCAGACAGACCCCCCCCACTCCCCAGCAACCGGAGCAGGAGCTCCAGGAAGAGCTGCAAGCCTTGTTGAAGGGTTCCATGGAAAAGGTACCTCCCAAACAGAGAGGATCGGGTTGGTGGTATTTCAAAGGGGGTGGGGGCTACGTTCCTTTCTGGACCTCAGGGCCTTGAACAAGTTCCTGAGGAAGGACAAGCTCAAAATAGTGATGGTAAAAGAAATTATCGAAGCTCTACAGTCACAGGACTGGCTGGCATCGTTATATCTACAGGATGCATACTTCCATGTGCCCATCCATCATAGACACATGAGATTCCTCATAGGCGACAGGCACTACCGATTCAAGGTGCTCCCCTTTGGGTTGATCTCCACTCTGCGGGTCTTCACCAAGCTGATGGCAGTAGTGGCAGCGCATTTCCGGAGATCCGGCGTTCATGCGTTCCCATAGCTGGGCGACTGGCTTATCCGGGGAAAGTCGTCGGAGCAGGTTTCATCTCACTTCGAAGACACCTTTACGCTACTGCACAGGCTGGGCTTTTCTGTATGTCTTCAGAATTCTCACATGACACCAACACAAAAGCTCCAGTTCATCAAAGCAGTCCTGGACACTCAGGAGGGGAAGCCCCCCCCCCCCAAAGAGAAAGTCACTATTGTGCGACAGATGGTCGAGCTATTCCAGAGCCACAACAGCTTGCAGGCGGCCTCCTTCCTCCGCCTCTTAGGCCTCATGGCTTTCTGCATTTTTCTAGTGCCAGAGGCCAGGTTGCAAATGCTGTCTCTGCAGTGGCTACTGAGAGGTCAGTGGTCCCAGTATTTCGCCACCCTGAAGGATGTTCTCAATGTGTTGAGGTCGGTGGCGATCAATCTCGCTTGGTGGGCCAGAAGAGACAACATGAT
This sequence comes from Ambystoma mexicanum, assembly GCF_040938575.1. Taxonomy (NCBI): domain Eukaryota; kingdom Metazoa; phylum Chordata; class Amphibia; order Caudata; family Ambystomatidae; genus Ambystoma; species Ambystoma mexicanum. Next base: position 1,024,105,922 of record NC_090927.1, read on the forward strand.
GACGGGGGATCCTTTCTGGCCTCCATGGCCGCAGGTCAGGGTGGTCACGGACACGGCCCTGAAAGGTTGGGGAGCTCACTGCAACGGTCTGCAGTGGAGCAGCCTTTAGTCCACGATGGAGAACCGGTGCCATATCAACAGGTTGTAGCTGTGAGTGATCAAGCTAGCCCTGAAAGCTTTCCTCAAGGGGAAACACGTCCTAATCATGACAGGCAATACAGTGGCAATGCACTACCTGAACAAGCAATGTGGTATATGGTCTCTTCCCCTTTTCAGGGAGGCGATGCAGCTGTGGTTCTGGTTGTTAGAGAACCAGATCTCTGTCTCGGCAGTCCATCTGGCAGGGATGGAGAATGGGCTGGCGGATGCCCATAGCAGGCATGGCACAGTCTCACACGAGTGGGAGGTGTGCCAGGAAGTTCTCAAGGAGATCTTCGCTCAGTGGGGTACCCTGACAGTGGATCGGTTTACCACAGACAGGACGTGCAGACAGTTCTGCTCAAGGAAATTCCCGGCTCTGGCGGATGCATTCCTAGTGGAGTGGGACTTCGACCTCCACTAGGCCTTCCCTCCAATCACTGTCATCCTGTGGGTTCTCGTGCAGTTCCATGCAATCATGATCTTGATTACAAGAACATGGCACTTGGAACTCCTACACTTAGCCATGTGCCCAACTCTTTGGCTACCTCGTCGGCTAGATCTCCTTTCCCAGTCGGAGGGTTGGGTGTTGCCCGTAGTCCCTCAATATACACATGTGGCTCTTGAGGGGATGAGATATGATGACTGGGACCTCTCGAACAAGGTGCTTGTGGTGCTGCTGGCTGCATGCAGACCGCCAACAAGATTGCTGTACGTTTGCAGATGGAGAAGCTTTGAGGCGTGGTGCAGGGAAAGTGAGATTGACCCCATCTCTTGCCCCCCCACTGCAGTGATGGAGTTCCTTTTGTCACTGACCTCGTCAGGCCTTCAGGTTGCAGCAGTCAAAGGACACTTGCCTGCTTTGTCTTTTTTTCTAAATGGTCTCTGGAACAAGGGTCTTTCTTTACGATCTGGGTTATGGCGCAATTCCTGAAAGGCCTTATGAATACATTTCCACTCGTCCCTTTTGTTATCCCAGACTAACTTGGTTCTTATTTTGCTAATAGCAACTCTGTTTGAGCCTATGCATTCTTGCCCAGTTAAGTTGCTCACATTGACGGCTGTTCTAATGGCAATCACATCTGCTAGAAGGGTCAGTGAGCTATAGGCTTTTTGTCATTCAAGCCTCCATTTCTCTGCTTCTTTAAGGAGAAGGTATCGCTGAAGGTGCAGCTGGGGTTCTTGCTCAAGTTTGTGTCAGAATTCCACACCTCCCAGGGCATAGACTTGCCTGTGTTGTATCCTCCCCATCCTTCGAAGGAGGAGGAGAGGTTGCATAGGTTAGACCTTAAGAGGGCTCTTAGTTTCTATGTCGCAAGGACAGTGGAGATCAGGAGGGCTGATCAACTGTTTTAGCTTTTTCCCTGTCAAGAAAGGGGTTGGCTGCTACTAAGCAGACCATATGTAGGTGGATTACACTCTGTATAGCGGAGTGCTACCAACACGCGGGTATAGAGCTTCTGCAGGGCATCAGAGCTCTCTCCACTAGAGGTGTGGCTGCTTCTTCAGCACTTCAGAAGGGCGTGCCGGTTAGAGATATGTGCCGGGCGGCTACATCGTCATTTTTGCACACCTTCACCAAACATTACTGTTTGGACATGTTGCGTGGTGCTGATGCTCGCGTTGGAAGAGCGATGCTACAGAGCGTCCTAGTTTAGGGACTTTCAGCCCGCCTCCAGACTACATAGTGCTTTGGGAGTCTATCTGATGAGGAAGCTACGGGAGAAAGCAATCCATTGAAGGAGAAATAAATTACCAGTAATGTTCTTTCTATGGATTCATCTCCAGCGGATTCCTCATCACCCTTTCATCCAGCCTTGCTATGAAAGTGCCTGTACTGCTTGCATGCTGACCTTATTGTGTTGTCATTGCACTTCTTTATGAATGTAACTGAGATTGGGGTGACAAAGGGGGTGGATAATGCTGAGTATCACTGGCTTCAGCATGAGATGAGCTACCTCCAATAATTGAATTTCTCAAACGATGCCTTGTTTCATAATCGGTGTAAAGAAATCCCAGTAAAGAAACCCATTTAAATAAACATATACATCTGGCAGTGTCATTTAACCCACTTTAAAAGCAATTGAAGTCATGAAGTGCAGAGTGCAGAAAAACAAGAATGAACACTTTTGGATCCCTATAATACTGTTTCATTAACAGCAAAATTGTGAACTTGTTTTCATTCTCTGGTACAGCAATATAATTATTTGAAGAGTCTCGGCATATTGGCAGGATGGTACATATAATCATGTAATTGTGTTACTTGAAGACTCTAATGCTTCTGAAGATGGTCAGATGACCAAAACGTGTTACGCTGGAATAACTCCTTATGATGCTTTGTTGAATTTGAATTTGTAACTGGGAATTTTGAAAGGAATTTGATTTAAAATCTTTTGTCAATTTTTTTTTTTTTAGTTGCTTATTGTTGATCGAATTTTGCAATGATTGTTTTCTTCAACATATTCTGCTGGTATTATGTTTCAAATATGTGAACTTAAATGGCGTATATGTATCAATGTTGCTGGGTTGAGTATTGATGCTCTTGCTAATATTTATGAGGTCTTTCATAGGTCCTTATTTTGAGTGTTGCGGTCCGGAAACAACGTGGTATTATTTCCGATTACCGGAACTATTTCCAGACTGGAGCACTACGCGAGAGAATGCCGGTAACAACAGTGCTGGTAACAGCGGATATTGTGCTACCGCTGCTGGTAGCACAGGGAACTGAAACAGCTTTACCCTCCGGAATTTCCAGCACCATGTAAAGAAGGCGGCATTCCAACAGTGGTTTTCCTGGAAACACTGGCACAAAAATGCCAGTGCCATCGGGAGAACCATGTCAGGAACACAGGCACCGCAGAGCAGGCGGTAACCAGGCCCAGGTGTGGAGGAAGAGGCCACAGGTGCACCCAGTTGACCCAGCTGCACACATTGAGCATAGGGACTGCTGAAAAGGACCACACACACCTTCCAACACAGTCATGCTGCCACTCATATCAGTAGTCATGGACTTGGACGTGCTTCATGCATTAGTGCAGCTCTATGAGCAGGAGGTGCTTCAGCAGAAACAGGTCGACAGCCAGTGGAGGATGAGAAGGAGAATGAGTGCACATATACCCCGCACAAGGGCCACACCCTAGTCCCTGACTGACGGGCAGATCCACACACTATACCGCCTGAACAGGGAGACCATCCGGGAGGACCACATCCAGAGCATCATTGGCATCCAGACTGCCATACCCCCATGTTGAAAGTGGTGCCTGTGCTGCATTTTCTCGCCACAGGCATATTCCATAATACAGTTGCGGCGCTGCATGGAATCTCGCAGCCAGCATTTTCAATTGTGCTCATGCAGGTTCTGGATGCCCTTGTTCATTACGTGTCCTAGCACATCGCCCTACCAATGACACAGGTACAGGTGAACGCCACCAAGGTCCGCTTCCATGCCCTCACCGACATGCCTAATGTATTGGGAGCTTTGGTCTGCGCAAACATAGAGCTAGTGGCTGCCCACGCCACACAGGAGGTGTATCGAAACAGAAAGCTGTACCACTCCTTGAATGTGCAGGTCGTCTGCGATGCAGACCTGATGATCACACACTGCTCTGCACGCTTCCTGGGATCAACCCATGACTCCATGGTCCTGCAGAATAGCACGCTGCCTGGGTACATGGCGTGTATGGTGGACTGCGGACCTGGCTTGGGTGACTAAAAGGATCAACACACACACCACATTGCATGTGCACCAGGGCATGGGAGGATGTTGACTAGCACCAGTGCATGTCCCACAGGCACCACGCAAATGCAGGGACATATTCTCCACACAAGAGTGGGTGGCCATGACTGGCATGTACCACATGAGTAAACGGATGGACACCCCATCCCAATCTGGGCACGAATGGATAGGCACTTGCAATGCACTACAGGTACCAGAATGCATCACTGCCATGTCACAAAGCACAGCATATCTCGACTTTTCCCCACCCACCACCACCAACCCATCTGTGGGAGTCAGATCCTACACATGCCCTGACCACCGTTACCTGTCACAGGGTTCAGCAAGGTGATTGAGTGCCCGCAAGAGCACAGACCCAGCGGCATTTGTGTCACACACCCACACCCCAATATGTATGGATTGCCCAGTCACCTCAATAAAATGGCCCTCCCTGTCTCCCGTTCCATGCAGGTGATTCCGGCTACCCCTTAATACCATGGCTGATGACTCCTGTGAGAAATCCACAGAGCCACCAGGAAACAGCATACAATCATGCTCAGATCAGACCAAAGACAACAATTGAGCAGACATTTGGACTGTTGAAGGCACAGTTTTGGTGCCTGCGCCGCTCCGGTGGGGCACTGATGTACAGGGCAGTGAAAGTGGGTAAGATAGTCCTGATCTGTGCCATGTTGCACGATATGTGAATCCAGCTGAACATTCCTCTGCCCCTGGACATGGACATGCCTCCGGCGGACGATAATGATGACGGTGAAAGCTGCAGGCATGCAACAATACCATCACAGGGATGTCTGGGATGGGCATGCAGCCCACCAGGAATTCATAGAGAATTACTTATGAGCACAGAGCACCTTCACCTGAACCGTGGCACGCATGTGATGCAGCACAAAAATAAAGCACCCCACTTTACAAATTGAATAACCAGACGTGAATTCATATGTAGAACCATGTGTATTTTTGAATGAACAAACAACAAACGTGTGCCCTATCACCACCTCCCCGACTAACCTTCCCCGCCACCCCCTCCCCAACTAAACCTCCCTGTCAATCTCGCACCAACTAAGCCTCCCCGACTAATCCTCCCCCGCCCCACCCCACCTGAGCCTCCTCGACTAACCCTCCCCACAACCCCCTCCCCAACTAAGCATCTCAAACACACCATACAACAAAAACCGCCAAAGTGTCGCATCAGTGTCACTTGAAGTCTGGAACTGGCTCCCTTCCATAGCCTCTTAAGACCTGAATTGTCCTTTTGTTGTGAGCCTGACAGGCACAGGGATCCGTGCTCCAGGCGGCTCTGTTTGGAGCTGGCAGGCGTGGTGATGGTTATGGGAGGGCCAGAACCTGCCGTGTCCCTGTGCTCTAGTGCCGCCTGCAGGGAAAGGGTGAGGGACTCGGCTAGTGCTGAGATTGCCTCATTCCCCTGTCAGACCTTCTGTGCAAGCAGGACCATTGCATGTGAGGAGCGGTTGAGGGCACTTGCACAGCGCCGGCCGTTGTCCTGCATACTCTCCCGCATCAACCTGGTCTACTCCTGGTGCTGGGGCATGAGTAAAGCCATCTCCTCATGCCGTGCCTCAACTGCGCCATATGCTTGCATCCATATCTTGGATGCTGGGGATTGGTGGTGGGGGTGGGCTGTTGAAGTCGAGGTGGCTGAATGAGGGACGGTGATAGGGTGTGTGTTCTGGTGACCCCTCTGTGTGTCCCCGCCCTCCTGCCCATCATTGATGTCGGTGGAGGTGCCAACATAGATGGGAGGATAGTGGGGAGGGGGGAAATTGCTGTCCTGTTGGCCCACATTGCTGTGCTGCAGGGACTGCTGGCTGTGCCTCCGTTGGCACCGCAGTTGTTGCTGCAGGGGCAGATGGTATGCTCACTGGGCCTGTGGTTTGGGTGGCCGGTGATGGTATTGCCTTTGTTGTGGTTTTGCATGGCACAGCTCTCCTCCTCTGTGTTGGTGTCTGTGAGGTGCACTGTCCACCTTGATCGCTGTCCGATGAGGTGCCTGTGGGGGTGAGATGGGCATGCTGTTAGTCACCTCTGTGACATCCTATGGCCTTGCAACATCCAGTTCATACAGCGTGTGACATGATGCCTGTGCATGAAGTTTACAGTTCCTACATTGTGAATTTGTAATGCGCCTATACACAGGTGTTTCCAGGCGCCACCAGACGAATGGTGGTGGACATAGGATCAACGGTCGTACTAGGCCTTGTGTCATTGTTAACGTGCAGATGCAGGGAACAATTACTTGCATGGGAGTGAGGAGTAAGGTGGCTGAGAAAGGAGGGGGAGAGGTGCAGGGTGTGGGGGCGCAAGGGGCTGAGCAAGTGATTATGGGAGCCACACTGGAGGTGCAGGAGGTAAAGGGGGGGGTACAGTGCAAAGGATGGGGTGGACCAGATTCAGGCTAGTCCTGGGAAGGATGGCTGAGGGCAAGTGCTGGTAAGGGATGCTGGGGGAGACTGGTCGAGGATGGGCTGGACCCATTGAGACTCATGGGGAACCAGGCCCCAGACAGCCCTGTGAATGAGGCAAAGGGTCTTGGATTTGATCCTTTCGGTCACCGGGAGCCAATGGAGTGATTTCAGGGCTGGAGGTAAGCGATCCCAGGGCTTGAGGCCTAGGTTGATTCACGCTGCCCTATTCTGGATTCGTTTGTGGGGACGAAGGGAGGTACGAGGTACATTGAGGAAGAGGCTGTTGCAGTTGTGAAGCCTAGTCAGAACCAGAGCTCTGCATGGAAAATCTGGCCATCTGCCAGCTCAATCTTCACACTGAATCTGTTGGTTGTCTCCATGACCATCAGTCTGGCGTCAGAGCTGCCAGAAGCACGGAAACTGCTCTCCTGAACATGCATGAAGACCTGCTCTCCAACCTTGATTCCAACACCCCTTGTGTCCTCATCCTACTTGATCTCTCTTCTGCCTTTGACACGGTCAACCATGCCATCCTGTATCACTGGTCAGGCCCTGGCGTGGCTGACTTCTTTCCTCTCTGACTGACGCTCCAAGGTTCAACTTGGGTCCTTCATCTCCTCCCTCTCTATCTCTACCCATGGCGTTCCCCAGGGGTCTAACATCTCTCCCTGGCTGTTCAGCCTATACCTGGCACTTCTTGCCCACCGCATTGCTGCGCTCTGCCCCAACTTCCAGTGCTATGCGGATGACACTCAGCTCATTTTCAGGCTACCCTCAGCCGCCTCTTCTCCTTTTCTCATCTCTGACTGCCTGTCCGCCATCCAGGAGTGGTGTGCCGCCAATGATATCTGTCTTAATGCCAGCAAGACCTGGATTCTCCTAATTGGAACACCTGCTCCCTCCATTCCTGTCACTCTCTGGCCGGCCTCCCTTGGCCCTCCTCCTGCTCTCACCTATGAGGCTAAGAACCTCGGGGTCATTTTCGACTCCACACTCTTCTTCTCTCCTCACATCTCTGACATCTCTAAGAAGTCACACTACCAGCTGCTCCTCCTCAGAGGCATTCTTCCTTTCCTCTCCTTCCCCCAGAAGCTGACTGTCTCCAGAGCTCTGATTCTCTCTAGACTGGACTATTGCAACAGCCTCTTTCTAAATCTGTCTGCTTCTACTCTCCGCCCTCTGCAACTCATCCAGAACAGAACTGCGAGACTTGTCCTTGGCCTCAAGCCCAGGGATTGTATCTCTCCAGGTCTGAAATCTCAGCACTGGTTCCCAGTGGCTCTGAGGATTAAGTTCAAAACCCTCTGTATTGTCCACAAGGCCTTCTGGGGTCTGGAGCCTCAATACCTTCAGCTCTCTCTTCCAAAATATCTTCCTTCTCGAGCTCTTCGCTCATCCCCCTCCAACTCCTTCAGGGTCAGTCGCTTCTCCAAGCAACGAGTTGGTGGTAGATATCTTTCCTCGGCTGGGGCCTCCCTCTGGAACAGCCTCCCTGCCTCCCTGAAACTTGAGGAGAATCATTTCCGGTTCCGGAAGCACCTCAAAACCTTTCTCTTTGCTTCTGCCTTTTCTCCTCCTTTCCCCTGCTGACTTCCTGGCCAATACAGAAACTGCACTGGTCACCTGGCCACCCCCGTGCTCTCAAGCCCAGTCCCCCCCCTCCAGTCACGCACCTGCCCTGCCTTCCTGGCAACCCCCGCACTTAGGGACTGTTTCTGTACCCCTACAGCTCCACCACTAGCACTTGACACCTGATGTCTGCACTACCCTTGCACTTGCCACCAGCTGGCCGTACACTACTTATTGTTATTTATTTTATTATCCCATGTACTGCACTGCCCCCCGCATTTTCCTCCTTCCCATGCACTTGCACGATCTGAATGACACCTGGCCTAGTAGGATCGTTGTCTGTCTTCCCACTCTTCCCCCTCCCTTCCCTCGTCGCGCCTTGAAACACTTGTGTATAGGCGCATTATAAATTCCATATCATATCATATCATACATTGGGCTTCTGGGGGTAGCTGAGGAAAGGGAGGGTGCCTCTGAGGAGGTGGTGCTTTAAATTGGACTACTTGGAAAGGTATGTGATGTGCGGAGAAGAATGAGTCAAAGGTGACACCAAGGTTTGTAGCCTCTCAGGGGCTGAGGGGAGAGGGCCCATGGAAGGTGGCCAGAGATAGGGTGGGAAACAGGGTGCAGGTGTCACAATGAGAGGCTTCTCTGTCTCGCTGGCATTAAGGCAGAGATCGCTAGCAGAGCATGATGCATGAATAGCAGACAAGCAGTCATGTATGAGAGGATGGAGAGGAGATAGAGGATGGAAGCTCAAAGGTGAGCTGTGTGTCATCAGCATTTCATCAGCATGACACTGGGAATGAGGTTAAAAAAGTGGTGATCAAGTAGGCCAGAGGGGCAAGATAGGTGTTCAGGAGCCATGGCGACAGAAGAGTGCCCTGAGGGACGCCACAGGTGGAGACTGAGATGGAGGTGAGGGAATGGCACAATTGCTTGTGGGGGTGTCGGTTTGACAGGTGGGCAGTCAACCATTCCAGGGCCAGGTCCATCGGGATGGCTTTGATGTGTGCACGTATGTAAGTTTAGCACTGAGGCATAGTTCTTATGGTGCATGCATGCCACCTTGCACGGTGTGTGCCTCGTGTATGTGTTGCTTCTCATGTCGGCATTTTGTGCACATGACCAGTACTCATGTGGCCATATGTGTTGTTGGATGTTTGGGGGTCAATGTTTGTAAATCCTTGGCCAACGGCCATGGTTTGTTGGCCTCTGTATGGGTTGGATGTGGTTTGGTGTCATGCAGTTGGACATTTCTCTGTGGGGTGTGTGCTGCATTTGCATGTGGTTGTTTTGCGCTGTGCTTGTTTTGGTGTGGCACTTTGTACTCACCGCCCTCTCCAGGTGTCCCTGCACGAGCCTCTGCTGCTCCCACTCCCTCAATTCCTTTGAGCTGCAGGACAATGCTGCATTTCTCCTCCCACTGCATGCGTTCTATTGCTAAAGCCGTCCCACTGCCAGTGGCCAGACATTCCTTCAGGTGGGCCGACTGCAGGTTGCAGACCCTCAGGCGGAGGTCATCCCACCGCTTATGGCAGTCGCTTTCTGTGCAAGGTACGGGTCTACGCCAACTCCTCCCAGATGGCATTTTTCGCAGTTCTGTACTGCGTCGGTGGTCTGTGGCAAACAGCTGTCCAGCATGTTGCACAATGGTTTCTGTCAGGATGGTTAGTTCCTGCTCAGAAAAGCCTGACTTCCGCTGCCGCCTTTCAGGCACCCGAGATGACATGCTTGCTGTTGAGATGCCGGTGTCTACATGTCCGGATGACAACAGGAACTATGTGATTTTAAGTGGATGGTGCTTTCCAAAATGGGTGCCGGCGTGCTTCCAGTTCCGGCAATGACGTTTCGGGGCACAGTGTTTTTGTTGCCGTTGTCTCCGTGAGTGACATGCAGGTAATGGTGCCACCGGCATTAATGCTGGCGGTGCCACCGATTTTAGATGACGTTACCAGAATGCGGAATGTGTGCTCCCGCGAGTTTGTGATGTGGCAGTGATTCCAGGTTACGGTTCATGGAAACCATGCCACTGGTAACACGGAATCACAGGCAACATACCAGAACATTTGTAATGAGGCCCATAGATAATCACTTATTAGGGTGACACCTGCTATCCCCTATGCAGCCATCAACTCTCTTTCGGAACTGAGTGACATGTTTGTACATGGTTGTACACGACCTCCACCTTTTCTCCTGCCATCTCCTTTGTTTTTTAATGGATGCGAGATTTTGTGTCTCAGTTGGAAAACCTAGCAGCAATCAATCTATGTGCCCACTGTATCTTCTCCTTGATCATATGGGCATGCCAAATCTTCCTTTCTTGCTAATCTACAAAGCTGGGAGCATTGCTGCCTAAAACGGTTACGCCTCACCCCATCGGCAGCCTGGTTGAATCTCTCTCTTACTGGCACCTATAGTACTACTTGTACATATATGTCGTTTCCAGGTATTGACCACCTAGATGTTGCTTGTTTTTAAACTTAATTAAACTTGTGTTAATCATGTGGTGTTGCATGATGTCAGCCGCACTCCATGGCTGCAGTTTCTTGATTCTCTGAACAGGTACAGTGGGAGGCATGCTCCCCTCACTCCACTCTCTTGCCAATAAGTATTCCTTTGCTGCCTGGTGACTGCAAGATGTCAAACTCCCCACGGGTCCTTAAGCAACATTGTAACTTGATCTGCCTCTACAGGTTCTCCCTGCTGATGGCCTGCTTTCATGACAGTCATGTCCTCTGGATACACTTTGCACCTGTTACAGTGTCTGTTGGTTCTTAGTGGGAAAGCAATGTAAGCCTACCTTGAACTGACTTCACAAAGGCACTATTTTTTATATAACAGGGCCAGTATCTACTCTCTCTGCAGAGTGGCACGCTCCCCACCTTGCCTTCATTACACATTGCGCACGACAGAAGAGCGACATGTCAAACGGGAATCGGATCAACAGAAGACGGTAGACTGATAGATTGTGTGCAAGTTATAATTTATTGTTAACACACAGAGGTTGGAGTCAGGCCTTTATATTCTAGCAGTGCAATGCTCTAATAAAATAGGGTTTGGATTCATTATAACAGAGAAGTGGTTCAAGTCCAGCACAATTCAAGTGAGGGGGATAACATAGGCTAAGGTCGCCCTGTGGTTCTGAGTTCAAATTCCTTATTCTGCAGTCAGTCCGATAGCACAGCGAGTAGAGCGCTCGCTTTGACATCTGTCCTGAGTCTGCTGATGCAGGTTCGAATCCCGGCAGGGCCAAATTCAGCCTTTCATCATTCGGAGGTCGATAAATGAGCACCATACACTGTGTGTAATAATAAAGTGCTATATAAATGCTAAATTATTATTATTATTATTACAGCAGTTGGAAGTTCGAGTTATATCACTGTGAATAATTTCCACAAAGTCATTCACAATTCTGTAATGCTTCCGACAAAAAATCCTTCACAGTTTTTTTAAAAAGAAGTGTTATTGTTGCATTCCTGGTTTACAGTAAACCTTACACAACATTGTCAATGGTTGTCGACTCCGGACAAGATGTTGGTCGCCATGCATATACTACGTCACTACGCCCCGTATCTCAGTTCTTTTTTTTCTGCATGCCCAGGATGCTGCTCAAAGAACAAGTCTTCTCATCAGAGAATGTTTTTCAAACTGCGAATTCGCTTTTCAATCGACATTTATTCAATTGCAATGTCTGCTCCGAACCCATCGAGCTCCAAAAGATGTCCTGACTGTAATACAAAAATGTCTTTGATGGACCCACACGGTATTTGGGTGTGGTGCCTAGGCATTGATCATGTTACCAGGACTGTGGACCGTGCCAAAAGATGAACCCTAAATCCTTGAGGGAGCGGTCTGCTTAATTAAAAGTGGGGCATCCAATGTCAAAGTCGCCGGCCCGATCCGCCATGAGGTTGTCCGGTCACAAGACAGAAGACCCCACCCCAGAGAAAGAGGCAAAGCACTGTAAAAAGGCCAAAAAGTAGTTGCACTCCAGTAGTCATTCCTCATCATTCTCTTCCCACAAGAAGAAATGTCAACATCGTCGTCGGCACAGCTCATATTCGTCCGAGGAGAGAGGAAAGCTCTGCTCCAACAACGGTACTACTAGAGTTGAGTTGGAAACTTTTAAAGAGCAGATGCTACACATGATGAAGGCAGTCACTGTGGATACGATGCACCGCTTGAAGCAGAAGACCTTGTCAGTGTCAGCTATGCTTGATAAATCCAGTGACAAGGAGACTGCGTCATGTACAAAACCCTCTGGGCTGACACCGACCGCCGATATATACACGATGCCTTCAAGACCGCTTATGACGCTGATGTGCTCGGCACCATTTGCCTCGAAGCCATCGACATCGAAGTCGATATCGGCGCCAATAATGGAAAAGTAGTTTGTTCCTGAGTCAAGAACTTTGTTCTTCGACACAATTTACTCCATTTTCAGTGTTGATGGGGATGATTTCGAGCCAATCCCGGGTTTATCTGGTGGCGCAGACTTTTTCATCAGGCGGATCTCCTAGCCATTTCAGTAGAGCTACAGAATGCCAGAAGTTTAGACACCTCGCCAAAGCTTGAGACACAGCATGCCCATCCCTATGGCCATGCCAATGCCACTTACAAGTGCACTATGGAGAGAGTGGTAGACACCCTGAGTCTTTCTGCTCCAGCTAAGCCAATTTTGGCTTATGAGCTCACTGACATCTTCTGGTAGGCACACCGACAGAAAGAGCTATGCCATTTAACTTGGCAATTGCTGACCCAATCGCCTCTCTGTGGCAAATACCTTGCCCCATTCCTCCAGTGGATTCTGAGTTTGCAGAGAAATACAAACTGGCAACAGGGGACCCCCCTACCTATCCACTCATCCAACACCAGAAGGATTGGTGGTCTAGGCGGCTTAAGTCTCCACTAGGCCTTCTGCATCCACCTCTACTTTGCCAGTGAACAGAGAGTCTAAAAAATATGACACCTTAGCTAAAGACATTTTCTCAGCTGGCAGTATGGCTCTCAAGGCCACCAACGCTTCCTGTGTGTTTACCAAGTATACACATGTCCTCTGGAGAACAACTGAAGAAGCGACAGAACATTTCAACAGAGGGAGAAATGCAGGAAGGGTTTCTCCATCTGGCAGATGATGGCAGGGTGGTATCCCGCCAGACTCTGCAATCCGGTCTGGATATAGCAAATTGTGTTAGTAGGGCGATGGGGTTGGTGACAGTGATACGAAGGCAAGCCTACTTGCACAGCTTGAGTTTTGCCCATAGTGTTCAGAACTAGTTTATGGATATTGCCTTTGATGGCGCACATCCTTTCGGCCCCAAAGCAGATGAACCTTGGAAAGGTTCAAGGAGTCCAAGGTGGCTGTGAAGTCGCTAGGCCTGTTCAGCAAAGCCTTCCTTCAGCTTAGTCTCTAGGGGTAGAGGCTACCAGCAGTTTGCCTCATTTGGAAGTAAGACTCAGCCCACACAACCTAAGCAGAGACAGAGGTGTTTCACATGCTCTGGGCAGGGGCATGGCCAACCTCTAGGGGCCAGAAGCCTTCAGCAGCGGCGGTGGGGTTGGCTCCGGCCTCAAAACCGCTTTGAGTTCTCCCTTCTCATTTACCCATTTGGTGGGAGGATTGGAGAGCACAAGCCATAGTAGCGAGAGATAACATCAGACACCTGGGCACTGTAACTCATCCAATGGGGTTACTGTATGGCTTTCTTACGGAGGCCGCCAGACAGACCAGCCCCACCCCTCAGCAACCAGGACAGGAACTCCAGGAAGAACTGAGAGCCCTGTTATTAAAGGATGCCGTCGAAAAGGTACCCCCCCCAATCATAGAGGATCAGGCTGGTTTTCCCAGTATTTCCTGGTACCCAAGAAAGGAGGAGGACTGCGACCCATTTTGGACCTCAGGGCCTTGAACAAGTGCCCGTGGAAGGGCAAATTCAAGATGGTGATGCTCAGAGAGATTCTCCAGGCTCTCCAGTCACAGGATTGGTTGGTGTCGTTGGATTTTCAGGATGCATACTTCCATGTACCTAACTACACCAAGCACAGGAAGTTCTTGAGATTCCTCAAAGGGCATCAAAATAACCACTTCCAGGTGCTTCCCTTTGGGTTGAGCTCTTGTCCCAGGGTCTTCATCAAGCTGATGGCATTAGTAGCAGCCAACTTTAGGAGATCCAGCATCCATGTGTTTCCATACTTCGACGATTGGTTAATCTGAGGGAAGTCAGCGGAGCAAGTTTTGTCTCACCTCAAGGACACTTGCTGGCTACTGAACAGGCTGGGCTTCTCCTTGAATCTTCAGAAGTCTCACATGACACCTACGCAAAGGCACCAATTCATCAGAGCAGTCTTGGGCACTCAGGAAGGGAAGGCTTTCCCTCCTGATGAGAGAGTCACCAGTGCAATGCAGATAGTCGATCTGTTCCAGAGCCACCCTAGCTTGCCAGGGGTCTCCTTCCTCCACGTTCTGGGCCTCATGGCCTCCTGCATCCTTCTGGTGCCAGAGACCAGGCTGAGAATGTGTTCCCTGCAGTGGCTACTAAGGAGTCAGTGGTCCCAGTACTTCAGCTCCCAGAAGGATGTTCACAGGGTGTCAAGATCGATGGAAAACAATCTTTCTTGGTGGGCCAGCAGATACAACATGATAGTGGGGAAGGGTTGGGTCTCTCACTGCGATGATCTGCAGGTGAGCGGCCTTTCGTCGGCTATGGAGAGCCATTGGCACATCAACAGGCTGGAGCTGTGAGCTATCAGGCTACCACTGAAAGCTTTTGCGCCACCCGTCATGGGGAAACACATCCTGATTATGACATACAACACAGTGGCCATGCATTACCTAAACAGGGAGGTGTCCGGTCACTGCCCCTGTGCAAGGAGGCAATGCAGCTGTGGTTCTAGTTACCGGAGAACAAATTCTCTGTCCCAGCAGTGCACCCGGTGGATACAGAGAACGGACTGGTGGATGCTTTGAGCAGGCAGAGCACAGTCTCACACGAGTTAGAAGTGTGTCAGGAAGTCCTCGAAGAGATCTTCGCTCAATGCGGTACCCCATCAGTGGATCTGTTTGTGACTTAGTCCAACAGGAATTGCAAACAGTTCTGTTAGAGGGAATTCTTGGTGAGAGGCGCATAGGCGGCTACTTTCCTAGTGGAGTGTGTCTTCGACCTCTACTACGCCTTCCCCTCAATTCCTGCCATCCCATGGGTTCTCAGGAGGTTGAGGAGGTTGCAGATGATCTTGATCGCCCCGGATTGGACGAGGAGAACATAGTACCCGAAACTTCTGGACTTGTCCACCTGCCCTCCCCTCCGGTTGCGTCGGCAGCTGGACCTCCTATCCCAGTGGGAAGGTTGAGTACTCCACCTGAACCCGGAGTCCCTCAAGCTACATGCGTGGTTCTTGAAAGGATGCAGTATGATGACGGGGACCTCTCAGATGAGGTGCTTGAGGTGTTTCTGGCTGCACGCAGACCTCCTACAAGATCTCTGTACGTGTGCCGATGGAAAAGGTTTGAGGCGTGTTATAGGGAACGCAAGATCGATCCAATATCTTGCCGCAACACTGTAGTGAGGGACTTCCTTCTGGCACTAGCTTGATCAGGCCTTCAGGTGGCCATAGCTAAAGGTTGTTTGGGGGCTTTGGCTGTGTTCAAACTGTCTCCGGATCATGGTTCTTTTTTCACAATCCTGGCTATGGCCCAATTCCTTAAAGGCCTTGTGAATACATTTCCGCCCATTCCTTTTGTTGTCTCAGATTGGGACCTTTATTTGGTCTTATTTTTCCTCATGGCTGCTCTGTTTGAGCCTATGCACTCCTGTTCTTTGAGGTTGCTCACACTGAAACCTGCCTTTTTTGGTGGCAATCACATCAGCCAGAATGTTCAGTGAGCTGCAGGCCTTGGCATGCAGGCCTCTCTTTCTCCGTTTCTTTAAGGAGAAGATGTCCTTGATAGTGCAATCTCGGTTTCTGCCCAAGGTCGTGACGGAATATCACATCTCTCAAGCGGTTGTAGGTCAACTTGTCGAATCTAAATGGTCGACAGGACAAATGGTCAACACCAAAAGGTTGATAGGTCAAATGATCGAATTGTATTTTTTTGTTTTTTTATATATTTGTTTTTTTTGGGGGATCCCCCCAACCCTCTTTTTTTTGCTAAAAACCCCTTTTTTCCCTAAACGAAAACCTAAAAAATATATATATAACTAAAGAAAAAATTTGATCATTTGTCCTGTCGACCAAATTGTGTCGACCATTTATTTGTCTGTCGACCATTTGTCTGTCGACCATTTGACTAGATACCCTCCCAAGCCATAGACTTACTTGTGTTTTACCCTCCTCCTCACCTTTCCAAGGAAGAGGAGAGTTTGCACAAGTTGAACCCTAAAAGGGTCCCTAGTTTCTAATGTGGCGAGAACATCAGAATATAGGAAGGCTGATCCGTTTTTTTAGCTTTTTTTACTAAACAGACAATCTCCCATTGGATAACGCTTGGTATAGTGGACTGCTGTCAACACGCTCGGAAGGAGCTGCCATCAGGCATCAGGCAGCACTCCACAAGAGGTGTAGCGGCATCATCAGAACTGCAAAGGGGAGTGTCGGTTAAAGATATTTGCCAGGCTGCGACTTGGTCCTCGTTGCACACTTTTACAAAGAATTATTGTTTGGATGTGTCACGTGCAGCTGATGCTCGCTTTGGAAGAGCAGTGCTTCAGTGCTTTCTGGTATAGGGACTTTCATCCCGCCGCCAGATTATGTACTGCTTTGGGAGTCCATCTGATGAGTAATCTGCAGGTGAATAGCAATCCATTGAAGGACAGAGTAATTACCAGTAATGGTCTTTCTATGGATTCTACTCCCGCAGATTCCTCATCACCCTCCCATCCAGTCCCACTTTGAAAATGCTTGTTATCTGAGTTTACTGTCCACTTATTGTAGGAAAAGCAGATGATTTCTAATTGTTCAGCTTCTTGCCATTCAGAAGTGTGATTCTCTACATCTTCTAACAGTCCTGTTCCTCATCCCAAAAAAAATAATGAAAACATACATTTATATGTAACACAATTTGTTTGTATTCCACTTTTTGTAACAATTTTGGCTGTATGCCAGTCTTTTGGTCTTCTTCCACAGTGGCTGAGCTCGGGGGGAAAAAGTGTGGGTATATGTACGTGACCGATGTCATGTCAGAATCGACAACCGTCGCTCCGAAACAAGACGGATTGACGGACGAGTCGAAATGCACTATGCCCCCTGTCGAAATAAATTCTGAGCAGCTGACGCTGGAAGGGATATCTATCTGATGAGAAATCTGCAGGAGAAGAATCCATAGAAAGAACATTGTCAGTAAGTAATTTTTCATTTCCTGTCTCGGCCCTTCATCCTGCAAAGACTTGACAAATAAAGCACATAAATAGATCCATAAACAGAGTTGACGAGTAAGCTGCTTGTCTGCTTATAGTTGGTGCCATTGAGGTTTGTAATTTCAGCCACTATTCCATGTCCCCCTGAACCCTCAAGGATAGCCCTTGTATTGTAGGTTGGTGGTTGGTAGGCACTTGTGAAAATGAAATGAAACAAGATATAATCTATTTACTGTACTATACTGTATACAAAATGGAGAGAAAAAGCTGTGACCAATACCCTATTGCATAGTATAGCACACCAAAGAACACTTAACACTTGTCAAGCCAAACACACGTATCAATGTTACTGATGCAAAAGGGCAATGTATCCTTGTTGTGGGATCGCTCTGCAAAGTACGATGTACTGTCTGTCGCCTTTGGTAGATACAGAGTACTTGCCCCACCTAGAGGTCCCTGAGCGATCTCATGACCCTCATAGACTGCATCATAACCCCTTAACCCTGGAGAGGCTGGAGGATCTAAAAGACATTAAAGGCTCCAAGAAGGATGCCCATCTGGTTAGCCTGGGTTGGCTGTTGTCAATGAACTATGGCCTGATCTTGAACTGTGCCATTGTGCTCAGATTATTCCACAACGTTCCTCTGTTAGGATTCTTGCAGTCAGAGGACATCATGATTGTGGATTTTCCAAAAGAGAACATTACAGACAGGGTGATACTCCATCTGAGATCTAATTGTGTTAGGTCTTCACTCCTGGTAATGGTACGCCTCCTTCTGCCAATGGGATTCGAATGCACGGATTTGCTATCTGGGAAGACGCAATCCCCTGTGCATCAGCATCGTGGACCTGATCCTCACCGGACTGAAAAGGACAGAATTGAGCTAAAATACCATAACCAACAAATAACCTCAGTTAGCCTCTCCGGGGAAGGATCCAAGAAGCTCCCAAAGGTGGATGGGATGATGCTGGTTTCTTTTGGTTCTACTGATATGGTAGGACCTCTCAGCATCAAATGTATCAACAATAAGACTTCAAGTCGGGTCATTACCATAGGACGAGAAGTTCGTAAGGACATACCTTACCAGATGACCTTGCAGAGAGGCGTTAAACCTCAGTAAAACAATGTGCAGCCTCACGGAGAATAGCCTTCTGGAACACCAGGGGCTACTCGCATTTACCTTATGACACTTGTATATCGTGAAGAAACTTAAACATGATTTGCCTTCAGGAAACCTAGCTGTTATGTCCTCTATCTCTGGATGGTTACACCTTGCTTCTCAGCTCTGCTTATAGAGGTTTAAAAGGACGTCCTGCATCCGGCTTATTAACAATGGTAAAAAATGAAAGAATCTTGAGGGTGGAGGATTTGGATATCCCAAATCCTTTCCTCCAGGTCATCGGTATTACTTTCAAGGTGTTGGAAAGTGGCGATCCCCAGCTTTGCCTTCTGTTGAATGTCTACTGGAACCAGACAGCCATCGCTACTGATGAGTTTATTAACGTGGCTATTGCCACAATTTACAAATGGGTTTTACAATTCAACCCCATTTCATAATTGTAGGGGGTGATTTAAACTGCACTTGCATTAGTAAAGGTTCGGCTGTGCCACAGTCAAAAAGTGAATGGAGAGCATCGGAATGGATGGATATGATGCACGCTAGAGATCTCCATATTTTAAATGGTAAAACTAACTGCGATTGTTTGAATCAATGGAAACAACCTGTTTTCCCTGGTTACCTCAATGTTTGGCTGGCATTTTCTGCTTGATATCCTTGATGTGGAGCTCTTAATTAAAAGGGCTAATCATGCTAGGGCTCTGGGTCCAGACAGCATATCCAACTACATGATAAAGGAATCTCCGGAAGCATGGGCCCCCTTTATTTTTTAGCTTTTCAATCAAGTCCTGGAGAAGGGAGAGATTCCAAGCTCTTGGATATCAGCTATAATTGTACTCATCTACAAAAAGGGATGCAGAGCTGACCCGACACATTTTTGTCCAATTGCATTTCTGGATTCATTTGGAAAATTCTTTGCAGCTTTCCTTCTGCGCCAGCTGCAGAAATGAATCTCTTGCAAGGTAAGAGATGACCTGCGACAAACAGGATTTGTGAAAGTCGTTGGAACGGACTTGAATCTTTTTTTGTTAAGTCTCCTGAAAGTCAAAGCATTTAAGGGCAACACTAAGATCTATTTGTCCTTTAGAGATCTAAGAAAGGACTTTGACAGTATCAACCGACATTTGTTGTGCTCTAAAATGGAGGCTTGGAACTGCCCGCCAGATTTACTGGAGGCGATCAAATTGCTCTATCAATCTACTAGTGTGCAAATTTGCCTCAATGCTCAAGGGCTCTTAACCTCTCGTATCAATACATTCAGGGGTCTAAAGCAAGGTTGCCCATTGGCCGCAACTCTGTTTAATTTATTAATTTCAGACATTGGGTGTCATTTGAGCAAGATGCAAGCTTTCCCTAATAAGAAGGGTGGACAGCATCTTCAAGACTTATCTACACGGATTACCTTGTCTTGATTGATACGATGCCTATTGGCCTACAAAGATATTTGGATAGCCTCTATGGATATTTATCCTCCATCGGGATGGCCTTGAATTCAGCCAAAACCAACATCATGATATTTGGCCCTCAGGGGCCATGGAGAAGACCCCTTGTTCAAATGGTATGTTGAAACACAGCCTTTGGTTCAGGTTAAGGAGGTGTTATATCTAGGAGCTTTGATCAGTAACAGCAAGGTGGACTTCCCCCACCAGCTGGTTTTGAAGGCAAAGCTTTGAATTTTAATGGGCCACGGTCGTCTGCTTCACAAGAAATTCAGAACGTTTTTGCTATATCTGATTCTGACATTGTATAAAGCCAAGGTCACCCCGGCCCTGATGTATGGCACGGAAAGGTTTTTATCCACCCCTTGGGAAATCTGGCCTTCACTGGAATTAAGCTTTTGGAGGAAAATACTCAGGCTTCCTAATCTAATTTGTATCTCCATTATCAGATACGAGCTGGGTTTGATCTCATATTACCGAGATCGATATGGAAATCACTGGCACTTTACACAAAATGTATGTTGCCCTGTCCGTCTAAGTCATATCGAGTTCTGGGTGAAGACCTGACGAATAATAGCAACACCCTACTTGCCCAATGGAGGAACGGATGTCAAAGTCAGTTGATACATCTGGGAACTGATCTAGAAGAATTGATTAACAATCCTGCCATGGTGAAATTGAAGCTCTGCCAGGATGACTGGATCAAGACCCAAGACAACAGGAATTCGTATAAGCTGGCCATGGCGATGAGGGGTGAAAATAAGTCCTGGGGTTCTTTGCCTAAATATCTGATCACATTCCCCAATTCCTGGAACAGGAACCAATTTATGTGCTTTAGGCTAAATCTCTTTCCAACGAACCAGATCAGACAGATCTACAAACTAGCAGACTTCTCAGATTGCCGTTTTTGCAAGAAGCCAGCGTTAAAGGAAACCCTGAAGCACATTACACTGTTTTGTACTGGTCTGACAGATTTAAGAACAAAGTATCTGGGAAAATGGGCTATGAACCTACGGCAAAGAGACTCTGAAGTCCTGTGGGCACTACTCCTCCAAGGCCAAAAATATATGATAATCTTTGGTCTAATACAATATCTAAAAGAGGTCTTTGAAGGGAATAAGAGCGGTTAAGGTCTATCGACATAATAATCACGGAAACCTGTCGTCATTGGATTGGATGGCACATATGACTGGTGAATTGTGTTTGTCCTGTCTAGTGTTTGATGTACTTTTCTTCCTTTCTTTGTTTTTTTGGACAAAGGTTTGTAATAAACCAAGAGTCATAATACATTTTATGTTTAAGTAGATACAGAATGCGTAGCATATTTCAGTCGCTTCAGACGCCACTTCGTGGAGAGATCAGGGCGGTGCACGCATTTTCATCACAAGAAAATAATAAGCCAGAAGCCACTCGACAATACAATGGATCCCATTCAGGGTCAATCTGGCTGAGAAATAATATTGTGTGAAATTACAAATCTCTATGACACCAAGTGTACATTTGGAGTTTCTTGAACACAATGTGTTAAATAAATGGGAAGACCTAGATGCTGGCAAGCGACATAGTGAATCCTAGAACTGGCTGCAGATCAAAATACAGCAGACCTTTAGTACATTATACAAAGACCAGGGGCCTCATTCTGACCCTGCCGGTCCAGAAAGAATAGTGGTGGTAAAACCGCTGCCACCGTTCTTTACGGACTGGCTGATTAAGAGTCCTGCAGGCGGGAGGTGTCACTTCCGCCAGGTCTGACCTAGCGGGTTTAACACCACTCGCCTGCAGGCAGACATGGAAACACCGGCTTTGTCATAGACAGAACCAGTGTTTCCATTGTCCCCATTCCCATGGAGTCCTATGGGGCTCCATGGGAATGGGGATTTACACAATTCCGCCTCTGGAATTCCTGGGTCACCGGGGTCGTAATGCCCCAGTGATTCCGGGAATCACAGAGGTGGAATGGTAATACGGGTCCGGTGGTAACCGGGCGGTTTTTCCACCTCGGTTACCGCCAGACTCGTAATGAGGGCCCAGGTCTTTCTTATTTCACACATAGTGGGACATTTTATATGTGGCTGAGTGTGAAATGAAGGTGTAAAAGCAAGGCATAATACACTTACCTGGTGGCTTACAGTGGAGTTAGGGTCTCTGCCATGCTTTCCTCGTACTTCTTGAAAACAAGTTTGTTTCATGTCTGCATGAGAATTTCATGCAGCTGAAAAATGAATGGATTCTTATGGAAGTAGTCTCCATGTAGCTAGCACCTGCTAAAATCAGACAGATTCCCCAGGAATCTATTTGTAAATGCCTTCTGCAAAGTGTAATTTGCAGGCAGCATTTACTTTTTTATTTTTTATAAAATGGCTAGTAAAACTAAGGCAATTTAGTTTGATTTTACTCTTCCCTTTTGCACTCTGCCTGGCAAAAGTTGAAAATTGCACGCAGAGGACCCAGCAGCACATGCATGCCAACGTTGGCAGTCCCCTAAATGCACTTTATTTTTTTGTATAAAAGGACCTCAGTAGTAGGAGCTATTCTTTTTAGGTTGTGGACTTGTGGCGCCCACTTCTATTTTTCGAGACAATTTGCTCACAGACCGCCCCCGGCTTGTTGCTTTGTTTCAAATTGATTTCACTGTTTGGCTTAAATATTTTGATACCTTATAATTAAGTTTCCATATGTCTCGTTTGTTCTGGTATGAATTGTATTATTTTGGTGGGCCTCATTCTTCCTTTTTTAATATTTAATCCATCTCGGCGTGCGTGGTTATTCCTGTCGGTATTGCTGCATTGTTCCGTCTTTTATTCTGTAGGATTTACGCGATCATTTTAAACGGAGAGTTTAAATTAGTGCATCCAAACCGCACCTCTCCGCCATTTTCGATCAGGGACAACATTTTTACACCGACATTTTTTATGTAGGTACAAAATTAATGGATTCCTATGGAATCCCGCTCTCATTGGCACTTACTAACAAGTAGGTGTTTCCATAGGAATCCATTAGTAAACATCTCCTGCTAAACATAATCCTCAGGCAGCGTTTACTTGTTCATGAGACGAAGAGGAAAATAAGAGAGACAAAAGTGAGTTTTCCTAATTTTTTATTCTTTCCTTTTCCCTTCCGCCTCCTGAACGTTTAAAATTGCACGCAGGGGAGGGGCCGCTTGGCATTTGTAAATGCTAACGTGATTGGTTCCCAACATGCAAGCAACATTTATTATACAATGAGGCTGTTTGTGTCATAGTTGGTGCATAAGAGTCCCTACGCAATAACTCGATCCACATGCACCGAAACCATGCACCCTTCTTCTCTACACTCGCCTGTCTGCCCTTCACCCTCTTTCCACAACCTCTTGAACTTTATCCCTGCTCCTCTTTTCCTCTGCAAACTAGTGTCTGATTACCCCAGTTGGGTGTACAGTACCCCAACAGCCAGACACAGTGTTTTGAGACCACAATGGTGATGATGTGGCGCAGTATGAAAGTTTCATAACATCAGCCCTAGGAAACAGTGGTCATGCAAATTAATCTGCAGATCGCTTTTTCTTTCTTGTTTACCTACAATGGGGGATGGCGGGAGGTGGGGGGGGGGGGGCATAGGTCGGCGTGCCAAAACGTACATTCTTATATTATTAGACCTAAAGTGTTTGCTTGAAGCAATGGTAGATATGATGTCATAATTCTCATTCATAGAAGGAATAAACCGGCCTTGTTTGCTAATAATTACTCTGTACCTATTAATTTCAGATGATCCTTGCGTGTCTTCCTTGTTTTATATAAACTTCAGGAACTAACATGTTCTTAATCCACACCATGTAAAGAAAGCCTCATTGTAAAGGTCGATCCCCACGGCCAGTAGAGTCGTGCACACACTTGATTAGTTGCCTGCTGCTATTAGCTTACCAGTATTGGATTCTGTTTCATTAGCTGGAATCTCAAAGCAGCAGGAATAAGTTGCAATGTGTCCCCTCCCCAAAGGACAGCCGCTGACCTTAACTCTGTCGATGAGCACACGCCTCCCGGCCACCCACTGCCATTTCAGGATTGGTTTAATAGCACTGATGGGGGCTCAGGATCTTTGGCCAATACGCCAGAGTAAAAGGCATTAGTATGCCGAGTCAGTACACCAGTTCTGCATGAAACAAGACAAGGTTATAAAGATTTTATACTACATGGGTGGTCACAGCTGTCAGAAGCTATTAGTCAGACCAAGGTCACTAAAACCACAATATGGATTTTAAAAGGGTGCGTTGTAGCAGTTTGATTCATAGTGCACCGGCCGCGCTGAGCAATAGCCCATTATAATAATTGCCATTCATTTCTAAGACAGTGTTGTGAAGGATTTACATTGCTAATATTTCATTTAATTAATTCAGCATCTATTGCTGAGGAGCATGGCTTGCATGTAGAGATGTGTACATGGAAGGATCAGCGTGTAGTGTTCTTGGCTTCTATGAGAGGGCTCGTAAAGGAGATAACTGGAGAGCAAGAGGAGACGGGGAAAGGAAGGGGTTCACACTAACTGCAGTAATGGTGGATCAAGGGAGGAAGGCAGGGGAAGGTGGGGGAAGTGGCTAGGTCAGAGGAATTCTAGTGGGACTGAGTTGGAGAGGAATCTGTGGTGAAGGTGGAAGGAGCTACTTAGACCATCATTTGGAGTTTTATCAATATTAAGTGGTAGCTCTCTAGCCCTACTAGAATATAGTAGAGTGTCTCCTAAAAGGAGCCACAGTGCCTCACCAGCAAACATACTCTGAAAATCTGCTCGTATTAGAGTTAGTCAATCATATTGGTTTTCTGTGGAAGTTAGAACTCTAAACATCCTCCTGGAGGGTAATGGGACATTGGAATCAACATACAAGGGGGTGCAGCAGACCTCAGTTATGCTCCTCCAGTTGACAAACACCTCAGGTAGATATTAACTGGTCTGGGGCAAGTTCAGACGATCGATTTGGATGCAAAGGCATACCAACCCATGTCTATTCCTACTTGGGAATGCACCCTCTCTCACCCAGTGTTGCTACTGTGGATGGCCGTCTTCTGGAGCCTGTTGCTTCAAGATTGAGCCAAGTCACGATAATAGAGGGGTCTGTGGACGCTCCTTCTAAGGGACAATATTGACTTTGGAAAGGACGGCTCTCCCCACAGAGTCCAACGCAATTTTATTGAAGGTTTGTGTTGCCTTGGGCTGCCCCTTTAAGGCAGACCCGAGCCCAGAGACGTCACACGGGAAGTGACGTGGGGACATGGGGGAAGCTGGGAGAAGGAAACACTGTTGGTTAGAAGAATAAAGCAGACGTTATCCGCATGCAGGCTCCTGTGTTTATTTAAGGCCACATCCGCGGTCAACAACTGGCGACGAGGATCGTCCCAGCCAGCGGTCCTCCTCCACGGCACGGGTGATCCCACCACGTGGCCGCCGCATCACACGGCGATCCCGCCATGAGGTGTGGGTACAACAAGCTACGCACAAAAAGACAGACCCCTTGTTGTCACCGAATCCGCTGCAAGTTATAGCAGTAAAAGGGACAATGATAACGGCTGCAAATGATGAAAAGGAGGTGACAAGGAATAGTTCACTCTTCAAGCATGCTACAAAAGGAGTGGAGGAAGTGGCACCACCCATCGACCCAAACCCAGAAGAGATTGACACTCGAGATGAAAAATGGGTCCCCCTCGAGCCACAAGCTTTTCGTCAGCCAAGTGTCGCTTCAGAGGTTGACAGCGACTGCAATTGAGGGTCGCGAGGACGGCCCCAAAGGACGATCAAGAAACCTCCGAGGTTAGTGGAGGAGTGTTAAGAGTCAACATATGGTTCAACGTTAATGTTAGAAGGACAGTTCAATAATATTGTTTTAAGGACATTTGTTCAGGGGTGTTATTGCCTCGGGCTGCCCCTTTAAGGCAGACCCGAGCCCAGAGACGTCACACAGGAAGTGACGTGGGGACATGGGGGAAGCTGGGAGGAGGGAAAACGTACTGTTGGTTAGAAGAATAAAGCAGACGTTATCCGCACGCTGGCTCCTGTGTTTATTTAAGGCCGCATCCGCGGTCAACAGTTTGAAGTCTAGAAATGGTTCAAAGAAGTAGTGGGAGACTCTTCTTTTAAAGGCAAAAATCTACATGTGATTGGGCAAAAGCAAGCCTGCTTTAAGGGTCCATTCGCTGTCCTTGGAACAAGCAGACTTTGCCTTCTGAAATCTAACCCAAAGTACCTTATGCTCCAGGAAGTGTAGAGGACATGGAGGAAAGATAGAGGTAGAGAGAAACAAGATGCTTGAACATTCCATCAGCTGTAAAGAGCTCCCTCTGTCTGCAACAACTCCTCCCCTTCTCAATAGAATCAAAGGCCTTTTGTTATGCAGCACCCTGGTGTGAGACTCCACCTTTTGTGAATGGGTGGGCCCATTGATTCCTGTTCCCAGGAAAGCTTCTTGTCGAGTGGCTGTCTCTCTGGCAAAGGAATGATCTGCCCTTACAAAGAAACAAAGAGCAGCAACTCCCAAAGCTAGTTATGCGTGCAGCAGAAAAGACAGCATGTCTGGTGAGAATACAAATAACGCTGCAACAGCTGAACTGAGCTCACAGGGCTGACACGTGTGATATCAAATTGATGTGGCTTGGAAAACTATGAGAGATGCTGGCCACTATACCCTAACTCAGGTATGGCTTATATTCACAGTTTAGTGTGCCACCAAGATAGCCTTTTCGTAGTTATGTAGTTTTGGAATGGGGTCCTTATCTTAAATGCAGCCCTTTTGCTGCAGAGACTCGGCTGCCACAATAGCTGGCAAAAGGGCATCAGTGACAGGTGTTCAATATGCTTTTATTTAATTTATATATTTGTACATTTATAGAGAAGCGCGCAACGCCCATGGGCATCTAGGCGCTGGTTACAAAGCTGAAAAAGCAGTTATACTAGGAGAGTCTAGAGAGAGAGGGGGAATGTCAGGTGAAGAGGTAGGTTTTGAGAAGATTCCTGAAAGAGTTGTAGGAGGGTTCGTCTCACAGGTGTGGTGGGAGATCATTCCAGAGGTCCGGTGCACAGACTGGGAAGCTCAAATCCCCTGCGCCGCTCTTTTTTGGATGTACCTCGGTATGATGAGATAATGTTTGAAGGCTGATCTAACCTGGTCTTGTCGAGAAATGTTTCTTGATTTTTTCAGCAAGGTACTGAGGGGTGTAGTTGGAAAGACATTGGTGGGTGATGGACAAGATTTTAAACTTGATTCTGTCCTTTACTGGATGCCAGTGGGTATCCTTCCTGCCCTCCGAGATGTGAGTATGCTTGCCAATCAATGTCTAGCGCAGCCTCGGGGGTTTATTTTGAATTGTTTGCAGTTTATGCAAATTTCTTTCTGAAGTGCCACACAGTAATGAGTTAAGTAGTTTAATTTGGATCCTATAAGGGCGCTGTCAACTTAAAGCCAGTTTTTGGTAGTGAGGAAGGGTTTGCTAGCGTCAATGAGTTTGGTGGCGTAGCCAGAAAATGAAGCAATGTGGTTGAACTGGCGGGTCATGGTTAGGAAAGAGTCAAGGTAAAAACTGAACAGTAATGTTGTGGCCATCAATAGTGAATGCCTTGTATGCCTGGTGAAGTTTTGCGAGACCGGTGGGGGTGTCAATCAGGAGAAGGTCTGTTTTTTCACCATTGAGGCAGAGGATGTGTTCGGCCATCCATGATTGGATGCTTTCGCAGATCGAGTTTATTCTGAGGGTGTCTTTGTGATGTTCGCCAGTTAGGAGGATGAGAATTTGATTATCGTCAGCGTCGTTGGTGTATGAGATGCTGAGAGAGTCCCCAGAGATCTGTCATCCAGGTGGCCAGGACACTACTATCGCTTTTGGATCCAGTTCCTGGGGGTGGACCAGGCCGGGAGGATCACCTGGATGAGGGGTCCTCGGGTAGTGGAAGTGAGACACTGGAGTGTGAGACGCAGTATCCCCGTCCCAATAACACCTTTTCCCCATCCTACAAGGTAGGATAACTAGGAATTCAACCCCCCGCTTTTCCGCCACAAACACTTTCTCACAGACATTTCACCATGAGCGACAACAGACTAACACCAGTGCTGTATACCTGACATGTCCCAACACCATGGATAGGCAATGTCAGACAATTGCGGATTATTACACACGCCTGACTTCCATCATACTTCACCACACGGATAAAAGGTGGAGCACGAAAGCACACTCGGAGCAAGACAAAACACATGAGGAAACAGCAATTCCAACATGGCAGTTTAATACAAGTAGAAAGATGGGGATCCCAGAGAGAGTCGCAAGGAGGGAAGAACCTTTGACCTCTAAAGACCATTATTTTCATGTTCCTCAGAAAGTAAGAAACCGAAGACCAGGAACTAAGGCTGATCAAACTTGCACAATGTGTCGGAGGTACCGGGGGCTCTCCTGCGTCGATAACCAAGGTGAGGTACTGTCCTTGGCGCCTACAACAAAGCAACATCAGAAAAGGCAGCACAGCCAGTGAGTCAGAGAGACTGATATCAAACCAGCTTGTGCTTTGAACCAAGGTTGCAAGTGGCAACATTGTACAAAGAGAACAGTGTTAGGCGTTTGCAAAGAGCACCGAGGATATAATTGGAAACCACAAGGAGTAGTTGAACTTTATAACTGAGCTTTGGGAGGGCAAGAAAAATACCATGCACAGAGTGGTCCGGCGCCACATGGGTGCTCATTCGAAAGTCTCTGTTGGGTATCCAACTGATGCTGAGTGAGAGAAAAAGGAATATTGAGATCGAAGTGGTCATGCAATGGGTCAAGTTAAACCCTAGGAACATTCAAAGGTGTTTGATAGTTTAAAGTACATCACAATTTGTCTGAGCCCGGCTGATCAAACTAATTAAGTAAAAGAAAAGGATCTGAGCCCAGCTGAGGGGGGTCCGGGCTGAACTGTGAGTCACCCCAGAAATAATTATCTCAACATTGTTTGAATAGGATCTGAGCCCGGCAAAGAGGGATCTAATGTTGAACTTTTATTTTTTGCGTATGAAAAGGATCTGAGCCCGACGGAGGTGGACCCAGGGTGAACACCCACGTTGAATATTGAAGAGAACATTTATGTGTTGTTTCTGGTACAGCAGGCCCTCTGCGTCAATAGACTTGTGAGAAGTAAAGAGACTTGGACACAGAAGGTCTTGAACCCGAACTGGAAAATGTAATTGTATCCTTGTGCCGCAGAAGACGGAGTGTGTGCTTTGGTCGAGTGACCCGCCTTGCCCCATGCTGAAAACATGGGGAAGGGAGGCCAACGGCCCGAGCACACTTGCATATTATCTTGTGAACACTTCACACTTCTTTCTTTTCCATGAACACTATCCCACATTATTTTGTAACTTAGTGGTAAGGATTGGCAATAGGTGTTTTAGTATAGGCCCTTTTAATTTGACAAGACTCCACTAGGACTCCATTATTATTATTTGATGGTTGTAGCTTAATCCCATCTGTAGATTTAGGTTTTCACACCCTTGCAACATTTCAATAAACACCCTTGAACTGCAGTCCATTGTGTCTGTCTTACTATTGCCACCATACATTCCTTGCAGGGGAAACTTGATTGGTGGGACTCCAGAATGTGGTGGAGTTCGAGAAGTGACCCGATCTGTAGATATGCGACTTTGTCCATGATTTTCAGGAGGAAGGGGTATGTTGCGCTATGTCGATAATTGGTGAGGATTGCAGGGTCACGAGAGGGCTTTTCTAACAGCGGGGAGATCTAGGATTCTTTGAGGGTGGGGGGACAGTGCAAGTGGTGAAGGATAAGCTAATAATGGTAGCGATAAAGGTGGATAGAGGTTCTGCAGACTCCTTTACCAGTGAGGCTGGGAAGGTGTCTCCCTTGCAGCAGGATGTCTCGAGGCTTTTGATGATGTTGATGATGGTGGAGGTGCTAGTGGGGGTCGAATTGGAAGAGCGGGATGTTTCTATGGTCTTTGGGGGGAGGGCCTGAGGTGGGCCCTGTAAGGGTATTTGTTTGGCTTTTATTTTTGATTGTAGTTGTGAGATCTTGTTTGTGAGAGTGTCTTGGATGCTTTTACATCAAGCATTGTCTTTTGTAGTGGAGTAGGGTGGGGAGATAGGGGTCTAGAGTTACCTGAGGATGGAGAGGTGTTCAAATGAGCTGGAAATTGCTTTAGTGATTTTCTCATTGTAGGTGGCTACTCTGGAACTCCGGATGGCTTGTAATGATATGATATGTTATGTCATTTATAACGTGCCTGTACACAAGTGTTTCTAGGCGCGACAAGACAAGAAAGGAGGACAGAAGGAGGACAAAACAACAATCTTACTAGGCCTTGTGTCAGTCAGATTACGCAAGTGCGGTGAGGGTGGGAGAGAAGTGCCACAAGGATGAGGGGGGTGCAAGTAACTTGTGATTGCTCTGGTAGGTGGCTCATAATTGCAGAGAGGCAGGGGTCTGTTGGGTTGCAGATAACATCTGTTAAGTGGTTGGGAGGCCCAGAGGCAGTGCAAGGGCAACTGGTCGTGCAGGAGCCTGGTGCTGTAAGTTCAGTGGTTGGCCAGGTAACCAGAGTGCACAGCAGACAGGGACATCAGCAAGGGAGAGGTAGAGGGAAAGCAGAAGCGAAAAGGAAGGTCTTCTGGAACCTTATGTGGTTCTGCCCAAGTTTGAGAGGGGCAGGGAAGCTTTTCCAGAGGTAGGGCCCAGCCGAGGACAGAGATCTACCCCCCACTCTCTGCCTGGAGAAGTGTCTGTCTGTCAGAGAGTTGGAGGTGGATGAGTGGAGTGCTCGAGAAGGAAAATGTTTAGGAAGAGAAAGGTGGATGTAGTGTGGTTCCCAGTCCCAGAAAGCCTTGTGGACAGTGCAGAGGGTCTTGAAATTGATCTGTGCAGCCAAAGGGAGCCAGTGGAGCGATTTCAGGGCTGGAGAGATATGATCCTTGGGCTTGAGGCCATGGACAAGTCTTGCAGTCCTGTTCTGGATAAGTTTTAAAGGGTGAAGAGTAGAGGCAGGCAGATTTAGAAAGAGGCTGTCTCAGTAGTCCAGCCTAGAGAGGACCACGGCTCCGGAGACAGCGAGCTTCTGGGGGAAAGTGCAAAAAGGAAGAATAACTCTGAGGAGGTGCAGCTGATAGTGTGACTTTTTGGAGACATCCTAGATGTGAGGAGAGAAGGACAGTGTTGTATTGAAGGTGACCCCAAGTTACTTAGCCTCAAAGAAAGGAGCAGGTAGAGGGCCCAGGGTGGTTGGCCAGTGTGAGAGAGGGAAGGCGGGAGCAGGTGTCCCAATGAGGAGATTTCAGTCTTACTGGCATTAAGACGGAGATCGTTGGAGGAACACCTTTCCTGAAATGCAGACAGAAAGTTTGGTGAAGGAGAAGAGGCTTAGGGGAGCCTGAAAGAGAGCTGGGTGCCATCTGCATAACACTGAAAGTTAGAGCAGAAGGTACAGATGCAGTGGGGAAAAGGTGCCAGGTAGTGTTTAAAGAGCCAGGGTGAGAGGTTAGACCCCTGGGGAAGACCACAAGTAGAGAGAGAGAGCTAGAAGAGAGGAAAGACCCAATTTGAACAAGGGAGGGTCGATCAGTGAGAAAGGAGGTCAACCAGGCAAGTGGTAAGAAAGATTGCTCTTTACTGCACCTTTCCTTCCATCTTCGTGAAACCCCCAAACATTTTTGCATTCATTTTTTAATCTGACCTGCACTTTTACAGTGCAGTGAAGCTTAAGGCTTTTGCTCATATGTCATGGAGAAACTGACATGTCCTTCAGGCTGTCGGTACTGGGAAACATTGTTTCCCTTAGTCGTGTTACTGTGTTACTACTTTTGTATCTCACTTGTGGTAGCTTTTTATCATTGTACAATGCAGCCTACACTGCTGTACAATGGGGTACATATTTATTTTGCCCTAGACTAACACTCAGAGGAATTTTGGTTACTCTGGATGTGCTCAAAGGATAAGCGTTTACTGCGTCTGGCTACTAAGTGTGGCTACTGGTCAAACATGGCCGTACCACAAGATTTTTCGCTTATCCTTTTGCCATATTGTTCTTTAGCCTTCTTCCTGGCCTTAGAGGCCAGGACAATCCTTATAAGGACTTCCAGTGCTCAGGAAAGCAGAAGCATTTGGCGGGCTAGTGGAGGGCTGTGTGTGTGGCAGGATGTGGGCTGCGACTGTCTGGTCCCAATACACAAACTGATTTTGATATTGATATTTTATTTCTATCGCGCTCGTACTCAAGTGTTTCAGAGTGCGACAAGGCAAGGGAGGGCAACAGGGGAGAACAAAACAACGATCATACTAGGCCCAGTGCCATTGAGAACGCGCAAGTGCATGGGAGAAGGGGAGGGGAAAAGTGCATGTAAGGGGGAGAAATGGAAAGTGCGAAGCAAAGGAGAAACAGATGAATAATAATAAATAAATAAATAATAAAGGCAACAAACAGTGGTAGTGCAGCCAGCAATTGGCAAGTGCTAGGGTTAAGGCAGCAGACAGGGTAGGTCTGAATAGTGCAGGAAGAAAAACAGGGGGGGGCTGAATGGGTACAGATACAGACCTCAATGCAAGGGGTGGTCCGGAGGCAGTGCTGGAGGATGAGCAGGTACCTGGGCCTAGAGGACAGATGGTGGCCAGGTGCACGGTGCCAAGAGAGAACAGATCAGCAGAGGAGAGGGGGGTGCACTGGTTTCGGTGTGTCTGAGTGGTATGCAGGAATGTTCCGGCCAGTGGTCCTGATTGGAGCACTGCTGGGGTGTGTGTGTGGGCTAGTCCTGCTATTGGCTAGTGGGGGCCACAGCTCTTACCTGACGTTTGGGTTAAGAAGAGGACCTCTGCACCCATTCTTCAGAGATCCTAGAGAAACCTGAAGGAGCCAAGTATCCTGTCCAGCTGTGAGAACCCCTAAGAGACCTGACTGAAGGAGGCCTGGCGACCAACTGCTGCTGCTGTCCTGGAGGAGCCCTGTTTTGTTCATGATCTTTAGCAGTTCTGCGAAGGAGCTTTGACCCTTGGAGTGGAGGGACCATCCGTTCCTGATGTCTGCTCAGTGCCCTGCCAATGGAAGCCTTCGGAAGCCAAGTATCCTGTCCAGCTGTGAGAACCCCGAAGAGACCTGACTGAAGGAGGCCTGGCGACCAACTTCTGCTGCTGTCCTGGAGGAGCCCTGTTTTGTTCATGATCTTTAGCAGTTCTGCGAAGGAGCTTTGACCCTTGGAGTGGAGGGACCATCCGTTCCTGATGTCTGCTCAGTGCCCTGCCAAAGGAAGCCTTCGGAAGTGTTCTGGAACTGTCCTGTGGCTGACCAGATTTGATTTTGGGCAACTGTGCTGCCGGAGTCACTGTTCCGAGTTTCAACCTGAAACATGGGGGATCCTCAGCTGGCAATACGAGACTGACCTCTCCAAAATGTTGGCGTCCTAGCATCGAGGGGACCAGAGATGGGAGGAAAAGTCCCCAGAGACCCTACCTGCATGTTTTCCTGCTTCATAACGTCTGTGGAACCTTTACCTGAACAGTTGGACAAAAGGCCCCAGACAATTTAGGGCTGGACAATTTTAGTTAGGGATCATCTCTGTGGACCTTAAGTGTATAATACTCTTCTAACCTTTCTGTTGCAGGAGTTTCTGATCTGTATTATGCCCTATAACAAAGTGAATGTACATACATATTTAGTTTAATAGTCTTGTGTGATAACTCTACGTGCTAGTAGTCATTTTTCATGGTATGTTTTGGTCATAAATAAATAACTGTATTTGCATACATTCCCTCTAAGTGTAATTTGTGATTCCCATTGTGTGACCTCCTTGTGGACCCTTTACAAGATCACCACCTCTGAAGAATTTAGCCTAGACCGCCTGTCACTGCTACCCGAACTGGTTTGGCTACAGCTTCCCAGAGTTGTCTTTGTCACAATATAGGTTGGCCATCTATACATCTGTCCACCAGGCCACAGTACAGAAAATCAGCCCTAACAGCAAGGGCCTGACCAGAGATCCCCACAGAGACGATTGAGCAGGATGGCTTGGTTGACCATGTCAAAAGCAGAGGATAGATGGAGGAGAATGAGGACAGAAGGAAGGTTAGAGTCAAGATTGGTGAGCAAATCTTCACATGTGTTCAAAAGAGCAGTTTCTGTGCTCTGGCTGCTCTGAAGCCAGACTGGTGGTCATGGAGACAACCAACAGATTCAGTATGTAGATTAAGCTGGGAGATGGCCAGCTTTTCCAGGATTTTGTCCAGAAAGGAGTGATGGAGATCGGGTGATAGTTTGCCAGAGAGGAAGAATCGGCAGAGGGCTTCTTAAGAAGGGGGTGCACAAGGGAGTGCTTAAGGGGGAGGGGAAGGTTCCAGCGGCAAAAGAGTGATTGCAGAAATCGCCCAAGCAGGGGCGTAGGAGACACATAAAATCTGGGGGGACAGGGGACATCTTGGGGACTTTGCTTTATTTATTTATTTGTTTGTTTATTTATTGTGTTTTAGTCAAAGAACTCGACTTTTCACAAAATGTGAATTAAAATAGCAGTATGTATTAAATTACAAATATCACTGTATAAAACAAGAGAAAAGAAGAAAAGAAAACAGAAGAAAATTAAAGGATGCAGCAGCAAAGAACATGTCTTTGTATGTTGCATTTCTGGATTTATCATCTGACTATGAGCTCATGGTAAGCGAGAGGAAATAATTACTTCCAGTGGGCCAGAGCTAGGATGCCAGCTCGTTAAGCGGCAGATCACCTGTAAGTGGTGATTTGGTGGAAAAAAACACAATTTTCAGACATTTCACTCTGGCCACTCACTGAAACACACCGCCAACAACACATGTCCTACCATCCTGTGTTCCCACAGATGGGCACATGTGTGTGGCCATCTGCCCCCGGGGGGGCAAATTGTGCTGCCCCAGGCTTGGGGGATGGCTCTACCAATATTTGCAGTGAACTCCCCCCATCCCAAATGGATGGGGGCATCTCATGTACCCCTTCCTAGGGGCGAAAACTTCCCCCAGGGAGGGCTACATAAGGTGCCCCCATCCACTTAGGGTGGGGGGGGAGGGCCACCCCCTTTCAAACACAAAACATCCTGGTGGTTTAGTGGGCCCCCCACCCCCACCCAAAACAAGTTATATATAGAATTTGTTTTGCCCTTCCCTAGGGGCAGATGGGCACATGTGTGTGACCATCTGCCCCCAGGGTGGTGGCAACACGTACTGCCCCAGGCCTGGGGGCGGGGTGGCTCTGCCAATATTTGCAGTGGCCTCTCCCCTCAACCCAAATGGATGGGGGCATCTCATGTACCCCTTCCTGGGGGCAGAAATCTGCTGCCAGGGAGGGCTACATAAGGTGCCCCTCCCATCCACTTAGGGTGGGGGGGAGAGGGCCACCCCCTTTCAAACACAAAAAATCCCAGTGGTTTATTGGGCCCCCCACCCCAACCCAAAACAAGTTAAAATATATATAGAAATTGTTTTGCCCTTCCCTACGGGCAGATGGGCACATGTGTGTGACCATCTGCCCCCAGGGTGGTGGCAACACGTACTGCCCCAGGCTTGGGGGCGGGGTGGTTCTGCCAATATTTGCAGTGGCCTCTCCCCTCAACCCAAATGGATGGGGGCATCTCATGTACCCCTTCCTGGGGGCAGAAATCTGCCACCAGGGAGGGCTACATAAGGTGCCCTCCCATCCACTTAGGGTGGGGGGGAGGACCACCCCCTTTCAAACACAAAAAATCCTGGTGGTCTAGTGGCCCCCACTGCCCCCACCCAAAACTAGTTATAATATATATATTTTTGTTTTGCCCTTCCCTAGGGGCAGATGGGCACATGTGTGTGGCCATCTGCCCCCACGGGGGAGTCAAAACGTACTGCCCCAGGCTTGGGAGAGGTGGCTCTGCCAATATTTGCAGTGGCCTCTCCCCCCTCCCCAAATGGATGGAGGGCATCTCATGTATCCCTTCCTAGGGGCACAAATCTGGCCCCAGGGAGGGCTACATAAGGTGCCTCTCATCCACTTAGGTTGGGGGGGGGAGGGCCACCCCCGTTGGAAAAATCCCTGGTGACTAGTGGTCCCAACAACACCCACCCCACCCAAAACCACATTTTAAAAACATATATCTTTTTTGTTTTGTTTGCCCCCCTTCCCTGGGGGCAGATGATCACCCATCTGCCCCCAGAGTATTGCTCCCATGCTTTGGAGTCCAGGGGGTAGACAGCAGCTTACATAGTAAGCAGCCCCTCCCCCCACTTCGAAAACAGATCCCTGCATCACACACCAAACACATATTCTGGGGGGGATAAATGACTTTACACCCCCCGCACTCAAAATTGTGGGGGGATTTGTCCCCCCCTGTCCTCCCATGTCCTACGCCCATGCGCCCAAGGCTGGAGCATGGGTGTCGATGTGGTCCTTAATGGTTTTGGAGGAGCAGGGGATCACCTGCTTTGACAAGATTTTCATAGATCGGGCTTGTCTAGAAACATCGTCGGGGGGTGAACAGGGGGAAAGAGGAGAAAGGCAGAGGAGAAATGGTCGGAGAGGGGCCTGGAATGGTAGAAGGAGAGGAAGAGAGACTGGACAGAATGTCCTGAGTTTTAGTGGTGAAATGAGATGCCAAGGCCGTGCAGAGGGCCTGGGAAGGGAAAGGATAGGTAGAGACTGCAACAGGATTGGGCAGCTTCTTGCAGATTTTAAAATATGTTGTCTGAGTTGTTAAATTTCACGGAGACGGAGGCTTGGGTGTAGGCTCTCTTCTTAGAGAGGACAGATAAGTCTGTATTGCCTTTGGAGCAGACAGCAGGCTAGTTTGTCAGACGGTGCGCTTGACACCCTCTACTTCCTCTCGGCCACCCTACACTTGCACTCAAGGGTGGCAAGGTCAGCATCATACCAAGAGTTGCACTTGGATGCAGGTCTTCAAACGGATCCTCATGACAGGGGTAAGAACAGCTGGAGTGATAGAAAGATGAAAGTTAGAGAGGGCTGTGTCAGAGTGTGAGTCAGCCAAAGGTGTAGGAGGAGGAGAGAAAGTAACAGCGAAAGCCTCAACTGACACACTCTTCATGGGCCGGATGACCGAGAAGGTGTCTGGCAGTGCTGGGGTCTGCTTAACCTGAAGGGCAGAGGGTGACAGGTGAGCGGAGAGAGAAAGTGGTCAGTCCAAGACAGAGGAGTGGTGAGAGGGTTGGAGAGGTCTGACGAGATCAGAACATCCAGGTTGTGCACTGCAGAGTGAGTCAGGCCAGAGGGTAGAATAGAGGGATAGAGAGAGTCGCAGAGGTTGCGAAAGAGCCCAAAGTAGCAACTAGTAGCATCCAGGTAGATGTTCAGGTCTCTGGGGAGGAGAAGTTGAGAGGTAGCGGCAAGGAGAGAGGATGAGAGGTCAGCCCACTCGGAGAGGAAGTGGGAGACCTGGCCAGGCAGCCTGTAGATGGTGGCCACAGTTTGAGAGAGGCCAGGAGAGATAAAGAGCCCACAGATCAGGCATTCAAAGGAGGAATAGGCCTGCATAGGAATGACAGAAGCAGGGATCCACTCCGAGAGGTTAAGGGCTACTCACCTGCCAGGCCGGCTGGTTCTGGGTTTGGAAAGGATCTTGTAGCCATCAGGGAGGAGACAGTCAAAACTTATGACAGAGCTGGCTGTGAACCAAGAGACAGAGTACATCCAAATCAAGCTCTTCTTGGAGACGTCAGCTGAGCGAGCAGTGTTTGACAGCAGATCGAGAGTTAAGAGTAGAGATGTGGAACGGATTGCCACCTTTGCAAGACTTCCGTGGAGGGGTACAATCATGAGATACGCCCTGCGGAAGTGTTAGAGGTGCCAGAGAACAGGCAGAGGAGCAAGGAGGAGAAGGCAGGTTAGTCATAGAGGAAGAAGAGAGTGCCAGAGAGGTGGCAGAGGGAGGAGATGGCCGTGCGACCAATGAAGCAGCAGAGGATGCCAAAGAGGTGGCAGAGGAAAGAAATGGTAAAGTGGCCAAAGAAGCAGAGGAGTGTGCCAGAGAGATGGCGGAGGAAGGAGGCAGCAGAGGTGCCAGAGAAGGGTAGATGGGGGTAGTAGGAGAGGAAAGGAAGTTAATAGGATGCAGGAAGCATCTATTGAAAAGGAGGAGATTGGCCTGAGGGCCCTGGAACAAGATGGTACCATTTAAGTAGACATTATTGATGGTCTTGGAGGAGTGGAAGGGGGCCCGGAGGGCTTATCATCGGGAGCCACAATTAATGGGAGAGGAAGAAAAAGGAGAGAGAACAGATACCATATGGGGGATCCATAGACTTGTAGAGGGAATGACAAAGAGGATGTCGGTGAGGGTCTGTCTGGAGGAAGCACTGGTGTAGGTATCAGTGATAGGGAGGCCTGGGTTGGAGACCAGAATGTCCCTTTTGAGCTTCTTCCTACCAGACTAAGTGAGAGGAATGGGATAGTCAAGAGAATAGCAGCTAGAGAAGATAGATGAGACAGAGAGCACCATAGATGGTGTGGGTAGAGAGAAGGGGGATGGAGGGGGCCAGCTCAAGCAGGAGGTGGTGGGGTCACACCCAAGTGGCAACACAAGAGGCACAGCAGGTACATAAAACACAAAACAAGAACACTGGCATCTTACAAGTTTCAAGCGTGGGTGGAGAAAAACAGTGCAGGCAACAAAAGTGCACTACAATGGAACTCAAGGCATGATAATGCAAGTACTACCGAATACAGAACGGAAATTAAGGGGCCCTAGAGGGGAGGAAGAGAAATGCAAATGATGCAGCATATATACAATACAGTAGAAACCAAACAAACAAAATACAAAACACTGGTAGTACAAGGGAACCTGGAAGTAGGAGGAAATGCAGGCAATGCAATGGAAGAGATAGTACAGTAGTGAGTACATTACAGTGGAATGACAAGAACAATGGTCACATAACGCAAGGGAAGGTTACATGGGGAGAATGCAGAGAGGGATGTTAGGGGAGCAACGCAGCGAGGGATGAGTGGGGGGAGCACCACAGCGAAGGATGTGTGGGGAGCAGTGGAACAAGGGATACGTGGGGAACAATGCAGAAAGGGATGTGTGGGGAGCAAACAGAGCGAGGGATGCATTGAGAGCAATGCAGAAATGGATGCATGGGGAGCAACGTAGACTGGGATGCATGGGGAAAGGTGCAGAGAGGGATGCATGGGGAGCACCTCAGCAAGGGCTGTGTGAGGAGAAATGCAGTGAGGGATGCGTGGTGAGCAACGCAGAGAGCTATGCATGGAGAGCGTTACAGAGAGGGATGAGTGTGAAAAATCTAGAGAGGGATGTGTGGGAATCAACACAGAGAGGGATGCATAGGGAGCAGCATAGAATGGGATGCGAGTAAAGCAACGCAGAGAGGGATGGGTGTAGAGCAGCGCAGAGAGGATGTGTGGGGAGCAATGCAGAGAGGGATGCTTGAGGAGCAACGCAGAGAGGGATGCATTAGGCCAGGGGATAGGGAAGGTTACGAGGGGGCACAGACACAAAGGCGGGGGGCGAGCAGGGCCTAAGTTGTGAAGGGGCAAGCGTGGTATGTGGGAAGGACGGACGCTCTGGTAGGGCAAGTGTGGAGCAGTTGCAGGGGAAACGCATGTGAAAGAGTGAGAATGGGTCAGACACGCAGGGTCAGAGGAGTTGCGTGCAATGTGGCAATGCTACTCTCCCTCCCAGCACCTTCCTACATTGCGGCCACAAAATGGAGGGTGAAGACATCTGCACTCACAATCTGCGCTGCTACCCAATCACCACCAAACACCTGCGTCACTCAACACCACGACCTTGTCCTGCAAGGGTTTTGCCAAAAAGGTTCCGGACCTTGTTTCCTAAAGGCTTTGAAGCGTGGACGTGGCGTTGCATGCCATGTGTCACCGGGCAGCATCCTCTGCGCATCTGCGTCGCTCAACACTGCGGCCTTATCCTGCGAGGGCTTTGTCGCACAGGGTCCAAACCTCGGTTCTTAAAGATTCGGAAGCGTGGACGTAGTCTTGCGTTCTACCTGTCGTCGGGCAGTGTCTCCTGCGCACCTGAATCGCTCAACACAGTGGCCTTTCCCAGCGAGGGCTTTGCCACAGAGGATACGAACCTCGTTTCTTAAAGGTTCAGAAGTGTGGACATAGCATTGCATTCTACGTGTCCTAGGGCAGCATCTCCTGCGCACCTGCGTCGCTCAACACTGCAGACTTGTCCTGCAATGGCTGTTTGTAATGGAGGGAGATTTTGCCAAGAAAGACTCTGTTGACTGCAGAAGGGCCTTTGTGCCAGGCTGTTTTTGCAGCTATTTTGGTGGCCCTTGTGGTGTCAAGGTTGGGTTTGAACCAGGAGTTGAGGTGTGAGACTTTTGGTGTTTGGGGTCTATGGTTTTGCGTAGCAAGGCATTGTAATGTTCAACGAGGAAGGGTTGATTGAGAAGTGGGATGACCCTTTTGCTGGTCAAGGTACGTGTGCTGTGGGCAATGGTGGTGGCTGGGACAGCTTCTGGCTTAGCGAGTTTGGTGGGCATGGGAATGATGAAGGAGATGGTATGGTCGTCTGACCACCGGCAAGGCAGGTTGGATATAATGGATATGTTACTCTTGTGGTCTACTAGCCAGTCAAGGATGCGACCATGGGAGTGTGTGGACTCTGTGATGAGTTGGGTGCAACCTAGTGCTGC
The DNA here is from genome assembly GCF_040938575.1 of Ambystoma mexicanum. NCBI lineage: Eukaryota > Metazoa > Chordata > Amphibia > Caudata > Ambystomatidae > Ambystoma > Ambystoma mexicanum. Next base: position 1,024,146,320 of record NC_090927.1, read on the forward strand.
CAAGGAGTTGGCTAGGGCAGTGAATTTGGTATCTAAGGGGTCACTGAACCCCAAGTTGAGGTTGCCTAGAAGTAAGTGCTGCGTCGAGGGCTTAAGGTTAGGTGAGATGAGTTGGATGTGATCATCCTCAAAGGTGTGGGAGGGGCCTGGAGGTGATAGACGAGGAGTATGGTAATGGAGGCATTGTGTGAGCACTTTAGTTTAGCTGAGAGAAGTTGGCAGTTGGGCAGAGAAGGGAGAGTTGGTAGCATGCAGAGGGAGGGAATCCTTGTAGATAAGGGCCATGCCACCACCTTTTTTTGTATCCTGTCACAGCATAGCATAGCTTGTGGGTATGGCAATGGGCCGGCGGTGGCAGTCAGCCATGTTTCTGTTAAGGCCAGGATGTCAAGGTTGTCAAGGTTGATGAGAGTGGGGATCTCGTGGGCATGAGCCGTTAAGGATCTAGTGTTGAGGAGGGCGCGCTTGAGAGGTGTGGTCAGGGACAGCCTGGTAGGGTGTGAGGGGGCTACTGTGGCTTGGCATGGGTTGAGTAAGGTGGCCAGGTATGGGAGCAGGGAGCTGGTGATGATACGTGACCAGGGCTGGTTCAGCGTTGGAGGTAGATGTTGCCATATGCAATGCCTGGGGGATGGGCCAAAAAGGTGGCTGCGGTGGTACGCAATGCCAGGTGGGTGACTCATTCTTTGACAGTGCAGGGGCATGATTTCACCCCCAGTCGTCTTAGTGATGTAACCTGGGTGGTAGGTGGCAGGGTGGCATAGCGAGTTTGTTTGTGCTTGGCGAGTATGCGTGCTGCGAAATTATGCCTGCTTGGGGTAGGCCCAATTGGGCAGTGCTGGAAGTGGCAAGTTGGCTGTTCTATGCTTGTTGAGTCTGGGCAACAGGGTGGGGGCCTGGCTGGTGGGCCACCTCATTGATTTCCTAATGATTCTGGCATTGGGTGAGAATGGATGTGCCAGCGGTTTAGTGGGTAGAGGTGAGGGAGGGCAGGATTGGAGTGGGCTGCAGCGACATGGGATGCAATCTATAGTGTTAGGGCAGTGGGAAATAACATGCAGGCAGCCGGAGCACCTTGGGATGGTGGTTGATCTGTCTGTCTACACAACTCCAATAGTGTGGGCCGAAAGAGTGTGGCCAGTGGGCTGGTGTCCATCAGGGTGTCTGAGCGGGCTGCTCTGGGTAGCTATGCAAAGTTGAGGTTGGCACCAGAGAATTTAACATGCGGCTATGTGGTAGGTGGAACAGCGAGATTACAAGTAGGTCCTGCAGAGTACTTGGGATAAGGGGTGTGCCATGTCAGGAGGGGGGGAAATAGTGTGGATATAGGTAATGTAGAGGCAGCGCATATATCTACCACTTTGGAAGAAGCAAACACAACAGAACAAGCCTGTGCACATGTTGGAGAAGGCGCAGTAGATTCAGGGAGGCAGCAGGACAGATCGTGGTATAATGGAGGAGCGGTGCCATCAGTGCATTGCAGGCTGAGACCGGCAGAGACACTCGTCAAAGGCCTTACCTGCAGGCCTTCAAAGCAGGCCGACTTCACCTCCCAGCTTGCTGGAGAGGGGAAGGTTGGCCGAGGCAGTGGTCGATTGGAATCTGTGCACCTGCCCAGGCAGAGCTGGGAACTGACAGGGTTGTCGAGAGCAGTGGCAGCCATCTTCAGCTGGTGGTTTGGGACTCTGGTCTTAATAGAAGATCTGCCCAGGTAGGTGCAGGACTCCCAGGTGGGAAGGGGGCCCTGCAATGTAACAAGACCAGGAGAGACACTTGTGAAAGGCCTTAACTGCAGGCCTTTTGGCATGGAGCTTTGGGAAATGGGGACCCGGTATGCAGGTCATCCTTTCAAAGATGGAATTACCTGCAACATTTTATTAGTTGATAGAAATAAAAAAGCCTAGGCTGATACACTCTTGCCAGATGGCAATTCCTCACACCCGGGATCAACCGTTGGGATATCTATTTGTCTCCAGGCTCCCAAGAGAGCTCCCTGTGTCCGCAGTCAGTAGATCCATGCTTCTGAGCAAGTGTGCTTTAGTGTCAATGGTGGACTTGCCAGTTCCACCAGATCCGGTCTGTGCCTACCGGCTAGCCTTGCTCTTGTCTTCATGTTCAGAGCAATAAAATGTGTGCAACACCAGCTCTCAGTCCCAGGTCAACCAGGCTTTCAACCTTCTCCAGCCACATATTTTGGCCCCATTCTCCACTGAAGGCACATTAGGTTCCACCCTCTGTCTCCTGACTCCCCCTCTAGTCCTTGGCTGTTTTTGTTTGGCAAAAGCCCCAGTTCCATGTACCCCACTGCTCATTTAGGTTTCTCCCTAAAACGTTTGTTTGCATTTCCTTTCTCCTTTACTCCTAATCCTCTCCTCTCTCTCTCTCCAGATACCCACCTTCCTTCCTTCTCTTGACCTCCCCCCGCCTCTCTTTCCTTGCCTGAACATTACCCCTTCCAACTCTCACTCTTCTTCCTCTTGCCCCATGCGTGTTCCTCCCATTCCTCCTCATGACACTCACTGCCCTGTCTTTCTTTCTCCAGCCAGCTCCGAATTCCCATACTACTACTGGTGTTGGACAACTTTTTAAATCCGGACCTTCATTTAATTGAACTTGTTAAAGGTTTGATGGTGTGTACCTGCATGGACCTATTGATCGGGGTTTGGATTTATCAGCCTCAATCAGCTCTGGTCTCTGTCCTGGTGTTGCAATGTGATTGTTAATGAGAAATGATCGTCCCATGCTCTTTGGGTGGGTAGCACACACACAGACACACAGGCTGTCATCATGGAATCATAGGTGACCCATGTAATTCTTCATTCCCTAGAATGCTGATTGTTCACTGTCGAGATGCAGCATCTTCAGATTTCTGCATTTCTGTTCACAGGCCAAGAAAAAGGAAGAGGTCCTGAGTGGCCCCCCATGACCCCTTCTAGGTCAAAATCCTCTAGCAGGTGTCCCCTGCTTCCCAGCCCTAAGCAAGGGACTCTGTCACAATGCTTAGAAAATAAAAATGTAGTAATATTTTGGCTATTTACAATAAGTGGACAGAAGAAATCCTTAAATCCTGTGTATCATTGTGTGGGCACACAAATACATAAATGAGCTATATTTAGTTAAAAGCACAATTAGGCCCTTTTAAATGCCTACAAGTGCACGGTCAAAAGAGAGTTTAGCATTTCAGGTGTAAAATCCCCACCAGTATTATTTATTTATGTATTAAATATTTGTAAGGCGCCTATACAACAAGGGGGGAGATAGCAATAACGGTCTTACTAGGCCTTGTGACATTCAGATCATGCAAGTGCAGTAACAAGAAGTGCAAGGGAGAGGGGAAGTGCTGTTTGTGCGAAATGTGAAGTGCTAGGGTGAGAAGGGGAGTGCAGGCTAATAGGAGAGGGTGAAAGTGGAGGGGGGCAAAGGACAACAGGGGCTAGGCGAGTGCTAAGGGGAGGACAGGTAGGCAAGTGCCAGGGATTGCATGGGTGCAGGTCCACATGCTAAGTGCGAGGACGGGTATTAGATTGGGTGTGGGGTGCCAGGTGCCCTGTATAACCCAGCAGCGAACCAGGCAGCCAGTCACTGTGGCAGATTGGGGGTGTTAGAAGGGGAGGAGGAGAGGAAAGGAAGAAGAGAAAAGGAGGGTCTTTAGCTTCCGGAACTTAAGGAGATCCAGCTTAAGACTTAGAGGGGCAGAAAGGGAGACCATTCCAGAAGGAGGCTCCTGCGGAGGAGAGAGTTCTACCCTCCACTCTCTGCTTAGAGATGCGTCTGATCTGCAGAGAGTGGAGCTAGAAGACTGAAGGGCTCTAGCAGGGAGGTATTTAGGTAGAGAGGGTTGGCTGTAGTGGGGTCCCAGGCCCCAGAAAGCCTTGTGTATGATGCAGAGGGTCTTGAACTTGATCCTAGCAGCAACCGGGAGCCAGCAAAGAGATTTTAGGGCTGGAGAGATATGGTCCCTGGGCTTGAGGCCAAGTCTCCCAGTACTATTCTGTATTAGTTCAAGGGGGCAAAGGGAGGATAAAGGAAGAGTGAGGAAGAGGCTGTTGTAGTAGTCCAGTCTAGAGAGGCCGAGGGTTCTGGAGACATTGAGTTTCTGGTGGAAGGTGAGGAAAGGGAGAATGCCTCTCAGGAGGTGTAGCTGATAGTGGACCTTCTTAGCAAGGTCCACAATTCGCGGAGAGAAGGAGAGAAGAGTGGAAGATGGCACCAAGGTTTTTTGCCTCACAAAAGGGTGAGGTGAGGGGACCCATAGAGGGCAGCCAGAGGGTAGGAGTGAAGGAGGGAGTTTAGGTCCCAATGAGAAGGATCTCAGTCTTACTGGCATTAAGGCAAAGATCATTGCCAGCACCCCATGCCTGAATAGCAGTCAGGCAGTCAGGGATGAGAGAGGAAGCAGTGGAAGTGAGGAGAGAAGGAGATCAGGTGGGCAGATGTAGGTGATGTATTTGAAAATATTTTACCTAATGGAGATTTGACCGAATGTATTTCACTGAAAAATGAAATTAATTTTTTACCTTTTCTACTTTTTTGGGTTTTTTTATAATGTGGGGGGGAGACCCCCTGGAGGCCCCCTCACTCCTCCCTACCCTAACGTATACCCTTACCCTACACCCCACCTATTATGCACTATACATATACTAATTTATCTACCATTTTCTGTGAAATAAATTTGGTCAAATCTTCTTAGGTAAAATTGTATTCAGTGAAATGTAGGTAGATGCAAGTGGGCCAGAGGGGCAAGGTAGATGTTGAAAAGCCACGGCGAGAGGACAGTCACGCCCCAGATGTTCATGATTTAATCATGGACAGCCAACTTGACCTTCTGTTCCTTACAGAGACCTGGATTAGGGACACTAGCCGACCATCTATTAATTTGGCGGTCCCTCCTGGTTTCTCCATGTTCTCTAAAAACAGAGAACAAGGATACAGGGGAGGAGTGGCAATTATAGCAAAAGCTGATTTGGGACTTTTTGTCTCCCCTATATTCTGTCACAGCTGTGAGATTCTGCACATTAAAATTGCCCCAATCCCTAACTCATGTATGAACTTCATCCTTATATATAGCCCTCCATCGCCTATGCCATACTTTATTGAGGAAATCAGCCAGATCCCCAGTCCCCTCGAGGGCCAAAATAGAGTCTCACTTTTTTGGGTGATCTGAACTATTGGAGAGGTGAAAAGACTGACAAAGCTGCTATTGATTTGGAATGCACTCTAAACAACTTGAATTTTCAAGTTGTCCATACTGATCCCACTATAGATAAGAAGCAAATGTTATATTGAGTGGTCACCAAAAACACTCCGACCTTCATCGTCCAAACTTAACCTTCTATTTGGTCCGAACACCATATTGTGAGATTCCACTTCCAACTACCAGAAGCTGTGGCTAAACCTCTTAACCCCCCAAACCTATCACCAAACCGTAATTTCAACAGGATACAGGTGCAGGACCTATCCCTATGTCTAAATACAGTAATGAGCGAGACAGAGTGGGGACTCCGTTGAGCATCTGGTCATCTCATTCTCGAATATCTTCTTGAAGATGCTTAATAACATAGCTCCTCAACGGCGTGAAACTGTGAGAGATAATCCCGACCATAAGAAATGGTTCACCCCTCAACTCCTATCGATAAAAAAGGAAAAACGTACATTGGAACTTCAGTGGCTGAAACATCAATCTGAAGAAAACAAAAGAGTTTGGAAGGATCTAGACAAAACTTATAAAAACAAAATCATTGAAACTAAAAAGGAGTACTACAATTCGGTGCTTAGTCAGGCATCCAATTGCCCAAAAAAACTTTGAAATTTTTAGACATCTGGAGAAGCCCAAGGCTACCCTAACTCTGTTTGTCCCTTCCACACGGGACGCTGTAGCAGTACACACAGCCTTTGAGTCTAAATTAACCAAGGCTAGAGAGAAAATAAATTAAAGATGCATTGCCCAATGTTGCTACCCCTCTAGAGAAACAGCACCAGGAATTTAGAAGAGAAGGTCCTGAACTTTTTGCTTTCTCAACTACAAAACTGTCATTGATATGCAGAAACTTCTTTCGTCCATGCATCTTAATAATGCCCTGAAAACATCCTTCCCCTGAAGTTAATCCTAGAACATACAGACCTATTTGCACCCTTTCTGACCAGATTTGTGAATGCTTCTTTCAGAGATGGTAGGATTCCCAGCTCAATCAAATCTGTTGTGGATATCCCTTTGCAAACAAACAAAAACAATCTGGATCCAAAGGACCCGGGCAATCTCAGACCCATAATAAACTGCCAGTTTCTACTTAAGATCTTAGATAGGCTCGCTTGTGTGCAATTCCAAGTGTTCATGGAGAATCACAACATTCTCCATGACAGACAATCAGGCTTTCAACCCTGGTATAATACAGAGACAGCTCTATTAGATTTGCAATCACACATGCTTGGGATGACCGAAACATGCAAAGCGGGCCTGATGGTCCTCTTGGATCTGTCTGCGGCATTCGATCTGGTGTACCATCAATGCCTCTTACATTCCTTAAGTCGTCTGGGACGGTGTTCTTAGGGGCTGGTCAACTGGTTCCACTCTTTCTTATTGGGACGAGAATCCAAAATCCAGTGGGGTTCAGTTAACTCACCATCTGCCCCTATCTGGTGTGGAGTTCCCGAGGGGCTAGTCTGTCGCCTTTCTTGTTTAATCTTTACATTAGGCCACTGTGTTCTCTTCTGGTTGATCTGGGTGGAGTTTCACCAACTACGCTGATGACACCCAGCTGGTCTTAGAATCCACCGGGGATTGTTTAACGGACAACAAATCCCTTTCCAACATTTGCCATCAGATAGAACTATGGATATCATCCAATTGGCTCTGTTTAAATGGCAACGAGACAGAGATTCTCATTTTTGGCTCTAGACAGGTTCGGGCGAACTTGATCCCGACCTTCGAGAGGTTTACAATCGAAGACAACATCATAGCAGTCCAAACTAAGGTGAAGACTCAGGGTCTGCAGTTGGAAGCCGCTCTGAACTCCGAAGCCCATGTTAATCAGTTGAGCCAAAACTGTAACTACCATCTTCTGTCGGGGGGAAATTCTCCCGGGGTCGGCTGGGCCGTCCGCGGACCTCTGGGCAGGGAGGCCCCAACTCCTCCCGTATATCCCAAAAGAGATAGAGTATGAGACACACGCAAGAAGCAAGGTGATTCTGCTGTTTATTAAACAAAACGGCAGGGATGGGTCAAGGATCGTACGCGTCCGTCCAGACACTCTCTCAACATTGTGGGGCTCGCAGGCCCTTTTTACCTTAGTATGACACGCTACTTGCGTCACCTGAGAAAGTTAGCAAAAAACCTATCGCCACTCTGGATTGGTTCCCCGAGTGGTAGGGTTAGTATAGCATACGTATAGAGAACGTTGTTAGTGGTTAAGGGTCAGTCAGGTGGTATACTTGGGTTGTCCCTTCAGTTTGATACATAAAAATTGTTACATGAAGACCCCTGAAGATTGGTCAATGTTAATGGCGTCAGTGATAAGGGCCCCATGTTCTGATTGGTCCATCCGCGAGCCCCCCAGTCTGGGAACATCGCTGTTCCCAGCTCGCGGTGCACCTGTCATTTGCAACACTGTTTCACTATGGGTATGTGCAGACAATGTGAGGATTTATTCATAAGCAGGAAGGCCGACTACTCCCACCGCCGCAGATGTCCATTGAGTCGCTTAATTGTATCTGCCTGTGTCTTGAGACGAGGGATCCAGGCGCCTTCTTCCTTCTGGGCTTGGCACCCTATCAGGTTCGGCTTGGTCACGTGAGGTGGGACCGTAGTTGAGGCAGAATTCTGCACAATTAATATTGCATTTCTCACTGTGTGCCTGGCTTATCTTGCAGGTGTGACCTTGGCGTCGGCTTGCGGTATGAGAGTTTGCAACGTTATGCCCTTGACTGTCTGCTTTCGCTGGGCTCATTCTGCAGGGCCAGCAACCGAACTCTTGCTCATTCAATGTTCATGGAAGCTTTTGCTTGCGGCCTACTTGGGCCTGGTGCATAGGTGGAACCGTGTGATACAGAGCGCTTTAGGTTATGGTATCATATCGCTCTATCCCCAGTATCGTGTCTTCGTTATATTTCTCATTATGGTACATGGGTTTAGGAGAGCGTGAGCAAGCCTTTTTAGATGAGTTCATTATGCGTCTTGCGTTTCTGCATTTGAAAAGCCTATGTGGAAAATAATAAAGATCCACGTCCGTGGGTGTGTCCGTCGCCTACGTCATAGCACTGAGTATGTTCTTCGTGTGGATTGGTGTGGGAGTGTCCGGTGTGTATATTTGCACGGGTGTGCTGGCCGTTGGCTAGGTCGTCATGGCATCTCTAACGATGTGTTGATTTGGTGCTGGATGGTTCAGTCGAGTCCATCCATGCCGCAGGTGTCTGCATATGCAGGGCAGGCTGGTGGGCAGGCGGGTGGGCACGCGAGTGGGCACATCCGTATGTTCTTGTACCAGGGTATTTGGTCGTCTGGTAGATGGGCAAACTCCTCTCGTGGCGGGTGTCTGGGCCGTGATCCTCTAGGCCAGGGTTGAGAGGGGATTGGTGGGAGCCTTTTGTTCACTTTTCCCACTTCAGTCCCCCCTCTGGTCGACTTGTCTGTCCATTGTTTCATATATGCCCTCATCTGCCTCTTTTGATAGTGGGTACTGTTTCACTCTGGGGAGTATTGCACCCTTTTTCAATTTTATTCTTACTCCCCCTATGCTTTTTATACACCCCATGTCATAGGGGCTAGTAGTCCATAATGATGTGGGTACTTTTGCCATATCCTCCTCAAAGAAGGGAACTGGGGTGGACGTGGGTGCCTCAAGTGCCATTGCAATTTTCTGTGCCACTTGTTTGTACGTCACCCTTAGCCATATTTCCACACTCATCATAAATACCATTTCACCTTCTTCCTTTTCTCCTGAGAAGAGCTCCTCATCTGATACCTGGGTGAGTCTACATCCCTCTGCTAGTGCTATCACTGCCCTCCATGCTCTTCCTTCTCTATCTTGGGCATGCACTGCAATGTAATCAGCGGTTGCTATAATGCTCTCTATGTCCACTGAAATCACCTTTCCTTCTGGTTCATTGGCTGGTGTTTCTGGTCTAAACAAGTAGGCTGCTGGCCTCCTCCAGATCTTTCCTTCTATCCCTGGCATCCATGCAAATGCCATGTCCGTCCCGTACTGGAACAGTTCACCATCTACTGGCTCAGCCCTAATCACTGTCTGTCCACAGTATGCCTGCATAATCTGTCGTGCAGTGAGCATGTTAATTCCTGGAGTGGAGCAAATTATGCCGTCCTCCGTAAAGGAGATCGTCATATTCAACCTGCTCATTATGTCTCTCCCCATTATATTTACTGGTGAGGCCCTAGAATATAAAAGTGGGACTGACATGTCATAATCCCCTATTGATAAGGGAATGTTATTAGTAAAAGGAACCACCCCCCTAGCCCCAGAGAATCCTTGGGTGTTCATGGCTTCACCTGACATCTTAAATTTACCTTCCCTTATGCAAGACCTGGTCGCCCCGGTGTCAACAAGGAATGATAATTTTTTGTCACCTATCGTTACCTCTATGCGTGGTTCCTCCGCTCTATTAGGTGTTACCGACAGGATGGGACACACCAAGGTCGTCTGTGGGCTGTCCTATTGAGGGTATAATGATTGACCACTTCCTGTGTAAGGGTTGTGTCCCAGTACCGTCACCCTACCCAGTTGTGTTTGCTGTAGTTGGGTATTGGTAGATGTTATGTTATGGTCTTGGACTTGTGCAGGTTGCTGTACTTGCTGTGCTCGGGATTGTTGTGTTATCGCTACCTGTTGTTGAGGCGGTGGATATGTCCGTGGCTGTTGTTGAGTTACTAGTTGTTGCTGTCCATTTCCCTGTTGCAATGTCTGCTGTTGCTGGATGCCCTGCTGTTCCTGTGTGAGCTCTTGTTGTCCCTGTTCACTCCACGATGGTGTGCCTGGTCTCACTCTACACGTGTGTGACATGTGTCCTAATAATCCACAAATCCCCCCACCTGTTGTTGTGTATTATATCTGCATCCTCTCCCTCTCATTATTCCTCCCCTTCCCCTATTGTAATTATAATACCCAGCTCCTGGCGTTGAGTATCCTCCTCCCATGTTAGTCGTGTATGGTTGGAGTGGCGGCATCTGTTGTGTTACAGTCTGCGATGATTGTATTTGTGAGGGATCTTGTGCAGCCACTACTTGTGTGGGGCTTTGAGTCATTGTTGTAGGTGTAGTTATTAGTGCGCCTTCCATCGTGTATTTAGTACGTTTTTTCTGTACTAGTTTAGCCTCTTCCGTTTTCTTGTCCTCTTCCTTTTTTTTCATTTTTTTCTTGCCATGTCCTGCAATGATGTACTATAGTCAGTTGTATTTCTGGCCATGCTTTTGCTTCCATCCCCACTACTTTCTTCAGTTGTTTCTGAACTGTTTCTGGGAGCCCCTGTACTAGTATATGATAGAATGTTGCTGGTGTTTTGTCCCATTGTTCTCTAGTTTCCATACGCCACTTCTCTTGAATTTCCTGGATATAATCAACAGGATCTTCGTTCTCACGCATCTTGCGCGAGGTAATTGCTCCTATGTCTGATGTGTCTGGATACTGTACCCTCAGTGCCTGCCATAATGCATGTCTGCAGTTTGCGAATGGTGCCCCATCGTGAGATGTGTTTGTTATTGTGATCCCGGGGAAGCCCGCTCTCTTCCAGATGGCATCCGCAGCATCCCCTAATATTGATATTAGAAGGCCCTTTACATCTCCCACTGCCAATTTCTGTCCTGCGGTGTATTTTTCCATTTCATATATCCATTTACCCGCACCTCCACTTAATGATGGGAGTCTGCACTTTACATTTTCCTTGTCTGCATGCTTCCAAGGGACGTATTGTGGTCTAACCCCTCCCCTCTCCAGAAGAGGCATCAAGTTGTGTCCCGTTTGACCCCCTGGGTTCCACAAAATCGAGTCCGCACACCCCTCCTCTTCTTCCGTCTCTTCTACATCGTCAATTTCTTCCATATTTCTCCTGCTCTTAACTCTTTCTCCTCCACCACTTCCCCTTCTTTCATCATTTCCTTTATTTAATGTGGGCGTGTGTATTCGTTCTCCCTGCCTGCGTCCAGGGAGGTCTCTAAGCCTTCCTGCATAGGGTGTCAGGTCGTTTGTGAAGGGCCCGAGTTTAGATGGGCATGTTGCACGTAATGAGCGTGAGGTGGTGGAGCATGAAGGACGGGATGGTGACGGTGTGGCTTCACGTGTCTGCCTTTCCGCTATTCCTTGCTCTTCCTCCTCACTTCTCTGCAGTTCTTCCTTTCTCCTGCAGATCCATGGTGAGTCTCTATTAGTCTGGGTGGTGTATAGTTTATCTAGGCTTTCCCTTTCACTATTTCTTCCTTCCTTCTCCATTCCTTCTTCTTCCTCACTACAAAAGTCATTCAAAAATGGCAACCCCCAATCTGTCTTTTTCCCCCCAATCGTTACTGTTCTTATGTCTATTAGGTCCGTTACTTCCTTTTCTTCTTTACTAATCGCTCCCCTTTGTGCCGATGTTGTTGCTAGTTCTTTACCTCTATATACATGCCTCCTTACTTCACTCTCCCCTCTCCTATCTTCTCTTTCCCCTTCATTTTTCTCCGCTATTTCTCTACCAATTTCCTCTCTTTTCTTTTTTAATTCTTCCATTACTTCACTACTCATTTTTTCCAATATCTTTTCATCTTCTTTCTTCCTTTCCCATCTCTCCCTCTCCAATATACTCTCTATCATCCTCCCTTCCTCGTATTTCCTTGTCGCTTCTGACAGTAATCTCTTCTTCCATATTGCCATTTCTTTTTCTTTCTCCTCTTCCTCTCTTTTCCTGTCGCGCAGTGCTGCTCTTGATACCCTTTCTACTACTGCCTTTACCCTTTCGGCTTCTCTCTTTTGCTCCTCAGTTCGTTCTCTCATTTTTTCGAACTCATTCTTACCTTCTTTCCTTTCCCGTGCTCTCTCTCTTTCCCCCCTCTCGAGCTGCTTGATCAGTGCATTCTGCTCATCCCTTAATTCTGCTAATCGTTCCTCCAAAGTCTCTTCCTTTTGTCTTATCAGCTCTTCCCCTTTCATTTCACCCTCCCTGGTATTATCCTCGTCCATTTTCCTTACCACCTCCTTCTCTTCTCCTGTTAATGAACCTCGTAATTTTAATAGTATCTGCGCAGCTACCCACTCATCATTTCCTATGTCCGTAGTCTGCTCTTCTTCAGTCCTCCCCTCCCCTGCTAGCGTCTTCCTATGAGCTGATCCCGTTTCACTAGTCCGCTCCCCTCCCGTGTGGCCACCTGTAGCTGTATATGGAGGCGGGCTGTATGCCGGGTTTGAGTATCCCTCAGCCGCCCTTAATGGTTCTCTTGCTATTTCTCCTAGTTCTCGTAAAGGATACAACCCCCTACCTCTGTTTTCACTACCTTCGCTAGGGGTATATCGTCGCTCTGTTCCTTTTCTATTTCGTTTTCCTTTGAGTTGTCACTCTTTTCTCCTCCCTCTTGTCCGTTCCCCGTGTTCTGTGTGCCTTCACTCTCTTTTTCCCCATTCTCTCCCTCCTCCTTAATCTCCTTATCTCCCGTTGTTTCCCCTACAATGAACATTCCGTTTGGTCCTGGTCGGGACCCTTGGAACATCCTCCATAAGTTGAACACCTCCACGTGGTGTGTCAACTTCTTCCCCTTGTATGTATTGTGCAGATGGTTTAATAGTGAGTGTTGGGTATATGGATCGAAGCTACCATTAGGCGGCCATGGTGTCGTCATTTTGTTGTCCGTCCCCTGTTTCCATTCTATGCTATACTTGATCAGTTTCTCCCTATGGGGTGACAGTGTTTTACATATGTGTTGCAGTGGGGTAGTGAGGGTGTTCCGCCACTGCCCCGATCCTGCCCCGTATGACATAGTAGCGCTCCACTTGTTATCCTTCCCCTATTTGGTAGCGGTTATTTTACTAGCACTTTACAATATACAGCCTAATATCTTTACCTGGCCCAGTAAATTTGGGGACTTGCGATAGTCCGCTAAGGAAAAATTAGTAAAATATAGTATTTACATTTGTATATTCTTTTCTTTCGTTTCTTCCTTTATACAACACCCTTACGGCCCCCTGCGGCCGAGGCGCACGTAGCCCCCTGCGGCTGCGTGCCCCTTGTGACGTTCATATACTGCCGTCCTACTTTCACTTGCTCCTCCTCCCTCTTCTACACTTGCTGTGGCCGGCGTTCTCCGTGCGCAGCCACGTCCCCCTTTTCGCCTTCCCCCTATCAACTCATTACTGTTTACCTCCGTTTCCACGCCCTTAACACAGCTCTCCTCCCTGCCACTCAAAAATAAAGATGACTGGTTCTCGAGATGTCCTATGAAAGCCCTGCTGGTGACGTCACCGATCTCTTCAAACTACTGGTAAGTTCTTCATATATTCTCTAAGTCCAAGATACACTTGCAATCTACCCCCGTTAACCCCACAGCTGTCTTCCTGTCACTCCTGGAACAAGGTAATCAATAATATAATCGGACTGCGCACGCTGCATCGCCTCGCGTGTGATACGCCCCTCGACAGGAGGGCTTAACCAGCCAATTATCTTCCGTATTGGGCAACTAGCTAGCTACCGCCTACAGGGAAACGTCATCTATCTATCTAGTTTCCTGCTCGATCAATAGGGATCTTCATCTACTCATTGATCAATAATTGCCAAATCGTAGGAAACCATGCACACACACCCTTACACATGGTCGCGACCTAGGCCAATCAGTTTCTATGAGCGGCCGCACGTGATGTTTTCGTGCTCCGCCCCCTTCTCTCCCGTAACGTAGCAGACTGCTCTCGCACTCGTCCGGCTACCATTCATTTCATTGCCAACACTAAATTATCAAACCTTCACCGCGCACCTGTGTAATACCTCCCGTATTCAATTCCTCCCCCCTCCCTCACAATTTCACATTGCTTGTTGGGCGTGACATACTCACCAAGTTCTCTTGATGCCGGGCCGCTCGACTGCGTGCACCCCTCCAAGCGGCTCGCCACCTCCCCTCGTCTGCACTACGTCTGGACACTCGCCAACCGCAGGCGGGATACTTCTCAACCGGCTCCCGAGGGCCAATATCCGGATTGCGCTGTCCGGTCTTCTCGCAGTTCCGCGATGGTCCTGTAGTCCTCAAAAAGGGGGCAGCGGCAGAGGGGGCCTCGCCGCCGGGCCTCCCCGCAACGGGAGTACTTGGAAAAATAAAAATAAAAGCGGACCTTAAACAGATCTCAGCAGTGCCTCCAACTTGTCGGGGGGAAATTCTCCCGGGGTCGGCTGGGCCGTCCGCAGACCTCCGGGCAGGGAGGCCCCAACTCCTCCCGTATATCCCAAAAGAGATAGAGTATGAGACACACGCAAGAAGCAAGGTGATTCTGCTGTTTATTAAACAAAACGGCAGGGATGGGTCAAGGATCGTACGCGTCCGTCCTGACACTGTCTCAACATTGTGGGGCTCGCAGGCCCTTTTTACCTTAGTATGACGTGCTACTTGCGTCACCTGAGAAAGTTAGCAAAAAGCCTATCGCCACTCTGGATTGGTTCCCCGAGTGGTAGGGTTAGTATAGCATACGTATAGAGAACGTTGTTTGTGGTTAAGGGTCAGTCAGGTGGTATACTTGGGTTGTCCCTTCAGTTTGATACATAAAAATTGTTACATGAAGACCCCTGAGGATTGGTCAATGTTAATGGCGTCAGTGATAAGGGCCCCATGTTCTGAGTGGTCCATCTGCGAGCCCCCCAGTCTGGGACCATCGCTGTTCCCAGCTCGCGGTGCACCTGTCATTTGCAACAATGTTTCACTATGGGTATGTGCAGACAATGTGAGGATTTATTCATAAGCAGGAAGGCCGACTACTCCCACCGCCGCAGATGTCCATTGAGTCGCTTAATTGTATCTGCCTGTGTCTTGAGACGGGGATCCAGGCGCCTTCTTCCTCCTGGGCTTGACACCCTATCAAGTTCGGCTTGGTCACGTGAGGTGGGACCGTAGTTGAGGCAGAATTCTGCACAATTAATATTGCATTTCTCACTGTGTGCCTGGCTTATCTTGCAGGTGTGACCTTGGCGTCGGCTTGCGGTATGAGAGTTTGCAACGTTGTGCCCTTGACTGTCTGCTTTCGCTGGGCTCATTCTGCAGGGTCAGCAACCGAACTCTTGCTCATTCAATGTTCATGGAAGCTTTTGCTTGCGGCCTACTTGGGCCTGGCGCATAGGTGGAACCGTGTGATACAGAGCACTTTAGGTTATGGTATCATATCGCTCTATCCCCAGTATCGTGTCTTCGTTATATTTCTCATTATGGTACATGGGTTTAGGAGAGCGTGAGCAAGCCTTTTTAGATGAGTTCATTATGCGTCTTGCGTTTCTGCATTTGAAAAGCCTATGTGGAAAATAATAAAGATGCACGTCCGTGGGTGTGTCCGTCGCCTACGTCTTAGCACTGAGTATGTTCTTCGTGTGGATTGGTGTGGGAGTGTCCGGTGTGTATATTTGCACGGGTGTGCTAGCCGTTGGCTAGGTCGTCATGGCATCTCTAACAATGTGTTGATTTGGTGCTGGATGGTTCAGTCGAGTCCATCCATGCCGCAGGTGTCGGCATGTGCAGGGCAGGCTGGTGGGCAGGCGGGTGGGCACGCGAGTGGGCACATCCGTATGTTCTTGTACCAGGGTATTTGGTCGTCTGGTAGATGGGCAAACTCCTCTCGTGGCGGGTGTCTGGGCCGTGATCCTCTAGGCCAGGGTAGAGAGGGGATTGGTGGGAGCCTTTTGTTCACTTTTCCCACTTCACTTCGGCTCCTCAGAAGTATCCGTCCCTACATCTCTGAAGGAAACAGTGCCACAATAGCCTAAGCGACTATTATCTCTAGGCTCGATTACTGTAATTCGTTGCTTATTGGAGCATCTAGCTCTAATCTAAATAAATGTCAAGTCCTACAGAACCATGCAGTATGCATAATTAAAAATGTGTCTAAGCATACACATAAATCAAAGCATCAACAAAATCTTCATTGGCTCCCCATCAAGGAAATAATTTTGTTCAAGACGGGAACCCTGGTTCACAAATGCATTTTTGGACAAACCCCCACTTACCTAAAAACCTATATCCCACTATAGTTCCCCTCCAGGACCCTCTGCTCCTCTAATAAATGGCAGATCACCTTCCAGGAGCATAAGAACACTAATGGACTGGGAAGATCCTTCCCTGTCAAGACATCAGCCTTCTGGAACTCTCTTCCTAATGTCCTGAGATCAGAGGCAGCCCTTGCATCCTTTGGAAAAGCCCTAAGAACCTATCTCTTTGAGTAAACCCTCCTGCTGATCACCTCTCTCTACTTTTGTCCTGTTTTTGATGGTCGTCCTTGTGTGTGAATGTCATGGCGCCCTGATGCCTGTAGGTTTTCGGCGCCAAACAAATAAATAAATAAATAAATAAATAAATACATCAAATAAAATAGAGCCTTTAGGGACGCAAAAAGGTTGGGAGTGTGATAGGGGAGAGAAAAGGGTTCAATTGAACCTGGGAAGGTCAGTCGTAGAGGAATGGGGTCAACCAGTCCAGTGCCAGGCCTGTGATGCCAACGCTGTCACAGAGCCTATTATGAAAGGTTTGCATTGGGCACCAACACAGACAGTTCATGCTCATCCTCTGGGCCTAATTTATTCTCAGAACAGGCATTTGCAGACAAATAATGTGCTTGCTTGTTTGCTTCACATACTCTGCATGTTGATGCATATGTGCATTTTTCATTTCCATGACAAACAAATTGCATAGAAATGCACAATACACATGGGAGGCAATAAGCAAAACAAAAGTGCACATCAGGCTTCATCCTACGATATATGTAGGCTTTGGCATGCTAATCATTCTTCTCTACAAGCTCATTTACCAAGACTGGAGAGCGAATGGACCTGAAGACAAGGCTTGCTGGTGTATCATGGCTGTGGCAAAGGGGTGTGGACTGGAGGGCAACCTGCGTTGTAGCTTCACACAGGGATTTGCATTCTAGCCACGCTCACCTTCCATATAAAAACATCATCTGCTAGTAGCACCATTGGTGCCAATCGCGACAATCGTGCTGTCGACATGGTTGATATGTTCTACTACTGCTTCCATAATGGCAGTGTCTTGTTGCCAATCCAGAAAGCTCAGCAGAAAGCTTCTGACCTCCCATGAAGCAAAATTAACCCTAGCTGAGGAAATATGAACAGTACTATTGATATATACCTGAAATAAGTAGTAGGCATTTTGGAAACTAAAAAGGTTTTAAATTGTGATTGCTATTGATTGCGAAAGATTTTTGTAAAATCATCACACAGAAATAATATAAATAAAAATAAACTAGATTCATTGCAGCTAGGAGAGGATATGCCAGAAACTCCTAACCTGCCCGTCACAGCCTTCACCTCCTCTCTTAGTTAATTTGTCAAATGGTCTGGGTTTGCCTGAATCACCAGGGGCCAAATTACAGAAACTTTGCACCGGTGCAAGTGCAAAGTTTGCACGGTATTAGCACTAGGGCAAAGTTTGCTCTATTTTTAAAAACACTGGGACTCATTAAAAAATCATTGCACCACGACAAGTGCAAGTTGGCATATTAAAAGCACCAGGGCTAGAATTGCCTTAGTGCTAATAAGATACATTTTTGATGCAGTTTTGCATCAGGGCAACGTTTTCCCTACTGCTAATTTAATACAATATTAGCACTATGGCAAACTTTGCCCTAGTGCAAAAATTTACTGAAAATGCATCTTGTTTGCACTATGGCCATTTTGCCCTGGTGCTTTTAATATGCCAAACTGCACTTGTCGCGGAGCAATGATTTTTTAATGTGTCGCAGTGTTTTTAAAAATAGGGCAAACGTTGCCCTAGTGCTAATACCGTGCAAACTTTGCACTTGCATCAGTGCAGCGTTTCTGTAATATGACCGTCTCTGAGCTAGCATCAGATCTTACCTACAGACTTTCCGAACAGAGAAGAGGATTCTCTTAGATTGCCAGGATCTTCATTGTGGGAATTTAGACCCAGCTGAGGGACACAAACTTCTTTAATAGACCAGCCTAATATGATTACCCAGGAAACAGGCTGCACGCAGATGAAATCTCGCACCGCGCGACAACTAAAAACGGAACTGTTATCATGCACACATCACGCACAGCTCAGGAAAATCGAGGACATCTGAACGATTTGCTGCACGTGGGTTGGACCCTTTGCTCCAGACTTTTAAAGCCGCATCTTATCTAAGCCTGCCCTTAATGCACTTTGCATTGGACTTAGCAACACATACATTGTCAGCCCTTATAAGATCCCCATTGATGTCCAGAAAAGGTTGCTAATGGTATTAAATGTACTCATGCACATAAAAGCCCTTATAAATGACATAGCTAAGAAACACCCTCTTTAACACCAGAACCTGAAGCGGGAACATGCACTCTTGAAGGTTTTTCTCCACATCTTGATGAAGCCCTCTTTACATTGGTGCTATTATCACCTGCCAAAGAATCATATGAAGTCATGCGCTTCAAGTTAATTCTGACCCTTTGCTCACTGTGCTTAGAGAGACAAAGCTCCACCGATTGATATGCAGATGGTTATTTCTCCTCTTTGAAAAGAGCAGTGAGCTAAAACATGGTTCTAGACCCGACCGGGCGCCGTCCCATAGAGCGGGTTATTTGGCCGTGTTCGTTATGGGTAGAGGGGCTGCCAGACCCTTTTTTTAAATTAAATGCATTCAGCTGGTATGATTCTGAGGCTGCCAAAAATAGAAAGAGCAGCTGCAATTCTTGGGTATTGATTACTTCTCAGCAGTCTAGTCATTTGAAGTACAGCGAGGCAAGTGGCAGAGGCAGTTGGGCAGGAAACTCTGTAAACCAAAGGGAGTTTCTTTTGCAGGATTCGTGATATCCAGTTCTGCTCATTTTGCCTGGGAGTTCGGGCCTCAGTAAGGACAGCCTCCTGGGAGGACTTAAAACCTGTTGGTGTGCGCGAATGTGTGTGCGAGGCAAGTGAGAGACAAGTGTCAGAGGCAGTTGAGCAGGAAACATTGTAATCCTGAGCAAGTTTACTTTGCTGGATTTGTAGATTTGTGATATCCGGTGCTGCTCATTTTGCCTGGGAGCTCGGCGCTCGGCAAAGGCAGCCTCTTGCAATGTCTTAAAACCTTTTGGCGAGCATCAATGCTCACACGAGGAAAGGGAGAAACATGTGGTAGAGGCCTTTGAGCAGTTCGTGGCTTCGGGGAGTGAGGAGAGAAAAGTTAATGGTGCCAGTCTCATCTTTAATGGAATCAAAGGTAACTTGCCTTAGCTTTTTTTTATTAAAGCTAAAAACAGTTTCATTACTACTGGTTACCTGTTCACCAACTATCTATACAGTTGTATACACCATTCCCTCCACCCCTCTATAGGTAAAGGTCAAGTAAATATCCCTGTTCCTTATGTAGCCAAGTTACAATCCCTCTGATACTAAATGAAGTCTCAAAAGTGTAGTTTTGCTAAAGACTTACCCTCAGAAGTCATTGTAGAAGACCCGTCATCTGAACAAACTCTGAGAGACCACTCAGCAATAAATGAAATACTTGAAAGTCCGGTGCGAGAACTTATTTCCAATGGTGGTAGGTCTGAAGAGGACTTGGTGAGTGAACTCTGTGCCAACCTCGGAGACCTACAAACAAACATGATAATTTGCAAATATCTGAAACCTGTTTTAACGACCCCGATAGAAGGCCAAAAGATCACTGACTTTTTTCCAAGATCAGGGACATGTACAGAAGTGAGACCAACTGTCCCTAGTATGGCTATCATGGAGATCTCAGCTGCAGATATAAATGACCTAAGTCTACTCGAAGCAACGGAGGGTCTACAGGATCTACATTCTCCTGTGGGAAATGAGCGACCAAGTACAAATGAATAGACTATTGGAAAGCTCTATTCCCTCTATACTAGGGGTGCTATGCTCTGGTACACCTACCCTGTTAGCTGAGCGACTATCTCTACTAATGCTTCAGCAGTCCAGACCTTTAATGATAGGCAAGACGCCCCATTACATCATACCCTGAGGGACATGGGTGAGAGAATTAAACTCACCCCTGCAGCTATTTCAGCACTGAATTCTGTGCTGAGCACCTTCATGGAGCTCTACGATAACATCAGAGATCAGGTGAGGGCCCACATTCTGATACTAAGTGAAATTCACGTGAAAATAGAGGAGCTGGGCCTACAAAATCAAAAATATTATGCTGTTGCCACCAATGAATATTATGCTGTTGCCACCAATGTCGACATTCAAAAGGGAGCTATAGCAGGCGAAAAGCCTCCCACAAATAAAGCCTTTGATACATCAATTGCGGTAGGAAAGTGGCAAAATAGGGGAAGGCTTGGTCATACTTAAGGAAGGCCCCACCTTAACTCAGCCCGAACCGTTAACACAGCAATCAGGGAAGGAAAGCTGCAGAATAAGGGAAGGCCTGGCTGTATCCAAGGAAGGCCTTACCATTGCAACCGTGAGTGACGATGTAAGTAGAACAACTTCAGAGATTGGTATGAGCAAATTAACCAGACAAGTTAATAAGCATAAAAACAAAAGTAAATGTAATGATTGAAGCTTGCGAAAATGTTTGCGCTGTATACATGCCACAGAGATAGCAGCATAACAGGCACTTGTAAAATAATCTGATTTAGCGACTCCAAGGGAATTTGCTCCAATCTCTGGTTTTACTAAAACGGCATAGGTGAAAGTAAACAATCAGGATGCAATAGTAACTGCACACACTTTATGTCAAGTGTCACCAATTATAGATGACTGTATGGTAACCAGAAGTAACTCTTGAACACAAACTATAAATACCATCATCAGCAGTGATAGTGCAGGGAAATGCTTAATTACAAATGATGGTGGGAAAAAAGTCTTAGCTCCACACCAGCAGATGTTTGGGAACGACTAGCAAAGTAATACCAGCAATAAGGGGACTTATAAAAAAAAACAGGATATAGCTACTCAATATAATAAACCATCTGCGCTAATTAATAGGAGTCTAGTACAACATGACATGGAATTAACGCCTGGGTGTGTATTTCTGAGCTCCATTTCACAGGTGGCAGGTCAAAGATTCTAATATAAAGAATCTCATTGCCATTTAGAAGGAAAATATGAAGAGCATCAAACCCTTGGGGAATCAAGTGGCGGGGGGGGGGGGGGGTCGGGCTGCCAAGCAGAACCTGGATAACTATACACCTAATGTTAAGCCTGGCCCTAGTGAGAGCCTGACTGCTATCTTAAGTGATAACCAAAAACAAGGGAATGACATTGCAAGTTTGATTGATGCAATTGGTGGTTTACATCAGATCCGGTGTTAAACTGCCATCTGTCCACACGATCAGGTTAAAGAAAGTTCTAAGAATAAATGTTGTAAATCAGCGATAAGAAACAGCTATACAGATAGGCTCGATGGAAATATGCAGTCATAGGGTATTCAGGAACAAAATCAACTTGTATATAAATTCGCCCCCATAGGGGATCTGGAATTTGTAAAGCTGGGGAAAGAACTAATGAAGCTTGGGGTGTCTTACACCTCACGAGAAGTATCCAATAACACTCAGGCTGATTCGTCCCCCTTCTTAATTCTGGAATATGTCTTGGATTTAACCGACAACTTGGTCCTGATATTAAATCGGTCAAATATATTAGCCTTATTCAGTGAAATTCCTAGGCTTTAGTAATGGAGTCTAGTGGCAAAACACGGATACGTGTGTATTCTATGTGTCCTCACGTTTATAATTATGAAATAAAAAATGAAATAACTATTAAGGTTAGCAACACAAATGGTACACATAGATATTTGTGATGAGGAGTTAAAAATCACAAAAGTCAAAAAGAAGAACAGCATTATAAAAATTGGATAACTGCTCACAGATATTTATGAGCTCAAAAAGATGGAGAGGAGATGCTTAAGATGCTTCTTTCCTTTTCCTTTTCTTTTTGTAAAAATGTTATTTATTTATTTATTTATTTTTCTCTTGCTCTTACTCGAATTGTTACATTTTATAATTTTGTGTATCACTGAGTCCTAAAAATGAAAAGTTTGTAACAAACTAAATCATTTTTATAAAAAAAAAAAAAGGGAATCATTTTTGGTCCATGATACGAAATAAAGGAAATCATAATAGAGAAACACTAATAAACCCTACTTTTGAACAAAAATGGGTGGGCCACTTTAGTGAATTATATAGCTATTCTGTAACTGATTCTTTTCATGCTAATTATGAGGGCCCATGGTGTGTAACATATCAGTGGAATTAATGTATAAGATTACCACATCAGCATTTAACGGTTTATGCAATAAGGTCCTTAAATTAAATCCTTCAACCTGTGCGCTGATTTTGTATATACTATTTGAAAATATATCGAAGTTTAGCACTTTACAGGCATGGAACACCTCTTTTATTGTTCCTATATATAAAATAGGGGATCAGCTAAACCCTCTTATCTACGGTCAGATAGCCCTTATGGAGGTAGAAAGTAAAATATTCTCTGCTTGTATTTTGGAGGCGACTGAGTAATGGATCAATCAATCCAACAGATTATCTAAATTGTATGGATTCAAACTCTTCTTTGTTTTGGACATATTTTATTTTGAAAGACTGAAGGGTATCCTATGGCGGAAAGTACCAAATCTTCCTAATTGTGTGCCAGCAGCTGTCCTACGATATGAACTGGGCCTTACATCTATGGCTTGTATTGTTAAATGGAAAGCTCTCTGTCTCCACAGGAAGCTTGGAGAGACAGAACCTAATTCGTTATATCATCTAATGTTTAAACAACTGGGGAAATCAGATGCTGGATGTTGTGAGAAACCTGAAGGTGTCTCACAAACTAGTCCCCAGGAATCTGTCATCTAGGTGGCCAGGACATGGCCGTCGCTATTAGATTCAGTTCCTGGGGGTGGACCAGTGCAGGAGGATCACCTGGATTGGGGGTCTTCGGGGAGTGCAAGTGGGACACAGAAGGGTGAGACGTGGTATCCCCTTCCTTATAGTACCTTTTCCCCATCCTACCAAATGGGATACTTAGAACCTCTAACCCTCCTTTTCCAACATGAACACTTTCTCACAGTGTGAACGACGATGGACTAATACCCGAGCCGTTTACCTGACATGTCCCAACACAAGGGTCAGGCAAAGTCAGGCAATTCCCGACAACTACACACACCTGACAACCCTTTCCCTTCCCTAATGGGATAAAAGGTGGAGCACAAGAGCACACCCAAGCAAGACGAAATGCCCAACGGAGCAGCCATTCCAAGACAGCAGTTCATCTAGAGAAAGGTGGCAAGATCTGAAAGGACATCAAGAAGGGAGTTGCCCTTGCCCTTTTCAACCCAGACCCGCAAAGCCTCAATGGAAAATACATAATACCAGAAATTGCAGCTGGCAGATGGTGCGACGGTTGTCAGCAGTACAGCAGTACATGACACCCTTCCACACTCACTAATAGCCAGGGCAGGAAGACATGGTTGCCATTGAGGTACCGTCCTTGACTGCAGTGGCAAAGGGAACCGCCACCAATTTCAGCATAGCCTTTGAGTTGTAAGAACCTGATAGTCAACCCGCTTGTGCCATGTTCAAGGCTGCAGTGGCAACCGTAAGTAGATGAATAGACAAAAGGTCTTTGATGATGTGTGAGAGCAAACTTAGTACAAGAGTCAGAGTGGTCTGGAGCCACGTGAGCACTCAGTTGAAGGTCTCTGATGGGTACCACTCTCCTGAACAAAGAGACTGTGTTGAACATTGTGAGCATGAGAAATACAAGTACCAAGAGGCCATAGGGAAGGCCGGTATATGGTGTTAAGGTGGTAATACAATGGTGTAGTGAAATCCTTTGTACAATCGAAAGTCCTTGACACATTGCAGAAGTTTGGTCATTGTAAAGTTGGTGTGCGCCCGGCTGAGGGGAACACTGTGCAAACTGTGATGATGTAAAGCCCGCACTTACAGTACTTCATTACAGAGTGACCAAGCAAGGCGAGATCGCCCATCAGAAGTCTGTGTTTAAAGTGGTAAGCGATTTGGTTGGTCTGAGCACGACATAGGGAGGCTGAAGATTGAGAGAAGGATCGGAGCCCGGCTGAGGAGGATCCTCGGGTGAAGGGTATTCACCCAACGTAAAGGTAAAACAGAATGATCTTTTGTTTTGTTGTTTTGGTGTATCAGGCCCTCTGAAGCAAGAGACTTTGTATGACAAGAGACTTGGGCACAGAAGGCCCTGATACTGGGAAAAGAAACTGTAAGCTTGTGCCAGAGAAGCCCAGAAGTGTGCTGTGCTCGGGAGTCCCGCCTTCACCCATGCTAAGAACGCGGGGAAGTGAGACCCCGGCCATAACATCCTGACTTATTATTTTTGTGAACCCTTCTTTCTTTTCTTGTGAACACTATCCCACACTCCTTTGTAGCTTACTGGTAAGGATTGGCAATGGGTTTTTTAGTATAGGCCATTTTTATCTGACTACACTCCACCGGTACTGTATTATTATTATTTGATTGTCGTAGCTTGCTCCCATCTTAGAGTTAGGCTTTGCTTAGATGTTTATCTCACCCATTTTACAGTTTAATAAACACCCTTGAACTGTGATCACTTGTGTCTGTCTTACTTTGATGCTATATGGTGTCAATAGAGGGATGTGACTCAATTGAAACTAATTAGGGAGCCCTACGATTTCAAAAACTCAGTCATAGAGCTTCTAGCCCCTCTGTTCCCATGAAAGAATTGATAGGTTTCGATATCTGTAGCATTACGGAGGCTGTTATCCCCACTGGAAAAAGTGGAATGATTCCTACCGATTTGGTATACGTTACATACGGTTTGCCCCTAAATCGGGCCTAGCGTGTATGCTTGGTATAATATTTAGCAGGCAACATCAATCACGAATTTCGGGGAGATGTAAAGGTTCTCTTACAGAATCATGGTAAAGTCCCATTTGAAGTACGTCGAGGGGATCCAAGTGCTCAAGGAATTTTGGAAAAGGCTCTATTTTCTACATTTAAAGAAAGTGAACCAGACGAAACAGAAAGAGGTACATTAGACTTTGGAGAAGTCGATAAACCGGTTGACATCAAAGAAAGAAAGGGAGAAGAACCCACTATCTATCCCGACCTAACCTTCGCCCAGCAAAATGATCCAGCTCTCGCTGATGTTTTTCTACAAGCTATTCCGTAAAGAGAGGGTATAGAGAAAGAAAGCCCCTTTTTCTTCCTAAAATTGGGGTTGCTATATAGAAGAGAAACTTCCACGGATGGCTTAGTGAAGACCCAGTTAGTAATCCCTAAAACCCACTGCAAGGTTGTTCTGAAGATTGCTCACTCCCCTCTTGCCAGGGACACTTAAGACATTCCAAGGCTCAAGCACATATCAGTGGGAAGTTTTACTGGCCATGGCCAGGTATCCACTCTGATATCAAAACCTTTGTTCAGACATGTCAAATTTGCCAAAAGACCAGTACACGCATCCCATTACCTGCCCACTGAATCCCTTACCAATCATAGAAGTCCCTTTTTCAAGAATTGAAACATGAAAGTAAAAAAATAAAAATGGATCAGGATGGACATCATTGGACCTTTAGTAACATCCCGATTAGGCAACAAATATGTCCTTGTGATTGTTGACTATGCAACCAGTTACCCCAATGTCTTTCCGATGCAAAACAATACCACCCAACAAATTCCTAAACACCTCTTACCGTATTTTTCCAGGGTCAGCATTCCCAAGGAAATACTAACGGATCAGGGTTTGAACTTTATGAGTAAGCTAATGGCCGAAGTCAAAGAGCTGCTCCATATTATCACCTTATGAACTTCTGTGTACCATCCCCAAACTGATGGCTTGGTGGAAAGATTCAATAAAACACTGAAATTAATTCTGTGAAAATTGGTAGATAAGGACGGGAAAGATTGGGACCGAATGATCCCTTGGGCACTATTTGCAGTAAGGAAACCCTTTCATGCCTCTACAGGATTTTCTCCTTTTGAACTACTTTATGGTAGAGAGCCTAGAGATGTCCTAGATATGCTCCGAGAAACCTGGGAACAACGAGAAGAGGTACTCATTCCCATCTCGCAAACCGCTATTAGAATGCAAGAACATATGAGACTTGTTCGGGATCTAGTCTGCACTCATATGGAAAGAGCCCAGAGCCAGCAAAAATCCACTTATAACAAGAAGGTGAGCTTATGATCATTTTTCCATCGGACAGAAAGTACTTGTCCTCTTACCCACCTCAGAAAAAAAATGGTCTTTAAGTGGCTTGGACCTTAGGAAATTTTAGAACAAACGGGAGCTTGTACTTATAAAGTAGCCCAACTGGACAAAAAACAGAAGGTCCAGTTATATCACCTACATATCTTAAAAGAGTGGAAAGAGAACCCATCAGCCACCCTTGCCAAAGTACTATCCTGTTTGGTACTTGAAGAAATAGACAGCTTTGAGTTAATTCCTTTAGAGCCATCTTCTCAACAACAAGAAGATCTAATAGATGTAATTACATCATTTCCCGATGTATTTTCAGAAAAACCAGGAAAAGTTAAAGGCACCTACCACTATATTGCAACACCTAATGGGAAAGTGTTTAATTTACAGCAATATAGACTCCCAGAAACCCGTAAACAGAAAGAGTTGCAGAGGTAAATAAAATGTTGAAAGCCAGTATTATCGAGCCTTCTTTGAGCCCATGGTCTTTCCCTATCGTGTTGGTCATTAAACCTGACAGTTCATGGAGGTTTTGCATAGACTTCCGCCAAGTTATTATATACTCTGAGCAGCCACCTTTCCATCCACGGGTCAAGTGAAATCCCTTGTACAATCGAATGTCCTTGACACATTGCAGAAGTTTGGTAATTGTAAAAATGGTGTTTGCTTCCGGCTGTGGGGAACGCCGTGTGAACTCTGATGATATAAAGCCTGTGTGTACAGTACACCATAACAGAGTGACCCAGCGAGACGCGATCGCCCTTCAGAAGTCTCTGTTTAAAGTGGCAAGTGCTTTGGTTGGTCTGAGCCCGACTGAGGGAGGCTGACGATTGAGAGAAGGATTGGAGCCTGGCTGAGGTGGATCCCAGGGTGAAGGGTATGCATCCAAGATAAAGGTTAAACAGAAGGAACTTTTATTTTGTTGTTTGGGCATATTTGTAGGTTAAGAGACTTGGGCACAGAAGGCCCTGATACTGGGAAAAGAAACTGTAGACCAGGAGTGTGCTGTGCTTGAGAGTCCCGCCTTGTGCCATGATAAAAACGTGGCTGAAGGGAGACCCCGGCCATAACATCCTGACTTATTATTTTTGTGAACACTTCTTTCTTTTATTGTGAACATTATCCCACACGTTTTTGTAGCTTAGTGGTAAGGATTGGCAACAGGTTTTTTAGTATAGGGCCTTTTTATTTGACTAGAATCCACTTGGACTGTATTATTATTATTTGATGGTCGTAGCTTGCTCACATCTCAGAGGTAGGTTTAGCGTAGGCATTTATCTCATCCATGTTACAGTTTAATAAACACCCTTGAACTGTGATCACTTGTGTCTGTCTGACTTTGATGCCATGTATTCCTTTCAATGTCTAACCAATTTTAAAGAAGGTGTGTGGAAATCATAAAAATAAATGACATATCAGTGGAGCAACTCATTTCCATATATGATCCAGTAAAGAGAATTATATTTTACCTGGACTGGATCGAAACATGTGAGAGAAGAAGTACATATAATTTGTATAACGATGTTTGTAATGACAATAAAAAAGACAATAAAAAGAGGTACCTTGTTAGGTTATCTGAAACGTTGCCCAGATGGCAGAATTTTTATGGCATTTTTAAAGGATCAGATTTACCCCCATTAATTCCTGGGAGCTTCTGTATATTAGAGGATTAAGTACAAGTAATACATGTAGATACTGTCCAAGTGAGACAGAAACATTTAAGCACATATTTATTGCTTTCCCCATGCTGCAGGAGAAATGTGTACAATTTTTTAAAGAATACATTCATGATGTATCATACTTGACCATACGTTCATTTTGGTATCGAATTTTAAAGGGTCAACCAACTTTGCTGTGATTTAAAGTAGTGACCGTCTTAAAATAATGAAAATTGAATTATGAATTTTAATAAGTAGATTATTTACATGGTAGATTAAACAAATATGTGCTGATTATTTGTATTTAATGAGCGATAAGCACATTTTCAATCTTGATGTATTTATTATATGTGTGACAATTATGTTCAATAACCATGTCTGTTGGCATAAAGTCTATAATAAATCAATACAATAATAGTTTTTAAAAAGGGAAGTACCTTCCCTTCGAATCAGAGCATATCTTGACCCTATCTTTGTCAGATCCAGAGGAGCCAACATTGAATCTAATTATTTTTTACAACTCAAAAAACATTTTTCTGTCAATGCAATCCATCAACCACTTGCAAAAACTGCTGAGCATGCCATTGGTGAATATTCATAAATGTCTCAATTACTCATTTTAGGTGGAAACATTAAGCCAGGTACTGTTAAGACTGGATTGACTAAGAAGAGGATGTGGCAAAACAAACACAGACTATAATTGATCATCGCATGGACCCAAACAGCCTAAATTATTACCTTTTTTGATAGAGGCCTGATGGCTACTAACAGTCGGTCAATCTCTCACTCGCAGGGTCTAATAACTTTGAAGGGATTTTTGGGGACCCTTGTTGACAATTGATTATTTTTCCTCCTGTCTCAGTATTGGTTGAATCTCGTAGATATGATGATTTTGCTTTTCGTAGGGTGTCATCAATACCCATTGAATTTCACAGTATGTGCTCAGAACACACCTTTCTAAGTCAAATTCAAGTGCAACATTACAAAGAGCAAGTTTAACATCAACCTGAGTGCCACTGGGTGGATGGTAATAGCCTCACTTTGAATATATTAATGCAAGCAGACTTTTTATGATGTCCTAATATTATAAGATTGTACGCCCCAATGAGAGATGACTTAGTATGGACAGTAGTGTAACATGTACACACATATTACAAATTGGTCACTTCTCACTGTTTTGACACAGGCTTCTTGTGATGCTTAACATTGAGAGATATCACAATTGAGTCAGAGCTAATCTACACAACTGTGCTCTTTAGATATTTTGTTGATTTAGAGTCTGATTATAGTCAACTTACCCTTTTTTTGAATGTATGGCATTTTGTTCTTGATTTTAATGTTAAATACCTTTGCAACACGTTTTGCTTATTTACCAGATATTGATAGTTTGGTTCCACCCATCGGAGGGTACTTAAGTTCTCAACGGATCATCACAGATTAATACGATCCTTGATTACATTCAATTTCATGACATTCAACATAATACTATAAGTGATGACTTGGCCACAGGCAGGACACATTACACTTTGGGGCAACAGCATTGTAAAGACCACTGAAAAATGCAGAACGGGACCTTCTGTTTACATTAATGATGTCATCGCCATTACACCATGATGATGTAATTGCGCCCGCAATGTACGCCAGTCTTAAATGGCTGCCATTTTGTTTAATGTTGAAAGTGGCATTCCTTGAATCACAGACAAAACACCTACACCAATAAGGCTCCAAAGACTACTCATTTGAAGGGGGTAAGTAGTTACATTTTGATTCCACTTTCTCTGTTGCTTTATATTGTTGCCTAAGGTATCAAGATTGTACTACAATACAATACTCCACATTCTTGTCTTGATATATTAGGGGAGGATACCAGGTCCCCGCTTTGAATAAGCATTGGACTTTACATCCATATACATCCCAGAAGGAGTGCATGTTTTTATATCATTTTCCTTAACTTATCTCAAATTAATGAATGAGAACTCTCAATAGTCTAACACAATCTATCACCATTGAGACCATGTACCTTTGTTACATAGACCACAAATTTGCCTTACATTTGGGCTTCAACTTTACTATTCATATCCACTCTTTACGCATAACAGACTTAAGGAACTACTGCTCTTAGATTCCTCTCAGATTTTGCTAAAGTACTGTTGTGTTCAAAATATAATACATACATTGAACTAGGACAGTTCCTGCAATTTTCATCTTTTTGAATCTTATTGATAGGTGGAAGATATTGGTACATAGAACACTCTACTTTAAAGAATGTAACCCTCTGATAAGGAGATCAGAGAAACTGGAGCGTGTGTTTTCTAGAGAAAAGGAGAGGTGAAATCCTTGTTCACTCTTTTCCTTTACCATTGAATTGAGTACTTTCATCAGAGGTGTGCTTTTTAGAAGATTTGAATATTTATTTTTGTGTTATTAGGGACAAAATGCCTCATATTGGTAGTTCACAGCTTTCGCAATCCTACATTTCAGAACATTGGTGCCATTAAGACCATGGAAATTATACGGTAGATGTTGTCACATATTCTATTTGACTTTACATATGCTTGTTGGATAAGTAACTACATGGAACTTACTTATACAAGAATATCTCTTTTCAATTGTTTATAGAAATGTCAACTGATCATGACCCCTGATGAAGAGATGAATTCTCAAAAACTCGTAAATATAGATTGAAGTGTATTATGTTGAAAATTACATGGGATTGACCCATGATGAAAAGTGATATCTGGAAGATTCATGTTACTGTACTGAAACTCACTATTGGAAAACCACCTGTGAAAGATAGATATTAAATGTTTGGCTAACTTAGCCTCTGAAAGTGTGCAGAGGACAGGAGTTGGCTGCTTTTGGGAACCTATCCTTTTTCTTCTATTGTTCAGCCCATGTGCCAGGACTTATTTTTCTCACCTGCACCTTAAATTTATGAAGTAGTAAACATCTCCTGTTCTATTATTTGAATTTTTTACTTGAGGTTCTCATACCAAGGTGTGCACTGTGTAGCATTTTGGAAGTTATTCAATTAACATATGTTTCAGCTATAATTGTTATTCTCATTTATACATTTATAGGTCTGGTACTTCAAAATGATTCTTAAAACTCACTCTGTATGAATCCATGATATTATGCTATAATTAAACACTCAAAAGGAAATGGTTTATACCAATTCCCTTTTGAGTGTTTAATTATAGCATAATATCATGGATTCATACAGAGTGTTTAGTGCAACAATGAAAAAAAGGAAAAACTATAATGACACCTCACACTCCCATACATCCAAGACAACAACGCTAACAATAATGATAAACATTAAGCATGAACGGAATTGGGACACTAGCTTCCCATTGATTTTAGGATACATTTTAATTTGCTATGCATTGTACAAAAAGCACTTTATGCACGATCTCCTGAGCATTTAACACAAAAACTTAAAAATCTCTGTAGGTCAAAGAGGGCTTCGGAGCCAAGAGTGTCTGTTTTTTGAGGTTCCAAGATTAAGCGCTCGTTCACCCAGAAAATATATTTTTCAGGAGTGGCCGTTAAACTCAGAAACCAAAAGACATTCAAAACTACAAACTAAAGGGCCTTTAGGGCTGGACACATGAACCTCTCTGACGCCCTAATTATATTATGAAAACACTGTTAAGAGAGGAACTATACTTTAATGGGGTGGAGCTAACAAATAGCTATCTGTCCCTGCAAAGACTCTAACTTTCCTTACATGTGTGGGTGTACTGTCCCTAGTCAGTGGTGGTGAGCCGCTTATCTAGGTGAAATACAGGAAGAAGTTTCCCTGTCTAGTAGTCTAATCTACTTCTAAAAACAGTATTGATTCACAACTGGTCCCTTCTAATATTTTATCCTGTACCGTTGTGTCAATTTCTAATAAAACTTGCAACACGAAATTTGCTTTTTGAATTCGTGGTAGAAGGAAAGAAAAGAGAGATAAAATAGAAGGAAACAAAATAAATCATTGGCAACAGAAAAGAGACCAAGGTGGGGGGAAGAAACATCCACCTATGGGTCGATTTTCTATTTATTCTGTCTGGTGCGTGTTATAAATGTACACGTATCCTTAAAGTCTACCGGTTTCAGTGGGTTTGTATTAGTTATCCCCCCTTCATCAAGATGATAGGTTCAGAAACGACTCTTGAACCTTCTTGATTTAGGTACTCTATCTACCATGCTGTAACCCCATCGCTGTGGTTGCTCATTGCTCTGGGTTTAGCATCATCTTCAGAGGACACAATAAAAATGGAGAGACAGAAAGTGCTTTTTTAGCTCAGTGTCTTTGCAGGGATAGATAGCTATTTGTTAGCTCCACCCCATTAAAGTATAGTTGCTCTCTTAACAGTGTTTTCACCAAAAGACATTCGAAAGAATGAAAATGATCTTAAATATAGGAAGAAAGTAAACGCATTGTTCTGGGTACAGGCCTTTTAGTAGCATAGTAATCAATCATATGTCTTATGAACTGTTTTTAAGAAAATAGATACTCATGCAATGTTCGTATTGGTCATTTTTATAGGATTTTAAGTTTTAGGTGGTTTATCAATATATGTGTATGATTTTAGAATGAATTGTTGGACTGTGTTTATTGTTTTGTTACATTGTACATGTTTCTTGTAAAGCGCTCTGATGCTCTTGTTAGCCATTTTTGCGCTATAGAAACATTTTAAATAAAAATCTAGATGTGACAAATATGAAAATAGACACAATCATTTCTTTTTTTAGTGAAAAAATCATTTTGACTAAAGAGGCACATTTAAAACGCCTGTTTCATGTCACCGTCAATGAATTATTCAACATAGAAAACCTTTTTCGGGTATTCACCAACTTAGGTTTCAGCCAAAGAACGTTGTATGTGGTGGAGGTGAGGCCTTCATCAGTGTGACAGACGTTTTTTGTTATGGTGTGTTCTTTTTGCCACTGTGGTGGTTATTCTGGTTTGTGCACAGAAGTCCTTTAGTCCTTGCATAAAGGTGTCACCACTGGGATGACAAATCTGTCTGAATTAGATTGGCATAATCCTTCAGGCTTTGTGCACTAGTGCAGTTAGCTTCGCGCTACAATTGTGAAGTCTAATGTCCACAATAGTGGTTAAAGCCAACCCGTATTGATTTATGGGTTTTGATTGTTCTGGGTCCTTGGAACTTGGAAAAGAAACCCTCTCTAGACTCTTCACTTGCCTATAACTTCCACCCTATTTCTCTTCTTCCATTTTTATCTCAGCTGCTCAAACAAATTGTTTATTTTCAAGTCCCTTCCTTCTTACACCGCCACTCTCTTCTCTCTCCTCCCCTATTACTATATTTTGCCCCACTCACTCGACTGTAACAACACGTCTACATATGTCTTAATCTCTCTTCTTACTGCTTGCCACAATAAACATTTGTCTATACTAATTCTCCTTGATCTTTCAGCCGTTTTTGATATTGTCGGTCATCCTGCTCTTCATTCCACCATTTCTTCTATTCACTTCGTGGGTCCTGTCCTCAAATGGTTCCATTCTTATCTTTCAGACCAATACTACTCTGTCTCATGTGCTGTTCAACTCTCATCACCCCGCCCTTTTTTCTATGGAGTCCCACTGGGCTCTGTTCTTGGCCCACTTTTTTATCACTTCATACTATCCCCCTCTTCACTCTTCTCTTCTTTTGACCTTTCCTGACACTTTGACGTAAACGCTTCACAAATCTTCCACACCTTTTCTGACTTCTCTGATACCCTTCATTCTAGAGTAACCTTGCAACTTCTTGATACCCGAATCTGGATGTCCTCTCACTTTCTTCAGCTGAACCCCACTAAAATTGATATCCTTTTCTTTCCTCCATGCCTCCTTCTCTCCTTCCCCAACCTCCCTCCTCCATATTTTTCCTCCTTCTCTTCTCTAGATCTGCCTGCAACCTTGAAGTCATCTTGGACTCATCTCTTTCTTTTTCTTTCCACATTTCTTTTCCCACTGGCAACTGTTGCTTTCTGCTTTTCAACCTTTGTCATGCTCGTCCTTTTCTCTCTTTCCATACCTTATATCATCAGGGCCATCTTAAGCACTTTTTTTGGGGCCCTGGGCACGGACATCTTTGGGGCCCCCCTCCACCAAACCAAAGGAATTAAGGGATCAAGAATACTGGCCGCGCCCCAAATCCCCACCCGTCGCGCTCACAACCTATAGGCTGATATGCTGTCTCGCATCATATTAAGCATATTTATTCCCTTTAAGTCCCCCTACCATCTTCATTCTTGCTCTAATCAGAATGATAAACAAGTAGCATTTGAAGACCAACAAATTACCGAACATGACAATTTTTAAACAAAATATTATAGAAGGGTGTTATGCAAAATGGGAATGATTCTAGCTTCATGCTCTCTATCATCAGGGGAAGTATATAGGTATCAACATACCAATCGATGTGATTTAACAAATCTTATCTGGGTTTGCCTTTTGTATGTTAAAGCTTTAAATACTTCCAAAACAATAGCTTGTGACATTTTCATTTATAAACGTGCATAAAAACCTTTGACTTTTACCAAAAAGCAAAATGTTTCTTGTATCAAACAAGCAGACCTTATAATAGACTTGCCTGAGGCCTGCAACATCTGGTTCGCTCTCTTCTGTCTACCAGCCCTGCCACCCAGATGGCCTACATAAGAAGAAAGATCAAGTAATTGGCTAAACGATACCAGCAGCATGCAAGAAGGCAAATCTCACAGAAGACAGCACTGTAATGTAAGATATATTAGATGATTTGACCAGGGTCATTGTACCGTCTGCTGGCAAATCCAGGATACAAGCAGGAATGCTTTTGTTCCATAGTCTTGAATTTGGGTACATATTCACCTCTTGGACTAACAGTTTATGCCATCGTTGGAGGCGATTGCCTAGGTTTTACAACACCCCGTGTGAACAAACCAATTTCTAGACCTTCACCATACGAATGATATGTTAGTTTTTATAGCAACCCCTATTTGGTGCAGGTACATTGTTGATAATACCAGATGTTGTTATGCAAAACCAAGTACATATGCAGGCAGGTTTATAAACTTCAGGCATAAGAAAGGCTCAGCCAGCCTGTGATATTCTAATTTTGCATATGAACACATATCTCTGCAATGGGTGCTTCACACACTGAGCTAACTTCTGAACCATTGTGGCACACAATTTATCAATATGCATTTCATTGTTGCCTATTGCACATGATCAACAGAATTCCCACAGGAAAGAAAGAATGCCACAGAGTTGTGCCATAAGGAACACACAAACTATGCATGCCACAGTGAACACAGAAAGCAATACATGATGAATTGATCAAGGCAGAGTGTATTTGTCAAAACAGAAAGGCAATGGGTTTAGAGCCTCAGCAGCACCCCATAAAATATACTGACGCGTGCTATTAAAGACTGGTGAACAATGGAATCTTACTTCTTCAGATCAGGCAGCCCTGTGGGGCCCCCTCTAAGGTGGGGGGTGCCCCAGGCAAGTGCTCCTTTTGCCCTCCCATAAAAACCTCTATGTATATCATCTCTCATTTTTTCTAACATTGACTACTGATCAGCTCTTCTAATTGGTCTCCCTGCTTCTCCTCTAACTTCCCTTTGCTCTGCTATTCACCTTCGTTTCCTTCTCCCTCACTGCTCCTCTATCTCATCCTCTCTAAAATAACCCTCCATCTCCGGAGGATAGCCTAGGGGCAACATGCTTGCCTTGAAAGCAAAACGACATGCAGCAACACAGGTTCGATCCCAGGGTCTGCGCTTAGAAACCTCTGGGTATTAAGCGCTTTAAAAATAACCTATCATATCATATCATATCTTACCTTTCGAGTCTTGAATTCTTTCTCACTTTCTGTCTATTGTCTTTAAATGTCTTCAGGGCCTGGCTCCCTCCTACCTTTCCTCCCTGGTTCCTTCTACATACCTGCTCATCCCAACCACTCACAAACCAGTTTTCTTCTTCCTGTCCGCAACCCCCTGTGTGCTCCTTCTGCTCATTCTCCCTTTTAGCACCCATGCACTGGAACACTCTCGCTTTTAATGTTCACGCTTCACCCTCCTACCACATTTGTTTCACACCCATCTAAAGGACTACCTTTTCTCTCTTCTACCTGACACCTAGCTCATTCCACTGTGTTGCATTTATGATTGCCTGACTACTACGTTATAATTATTGTACCGTATGTTCTAAATGTGTAAAGGGCTTAGGCAATAAATACAAACGCGTATATAAATGTATCACAGTATACAAGGTTCTCCAAGCCATTTTCTAACATCTCTCTATGTGCATAATGTCATAAAATGTTCTTCAAGCATGTCTAAAAAATTATTTCTATTCCTTTTCAGAATTGGGCCCCACTACAGGCCGAGTTGTGCAGATTCAGAGTTGAGGGTGTTTTAAGAAACAAGTTCCCTGGTGTGCTGCCACACTAACCGCTGTCCCTTTTGTTCCTGCAGGCTGGTGGTGCCCAGAAGACGACGGGAGGACAAGGGCACGCAGGTTTGCAGCCGGAAACATAGGCATTGCAGGAAGGCTTCCACTGGTGAGTTTCTTTCTTCTTCTTTATTCTAGCAGGAGAAGCAGCAGAGTGGGAACATGGCGGCAACCGTCCAGTTAAGAATCCTGGAATGTCTGGCACTTGTTGCCGGTAAGCAGGGCCCGGCATGGCCTCTTCAGAGAAATCTTGCAAAACTTTGAGTTCTTGTGAGATTTTGTCCAAAATCTTGTTGCTGAGTGAAAATTCCTCCCCTGACCTGGGAAGAGTTGTGAGTTGTGTGGCGGCCCCTGAATCCTTCCTCATCAACCATGTGTGCAGCCTAGCAGTTCATGAGCTAGGACCTAGCCGTGTGTGTGTGTGTGTGTGTGCGTGTGTGTGTGTGTGTGTGTGCGTGCGTGCGTGCGTGCGTGCGTGCGTGTGTGTGTGTGTGTGTGTGTGTGTGTGTGTGCGCTGTGAGGAATCTGAGGGCTTCCTCACTTCTTTCCCCAATATATTCTCCTTCCAGGTGGCCAGGGAAAGGGCGTTGCTTTCGGATCCTGGGGGTGGATATGCGAGGGAGGATTACCTGGGTGGAGGAGACATGGGGAATGGGGATGAGGCATCCTTGGGTGAGAGACAGTATTTCCCATTTCCCTTTTCTAAGGAGTAAAATGTCTCCCAAGCCTTTTTTAGGGTATTACCAATCTCTTACCTATTTTTCCAGAAAACACTCTCCCAATACACACCAGTCTGGTACTGCGACGAGGAAGAGACAACCCAGAGTCATACATCCTCTCTTTGTTAACTTAGACAAACACCACTCTGGTACTGGGACAAGGAAGAGGGATGCCAAGTACCAAGACCGTTATGCAGTGAAGGAACATTGCCTGCACCTTGGGGCGCTATAAATGGCCCGCTCAGGTCAGGCTAATGAGATCGCCTGTGGAATGCTTGCAGGAGAAGCCAGAAGTGAGACCAGGGAGATGCGTGCCAAAAGCGCTGAGGAGCTGGGCAGTCGTTGCAGCAGAAGCGGATTGTGGCGGGAGTATTCGAAAGGTCTCCAGTAACAGAACTGGTTGCAGACCTCCTGGAGTCAGAGGGACTCCTTCTTCGTACAACCGAGACAACGGAGATCCTGGAACATAGGCCGCCGAGCCGAGAGCAGCGACAGCCACAGAGAGCATGCCGACGTGGATAGCAGCACCTGGAGTCAGTGTAACCGGTGAGTCAAAGGAACCTGAATGACTCCAGGACGCTGTGGGGTGAACCGCGTGGTTTCTCAAGGTCGGATCTCTCACGAGTGAGGGACGGTTTAGGCAATGTGAATGCCGGTTAATTTTGAAAGGAAGACTTTTGACAGTATGATAACCTGAAAAAAGAGAAAACTGAAAGAAAGTGTTTTGTGAATACTGAACTGTGAATAAGATGAAATTGATAAGGCCAAGAAAGGGCCAGGGCAAGAAAAATCTTTAAATTTGTGTAAACGCCTGTGAATAGGGTACACATTCCCAGCAGGAGAGTAAACTGCGAATTTGATGGCAATTTATTTTACGTGAAACCTTTTCTTTTGAATACTGAATCTAAAGAAAGCAAGTGTGATTGAATTCCAATTGGATTGAAAGCGGTTGGTAATATTCCCTGATATAAAGGAACTGTGTAAACAGAAGAAAACAAGCATTGGCAAGTGCAATAAGAATATAAGGAATTGTTTAAAAGGAAAGAATAAGCAGTGGCAAAAGCTCTGAGAATATTTGAAAGCATAACAAATACACGGTGGCAAAACAAGTATTGTGAAAGCTCCAGCAGGGTAAATCCAAGACAATTGTGAAGCTGAAACAGTGGCAGAAGAAGCAAGTAAGGTGTGTCGGTTGCGTGGCCTGTGATGGGTCGACCGTGTGGTCCGACAACTGCGCCTAGACTGAATACAGCCACTTATCTCGCCCATAAGCTTGCGTTTGACTGTGACGGAGAACTTTGGTGATCTGAAATTAAGGAAGTCAACTTTGTGATATTGCTGAAATTGATGAAAGACAACTCCGCCAGAAAAGCTGGGAATATCCCAAGGAATTGTGTTGTTTTGGAACATTGAGAGACTTGAAAGCTTGAGGAAGGAAACCCCTCTTTTTGTCAAAGTGAACTATCCTGATTCTTCAGGAAGGGAAAACCCCTTTTGCAACCAAGAGCTGGAAGAAGCTCTGAACTTTTATTTAAACACATTTCATTTTGATGCTCACATCCCTACACATTATATTCAAGTAGTTGTGAGGGCAAGTATAGGTTTTGGGCACGGACAGACATTTGCTTTCGACTTCCTGACACAGACTATCATTGGTTTCAGTTAGGTAGGGAAATCCCACCGTACCATAGTGGAATTTAGAGCTTTTCCAACCTTCTTTTTATTTTGATAAATGTTTGTGACCTATGCTTTATACATTTGTATGTGTCTACTTCCTGATGCCTTCACAGTGTCCAAGGTTATCTCCTCTGAGAGCACCCATGACAGCCGTGCCACGTGCAGGGAACATAAACAAGGGGAATGGATGTTCAGGGGTTGGGAATGCATGTCATTTGCAGGGCAGCAACATGGACCGACCCAAATACATTCATCATGCTTTATAGATTGAATGTGGACAATCCTGTGCATGGATCCTTTGTGGCTGGGGTTCTCACAGCCAGTATGCATGATATCATGGTAGCAGCAATAGAGTGGCTAATGGGAGCAGCAGCAAAATGTGTGTTGGCACGTGTATAATTTTGCCCCTTCCGCATAGATAAAGCTTTGGTATACTTCAAATATCAGTACTGGCACAAGGAAGAGGAACATGGATGTAATGGAAAGATTACTTATCAGTAATCTTCATTACTGCAAGTCGAAATCTTCCTGGTCACGGTACCAGCATCCTTCCTTGCGTGCTGGGCTGCACAAGGGTCTATTGTCTGTTTCGGAAAAGGAAAAAAGTGAATTTTGGGAACGTGGATCAGTAAAAAAGTTGGAAAATAGTTCCAGTTTGGGATGCGAAGCCACAAAGTTAAGTACTGTGACGAGGAAGAGTAGAACCAGGCGTAAGGAAAATAACAAGCAAGTAATACCGGCATTCCATTTGGTGTATTTCTGTAGCAGCTGGTGGGCCGAGCTGGATGTCCTATGACATTTCAGAAACGTTTCATTGCATGCACATCTTTTGTAAAATACTACAGCTGAGCGGACTGCTCAGGAAATATAAAAGAATGTGCAGGGATTTATAAAGCCCCAGGAACGGCGCCATTTCATAGTTGTTTGCCTCTGCTTGGTGGAAAAGTGTGCAGGGGTGTTGCTAGGTCTGGAAAAGATCCTTTGCTAAGCTAATTTTGGGACTGTCGGGACTCGGGCTAGCTAGCCTTTTTGGTTGTAACCCCTGAGCTTCTATCCAGGGCTGCAGGGTTATAGCCGCCTCAGCTCCCTCCCACCCCCCATCAACGCCTCTGAAAGTGTGGCTTGTGACCTTTGGCTGTCCCATCGTCATCTACCCCATCTATGCTATTGTGATAATGCACTTTTTAAACACAAGGTACAGGCCCAGCCACTCATAAAAAAAGTGCACGATTGTGGTACTCAATGTGGATGGTGGATGTCTGCTCACGGCCTTCTCTGAGAGGATAAGTTTATGAGCCATCTAAATGGTTTGCGAAGTTGGATAATAGGTTCGAACGACCAGAAAACGGACCGTTTTTGAGATCTGGAGTATGGTTAGAAGTCATGACTGAGAATCATTGTTTGGGGTGAAATGCTATTTGGAATCAAGCTTGTTTTATTTTTATGTCAGATTGCACATTTGTCTTTGCTCAGACTCCTTGATACCTATTGCTCTGAAATAGAAATACTCACAACACATTTAGTGCCACTTGAAATTCAGAAATGTATTGTTAACTTTGTGGCCTCGTACTGCTGTTGGCTTGGCCATAAGCATTGCAGTTTGCTGCTCGGGTGCTCAGTGGAAACGTGCAGGTGCGTCCTACCAGCGCTATGTTTAATGGGGCATATAAGGGACATAATAGTGTGTTAAGGTTGGTGCTGAGTTCTTGTTGATGCATATGAGTCAGTGGTCTGCAACCTTAGCCTCTCCAGATTTATAGACTACAATTCCCATGATATCTGGCTATTGACTATGCTGGTTATGGATGATGGAGTTGTAGTCCGAAACATCTGGAGAGCCAAAGGTTGCCGAACCCTGATAAGGCAGCCTGGTGTAATACTCCTAATATGAGGGAGCTGAGCCTAACCTGCTGAATGTACCATGCTGATGCAGTGCCTGTGTGTAAGGTGTGTGGTGGCAGTGGGTTTTCCCTTGTAGCAGTGGCGCATGTTGTGATCATGGCGATGCGCACGAGCGAGGCAGGAGATTGTTTTGAATTGGAAACCGCTTGTGACAAAATGAGTTATGATCAACCCCCAGTTTACAGGAGGTAGACAACAAAATGATTATTAACGATACGCATTAAAAGAAACACAACTAATGAGGATGAGCCATAGTTACCATAAGGTATGATGGATGATTTGATGTTGTTAAGAAGGGTGGTGTAGCTTTGCCACAAACTTTAAAAGAGACTAACGAGGACATTAATTCTGATGCTGACGTGGCCTATCTGTAATTTCTACCCCATCATACCACTCTATAGCTCCAATCTATCTTTTGTTAATGGCCCTGGCACCGAGGGCTCTCCAAAAGCGCTTGCAAAAGATGCTGTAGAGAAGGCTCATAGAAGAAAAGTTTGAAATAACTTTAAGACAATGACTCATTAAGGCAATTAATGAATAATGGTCAGATCGTTATTAAAACCCTGCGATAAAGGTGTCAGGCCAGCAGATCTGGCTAGATTAATAACAGCAGAGGGAATTAAATGCAAGTTCATTATTTTGTGAGTTATGAGAAACTGAGACGCATCCCATTATTAGTAAAACTACGTGAGGCATTAAATGGTTGCTCCGGGTTACTAGGATATGCAATTAATAAAAATGAGCTTACATTTTCCGAAAATACATGTTATGTCATGTCGCCTTGTGTCATTTTGCAGATTGCCATAAAGCAGGTTGGGTTTTATGCGCAGTCCGCAGCTGTTGTATTGGACAAACCGGTATGGCTGTTCTTAATGACCCGGAAATAAATGAGAACATGAATGGATCTTTATATTGGTTCAGAGCGAGCAGATGCATCGTCGTGCAATTGTTTCGAACTGTTTTAGGTGCTTTGCGAATTGCGATTTTATTTTGTTGTCGGCCATGATGTATTATTATTCATCGCCGTTGGATTGGCATCAGAACAATGGGCCTCATTTTGAGTTAGGCGGAAAATCGGAGGTAAATCCTCCCAAAAAATAGCCTTGACGAATTACAGTTACCGTCACTTGGTCAGGCGGAATTTACACATGATTACAAGTGGTGGTGGTCCATTGGACCCAATGGGCCTTTTTTGGCGGAATGACCACAGCGGTTATTCCGCCAAATCTGCCAATTTTTTGGCATTGAGTGGGAAGATTTACCTGCAGGGTTCTGCTGGAGGTAAGTACCAAAACTCATAATTTGGTGCAGTGGTAAAATTGGCAGTAACTCAGTTACCGCCAATTTGACCACTTACGGCCTAACTCATAATGAGGCTGCATGCCTGTTCCTGAAGAAGCAAACATGTATCTTGGAATTTGGAAGGGAAACATGAATGTACACAGCTACGTCATATTAGGGCTTCTCTAATTTGGAACTTGACAGTAAATTCTTGTCATCTGATGAAAGCAATGACAAGAAAACGGTGTGCAGCTCAAGCAAGCTTTGGCAGGGGTCAGAGGCCCACACTTCCGCTTACGCGTAGGCATATGTGACACTGCTCAGGGATGGTGCCAGGGCCTTCTCCTTCCTTCATTTGGAATGGGCCTCGAGCTCAAGGGGAGGTGAGGTGCTGCCCCTATGTTGGCAGTCTTATCATAAAGCCAAATACTTCAGCGCACAAGTTACAGGCTGCCTTTGCTGGCACCCTGAAGTCGTCAACTTTCTGTGTCCTTGCCTTATCCAGCAGTGCTTTTATCACCTCATTGCTTTTCTACTCAAGTTTCGAGGACATTCGCACCTTTCTCACTAAAAGTGCTTAATAGCTTTACATAATTCAAAATTGGTTTTACGTCTGCAGGAAAATCTCATGCAGGTGTAGAACTGAGAGAGTTGGAGGAAAGCGAAGCAGAGATGCAATCTCTGCTTTGCTGCTCAATTGCACCTTGGAAAGACACACAAATTAGCTGGAGCGGAAAATCAAAGCAAAAAAGTTATTTGGCACTTTTACTTTCCACTCTGCTCATTTTAAAATGAGCCCCCTAGTCTTTCCGGTCCCCGCAGGCTGTATTTGTTTGATCTGCCGTGCATAGGCCAATAGACCTGTCCTGTGATAATCTACTGCTACTTGCAGCCTCCCTCCATTGCATTATTAAGTAGTTTGCCACAGAAGTAAACCAAAAGGAGGGGTAATTCTAAGCACATGTCTCCATTGCAATCCATGCCCTCCACAGGTGCCTCAGATGGGCTTTCCCAACTCTAGGCAAGAGTGCTAATTGGGCCTCATTACGACTGTGGCGGCCATGGTTCATACCGGCCCGCCACATTACAAGTTCTGCAGCGGGTCCCGCTCTGTACGCCTGGTCAAATCAGACGTGCAGAGCGGCACCCGCTAGCAGAACAGGATGCTAACAACGGACCCGTCATTAACGGGTCCGTTGTTAGCATCCTCCCCATTCCCATTGAGCCCTATGGGGCCTCAAATGGGAATGGGGACGTACCGAGTCCTGCAAATGTGAAATACCGAACCAGCAAAGGTCGGAATGGCCCAGTAATTCCCATTTTGCGGGACCTGGACCCAAGTTTGGGGGTAGCCATGCCACTAAAAACGGCATGGCTACCTCCAAACTCGTAATGAGGCCCATTATTTTGAAATAAGCCCCTTGCATCTTTAACCACCTCTGCATCTGCTCATTCACACTTCCCCTTGTCTATGGGGAAACAAGCATGCATGACCACATGTAGTAAGCAGTAGGAACACATTTTGTATTAATCACTGAACCAGTAATTACCATTTTCAAGACCCTTCAAGACAAACATAGCAACGGTGACAGAAAAACATGCAGAAAACAATCATATAGAAAACAGGAAGACAGAAAAGGCATAAAAGAACCATCATCAAAAGCATTGTGTAGAAAACAAGCATGTAGAAAGATTACAGAAAACCACATCCTGGCCAAGCGCTGACTAAGTAATTACAAAATACTTATTCAATATCTCTCTGAAACACTCGAATAAGGTTTTTATGTAAGAGCTCAGAGAACGGCCAGGAAACACATTTGACAGATATTGAGACGGTGCTCTGTTAAGAGTCGTCCAAATCAGAGACAAAACCCAAAGTTGAATACGTTTATCTATTGTCAACCAATCTAGCGATTGACGCGCTGGACAGATGTGATCAAATTTGTTCAAATGGTCCCATTCAATGCAGACTGCAACTTGGTTATTAGCTTAGCCCTAATGGCAAGATACGCTTAAGTACAATATTGCCTGGACTATAAGCACCCAATGGTGAATGCTTAGTAAAGGACATATTCTGCGGAAATTAT
Organism: Ambystoma mexicanum; assembly: GCF_040938575.1. Lineage (NCBI taxonomy): Eukaryota > Metazoa > Chordata > Amphibia > Caudata > Ambystomatidae > Ambystoma > Ambystoma mexicanum. The sequence goes on from NC_090927.1 coordinate 1,024,190,386, forward strand.
ATAGAAGGAAAAGAACTTCCTCAGTAACTGAGTCTACCTCTGTGGAAAAGGACCACTGAGTGTGAAATAGGGCACCCGGATTTCTGACAGAATCAACCAGCCGTTGCCTGACCAGATGTTCAAGCCATTGGAAAGAAAGTGGTCCTTGGGCGGGGTAGCCAAGGAGCAGGACCTCTGTGTAATCACCATTTAGGCCAAGTCTTCAGAGTCACCATGCCAATCAAACACATTCTGGGTATCATCTGCATATTACTGGAACCGTAGACCAACCCCTCCAGCGCTTGGAGCTATGGAAACATATAGACATTGAATAACAAAGGGGAAAGATGCAAGCCCTGAGGTAGCCTACAGGTAACTGACTGGGCTGGTGAGATACAATTGCCTATTTGAACCTTTTGGCTCCTCTTCTTCAAAAAGGTTCAAATACATTTTAAGGCTAAGCCTTTGTTTGCCATAACATCTCATTTGACCTGCAGCCTTGTGCTGCATATGTATCTTAACTAGACTGTAACCTACCTGATTTGACTTTATCCAATGTAACTAGCGCCTAGATGCCCCTGGGCTTTGTGCGCTGCTATAAATGCAATAATAAAAGAAATAAATAAAATAAGGTGGTGGATGAGGATTTTATGGTTTAAAGTGTTAAAAGGCACATACAGATATTTCTCTCTCTCCCTCTCTCCCCCTCCGTCCTCCCCTCTCTCTCCCCCTCATATTTTGGATGCAGACGACAATCCACACAAACCTAAAAATGATTCGTATTGAATGTATGCGCATGGTCAAGTTACTTTTTAGCTTCAATTCTGTCTCTGTTGGCGTAGGGGAAGGCTGAGACATCTGAGTTAAAGTCCCTCAACCTCAGGAATCTTATATTTCTCCCAAGCACCTCACAATCATGTGCATGTTGAGCTAGTAAAGAAAAAGCAAAAGTGGAGCCAATTAACTGAAGCTGGTATTGCCCTTCTTGCCCTTCTCTATTGCAGTCCATCACGCATCCTTGATGAGGCCGGATAGAAAACATGAAGGTTGCTGGGTCAACAAGTCAGGAAGCAAACCTATTCTTGGAATTCTTCCATCAGAATTATGATCTGCTATTATAGCCCCTCGGTCACTCTTTCATTAGTCCTCAAAAGGGAGTTTCTGGGGTGTAAAAGGAGGTCATCTGCCATAATCTTTCCTTCACCACTTTGATATCTCTGCTTGCCATTGCGCTTAACAATATTTACGTGCAACTGTTGTCAACTTTGCTCGACTTGTCTCTGTTGCCATCATCCGATAGTCACATACATATGAGAGCACCAGATGGCTAACACACACAATGCTCACCTTGGTAATTCATTAAATGCTTATTAGGGATGTAAATCCCTTTATATGTGATTGCAAAATTTGGCATATAGTGTGACTACTTGTCTGAATGGACACAAAAATTGACAAACTGAAAGCCTGAGCTATTGACTTTGCCTGTTTTCATACAGAATCTACATTTGTCCCCTGACAGTGGCTAACTAACCAGCTGGGATGCATGCACCACAGGCGCTGGTTAAATCACATCTTCCGTCTTCTTGAGATTGATGCAGACCGACCCTGACCCTTCTCCGCCACACATGTTTATATCTTTTGCATTTCTACAAACCCATAGGGTCCATGACTACTTAAAAGGCCACCTAATTTTCTTTGTACAGAATTACTTCAGGGTATGCACAGTCAGTGTGTATGCCAATAGCCAGACGCATCGTGCATAATGCCAGATGGAGGACGTCACCATACAGAGTGATGCAAATGTGGAAACACTGCCACAATGTCGCTGCAGAGGAAGACATATTATGGCAATCAGTGAATGCCAGAAACTGCTGAAGGAGGGGCTTGGTGACCAGGGAAATGGCCATATATATATATATATATTCTTTATAATGCCTTTTTCATATATTTCTAATGGAAAGGCAGTCCATCTTCCTTTAAGTTCCTGGTTTGGGGCACTTTGTATCGCAATGGCTTGTTGCTGGCTGTTGAGACGACAGTGTGTGTGTGTCTGCAGCTGTGCTTTCGTTCTCCTGAGGCCGAAGCTTGTGAGGTGAAGAGCCGGCTAACATGATAGACGGCGTCACACGCTGCATACCGGTTGTGTATTTCAATAACATTGCGCCATCTAGTAGACAAATAATTTCATACATGAGGCAATCCCTCATTTAAGCTTCTTTATTCTTCCTCCAACAGAATACCTGGATGCAGTGTTCAACTGTATAATGTTTTGTGAATTTTCCAAGCACTTATCTTATTGCTGTATTGGGTCACAACTGGAGTATTACCATAATAGCAAAGCCTCCTTGAGCTCCACGATTGTGTTCATTGAATAACTACATAATATTAACAAAAAATAGCAGGTGGCATGACATTCATTCTGTGACACTTTGATCATAGTTGTGTTGACCATCTGCGCCCGGATACAGTTAAGTCTGTCTTGGAGTGCGGTAGAAATGATCAAAATCAAAAGGCCTCTGAAAGAGGGGTACATAAAATTCCCATTGTTAAAGATATCCAGGCACCTCCCCCTCCACTAATCATAAAAGATTTAAAAAAAGGGAATCTCCACCCCCGCTTTTATCATCAAACCATAGAATGGAGGCAATTTTGGAGGAAATAAGGTCACTCAAGCCTTTTCATGAAAGCCACAAATCATAAACTGTAACAACTTGATGACAGGATGGCTGAAATTGAAAATAGAATAAGTGTTGTGGAAGACATATCACCCAGATTGATACGAAGAATTGGAAAATAGGGGCAGCCGTAACAACCTTTGTATTTCTGGCCTGCCAGAGGGTATTAAGGAAATTGTACTATTGTTTTCTTACAAAAATGTTGCCTGCTCTTCTTCATATCCCACCAGACACAGTCCAGCTGGCACCCCGCACTGGACCCAAAGATGGTCCTCATGGTCAGCGCTCAGCACCCAGTACGTTGATCTTCTTATTGCTGGAGTACACTCAATTACAACACATTATGAACTCATTATCACAAAAGCAAAGGAAAAGAGCAACCGTATGTGGAAAGGCAACAGAATTTAATTTCCTAAGATGTGGCAAAGAAAACGGCAAAACACAGTAAGTCATTTCTTTCCTATCATCCAGTGTTAACGTTACTTCATGTTAGATATGCCCTCTGCCGTCCCAGCTCATTTAAGGTCACCATTAATGGAAGAACCTCAATATTTAATGATCTGACTGTCCGCATGAGCTGCCATTGAAATCCTTCAGTTATACTACTGGTGTTATGGATTATATTTTCTTGTGCATTGTTATGGGCAGTGGTGATGCCTGGGTACCTTGTTTCCCTAGGACCTTTTTGGTCAATTCGGTGTCAGCTAGTCCTAAATGTTTCTCTCTTTCTTCCGTTTGTTAGCTTGACAAATCTTGTGATTTCTTTTTCTTCTCATTATTGTCTATACTTTGTTCAAATTTACTCTTTGCTTTCTGAGGTTATGTCATGTTTTACAACGTCACTAATCCTTATGTGTTCTCCTCTTTTGTGTCACATACAGTGTTTCTTTTACAACATCTGCAAACTGATATCCTTTTCTCAAATGTTCAAATGCATTGTTAAGCCACTGCTACCTTTATGTTATGTTAATTTATGGTTGTACATCACTGTTTGGTCGTTTCTGATTTGCTTTAATGGTATTTAAGTGTTTCATGGAATATAAAACGTATTAATAGCCCAATTAAAAGTCATAAGACATGATCACATCTCAAGAAATTCAACCCGTCAGTAGCGTGTATCCAAGAAACCCGTCCTTCTATACTTGAATCCATGAAACTCAAAACATTTTGGGTTCGGGAGGTCATTGCTAGCCAAGCTGATGGTAACAAGAACAGCATGGCAATCTTAATGAACAAAAATCGGCCTCATAAAATCCCACACAAAGACTCTGATGATAAGGCAAGGTGGGCATGGGTTACACTACAAATAGGAGTGGATATTATTTCCAACATGAATGTATATGGGCCAACTAATCCTAATCCAGATTCTGGGTTGGCATTAAACATATCATCTTTAATCAAATCTCTCAAACCTCAGGGTTTGCATTGATTTTAAAGATGCCATTGACCCCTTCATGGACAGGAGATCAAAATGTATCTTTAAAAGCTCTAGATTTCATAAATACTTGCTTGGCAGAGGTCAGGCTTGTGGATTTATGGCCTCTATCACACCCTATAGACTTTGATTTACTTTCCATTTTTACCCATGACACACTGTCATGTTAAGATTCTATTTTCATAACCAAACCCCTTTCTTGGGCTATAATTCATTCTGAAATTGCCAATATAATCATATCGGACCATCTCCCAGTGATCACAACTTTTGATCTTTTAGACATTAAAAAGCATCCTAACAGATGGATATTTTACAATTTCCTTCTACAAGACGAGTTTTAGCAATCCTCCCTCACATTCCATCAACATTATTTTAATAACAATCATGACGAGGACACTTCCACAGTTATTAACTGGGATGCCTATAAAGCTGCTTCAAGTGGTGACATCATTGCTTACGTTAGCAAACAGAAAAAAGAAAAGAAAAAGGAGTTATATTTGTTGTTCCATCTGTTGACTATCTCCGAGAAACAATGTTATCAGTTCCCTACTCAACAGACTCGTATCAAGGGCCTGTACCTGCACTCTCAAATTACCAAAAATTTACTGAACAAGCATAAGGTGCTATTCTAAAATATAAATCAAAGATCTACCAAACCTCCAATAAAGCCAGCAGAGTACTTGACTCCTACCTTAAACCCAATAGTTTTGGCGTTTACTCCTCTTTGCATTATTCATTTATAGGCACAATGGTGCAAAGAGGAGAGAACAAAGTTTGAAAGGAGGATGTGATAAGGGGTGCAATAGAATGAGATGGGGAATAGAGCAACGGAGGAAGACATTGATAGAGGGTGCCAATGATAAGCAAGAGGAAATGTTCGAGAAAGGGTGTGAGTGAGAGGGTAACAAATAAAGTGAGAGTGTGAGAGGAAGGATGAAGGGTATAGGGAGAGCGAGTAAGATGGGTGGATGGGGGAATAAAGGAGGAAGGGTAGGATGGGTGTGTGTGGGGATAAAGGCTGCAAACAGAGGCGTTGCTAGGGGGGTTGAGGGGGTTATAGACCTGGGTCTTTTGGTTATAGCCCCTGATAGAAGCTCAGGGACTACAACCAAAAGGCCATAGCTAGCCCTGAATCCCACCAGTCCCGACATTAGCTTAGCCCCTGATCTTTTCCAGATCTAGCAACACCCCTGGCTGTAGAGTGGGTGGGGCTAGAGAAAGGGGGGTAGGTTGGGTGGGATAAAGAGAATGGGGATAGGGTGGGTGGGGCAGAGAGCGGGAGTAGGGTGGCTGGGTAGGAGTAGGCTGGTACGTGGGGGTAGTGTGGGTGAGTGCGAGTAGGCGGGGTGAATGGGTGTACGGTGGATGGGGTAAAGAGAGTGGGGATAGGGTAGGTGGGTGGGGATAGAGAAGTGGGGTTAGGGTGTGTGTGTAGAGAGAGTGGGGGTAGGTTGGGTGGGGTAGAGAGTGGGGGTGGGTTTGGTGGGGTGGGTAGAGTGAGTGGAGTACAGAGAGTGGGGTAAGGAGGGTGGGGATCTAGAGAGTGTGGGTATATCTTTTGACATGTAAAATAATCTATCTGTAGCTTCTGCAAAATCTGGATGTTTAATAGTAGACTGTGTTGCTGCTGAAAGGTACGTGAGGCTGGGGCAGAATCAGCCAATTATTACGCATAGGGGTGACCCCTGGGTCTGTCATCTTTGTATAGGCCAGCAAAGAGCCTGAGTAGAGAAGAGCCATGGAAACATGGAGGTGGTGAGCTGCCACATACATTTCATATCTTTACATGTACATTTTCTGTAAAGATTTAACCATTTAACATGCTTAGTATACGAAGAACTGTATAATGAGCTTACTCTCATTAAGGAAAGGGGAGCAGAGACACCTGTTGAGAACACTTAGCTTTTTATTTAGCCAGTGTCTAAAGATGCAGAATCAGTTCCGCATTTTGTTTATATTACCCTGTGGAAGGGATTCTTTTTACAGGGAAACAACAACTTCTGCATTTCACTTGTATTCATATTATATAGAAAAAAGCATAAATATAATCAAAACACAAACAAGTGAGCATTGACACATACATATATACGCACACACACGTGCAGATCAATTACAAGGCAGTGAAAACAGTTGTGGTTAGCCTCAATGTACAGAACATTTCTTTACTTTAAATGTTTCAGAGGGCAACCAACAAGTAGTACAGTAACAGTCGGGTTCAAACTGTGATGATCAAGTTAAAAAATAGTCACTAGTACATCCTTCTTGGTATTTTTGAGGTGCACTAAGTGATTGAAGTTGACAGATTGGGGAGTGACCTAGCACAGAGCCGCCCTACTAAAGCAACATCAACACTGATTGCCCCCCAATAAGAACATGCTTATAGCATTGCCTACCACACTCCCTGCCCCTTCGTATTGCTGTGAAAACAGCTGTAACATGATTCGGTCCTGAGTCCAGTAGCCATTACTATATAGATACCCATTTATTTACACAAGTGGTGGGAGGGGCGAGCAAGCAGACAAAACAGCAATGCGTGAAGTGCAACAATGGAGACAGGGAAGCATACACAAAAGAGACAGTGGAGCAGGGCGAGTGCCCACATAGGAGGGTTGTTAAACTGGGTACCCCCAGGGCAGCCCCTGCACTCCATCTGTTCATCACAGACCAGCTGCCCCTCTGAGGGTTACCTGCTCAATCATGCACGCCCACCCAGGAGACACCCCCTAATGAACCCTAATAGAGGAATCAATCTGCAGCCCCAGGACGGGATGGTGGTTAGTTAAGACCTCCATTTCCTTCAGGATGCCCCCCAACCCGCCACCCCCCCCCCCCGCATCTCATTAACCTCTTCGCTCCTGGGGAAAGACAGAGCCCTGTCCCGAGGAAGCCTTCTCCGTGCCGCAGTAACGGCTGCAAGCTTTTATGCTCCACGGAGACTGCGCAGCTAGAACAGAGGAAGATGGCTGCCGGCCACAGAATGCCGGAAACAGGAAGCAGAGGGCCACGAAAGAGCCAGAGCATGGCCTCACTGACAGTACAGAAGACCACAAAACAGGCAGAGGGCGCGTTAACCAAATAACCCCCACAAGCTTTTCTTCCCTCCTCATATGCCACTTCTCCCTACTAACTTTACTTTATTAAAGACCTCATGGCGCAATCGTTTCGGCTTAAGCGTCAAAAGCACAAAATAAAAATAACACCTCTTTACTTGCACAATAGTAACATGTACACATCAAAAATAATTATGTTCACAGTCGCCTTAAAATATCCCCAGCCCACAGATGCTGACAGCGCAGTGATGGGGCGCAAATGATTAGTGCCCCCCGCAGGATAGGTGACGTGTCGCAAACAGTGCTGGGGTAAGAGGCATACCCCAGCGCCCCACAGCTGGGAGATCTGTCTCGTCAACATGCCGGGCCAGACAGACTCACACTCGCTGCGGGAGGGCCGGGCCGATACCAGCACGCAACTCTTCACGAATTGCACCGACCGGCAGCAATGGGTCTGGGCAGGTCCGAGGCAGGAGCATTGCTGCAGCCACGTGCCACATCTGGGCAGGACAGGTCATGGCGTGTGACATTAGCACACACTTTCACTGACCAGCACGCCTGGCACATATCTGCCAGAATTCCATGCAGAGCAGCGTGCATAAACCAGCTCTGGCTGGTAGGGTAAGCCCGAGCAGGCTGAAGGCATGCAGCAGGGCAGCACCAGGATCAGCATGCATCAGCATCCCATTTAGTGGGCAGTCTGACCGAGCCCGGGGTGCAAGTTGGGGGCACCGGTGGCAGGTACCCTCTTTGTACCATGTATCTGGGGCCTGACATGACACGCACAAAAAGAACTGTGCCCCCCTCGCTCTCCTGGAGAGGAGGGCCCAGCCACAGCATGCAAGTAGTGGTGTGTTGCCAGCACACAACTGGACACAAATGCCTGAGGGCCCAGAGGATATCCCAAACACACCTAGAACTGCATCTCGTAATCCGGATTAGTGCACAGCAGGGAGGGTGACCTCCAGGCCCCTGGGATAGACATATGAAAAGAGCCAGAACCAATCCCAATGCAGGAGCCAAGCACAAATCACTGCAGGAGGTCGTAATCCCCTAATGCGGGAACCCCACCCTTGATAAGCATTACAGAAAGGCCCAGAGTGCAGGCACCCACAGCCTCCCTCTGGAGAAGGGTCTGAGGTAAAGCAGGCTGATTTCCAACACAGAGCACATTCGCAGTCAAAACCCATGTACTTTCTGTCTCATGTGTGCCAGCGATCTGGACCAGGAAATCTGCGGGCAGAGCATGAGTTGGGGCTGGGGGGAGCTTGGCCCTGTGTCCAGGGGGGGTCTGGCCAGAGATTCAAAGGTCTGCTGCCTATCCTCTGGCATCATAGGTGGGTGCAGCTTCCACTCGCCAGGACAGTACCCACACGAGAGGAGGCAGCGGTTCTGTGAGGCAGAGGACTGCCCCGGCAAAGAAGCTGGCCGGATCACCTTGCCTCCCGTGTGCCTCCCCCGAACCCTCCAAAGCTCAAATACAGCCATCTCCAAGCTTATTGGGAGGAGACAGGGCGATGGGAGACAGACAAGCCATTCCACACAGGCCCCGAGAAGGGAGGCCTGCCTCAGACTCCAAATAGTTCACTCCGCAGCTGACTTTAAACATAATCTGACAGGAGTTTAAGTAACAAAAAGCATTAGTGCATAAAAATGAAAATAATAATGAGCATATAGTTAAGTGCGGCCATTTTGCTCCTACTTCGAAGTGCGCACAGCTCCCCAGCAACTGCAGCAGGCCAGCGGACATGAGCAAGAGGGTCAAGGCACAAATGGTGCTTTGGCCATTTCATCGCCCAGACGTCAGCAAGTTGCCATGCCGATGCCATAAACTGCTCCCGAACTCCCATTTCTCATTTTTCTTTTTTTTTTTTTACAGTACAAACGTTTGTGGTGAGGCGGCTTATGCCACCAAAGTGCCAAAACCAACTAGGTGGTGTATGATTTATTTATATTGAATCCACCACCCCCCCAAAAAAGCAGCAGAAGAACTTGGGATCCCCTCTAAAAAACAAAAGAAAATCTGTAGAACCCAGGCCAAACGTCAAGGTAGCCTCAGACTTTACCACTTTTATGATAGATACATTATGTAAGTTCCCTGGGTTTTAAGGCAATGATATCATTTGTTATCGAGAGACATTTTGACACTTCAATGACTAAGCATTGTGTAAAATATCAGAATTATTCTAAACGCTTAAATGAAAATTAAAGAGGCTAGAGACGAAATGCTAAATTAATTATATAGTATGTGTATAGCCAGCCCACAACTCACAGCCTCCTGTCTTCCAATGTGATCTCTCCTTCTCTCGCTCTGTCTCTCTCTCTCCTCCCCCCACCCACGCCCCCATCAGTTCCTTCTTTACCGAACGATGCAGTGATTGTGCTGCACATTTGTTTTTCAAAAGAACGGGATGCAGTATGCTTCTGATATTCTGATGGGGCTACTGGGTGTCTTTCAAACGGGCATTTTCACAACCGAGGCTTGATGAGGGCATGGAACCCCAAGCTGACCAATGCCACATTTGAGACGTTCCATACACGCCAGTATGGCCCAGGCCTGTATTTTATTTGCATTCTGCGATTCATAATTGTGCTTTTATGCACGACTCATAATGCAAAGAAAATGAACAGCGCTGGATCCACATCTGTGTGCCATGTGGCATGTCTGTACGTGTGTAATTCATGCAGATCAGTGTTGTATCTGCAGTCTATCTGCATTATACATGTAGGAGGACTGAGATTGAACAAATGGAACGAAATAAATAGAACTAGGTAACTGCTCCCACCTGACCTGGACTAAATGAAGATAAACTAACATAATCCATTGGTTAGGCAAATGAAATACATTCCAGGGCTAAGAAATTGGTGTGCCAGTGACATGGAGGTATTTGGTCAATTTGAAGCTTGGCCTCGGCTTTCTTTGGATAAAGCATTGTACAATTTGCCCAATTAAAGTAAACCATATCGTATTGTATATAATAGCGTGGTGCTTGATGCTAACTTCTTTCCACTTCTAAGCACAATCATTCTTACATACATTAATCGTAATCACTTGTTTTGACTGCATGCCCGCTCTGCAAAGATGTCCATGTGTGACTGCAGGTTCCACACACATGTGAGAGGAGTTCTTAACTGTCTGCCGTTACTCAACCAATAAACACTACAGCTGTCACCATTGTTTTGTTTGACATCACAGCCAGGTCTTCAAAAGAGGCGTGTCTGTTTCGAAGCCGTGAGGAGCATCGTTATCTGTTGGCTGAGTACCTGCTTTCGCCTGTTTGCTTCTGTATACATAGAGCTCATGGTTTCGACTGCTGTTTCTGTTTCTATGTGGCGCATTTTTCTAGACAAGAAGAACCCTTGTTTTTAACTACGTCGAGTTGTTCCACTTTTTGTTGTCCACTGTTGGCTGAGTTTGGACTTATTGAGGGCCACACACCTGCATGCTGTAAGATGTGGACATTGTGTTTATAAAGCTAGAATGGTACACACACGCCTGTTTACGGGGAAAGCTGTATTGTCTTATGGTATAAACAGAAAAGGTAACTCTTTATTGCTGCTAGTGCTTAGATTAATATTTGCATATACTGGTCTGGAGATTATATGAAACTATCCTGAAGCATGTATTTAAGTCACTAACCCTTGTTCTTCCACAAACTAAAGAGCCCTCACACTCATCCAAAAGGCCCTCCAGGCAGCCCAGAACCACCTCCAGAAATTAGCTAAAGCCTCCCACCTACGACGCTCAGCCAAGGTCCCTTCTACCCCATTCGATACTCAGCCAAGGCCCCCTACCCCTTAGAAACTCAGCCAAGGATTCCTCCTCCACAATCCACCAAAGATGCCATTCGGCCCTCAGCCAAATACCCTCCAACCACCTTTGACACTCAACCAAGGACAACCAACTCAACACTCAACCAAGAAGTTCTGCCCCAAAGCTCAATCTCAACAATGAATGAAGGGAATGAAATCCCTTTCACTCAGCCAATAACATCCTCCCCGTCAACATCTTAGCCAAGGACTTTGCGCCTTTAAAAACTCAACATATGACTTCCTCCACACCTCAGTGCCTTAGCTATCAGCTCACCCCTTTAACACCTGGCCCAAGAACTTCCAGTTGACGCAACACCCAGCCACAATGCCTAAGAGAAGAAATCTCCCTTCAAAACTAGCCAGCGACTTCCCCCCTTTCAAAACGTCTGCCAAGGACATCACCCGTTCAACATCTCAGCAAAGATCTCCCCCCCAACACTAAGCCTCAACACTCAGAGAAGGACACTCCCTTTAAAGTCTAGCCAAGGATAGCCCCCTTTTAACACCCAGCTCCTCAACAAAGGACTTCTGCCCCCTCTCAAAACCTCAGCCAAAGCTTCCACACGGCCTCAAGGCCTCCACCATGCTCTTAGATCCCCCTCAAGACCCCAACCAAGAAATGTATGCCCACCCTAACTTAGCAGCATGAAACCCAGCACTCCCAGTCTCAGCACCCAGAACAACCCCACACTCAATACCCAGCAGCCCACCACAGTGCAGCCAGTGCCTTCGATATACAGCACACAGCACTCCCCCTCTAACAGCAGCCAGCACCCCCCACACCCAGCACCCAGCACTTCTCTCCACACACACATACATTACCTAGCACTCCCCCAAGACACACACTGCATCAAGCACTCTCCCCACATACAGTGCACCCAATGCTTCCTCTTCCTACCCTGCAACCCAGGCACCGCCAATATGCATCCAGGGATTCTACCATACAGCACCATAGGCACCTCCCTGCACAGAGCCATGACATCCCACTCACAAACAGCCCTGAGAGATAACCCACACAGCACTAATGGATCCTCTTGCAAAGCGTCAACGGTTCCCGCACACAGTAACAAACCCCCACATACAATACCAAACCACCACACACCAACAAGAGCTCTCCCACTGTGCACCCCACATTTCCCCCACTCAGAACCAAGGGACTTCACACACAGCATTATCTTCCACTCATCATCTAGCCAACCACCCAATACTCCACCCAAACAGCACCAAGCCCCTGTACAGAACGCGCTTCCCCCACACAACTCCAAGAGATCCCCCATCTTTGGCCAAGGCCCCCCAGCTCATCACCAAATCCCTCACACACTGAGCCAAAGGTCCCTGTTCTCCCCAAAACCCAGTCAATGGCACTTCCTATACACTTGAACTCCCTCCGCAAACTTGGACTTGCCCCCATTTAGCTACGCAGCCCAGTGTGATTGCTTATTTCCCTCTGTAGCCCCCTTAACATACTGGCCCTCCAAACCTATAGCTCCCCTATCACCACTGTCCATCACCCAAATATCCGAGGATACCAACAGTTTACCGGACTGCCCAACTACGGGAGTGCTGGTAGGGCACCTGGGTTTCTTCCAGCTAAATGCTGGAGGTAGGAAAGGCCAAAAAAGCCCTTGTTCCAATGCCAGTGACGGTAATGATGGCGAATCCCCTCATAATGAATGGGGATTTACACTGCTCCACCGGCGCCCGTGATCCGATAAAGGTCAGTACCAGATGGTGGTATCCTGGCGGCTCTACCTCCAGGATACCGGCATACTCTGAATGAGCACCACAATTTCGTCCCAAGAGGCATCTGAAAAACTCTCACTACCGCTCAAAGAGTGCTCGGAGGGGAACTCTGCAGAGACCTCGACTTCTCCAAACCGGTCTATCTGTTCACGAAGATACATTCTTTAAAATGCCTCTCTCAAATATTGCAATTCCTCTTGCCCCCATTATAGACAATGGGCAGGGTGCAGCAGTACACATCAAGCGCAGAGCATTCTTAGCACTGCTAGCAACGAGCAGCGCAAGCCATACCGGGGATGCATACGGAATGGTCAGCCTGTTACATGCTGCCACATCACAAAGTGGCAAGAATTTTCCCTTTGGAAAGCTACATGCTTTAAAAGGAGAGCTCTTGACGACCTTGTGGATCATGACGTCCTATGCCACCACCTCTCCTCTACTGCCAAATTCTCCCCTGAAGCCACAGCATGGATCACTTCCTTCCTACAAGGCAGAACCATGCAAGTATTCTCGGACTCAGCATCCGCATCTCCAACTACCATTCTCTGCGGTGTGCCCCAAGGCTCCTGCCTCTCACCCACCCTCTACAACATCTTCACACGACCACTCTTTCTCATCCTCGACGCCATGGGCATTTCATACACTAACTACGCCGACGACAGACAGATCCTCCTAACCCTCACTGTTAACTATGACACTGACTCCATGACCCTCAACAACCTCTACAACACCATCCAAGCCTGGATGGCAGACAATGGACTATGCCTCAACTCTGACAAGACTGAACTCCTTTTGGTAGGCTCACCTGACACACTGAAAAATCTAGACTCCCAATTCAGCCACTTCACCATAGACTCTATCAAAATACCTGTCTCAGAATCAGTCAAAACCCTTGGAGTCTACTTGGACTCCAACCTATCCATGGATAAACAAGTCAACGCTATAGCCTCTGCAGCTGCATACCATGCCAAACTTATCAACGCAGTCAGGCCCTTTCTCTCCAAAGAGAACTGCACTAACATAGCCAGAGCCATCACTGGATCCAGGCTTGACTATTGTAATGTACTCTTTCTAGGCACCTCCAACAGAAACCTAGAGAGGTTGCAAATCATTCAGAATAGTGCTCTCCGGGCAGCCCAAGGCATTGCCAAAAGGGAACACATCTCGGAGGCCAGAAAGCTAGCACACTGGCTCCCAATAAAAGAACGAATCATCTTCAAGACACTGACACTGACCCACAAGTGCATTCACCTCACTGCCCCTGACTACCTCTCCCAGAGGATCCACCCTGTCTCTTCTACGAGGCCAACCAGATCACCATATACTAACATGCTCTCTGTGCCATTAGTAAAAAAAGTCAGAGCGGGCGGATCCAGCTTCCCATATCTCGCACCCACGCACTGGAACGCCCTACCTCCCACAATCAGAGGCGAGTCCTCCCTCAGCACCTTCCGCAAAACCTTGAAAACAATCTTATTCACATAAGATGCGTTGCACTAGTCGAATACATCTCATATATTCCTAATGCATAAACTGTACTGTAATGACATACTGTACCAACCAAAATGTCAGCTCTATACTTTGTCGAACTCATAATGTACCTATGAATGACTATATGCCTGTAACTAAGATTTTTGCAAGTAACAGCGCCTCAATGCCCGTGGGTTACTTGCGCGCTATATAAATATAAATAAATAAATAAATAAAGACCAAACAGCATTCAAAGTGTTTATCATGGAAAACATGTGTGCTCATAGCAGACTATGTTTGTGTCCGAACAATTTAAACAAAAGTGTTAAGCTGATATTTGAACTCTATGTTAGAGGCACAAACTGGAAAGGCAGTTGAGCAAGTTGCGTGACTTTTGCCGAGATCTCATATTCAGAAATGCCTTTAAATCACATACACTTTTATTTCTCCAATTTCTTCTGAAAGTTTTGCTGTAAAACTCACAATGTGTACTCATTATTTAAAAACAAAATCTAACCTCAGGGAAGGTGCCGCTTGCCAGCAACCCTGATAGCCAACCTCACCACCAAACCTCACCCAGCACCTCCACCACCCAACACCATCACTCAACTAAAACCCAGTAAATCCATTACCCAACCCCACCACCCAACCTTACCCTAGCACACAACCTCACCACCTGAACAGGGCAAGACATCACCCCACCACTCAAATTCCCCCAGTGCGCCAACCACTCAACCTCAGGAGCACGCCCAGCACTTCACCCCAGAATGCCCACCACCCAGCATCGATCCAGCACCACCACCTTCCCTCCTCATTCCCATCATCCCCATCCTCCAAATCCTCCAATTGGTCACAGCACCTCACCCAGGCACCACAGTACCCTACCTCGCCCCCATATCTATCCCTAGTTGTCATGAACCACCGATTCCGGCCCTTCTGGACTTCGTGGTCCATGATGCACCGCAACATCAGGTCGGCGATCCTCCCAACATGGCCGACAGCACGGAAACGCTTCTCTCTAGTGTCCACGCGCAACGCGCTGCTTCCTAGAAAACAGGCACACCCCCGCGGCTCTGCGCGTCTCAACGCTACTGATCCGAGTTGTTCGGCGTGTGTATCATTTCCGTCTATCTTCCAATCACCTACCCTTTCCTCCTTCCTGGAATCCCTTCTTTTTCCTGCCTCGCTTCGGTTAGGCCATTCTCCCTTTCATCCCGGAATCCATCTCGTGCTCGGTGCCACGGGCTCCCCGGAACCCGCTGAGCATTGGACATCAGTTTCCCTTCCTTCCTGGATTCCTCTGTGGTAACTTCCCTGGATACTGAACGCAACCTGCTTAAGGCAGTCGGCACTCCTCACACTGGAACCCGAAGACTCACGTCCCTTCCTGTACAAATCCCGATCAGTGAGGAAGAAGGAAGGAGATCCCAAGAAGACTGCAATCAAAGACAAACAGGTGAGAAAGAGGGAAGGGTGTGACAGATTGAGACGCCTAGAACCTGATATCAAAACTGACATGGAGGTTGCAGTCCAAGACCTCATGAGAGGAATGCAAGAATTGACTACAGAGGTTCAATATCTCAAGGCCAAAAATGCGGCATTACAACAACTAGTCTTGTCCTGGGATACCGCGTTGAAAGAAAGCGCCCTGGTCGGGGGTATTGTGGACAAATATGATGGCTCTTCCAAGTCCCTGCGTTCCTTCCTTGACCCCTGCCTGGTGCATTTCATGTTCAAACCATATTATTTTTCCACGCCCCAGGCTAATGTAGGGTTTATAATATCCCACCTCACTGGCAATGCCTTAACATGGGCGACTCCCTTGGTTAACTCGGGAGATCCACTCCTGGATAATTATGACGGATTTATAGAAGCTTTTAAGACCATGTTTGATTGACCAGAACTCGTCTACAGCGCCCAGGATAGACTTCTGCAATTCCAGCAAGGGAGTCAGGATATGCTTACTTATGTGACCCGATTCAAAAAACTAGCTAAAGAAGCTGATTGGTCCCAAGAAGCTAGTTTCACCCTATTCCGGAGAGGCTTGAATAACGAAGTCAAGGATGAGTTAGCCAGAGTGGCCCGCCCAAGTTCTTTTCAGGCCTTAATGGACTTATCCCTGCAGATTGATTTCAGAATCCAGGAGAGAAAAGCTGAGAAAAGAAAAACAAAGACAACATCCCCAAAGACAACCATGGAATACCCTTGCCTTAAGGAAGCACCCATCCAACATTCTTCAGACCCGGAACCAATGCAAGTGGGTACCTTCCGCGGACCAATTTCTCCACAAGAAAGGATCCGTAGGATCAATACCGGACTTTGCATGTATTGTGCTTCTGATAAACACCTTGTAAGAGAATGCCCTATAGCACCACCCAGGCGCTCGGGAAATCCCAGATCCCGATCCGAAATGGAGCACAGCTTCGGGAGAAAGATGCCAGCTCCACATCTCTTCCTTCCTTAAATGGTCCTGGCCAAAACACCTTAGTGGTTCTCCAAACAACCTTGTCACCCACTGAGAAAGACTAATTTCCCATCCTGGCTCCAGTGGTTTGCCGTGCCATGGGAGTATTCATATACCATGACTGGGCTGTCAGACACAATATTCCTCGAGATCCCAAAGAAATAATACAACCTGTCAAACGAATTGACGGGAGACCATTATCTTCCAGGCCTATTACTCACCAGACCAAGGAACTACTGCTTTTGATAAACAACCACCAGGAAAAGCTGTTTTGATATTATAAAGGCCGCTCACTACCCCATGGTTTTAGGCATGGCCTGGCTCCAGAAACACAACCCGTACATCAACTGGGCAGCCGGATCCCTCTTTCTAGGTTCTGAATTCTGCTTGTCCCATTGTTTATCTCAAGACTCACTGCATAACCCTCCTGTGAACTCCCGGAATTCCGAACAATCACCTTTATGTGTGTCCAACATTACCCAAGTGCCTGAAATATATCAACCATACTCGGATGTGTTTTCAACAGCCATCGTTCAAACTCTTCCACCCCGCAGACCTGAGGATTGTGCCATCGAAACAGATGCTTCAGCCGTAATCCCATTTGGCAGAATGTTTATACTATCAGAACTTGAAAAAAGAGCCCTACGAGAATATCTGGATACCAACCTGGCTAATGGAACCATTCGTCCTTCAAAATCTCCTGCCGGTGCCTCTCTATTCTTTGTACCAAAGAAAGATACCAAAGAACTTTCGATCCTGTTTGGATTACCGCGGTCTCAACCAGTGCACTATCAAGGATTGTTACCCTCTACTGCTCATTTCTGACATCTTGGAGGCAGTTCGGGGTGCAGTCATCTTCACCAAGCTCGACCTTCGGGGTGCCTATCACCTCATTCGGATAAGGGAAGGTGATGAGTGGAAGACAGCCTTCAGAACCCCTTTTGGCCATTTCGAATATCTAGTGATGCCCCATCGGTCTCGCCAACACCCCTGCGGTCTTTCAGCGGTTCATGGATAGAGTCTTTTCAGATATGCTGTTCCTTTTTGTCATCGTATACCTGGATGATATACTGATTTATTCCAACGAGCCTCAAGTCCATCAGGAACATGTAAATGCAGTTTTACAACGATTATGAGAAAACAAACTCCTGGGCAAACCTGAAAAATGTCTGTTCCATGTCCAGACCATTCATTACCTTGGATTTGCGCTGAGTTCCAAAGTAATCGGAATGGATCCTGCCAAGGTTGACTCCATACTCTCTTGGCCAGCACCTATTACAGTAAAACAGATTCAATACTTCCTGGGACTTGCACATTTCTACAGAAAATGTATTCCTACATTTTCAGACATTGTGCATCCCATAGTCGCACTCTTAAAGAAAGACACACCGTTTAATTGGTCTGCTGCTCAAGAGATAGCCTTCCAGGAACTAAAACGAAGATTCACTCAAGGTCCCATCCTGGCTCAGCCTGACATAAGTAAGCCCTTCCTGGTAGAAACAGATGCCTCAGACTACGCCATTGGGGCGGTCTTAAAACAAGAATTCGAAGACAAGAAGGAACATCCTATTGCCTACTTATCCCGCACCTTGACTCCCAGTGAGGCCCACTACTCTGTCCTGGAAAAGGAATTACTGGCCATCCGACAAGCCTTTACCGACTGGCGCCATCTACTCTTGGGCGCCAAACATCCTGTGCAAGTGCTGACCGATCATAGAAACTTTCAAGTCCTACAGTCCCTGGAATGCAGAAATAGTCGTCAAGCCTGTTGGGCCTTCTTTTTTGCCCAGTACCAGTTCCGCATTCAACACTTTCCTGGAACCAACAACATTATAGCAGATGTCTTATCCAGGCATCCTGGCTATGAGCCTGGATGAGTACGTGCCTTCCCAAAGATGTTTCCTAATACAGTGTTTGTCGCCCAGGCCAATTCCTTCCTGGAAGACGTCCGTGCCGAAACACCTTCTTTTGATCTCGGGGAGGACTACATCAAGACAAATCAATGGAGCCTGGTTTCTAAGGATGGCTATCTCTTCAATGATAAGAGATTGGTGGTACCCACACAAAGATTGAGTAACAAGATCATAAGCCTTTGTCATGATACCTTCCATTCGGGGCATCAAGGCATCACTACAACTCTCCACTTCATTCAGAGACAATTCTGGTGGCCGAGGATGATCGATGGAGTAAGAACTTGCATCCAAACCTGCGCTACTTGTAATCAAAATGAGTGTGATAAAAGAAAACCTGCAGGTCTCCAACACCAACCCGCGTTACCAACACGCCCTTGGGAGACAATCGCCACAGACTTCATCGTGGAATAGCCCCCATCCAGGGTATATACTACTATAATGGTTACTATCAATCTGCTCACCCATATGGCTCACTTCACACCCTTGTACAAGCTACTATCTTCACTTGAATTGGCAGGGATATTCTTAAAACATATATTCAGGCTTCATGGATTACCTACCAAGATCATTTCCGACCAAGGACCTCAGTATATATCCCAGTTCCGGAAACGCCTATGCCAAATTTTAGGCATCCAGTGTGCATTGTGCTCGGGGTATCATCCTCAGACTAACGGAGCAACTGAACATGTAAACCAGACCCTGGAACAATACCTACGCTGTTTTGCTACCAAGGTCCAGGATGATTGGTCACTTTTGATTCCGGTAGCTGAATTTGCTTACAACAACTCTGATCATTCGGCTATCAAGACTAGTCCCTTCTTTTGCAGTCAAGGGTTTCACCCTTCGGTTCTGCCATCTGTTCTACCTCATCCTACCCCGGTTCTTTCAGTTGACTCCTGGATCGAAAGACTGGTAAACGTACATAGGGACGCCAAATATCACCTGGAGAAAGCCAAGATAGAAGTCAAGAGATATGTAGAGACCAAGCAGAGACCCAACCCTCCATATGAAGTTGGGGACAAAGTCTGGTTATCCTCGAAACTCCTACCTCAACATCTACGGCCAAACAAACTGGCTCCAAGGTATTATGGACCTTTCTCCATTAAGGAAATCATCCATCCAGTGGCCTTTCAACTTAAACTCCCAGAATCCTGGAAGAAGATACAGCCGGTCTTCCACACTTCCTTGTTGAAACCGTATGTACGGTCCACCAGATCGACTGCTAAACTAGCCCTGTGCTTGTCAATGACCAGATTGAATATGAAGTCTCCAGGATATGTGATTCTAGATACAGACGTGGTCGACTCCAATACTTAGTGGAATGGAAAGGATGCCCCCCAGGGAACGCACCTGGGAACCAGTCTCCAACCTGAATGCCCCCGTCCAGTGCAAAGGTTCCGGTGGATCAAGATTTAAGAGGGGGCATGCTGTCATGAACCACTGATTCCAGACCTTCTGGACTTCGTGGTCCATGAGGCACTGCAACATCAGGTCGGTGATCCTCCCTACATGGCCAACAGCACGGAAACGCTGCTGTCTAGTGTCCGCGCGCAACACGCTGCTTCCTAGAAAATAGTCATGCCCCCGTGGCTCTGCACGTCTCAATGCTACAGATTTGAGTTGTTCGGAGTGTGTATTGTTTCCGTCTATCTTCCAGTTTCCTACCCTTTCCTCCTTCATGGAATCCCTTCTTTTTCCTGCCTCGCTTCGGTAAGGCCATCCTCCCTTTCATCCCAGAATCCATCTCGTGCTCGGTGCCGCGGGCTCCCCGGCACCTGCTGAGCATTGGACATCAGTTTCCTTCCTTCCTGGATTCCTCCACGGTAACTTCCCTGGATACTGAACGCAACCTGCTTAAGGCAGTCGGCACTCCTCACACTGGAACCCGAAGACTCACGTCCCTTCCTGTACAAGTCCTGATCAGTGAGGAAGAAGGAAGGAGTTCCCAAGAAGACTGCAATCAAGGATAAACAGGTGAGAAAGAGGGAAGGGTGTGACACTAGTTCCCCATCACCCAACTTCACCCCAGCACTAACTCTCTTCACCCAAAATCTGTACACCTCGACCACCCAACCTCTCACCAACACCCAACCCCACCACCAAATCTAACCACAACACACCCATCACGCATGCCCACTCTATCACCCCACCCTCCAACCTCATCCCAGCACCCCACCACCCAAACTCACGGCACCTACACCTCCCTTCCTCACCAATCAACTGCACCCCAACTCCTCAACCCAGGATCCCCAGCACCCAACAGCACCCTAGCACCTCGCCTTAATTCCCAAACTCTCGAGCATGTTATCCAGCATCCCACCACTCAACCTCCCCCTGCATCTTACCTCGCTGCCCCCACACGTTCACCCAGCCCCTTTCCCTAAAACCCTGACACCCAGCCTCACCCCAGTAGCCGCACTATCCTACCTCAGTCTTTGCTTCTTCCTTAGGACTACCTTAAGAGTAGCAAGGAAAACAATGGGATAACTATTAATATTACACCTGGATAGCCAGAAGCAAGCGTGTATTCTAACACAGAACTGGGTGTGGTCAAGCCCCCGGGTTCTGCAGGCATAAAGAGCACAAGCCAGAGCTTTAAAGAGCTATAAAGAGCACATAGGCCAACACACAGTACATCACACTATGTTCTTGTGGTGCACCTCAGTTAGGTAAATGGTAACTCCTGTTAGAGAAATCACAGTCGGCAACTAGGCCAGAATTACACTAGGACGTCTCTAGCAATTGTACCTAAAAGCAACTCCCATGTCAGACACATCCCTCTGCTTAGTGCTGTGTCCGGCTTCTGTTGGTGTGCTGTCATAATGATGTGTAGTGTGGAAAGTGAATACGTGGTGTGGTGGGAGATGCTGGGTTAGTATGTTGGCGAGTTAGCATTGATTCAGTGCCAACACTTGGAGGTAGTTCTTAATGATGGTGCCTTGAACGCTTGTGGAACAGCAAGGTACTTATTTTTATCTGTAACGTAAGGTAAGTCTGGATTGTGTAGATTCGCCTTGGTAGTTCGTTCTAGAGTTTGGCTGCAATTTTGGAGCAGGCCAATCCTTTGTTCCCCCTTTCTGACCTATCGTAGGATTGTTAGAAGTACGCAGTTACACAATCTCGTAAGTCTGTTTGCACAATACAGGATTATGTTCTTTTGGAAAGATGCCGCCCTGCTGCCCCGAAGAGCTTAGTGGGCGATGCAGGGTGCTTTGAAATTTATTATTTTCTTGACCGGTGTCTAGTCGATGTACCTAGAGCGATATGGTCGCTCTTATCGACTGTAAGTGAGTGTTCTGTATGTGCTGCAGTTTCTTTAGAAGGTGATATGGAATGACATGATACTCTTCACATAGTTGATTCTCGAAATCACCAGAGACGTGAAGGCATGGGTTCTATTTGGGAGGCTGAGGAAGGCGATTGTTGCCCTGACTGAGCTTACGTAGAAAACCTGTTTCTTGATTATTGGGTTGATTTGTAGTTCCAGGGTCCATCAGAATTCCTAAGTACTTCACCAATTTTAAAGTCTCTGGGTAAGTGCCAATATCAGTAGACCTTGAGAATGTAGACTGGGGATGCATGCTGGCAGAGGAAATCATGATCAGATTCTTGCTCGGGGTGAGTTTTTGGCCATTATTTGTCATCCATGTTTTCACTTGTGAGAAGCATCATTCGGCTTCTCTGTCTTTTTAGGCAGTTTATAGTCGTGTGCATAGTTGTAGCAGGAGAGAGCATGTTTTTTGATGATTCCTCGGAGTGGAGCCATGTATCCGCGCAGGAGCAGGGTGTTGCAGGTAGGGTGAGGGGGTAGCATACGTTGCTGGGATAGTTAGGGGGAGCACAGGAGGGAGACTCTCAAAAAGTGATTGAGTGCTGCGATTAGCAAATGGTGAATTGTTCCTTGAAGAGTAGTACTTTCAGGTCCTCCCTGAATTGTATGATGGAGGGACGCAAGTCTGATCTGCCTTGATTTCTTGTTCCAGAGACAGGGTGCATAGCATGAAAGTGCCTGTTTCCTAGATGCTTTCTCTCTTGCAACTAATCGAGTAACAAACCTGCATAGCACACTCTTCGAAATTAAACACTTCTAGGTGCTGTATTGTACATAGTATGTGGCATATGCAAATCAGGGGCTGTGCCACCATCAGTTATTTAAAGCAATTGCCATCCCCCCTGCCCCCCCGCAGTGAAATGACTGACAAATACATTTGTAAAAGGAAACAACTACATAAACATAATTGATGTAATCATTGAGGAACCCAATGTAGCCATGTTTTTGTGATTCCTTATTTCGAATTGACTCATAGATTTTCTTCATGAATGTTGGAAGAAGGAAGGTGTAACTCATGCGCCTCTTGTGAATCCAGCAGATCAGGCGTGTGCCATGTTTAGATGTAAAAAGGGAAACTCGGTGCGGGTAATGGCGGGCAGGGTGGTGGGGGTTAAAGGCCTGCCCTGTAGACCTGGCAGTTGATCTGATCACTAATCAGCCTAGAAAAGTAGTGATCCATATTTGGAACTGCTGGGGGTCCAGTCTGAAGAAACATATTTGTGTTATTGTCTGTCCAGAAATAAGATGATGTGTTAAACAGAATAACAGATGTTGGGAGCCCACCAATGTATTTCTACTGTAGATTGCATAAGTCAGATGAAGAGCAGGCAGAGATAGTGCACGGGCAAACGGACCGCAGTGTATGCAGTGATGGCCCAATGGGGCCGTAGATAGAGTTATGGGGAATAGGGGCATCGGGCTGAGAAGTAGAAGGATAGAGGAGGTTCAGGCAGTGGGAGTGATGGTGTTGGACCCGGGATATCTTATTTTAAATGTGAGCGAGTGCAAAGGAAGCAAGAAGCAAGATGGGAGTGCATTGAAGCAGTTGGGAAAGTCATCAGAAGTTGAAAGGGTTTTGGCCTCATGAAAAACGCACTGCATAGAAGAATGCCATGCTGCCAGACAACCAACAGAGGTGAGGTGGATACAAAAATGCTTTTTAGCTGGATTTCCCTCCTATTTTCTCTAAGTGCTTTAAAACAAAACAATAGGAAAGAGTTCTTCATATTCGGGTTCGTAAAATGAGTGTGATGATTAGCACATATGACATTTCACTGCTGACTTTTATTGCCTATTTCATAGGCAGCTGACTTGGCAGGTTGGATCAATATTTGCCTTCAAATACAGGGAGCATAAACTAATTATAATGATACATTTAACAAATGGAATGGAATGTCCTTTTCCAGTACATTCATCTACAAAAGCGCCAGTCACTTATTATTGAAAGAAAGCAATGTATGTGAATTACATTATTTTTAAGCGCATTTTCCATTGAAAGATTTTAAAGTGTTACATTGTGTGTCTTATTAAATTATAATATTCATGTTATCCTTGTTTACATTCAGTCAAAAAACTATCAGCGAAAAGGTATTTATAAGCAAATCATTCTAAAATCATCCAGTATAATTGCAAAAGCTTTAAAAAAAAGCAGGACAACCGGGAGCAATCGGCAAACTGTTTGTGGTGATCCTCTCGAAGTAATCAGCAAGCCATCCTACAATCATCAGGCAGGGTTCCTACACTTTGCTGATGACTTTAAGAGCATGGTGATGACTGATGAGGTTTGAATGACCTGCAATGCAGTTCAATGATCATCAAATCACTGTGGATGGTCTCTAAAGTAATCCTTTTAAACCAGGGATGCCTTCTGCTAGCTGGGAACAAGGCTTCTCTAGCCTGCTCCGGATAACAATGTTGTTGACATTTGTGATATCATCTTTGATGTCCTGGGTGTTAGTCTTAGCAATGCACGTTGGATGTGTAAGTTATGGTTGCATAGCTTACCATTACTGGTGAATTTCTGGGGGTTTTCGGTTTTACTTGTGACCATAAGAACCCTTTTAATCATGACGTCCCTTTAACAACGTTTTTTCACCCTTAATCTGCTTCTAGTTCATTATATTATAGTCGCCCCCAATGTAGCAGCTCTAGCGTCCAGGAACGGATGTGGCAGTCCGTGGACAGAAGACAGCATTCACAAAGCTCAGAAGCACAGGAGAGAACACAACATGTTCTACCCATCAACCAACAAACAGGTATTCATAAAACGATATTAATTATATTTACTTCATCCAAATATACCTTTTTGTACAAATGATTACTTCAAAATGTACACATTAATTTTTGCTTTATGACACAATATAATGGAAGGCACCAAGCATAAACCATAACTGTACACCTCATATTATCACTTCAATACAACTGTTCATAGATACTCACATACACCAAGCGCTTATTCCAAAACAATCTCTCACCAAATAATAAGTACACTGTATTTATTTTTCTATTATTACCATTCATTATGTAAACATTTCTTATAAGCATATACTATTTTTTTAATTTTAACACAAATAGTAAACACAATTGAGTGGTTGGAAGAACACTTTACAACAGAAGAAATGAATGATAACACTTCTAATGGTACACAATACATCTTTTAATATAAACAAATAATGCAATTTCTACAGATCTCAGTGAAATAATAAATTCTGGTTTCTTATAATACATAGTTTACATGAAGAAACAGCACCTCAATTTATTTATGGGGAATCCCAAGAATCACAAAGACAATGGGCCTCATTATGACCCTGCCAGTCCGGAAAGAACGGTGGTGTTCTTTCCGGACCAGTTGATTAAGAGTCCTGCATGCAGGAGGTGTCATTCCCGATAGGTCTGACCTGGCAGGTTTAACACCACCCGCCTGCAGGCGGACATGAAAACACTAGCACCATTACAGCATGGTGCCAGTGTTTCCACTTCCCCATTCCCATGGAGTCCCAGGGGACTCCATGGGAATGGGGATTAACAGAATACCGCCTCCGGAATTACCGGGTCACCGGAGTTGTAATGCGGAATGGTAATACAAGTCCGGCAGTAACCTGCTGGAATTTCCGGCACGGTTACCGCCGGCCTCATAATGAGGCCCAATGTCTATCACCAAATATACATAATTAAATCATGATCTTGTCTGCAAAATTAGATGAATTTAGTAATTACTTTAAGGATCTTTTAAATCATGCTAAAAATCATGTTATTAAAAATGTTGATAATGACTGTCCTTCTTGCACCTGTCCCTCTTGTCCCCAGCAATCTTCTCCATCAATTTCCCCCCCCAAAGTATTTTTTATACTATAAATATCTTGTATATTGTTCTGTCATATATTTTTTTTAAAGTCCCAATTAATATTCTGTGGACAGTACAACTGTTCGGGATATCTGTTCTCGCATGATGCATTTTTAATTAGTCCGTGGACAGCGCGCCAGTTCTACAGACACACACGTGCATGCTCTCTGTGTCTCCTGCCCAATAGGTGTCTGTGGACAGCCATCAGTGCTGCAGACGTCCCCAGACGTCATCATGTTACTGCACCCATGCAGCCTGACGGCCTCTCTGCGGATGGTGTTCATCATTGCGGACAGTTTGAAACTGCATTTTCGGCCAATGTAGGGTGTTCAAAATTGAATGTTTATCCTTGCAGAGCTCCTAGATCCAATCTTAGTGGGTCTGGCAACTTCTTACAACTTTCCAGTGCCTATTTTTGACACGGTAGTCCGCGGACAAGCTCAAGGTATGTGGACGGTTCCTCTAAAGGAACCCACCCATTACTTTTAATCATTCTCAATCTCTCAATCTGGCTATCCAGGAGAGAGCACAAGGAGAATACCTGCTTTGCAGACCTTTCACAACTGCATCCAATGGCATTTGTCATGGCCATCCCTCCTCCCCAGCCACTCCCACCACCACCATGGCTATCACCATCTAGAGGGCCTGGAACGAAGAACAGGTGTGAGGATGCAGAAGAGGAGAAAGAGGAAGATGAAGATGGTGTATAGGAAGTGCTTAGCTCCAGCGCCCAAGGTGGGTCCTCGGTATGGTGGTTTTTTTACCAAAGGTCTGGGCAGCCAATGTCAGATGCACTGAGTTCGGGCACCTACTCAGTCATGGAAAACCTGTGCTGTACTCCTATGGGACCACCTCCATGCACCGCCACACCAGATCCAACCACTCGGGTGGTCTGAGAAAGATTATTCCTTTCTCAGGGAGAAACAGGTTAACAAGCTCTACCCCATCTTCCTTGACTGCTCCTGAAACCACCCAGGTTACTCCTGTGGGGCAGAGGATCCGGGCGGCCGCCCCGCAGGCAATACGGAATGCTGTTGTCCCTTACCATTCGAGGGTCACAATACTATGTGTGTACTGTAACGCACCAATCTATAGTGGGGAGCAGTTTCGTAGTGCTTTTGAGGCCGTGGTCAAGGAGCATGAGGAACACTGCCACCTACCTTAAATTTAAGGCCCGCTTCAAAATCTTCCTCTGTCCACCTGCCCCTCCATCTCTGTGGTTGGTGCACCTTACCTCTCCTCTCCTGAAAAAAATGTAAAAAGCCAAAAAATATACTAAATCACAAAACATACAAAAAAAATATGGTTCTGTTAGGAACCATCTTTTATATTTAAAAAATAGAACTGAAAAAAAAATCACAGACCCCTTTGCAGCCTACATAGTCAGTGGACAGCATGGTAGTCCAGGACATCTGGAAAATTCTAGGCTTGGGGTGAAGAAATCCAAATAATTTAAATTATTTTTCACACAAAAATGGTGGTTCTTAAAATAACCTTTTTTTTTATTCTCTTTTTGACTTTAATATAATTGTTATTATTTCGTTTTATGTACTAAACTAACAAATAGTCTACAGAACATAATTATTTTTTGTAACTTTCACAGAATTTTTCATGTTTGTTTAATGCAACTTCTAAAGAATACTTGAATCCATATTTCATGCGTTTACAGAAACTGCTTCAATGCATTTTGAAGGTTTTCAAGAAAAATCTTATTGCCTACATCAGTCAGATGCACTACATCTGTTTGAAAAATGTTGACAATATCAAATTTAATATTTTCATTATGAAAAGATGTCATGCCAACATCTCGCAAAAAGGCACATACATCTTTGTTCACATTGCCACCTTGCTTTCTCAATTTGTGGGCCAGATAAATTCGACTGCATCTACATTTGTCTATTCGGAAAAAAAACATATTTTCAATTGTGGAAAATAGTTCCATCAACTTTCCAAATGTATCCTTCAATGCAAACTATAATGATAATCTGGTAACATAGCCCAAACTGTTGCCTACACAGTGAACTACAATGATGTCCGGATGCTTCAAGTGAACCATATTCTCACAAAACGCGGGAGGAATTCTGCCAACTACAATCCTCAAACTCCATACCATGAAACTTGAAATTCATCGAATCCATACATTTCAGACAATCCATAGTGCTCATAATACACCTTCAGCCAATGGATCCAGGAGTATCCCAGAATCCACACATTCTGTGTGCTCAGAGACACAGCCATAGCCATCTTCAGTGCACTCACCAAACAAAACTCCTGCTCTACCCTCTCTTCCTGTACACCCCACCCAGGAATCCTGATTGGCTGATCCCCCGATATCAGCGAACTTCCACGACTGTCCGGGGTCTCTGCAGTCCCCTTTCCATGGCAGGCATCCTTAAAGGTCCCAGATTTCATGTGCAGGGTCTGCAGACTGCCGCGGTGGCCACGGACACCGTAGCACAGGGCAGCGCTTCTACCCTTTTTATTTTTATGTTTTAAACACTCCCTCATTGGCTGGTTTCAAACAGTCACATACATCCACCAATCACATCCAAAAACTCTATATGTAACCCTGGCATCTCAGTTCAACACTTCAGATGTACTCCTGAACTCTCAGAGTACGTGTCTCCTGTTACTCTCAGCCACCTGCATCAAACACTACTGTGAAACTCTCCAAGATTTCTATTTGCAGATTCACCAACATCTGCACCTAACAAGACATAGTACAGGTCTGCTTATGTATTTAATGTATTCATTGTGCATTTGTAGGGAGCTTATACAGCAAGAAATTGTGTTTCAAAGCACCCACAGGGCAGGGTAGGAAATATGGGACAAAGGCAATAGAATATAATAATGAACAGGAAAGAGGTGGTCCTAAAAGGCTTGTGAGCATTCAAATTATGCAAGTGCAGAGAGAGAGAAGGGACAGGCAAAGGACGGGTAGGGGGAGAGCTAGGAAATTCCCTGGAGGGGGAAGTGCCAGGGAGTAAGTTGCCAGGAACCGATAAGTGCTTGTCAGAGGTCACATAGTAAAGAATTGTCATCTGTTGATACAATAAGTGCAGTCCTCTGAGGGAACACAGGTCAGTGGGTGCCCAAGGGCAAGTGCTGGGAGTGGGAGGGGCTGAAGGTGATTGGTAGGAAGGCCAGGACCCAGAAGGACACATAAGGGCTAAGGCCACCAATTTCAGCGACTGAGGGGTTTAGCACGGGAGGGAAAGGGGGAAGGAGGAGGTGAAAGGAAAGTCTTGAGGAACTTTCAGAATTTTAAGAGATCCGGCTCACGACAGAGAGGGACGGGGAGGCTGTTCCAGAGGAGGGAGTCAGCTGAGGAAAGAGGTCCTCCTCCAGCTCGCTGCTTAGAGAAGCACTTGACACACAGAGAGTAGGAGCCGGTGTTAGTTTGCATTTATCTATGATAGTTTAGCTTGAGCTAATCCATTAATCCATTCATCCATACATGCATCCATTTAGTATGAATTATAGTTTGTTTTGATTGTAAATTGATATTTGCTAATAGCCATGTAATTAGGTATGTTTAGCTTGTTATTTTGCAGAATGCATATTGTAGTGTGTTTCTAGGCGCTATTGCTATTGTGTTTCTGACCATCATGAATCTGGCTCATGCGGCAAGCGCAGAGAGAGAATTGTGTTTGTAGCCGTACACAGTGGAAGTGATGTTTCCATAATAAAATGATTCTTGGCAGACTGTTAGAGAAATAACCTTGACTGCTGCTCTGCATTTGTTCGTTCTGAACGAAACTGTCTCGATGTGCGAAGAGACAGAAATGTGACACGATAGCTTGCTGTTCTGTTTTTCGAATAGAAATAGAGTACATGTCATGTCACTGTGAATTTGTACAGTATATGATTATGCTATGCTGGCTGAAATTATGTATGCACGTAGCCATAGCATGCACATAGCCATAAGAATGCTTTCTACGCACACAAATGCACAATGAATGTGTCATTGCTCTGTATAACAGTAGGTTGCTGTTCTGTTCAGTAGGTTCAGCTGGCTGAGAGTTAGAGCTAGAGATCTAGAGCCAGAGGGAAGGATGGCTGTCTCACAGCTGGTTGAGAGAGAAGGCAACTTGCTTGGCAACTTCCTTGGCAACTTGCGTGCTGACAATGGTCAGACACGCCCCTACATCCGATGCAAGACTTCGGACTGCTTCAGCTTGGTAGCTGGACGGATTCTCCGAGCAGCACACTTTAGTGCATAACGATGCCCGCAGTGCCTATGTTGCTCTGAGACCTCGCTTGGACCACTACCCTGGGGTACAAGACATCTGTGTGACCCACAATTCATTTGTCCATCGTGGCACCATTTTGACACCATCGGATTTGATGTGGATTCCAGCCTTGTTGTTGCCTCTGTTCTCAGAAGACCTTGGCACTGAAAACTTAGTCGCAGAAGTTCCTGTCACTTGGAACAGTAGCTTCCCCCTGCCTGCTTTAAGAGCATATATTTGTCTCCTGACGAAGACGTTACTTAAATGATGTAAATACGTCGAAACCGGTTGAGAAATTTGGGATGAGGTCGTCTTGGATATCTACTTGACCCACCCCAAAATTAGATCACCTTTTCAATTACTATGCTTATGTACATTAATTGCATATTTTTTTTATCTAGCTATGACTTCTTTTAGGTTTTATCATACATATATTGTCGTTTGGTATCAGTGTATGGATGCATGATGGTTGCGTGTGAACGAATGAGAAAACAATTGAATGGTATTTGGAAGAATTGTACTTAATTTGTATATTCTTAATTTTCCTGCTATGTAAATAATACTTGTAGTGCTGATTAAATCATGATTAAACTCGTATGTTGAAATAATATATCAGGTATAATAAATTTCCTTTGATACTTTGCCTTAAAAATTGGATCCTCTGGACTTCTTTTCCGAGTTAATTGAGATGGAAGGGAGACAGTCTCTCACAGTCACAGTCTTAGGCTGGCTGTGTGGGGTAGAGCTAGGCTGGAAGGGTTGGGTTTGCTAAATGCACTCATAGCTAGAGAGTGCTCTGCTTGTTAGTGATTAGTGACACTTTGTAATGCATGAATAAAGGTGCATTTTGCTTTATATAATCCGATTCCTGTGTCTCTGTGATTCTCTTCTGTTTTGTTTATATAGAATAGCATATTTAGTTTTACACTGGAGGAATGTAAAGACCTAGAGAGAGAGTGTTTGGTGAGAGCATGTTGTTGTTACGCTCACCTGACTCCCACGGAGGCGCAGGCCTGGTTTGGAGTGCTGTTGCCTCTTCTATGGTGAAGCGCAGGACTTGGAAGATGGACAGGACCGGACCCTCAAATCTGGCTTGTCTGGCTCGCAGAATTATTGTTCTGTGTGTGAAAAGGGAGTATTAACAATCTGCGGGATTATGTGTAAGCCTCCCACTCCCTTCTCACCCTCCATGAAACCCTTCTGTGATTCCCCGTGAAGTCTCACCTTAGGGTCTGAAAGGACAAGCTCTCCATCCTGCTTCTGATGCAGGGGCGCGTTGTAATCCAGTTACTTCACTGGATCTTGGATTGTAGAGAGTTCAAGTTTGCTTGACCTTCCCGGTAAAATACTGTGAGAATTCAGTTGATAAGTATGAGCCCGAAATAATAATTGTCTGTTGTCTCTATTTCAGGTGCAGAACAAAGATTCCGAGATGAGCAATGGAACCGACGAAGGAAACTCAGGAAATGCCAGGATGCGGCACCGACCCGAAATGAAGTGGGAATGACCCAACAGGTAAGTCTTATGATGGAAAATTAAGGTTTTCTTATTCTCTTCCCTAGCTCACCTTTGTTCTTGTCTTTTTCTCCCTAGGCGCTGAAATGTGGCAGCGGATCCAGATGGTCGCTGATGAACATGGAGGCGCCCAGTAAAGGTAAGTGGAATGCGGCGCTGCAGCGATCGATGCGATGTGCTTTTAAAATGAATGTCTTCCTTTTCAGGATCGTCAGAGAAATGTCTCCGGGATGCGGATTTAGCAGGTAAGGACTCTTCTTTCTTCTATTCTCTTCTCTTCTCCCTTTGCAGGTGTTCCAGGATGCTGGTGGGCGTGGCAGAAGTCAGGATGCAGGAGCAGACACGGTGAGCGTCCAGCTGCTAGATGCAGAACAACGCGAAGCGTGAGTTGCTGCTTGGGTGTGGCTTAAATAGCCTTCAAAGTAGTTCCAGGTATGTATCCTTCCTCTCAGGTATGTATTCTTCCTCCGGCCACACCCGTGTGGTTAAGTAGTCCCCAAAGATAAAGTAGTCCCATTCAGGCCTCTAGATGGCCTGGATGTTGCAGCATGGTCTGCATCAGGTAAGTTTACGCCAAGCACCTTTCTACACAAAGTCATCTTTTATGAGCCTGGCGCCTATGGCGCCAGGACTGTTGTCCAATATGAGCCTGGCGCCAAAGGCGCCAGGACTGAGTCCAAAGGGCCCCTATTTGGGGCTGCTGAGACTTCCCTCGGGGACATGATGTCTGCCTCTGGGGTAGCTGGGCCTAGTCTGGCTCCTTGGAGGTAGGCATCATGACAGTACCCCCTCCCAAGGCCCCTCCCAAGGCTGTTCTCTCCGGGGGTTTTGGCTTGTTTGGGAATTTTCGGTGGAATTTTTGTATTAATCGCGGCGCGTGTACATGGTCGCTTGGTTCCCAAGATCTCTCCTGAGGTCCATACCCCTTCCAATCAACTAGATAGAAGAGTTTTGACTTTAACACCTTGGAGTCCAATATGTCTTTATCTTCTAATTCTAATTCCCCATCAATCTGAATTGGTTCTCGTGGTTTGATCAGTCTGGTTCCTGGTTGCACCGGTTGCAACAGTGAGGCGTGAAAAACGGGATGAATTTGCATGTTCGCTGGTAGATCGAGTTTAAAGGCCACCGGGTTGATTAGAGCTTTGATGGGATAGGGTCCTATGTATCTGGGGTTGAAAGTCTGCGGTCCTTTGAGAGGTAAATGTCTAGTTGCTAGCCACACCTGGTCCCCTATTTGGTACGGAGGTGCTTCACTTCGATGTAAATCAGCATTTTCTTTGTACTTTCTCTTGGCTTGCTGAAGATGAGTCGTAGCTTCTTTGAAAGCTCGGGTTATCGTGGAATGCAATGATCTACCGCAGGCATTTCCAGGTTTTGAGGAGGGTCCAGGTCTGAGGTTCAAGGATGATGACCATACAAGGTGTAAAAAGGGGTTTGTCCTGTTCCAGAATGTACAGAATTGTTATATGCATATTCTGCGATCCAAAGAATGTCTTTCCAATTGCATTCAGATTGGTGCAACATACACCGAAGATATTGTTCAAGGGTTTGGTTAGTTCTCTCGGTTTGGCCATCGGTCTGGGGATGGTGACTGGTGGATAGTCGTACATCAATTTGTGCCAGTTGACAACATTTCCTCCAAAAATGGGAAATAAACTGGCTTCCTCGATCTGAGACTAATATGGATGGAAAACCATGCATACGAACTATGTTCTCCAGAAATTCCTTGGCCAAGATGGAGGCTGAGGTTAGCCCTTTTAAAGGGATAAAATGGGCCATTTTGGAGAACAGATCCACAATCACCAAGATAGTGTTGTATCCATAGCAAGGAGGCAGGTCGGTAATAAAGTCCATCGGCAAGGTGTGCCAAGGTGCCGGAGGAATATCCAAAGGTTGTAGAAGACCGGCTGGTCTTTTCTTTTGACCTTTATTTTGGGCGCAAACTCTGCAAGACATCAAAAAAGATTTTATGTCTTTTCTCCAGGATGGCCACCAGAATTGTCGTTTGATCTTTTCCTCAGTTTTAGCGATACCAGGATGTCCTTCCATTAATGTATCATGATGATGGGCAATAACGAGTTCTTGCAGTTCTTTGTTAGGCAAAAATAATCGCCCCTGGAAGTACGGTAAATCGTTATTAACAGAAAAGTGTGATCCTTTTTGGCTCCATTCTTGTAAGGCTGTGGAGTCTAATAGTTGTTTAACTCGAGTTTGAACGTCCTCAATAGTTTGTAAAGAGGTCAAACCCAAAATTTTCTGTTCAGGTATAATTGGTACTGGTTCTAAGCTCGAATTTGTTTCTTCCATCCCAATCCGAGATAAAGCGTCCGCTTTGCCATTCTTGCAACCAGGGCGATATGTGATTACAAAATCAAATTCCGCAAAGAATAAGGCCCACCGGAGTTGACGTGATGATTGGGCTTTGGCCGTCTTTAAATATTGCAAATTTCTGTGATCTGTAATCACCGTGATGGTGTGTCTTGCGCCGAGGAGGTAATGACGCCAAGATTTGAAGGCAGACTTAATAGCTAGTAACTCCTTGTCGGTGATTGCATAATTAATTTCAGGAGCCGAGAATTTTCTGGACCAAAAGGCTACAGGGTGTAGTTGGTTAGTTATTGGATCCCTTTGAGACAGGACAGCTCCCATGGCTAAGCTGGATGCGTCGGTTTCAACAATGTAAGGGAGATCTGGGCATGGATGCTTCAACACAGGTGCGGAGGTGAATTTAGTCTTTAAGTCTTGAAAGGCCTGTTCTGCCTCATGAGTCCATTCGAAGCGTTTATTCTTCCGTAAGAGAGCTGCGATGAGTTGGACCACTTGAGAAAATTCCGGGATGAATCTTCGATAAAAATTGGCAAAACCAAGCATGCTCTGAACCCCCTTCACAGAGCTAGGAGATGGCCATTTGAGGATGGCGTCCACCTTTCGCGAGTCCATTCGGACTCCTTTAGGTGTCAGGATGAATCCGAGAAACTCGACTTCTGTGGTATGAAAAACGCATTTTTTGAGTTTTGCAAACAGTTTGTGCTGGCACAATTTTTCAAGAACTGCCCTGACATGTTTTCTGTGATCAGATTCCGAAGAGGAGTACACCAGAATGTCGTTGATATATACGATGACACAAACATCGATAGGTTCCCGAAGAACATCATTCATAAAGTATTGAAAGGCGGCAGGTGCGTTGCACAATCCGAAGGGCATCACCTGATATTCAAAGAGCCCATATTTGGTGCGGAATGCAGTCTTCCATTCGTCGCCTTCTTTTATACGCACCAGGTGATAAGCTCCCCGGAGATCTAACTTGGTGTACATACAAGCATCTTTTACCTGGTCGAGAAGTTCAGGGATCAGAGGCAGAGGATAACGATTCTTAATCGTTATTTGATTTAGGGTTCGGTAGTCAATACATGTTCTAAGGTCGCCTTCTTTTTTCGGCACGAAGAACAGAGCTGAGGAAACAGGAGACTTTGACGGGCGAATAAAACCATTGGCAAGGTACTGATCTAAATACTGACGCAAGTGAAGGTTCTCAGGTTCAGTAAGAGCATAAATCCTACTACAAGGCGGTTGAGCATTGGGTACCAGATCGATTTGACAATCGTACGACCGGTGGGGAGGTAACGTGTTGGCTTGTTCTTTTTGGAAAACGTCTTGGAATTCTTGGTACTCAGCCGGTAGTTGTATAGTGGCGAAAGTTACTGAGGCCAGGCCCATATTTGGATTTCTTGGATAACAAGTTTGTTCACAATCAGGAAAGGTTATTCTCTTTGCTCGCCAGTCTATTCGAGGATTATGTGTTTCTAACCAAGGAATTCCTAGAATTACTTGAAACTGCGCGGCCTTGATTACGTCAAACACAATGGCTTCCCGATGTCCATCCTGACCCACTAGTGTCACTACTGTAGTGGAATGAGTTACCGGCCCTGAGGCTATTTCGGTTCCATCAACTGTAGTAATGACATCCTTGTTAGTTTTCGGACGGAGAGGGGGATTAATCCTGGAGGCCAATTCACGATCTACATAGTTTCCAATAGCTCCACTGTCGATGTATGCCTTTATAGCATGCAACCGCCGAGGCTGTTTCGGATCCACGAGAACCATTGGCATGATGAAATGCGAGGTCAAAGAGTTTGTTTTCAAGCTCAGCAAGCGGACCTCTACGCTTGTCGGGCTTGGTCGTTTCCCGAATCAGGTTCTGTTAAATTGTTGTCAGTGGCTCCAACCACCTTCTTAGGTGGTTTTACCGGACAGTCTCGTAGAAAGTGACCAGAAGCCCCGCAATAGAGACATAATTGCTTTTGCTGCCTTCTCTCCCGTTCCTTCTGCGTTAACAGTCCTTTAACTCCACCGATTTGCATAGGTTCTGAAACGTCGGTACTCTTGGGGTTAGCGTGAGTTTTGATCAACACTCTGGTTTCAAACTTGGATCGATCTGCTTTTCTATTCTGAAGTCTGTGATCAAGTTGGACCACAAGGTCTATGTACTCTGCGCAGACTTGGGGTGGATTTACTATTTGGGCTACCACGTCTTTAAGTTCTCCGCGGAGACCTCGATGAAATAATGTGATCCTTTTATTCTCTGGCCACCCAGTTTCCACAACCAACCTATTAAAGGAGGCGATGTAAGATAAGAGATCCTGGTTACTTTGTCGTAAGGAAAGCAGTTCGTTGTCTAGGGCCTGTCCCTGAGAGTGTCGAGCAAATAATCTTTCCATGCTTGCCTGGAAGCCTTGAAAATCCTGGAGAATTGGGTCATCTTGATTTACCAAAGGAACTGACCAATCGGCAGCACTGCCGCTGAGATAAGATAATACAAAAGCTACCTTGGTCTGGTCATTAGGGAAGGCCCCGAGTCTGCATAGGAAGTGTAAGCGACATTGGTTCATAAAAACGGCATATTTCTTGGGGTCCCCAGCAAAACGTTCAGGCGGGGCCAAAGGCATGTTTCCAGGTAAATTGATTTGTACCGGGTTATTCGAAATCATAGAAGTGGGATTACCCCCGGAACTAGGTAAAGGAGTTTGTCCTGCCTGACCCTGCAACAACCGTTTGGCCAGGTCATCAGTTCTTTCCTTAGATAGGATCAGTTCTCTTTTGAGAGCGTTAGTCTCCTGGCAGGCGGAGTGTACTTCTGCCCGTAATTCCCCCAAAAGCTGGGCCAGCTGATCTGTCTCGGAAGTTTCCATAGCGCCCGGGTGGGAAATTGTAGGTAGGCTTCGCGTTCTGTTACGCTCACCTGACTCCCACGGAGGCGCAGGCCTGGTTTGGAGTGCTGTTGCCTCTTCTATGGTGAAGCGCAGGACTCGGAAGATGGACAGGACCGGACCCTCAAATCTGGCTTGTCTGGCTCGCAGAATTATCCTTCTGTGTGTGAAAAGGGAGTATTAACAATCTGCGGGATTATGTGTAAGCCTCCCACTCCCTTCTCACCCTCCACGAAACCCTTCTGCGATTCCCCGTGAAGTCTCACCTTAGGGTCTGAAAGGACGAGCTCTCCATCCTGCTTCTGATGCAGGGGCGCGTTGTAATCCAGTTACTTCACTGGATCTTGGATTGTAGAGAGTTCAAGTTTGCTTGACCTTCCTGGTAAAATACTGTGAGAATTCAGTTTATAAGTACGAGCCCGAAATAATAATTGTCCGTTGTCTCTATTTCAGGTGCAGAACAAAGATTCCGAGATGAGCAATGGAACCGACGAAGGAAACTCAGGTGAGTTGTTTGATGAGAGGTTCCTTTAGTGTCCTTGCATTAATGCACTAATCCTTGTGTCTTTTTTCCCCATAGGGGCCGGGGTTCAGAAATGCCGGAGATATGGCACCGACCCGAAGTGAGAGGTGCAGTTCCAGTAGATATCAGGTAAGTCTTTAATGAGCGTTCAGGTAATGTCTTAGCATTCGCTCACTAACGCTGATGTCTCTTTTTTCCCCTTAGGGGCCGGGGTCCGGAAATGCCAGGATGCGGCACTGACCCAAAATGAAGTGGGAATGACCCAACAGGTAAGTCTTATGATGGAAAATTAAGGTTTTCTTATTCTCTTCCCTAGCTCACCTTTGTTCTTGTCTTTTTCTCCTTAGGCGCTGAAATGTGGCTGCGGATCCAGATGGTCGCTGATGAACATGGAGGCGCCCAGTAAAGGTGAGTGGAATGCGGCGCTGCAGCGATCGATGCGATGTGCTTTTAAAATGAATGTCTTCCTTTTCAGGATCGTCAGCGAAATGTCTCCGGGATGCGGATTTAGCAGGTAAGGACTCTTCTTTCTTCTATTCTCTTCTCTTCTCCCTTTGCAGGTGTTCCAGGATGCTGGTGGGCGTGGCAGAAGTCAGGATGCAGGAGCAGACACGGCGAGCGTCCAGCTGCTAGATGCAGAACAACGCGAAGCGTGAGTTGCTGCTTGGGTGTGGCTTAAATAGCCTTCAAAGTAGTTCCAGGTATGTATCCTTCCGCTCAGGTATGTATTCTTCCTCCGGCCACACCCGTGTGGTTAAGTAGTCCCCAAAGATAAAGTAGTCCCATTCAGTCCTCTAGATGGCCTGGATGTTGCAGCATGGTCTGCATCAGGTAAGTTTACAAAAAGCACCTTTCTACACAAAGTCATCTTTTATGAGCCTGGCGCCTATGGCACCAGGACTGTTGTCCAATATGAGCCTGGCGCCAAAGGCGCCAGGACTGAGTCCAAAGGGCCCCTATTTGGGGCTGCTGAGACTTCCCTCGGGGACATGATGTCTGCCTCTGGGGTAGCTGGGCCTGGTCTGGCTCCTTGAAGGTAGGCATCATGACAGTTGTAGATTGCAGGGTCCCTGGCCCCAGACAGCCTTATGGATGATGCAGAGGGATTTGAATTTGATCCTTGCAGCAACCGCCAGTGGAAAGATTTTAGGGCTGTAGAGATACAGTCCCTGACCTAGAGGTCAAGGATGAGTCTTGCGGCCTTATTCTGGATAAGCTGGTGGGGGATGGAGAGAGGAAGAGGGTAGATTAAGGAAGAGGCTGTCGCAGTAGTCCAGCCTAGAGTGTACCAGAGCTCTAGAGACATTGAGCTTCTGGGGAAAGGTGAGGAAAAGAAGAATGCCTCGGAGAAGATGGAGTTGAAAGGGTATCAGGTATTAATATCGCCACATATATGGTCGCCGTAAATAATATTGCCGGGAAAATGTCGTGGCAATATTATTTGGGTGACCATATATGTGGCGATAGGGGCAAAAAAACAAAAAAAAACATTTGGGGGTTGCGGGGGTGTCTCCCGTATGTTCCATGCAATAATGTTGCCACAAAAAACGACCATTTTTCAGCGATATTTTTGTATGGCGATATTTTTGTGGCGACATTATTACATGGAACCGTTGAAAGTGGGCCTTCTTGGCAAGGTCCATGATGTGAGAGAGGAAAGAGAGGAGTTGAAGATGACTCTGAGGTTTCAGGATTCAGATGAATGGAGGGGGGCCCATAGAAGGTGGCCAGAGAGAAGGGAGGAAAGTGAGAGTAGGAACCCTGATAGGAAGGATCATAGTCTTGCTGGCATTGAGGCAGAGATCGTTAGAGGCAAACCAGGACTGGATAGCAGAAAAGCAGTCAGGAATGTAGAGGAGGTCACAAGAGAGTCAGAGGGAAGTTTGAAGAATAGTTGGGTGTCATGTGCATAACACTGGAAGTGGGGGAGCAAGTAGAAATAAGGTGAGCAAGTGGAGCGAGATATACGTTAAAGAACCAGGGTGAGAGGTTGGAGCCCTGGGGGATGCCACAGGTAGAGACAGAGGTGGAAGAGGAGAAGAGCCATAGATAACCTGGGAGGGACAGTCAGTGAGGAAGGAAGTCAGCCAGTCCAGTGTCCGCTCTGAGATACCAAGGGTATCATGGAGCCTTTTTGTAAGGATGGAGTAGTTGACCATATCAAATGCAGAGGAGAGATCAAGTAGAATGAGAATAGCAGGAGAGTTAGAGTCCAGAGATGCAAGCAGTTCTTCACGAGTGCTTAGGAGAGCAGTTTCCATGCCTCTGGATGCTCAGAATCCAGATTGATGGTCGTGAAGGAAACTGTAATGAAGGCATGGTATCAAACAGTAAAACAGACACAAATTATCACAGTTCAAGGGTTTCTATTGAACTTCAATTGTGTTTGAGAGATGCCTATCTAATCCCAGTCCCAGTCGAGTCTGTCAAAATAAAAGGGCCTATATCACTAAACCTATTGCCAATCCTTACTTCTAAATACAAATAGTGTGGGAAACAATGTTATGCATAAGAAAAGTGTTCAAGAAATGAATGTCAGATTATTCAAGCCATTGGCTTCCCTTCCCCATGTTTTCAGCATGGGATAAGGTGGCACATTCGAGCTTAGCGCACTCTCTGGCTTCTCTAGCACGAGGATGCAGTTCAAAACCTCAGCATGAGGGCCTTCTGTGCCAAAGTCGCTTTGCCATTCAGTCTCTTATTTCAGAGAGCCTGATGCGACAGACATTTAAAATTGCTTTCTTCTTAGGATTTCACCTGTACACAATTTCTCAGGTGATTCACTATTCATCTCAGGTCCCCCTCGGCCGGGCTCAGACCCACTTTGACACAATATTCTCAGGATTTTCATGTATCCAATTTCTCGGGTTGTTCACTGTTCAGCCTGGGTCTCCGCCAGGCTCAGACCCACTTTAACACAAAACCTTCAATCAGTCTCCCTACGCCGGACTCAATTTATCTACTTCAACAAAAACTTTATTTACTGAATCAACATCAAAGACTTTCGACTGTGCACAGGATTTTGCCTGACCCGTCGCAGGTCCACTTCGATTCACAATTCTTTACAACTCATTAACTTTCACTTCTGCCACTTGTCAGCTGGAGACCTTACAGAGACCTTTGATTGAGCACACACGCAGTGCCGGACCACTTCGTCAGAGGTATCCTATCTTGATCAAAGTTCAATCACTCATCAGCAGTTCAACTTTACTTATGTATTTTTTCACACACATTTAACAATGTTTGTTCCAGCGCTCATCATACAAGGTTGCCGCTCGCCATAAAAGGTTGCCCCTGGCAAACTTGGCTGCAACACAGACCGGTCTTGTATCGGTCTCCCCAACTCACCAGCTGTGTTCATTTCACTGATGCTGCTTTGTTCCTGGAGCCAAGGTCGGTACCACAGCAGCTGGTTCTTCTCCCTGCCTTGATTATTGACTTGGGAGGGCCCTGGGTATCTCCGGCACACAATGTAGGATTCTTCAACCTGGTTTCTTGGTCTTACGCTTTCTAAACTCAAGGTTTCTTGAAAGTGACGGTTCCTTTCAGAAAGGTCAAGGGAACTTCCTTCCTTGCGATCCCCTTCTGTTTTGCTGTCTTTCTGCTCTGGTTCAGCTGCCATCTCGAAACTACTGTTTCTCGTGTGCTTTGCCTCTCTCAGAGTGTGCTCTCGTGTTTTTATCTGTGTTGGGAAGCTTAATGAAAGTCATGTGTGTGTAATGGCCAGTAATGTCTTGCCCTCGCCTGACCATTGCATTGGGACATGCCAGGCATACTGTGTTAGTCTGATTTCTCCCATTGTGGGCTGTCCGTGTGAAAGTGTTTGTGTTGTAAAAAGTGGGGGGGCAGACTTCCTAAATATCCTACCTGGTTGGATGGGGTAAAGGTGTTATAGGGAAGGGGATACCATGTCTCACCATCCAGTGTCCTACTCCCATTCTCTGAAGACCCCTCACCAAGGTGATCCTCCCGCACTGGTCCACCCACAGGAACTGGATCCAAAAGCGATGGCCTTGTCCTGGCTACCTGGATGACAGATCCCCGGGGACTACTTGGTGAGACATTTCGGGTTTCACACACAACCAACCCGCTCAGTATGCTGAGTCTGTTGTGGTATGACCAATTTCTCCAGGAGTTTTCCAAGGAAGGGGAGATAGAGATGGGGCAATAGTTACCCGGACATGAGCAGTCGGCAGAAGGCTTTACATTTTTTAAATATTTTGTCAACTCTTTTACAAATGTATATTACAGAGTTCATGCCACTTACCCTGTAATAAGCTTCTCAATAAGCATATCCTCTTTTTTAACCACTCTATCAGATACCATGTATTGCAGCATTTAGCACCTGCTCAAATCAAGTGGCAGTTACTTACAATGCTGTGCATTTAAAAATGTTTATTTGTAGAAGCATTTTCATGAAAGTTAAAAAATGCATATGTGCATTTTGAGCAGCACTGAGTGTTACTTTTTTCTAAAAGAAAGGAAAAGCAGATACACAAGATGTGTACAACTTTGTTAAATGGCACTTGGGGTGTGGAAGTTTAATATGTTGGCAGTACATGCACACTTACCAACATGACCCATTCCAAAGTATAGCTGCTTATCAAGTTTTGGTTTCTTTCTTTGCATCCTGTGACTTCTAATACCACTTCTCCCATTACACAACTCAGACTACAAGTCCCAGAATGCAAAAAAAAAACCAAGCCTAGACTGCAAGATTGAAAAGTGTCACATTTAAATAAAATTAAAAATTGGAAACTACTGAACGTTTAAACACATTTCTTTTTAGGAACATTTTCACCAGAGTTAAGAAATGATTATATACATTTACAGCAGCACTGTGTGTAACCACTTTGTAAAACAAACACAAACCAGATGCAAAACATTTCTCCAACATTTGTAAGTGCCACTTAATATGTGGAAGTTCAATATATTCACAGTACATACATACTTGCTATGATCAGTCATTCCAATCTGTAAGTGCTTATCCAGTCCTAGTTTTTTCTATGCATTATGGGACTTGCAGTCCAGGTTTTCTAATGGAAAATGTGCAAGTACAACTCCCAAAATGCAAAGAAAAAAACAAGACTTCGTAAGCACCTACATATTGCAATAGGTCATTTTGGCTAGTATGCATGTACTGACAACATATTAAACTTCCACACACCAACTGCCACTTAAAAACGTGCTACAAATCTTCTCCATCTGCTTTTCTTTTACAAAAAAGTTACACACAGTGCTGCTATAAATTAACACCTGCATTGTTTAACTTTCATGAAAATGCTCCTAAAAAAGATTTTTTTTTAAACGTTCAGCATTTTCCATTTTCCATTGCATATAAATGTCACTTCCCAGCCTCACGCATAACATCCCTTACACTGCCACCATTCTCCACCTGCTCGGACATATGTGTATATCACCAAATTATTTATATACAACACTTCACCTCACATATACTCTTCTTTCCCAACCTCTACTATAAGACACCTAACACCACTACAACACTCTGCCATTGCTTTATCACTAGACCACAGTGTTCCCATTCTTTCAAAACACTGCAACACATTACAAATACATTACACCACAAACACAACACTTTTATTAGAATTAGCAGCACAAAAATAACCTAGATATTCACCGTTTTCTCACACCCATTTTCCCCTGTTCCTTCCAATGTGCCAAACAGCACTACTCAGACTGCAATTGTTCTAACAGCATAGTTAACACACTTCAGTACACCACCCATAACACAACTTCATTAACTTTTGTT
Organism: Ambystoma mexicanum; assembly: GCF_040938575.1. Classification (NCBI taxonomy): domain Eukaryota; kingdom Metazoa; phylum Chordata; class Amphibia; order Caudata; family Ambystomatidae; genus Ambystoma; species Ambystoma mexicanum. Next base: position 1,024,233,353 of record NC_090927.1, read on the forward strand.
CACAACAGCTCCATAGTTATCACACTTCAGTACACCACCCATAACACAACTTCATTAACTTTTGTTCACAACAGCTCTGAAAAAAGAACACTCTTCACATCCTACAAAGTAAGTACAGTCATATAGCATGTATACCTTTTTAAATGTAACAGGGTACATTGACGATATATTAGCCTAGAATATTATTTTCAAATCAACAGCATTTATTTCACTCTTACTCATTATATTGCACCATTCACACTCTTTCTATTCCCATGTAAACACCAACATTACAACACCAGACTATTTTCCTCAAAACATCATAATGTCCCTATTTATTCAATCACACCACCACTCCCTTACTCACTAACCCAAGCCCATCACACCTGTACAAACTCTTAATCTTACAACCTTGCCAACTACACCTATCGTCCCACTACACAATCACACAGCACTCTCTTCATCTCTACAATCACACCCACACACCCATCCACAATACATGCATATACATTCCACAAATTTCAAACCCAAACTTGCTTTTTTCCCAGCAGACAGAACAGAATGCCTACTAAAAAGCAGCTCTGTAGAAAACAAAGAAAAAATAGAGCCGATAAGAATAAAAGCAAGCCATTTAGTCATTCATCCACCTCTCAAACAATTTATAGAAAACATTAAAACAAAACAGCTAGTAACCTCTCTCAACAAAACTAAACCAGCAGCCACTAAAAAAAGTAAGGCCCCTCTTCCAAAAATTAAAAGTTTAAAAAGATGTATAAACAAAAGCAAACCTACTAATGAACCTATCACTATTTCTACCAATGTTAACGTAGCCACAGTAAAGCATTCCAAAAAATACATTTTACAAAAAATGTTCCACTGTAGAGTTCTTCACAATCTTATAAAGACAGCTGAAAAGTCACAATCTACTCTTAAAAACTACTACAGAAGACTAATCTTCTGAGCTAATTGACAGCACATTCCTACTAAAGAGAAAGGTGTTTATATCAATTTTAAACAGAATCAAACCACTAATTAAATTAATCAGTAATTTACAAAAAGGACTTCTAAACATGTGCCTTGTCAATATAGATACCGTTTCAAACTTTTGTGAAGGTGAATGGATTCACACAAACAGCATAGAACCATATTTTAATAAAGAGTCTTATAAGCAAGAACAAACAACAAAAAAAACAATTGAAATAGACAGTAATGGCTGAGGGTATGAAATAGTAGGAGACACCATTATAGCAAAATAACACCTTATAGAAAAAATGGGCCCCAACAAACATTCAACCAAATATTCCTTTCGCCCAAACAAACCGTCCAGTGTATAAATGGACATGCAGCTCAATGTGTAATGTACGCCAACAGTCCTTTAAATCTTTATGACAATTCCTCAATCACTAAGTGAAACTAAAAGACAAAAGTAAAATGAAAACTTGACAAACCATGGACTCTTGTCCACTGGGCAGCGACACTGCACTTCAAGGACATTCATTAGCCTGTATTTCAGGAACCGTTGAAAAAGCACCTTTCACCACATCAAAATGTATTTTTAAACCACTTTTCTTTTGCATATAATCAGAAAATAAAAACATCACAACGTAAACGAAAAACAGTTTACTGAAACACAGTTGGATGACCTTGCCAGGTTAAAAGAAATCATATAACACGGGAATCATTAACACAAGAAAAAATGTCAAGATCAAATACAAAGAGTATCACTCTGTAAGAGCGCAGCCCTCCAACCCTACCCACCCCCTACACTTTCCCGAAATCACCTCCCATTTCCGAGGCAACCCCTTGAATTGTATATTCTTTTCTCCATAGTCATACAACAGTCCATTTCGGCAAACCCATCTCATCAATGTTGGGTGGTCAGCTGCCCCCACTGCGCTGCAATAGATTGTATCATGATTCCGACCGCCGTTGACACAGTTTCTCAAACCTAGTGAAACCCGTTTCTCCCCACAACCCCAAAAGCAGTAATTGTGTGTCACCAGGTATTACCAATCAGGAAACAGAGTGGACCATATCCAGACATTTCTGCCAGAAGCAGCAGATCTGTGGGCATTCCCATAGGATATGAAAAAAGGTTCCCTCCATCCCCTCACACCTGTCATGATGAGCAGACCAGATCGCCCCAGACCAGCAGCAGTGGCAACATTGGGGCACATTAAGGGCCATGACTGGATCAAGTCTCAATACATTTTTTTTGATTGCATCGCATTTTTCCTGAGTTGTTGGCACCTCGGGTCTGGTGATGGTTTGGTACAATGCTTTTCTACTTTAAAGAGGGCTTTTCTACTATTGTAGGCTGCTGCAATGGTGGTGGAGTAGTAATCAGCTTTGGGCTTGGTAATCAAAATCCTATGATTTGCGCTGAGAGATTTGAGGTTGGTGAGGTCTCTGGAATTATGATTTTTGGACCACAGTTTCTCTAGGGCTTTGATTGAGCATTTGTTGGATGCTAGCTCGGGGGTGTACCATGGAATGGATGGGTTAGTCTTTTGCTGGCTGGATATTAGGGGGGCATGAGTGTCCACCAGTTTCATAGCAGAGTTGCTGAATAATTCCAGGAGGACTGAGGCATTCCCTGTGGTCGGGAAGTCTGCAAAGTTTTCTTTCAGCTCATTAACCGGGAATGTTTTGAATGAATGGCGTTGAGTGGGGAGGAGGGGCATTTAGCCTGACCTTTGTGAGCCGTAGTCAAGTGGTTGACTGATAATGGGGTGGTGGTGTGGTCAGACCAGTCAAGTGGGATTGGGTCTGCATAGGTGATGCAGTGGGAGGATGCGAATGCCCTGTCTTTCCTGTGCCACCATTTGTAGCATGGCTAATAACCATGCCTGTTGTGTACCGTGCTGTTAATGTTCGCACGGGTAAGCAGACATGTCTGGTTTTGGAGGATGTCGGGAAGGGTGGAGGAGGGCCGAGAAGGCGTAGAAGGGGCAGCAAGGGGAAGTGTGAGGGTAACGAAGGGGACAGCCACGCCAAATATATGAAGGCAGGAAAGGAGTCAGAGGTCCGAAAGGAGAGGGAGTAAGGTAAGGGACATAATAGCGGGAGTTGAACAAATGGGATCCCATTCAAAGAAAGAGGGTCATGGAGGGGCAAAGGTGCGAAGGATAGAATCCACTCTTTGAGTGGCGATCACAGTACAAAGCTCCAAAATAACAGAGGCATGGCACGTGAACATGCAGAAATAATATGTGCCATAAAAGCAGCACAGGAAATGGCTGATAGAAAAAGATGGAGCCGTTTATCACAAACATAGGTTCCAGGAATCTTAATGCATGACCCAGTAACAATCAAAAAATCATTCATTTTGCTCAGGAAAACATTTGAAAAGATTTTTAAAAAACACACAATTTGAAAACAACATATATTGTTTTGTTTAATTTCACAAAGTCCAATAAAAATCAATATGTAGGAAAACAATTAAATTACGATATCTGACCTTCAGTATTTCCAAATAAAATGTGCATCTGCATTTCCGTGGAAAGCCTACCCATACATTCCCTGCAATGATTTCAACTCACAGCGAAGCTTAAGAATGACACGTGTCATGAAATGTACATTGAACAAGAAATGGTCAGAACCTTGTGCAGAACAACCCTCTTATTTTGGTATTTCCCCAGGAAGGATATCTTGAGGATCAACTTTGGAACATGTAAAAAAATACATTATCTTCTTCTCAGTCTCTTGATTCTCCAATATCTCTTTTGAGTCTTCCCTTATCCCCTCCTGGTGGAAATGGGTCAGGGTGGTCTGGTTCCCTGATTTAGTTTATAGAGGCTATAAACAAAAGTGGGTAAAAGCAAAACAAGTCTTTCAATTGGTTTCCGATTCCAGGTGTCCCCTCCTCCCAAAGGTGGATATTTAAGAACAGGAGAAAATATTTAGGTTGTTGCACAAAAACACACAAACCTAATAACAATCAGAATGGCTGAGTCTACCTCATGCTCAGTAAATGTCTCTTCAAATTAATATTCAAAGAATTCTCTGGGTATTTGTCAGCATCACTCACAGCCTCAAAAAGTCAAACATTATTTTCCTTCTGATCTATATTTTTCAGCTTTTGTTGACTTTCCTCTTTGTAAAAAGGGGCCTTTCTTTGGCTGTACCAGACAGACCACTGTTGCAACTGGCCCCAGTTCTAGGTTCTAGAGGAAGGTCTGGGCGATGTTGCAAAAGAGCCCAAAGTTTCTGCTAGACTGGAGACAACCACTTAGGTTTGCAGACTGTTATGCCAGCTCCTAAATACTTCCCTGACCCAAGTTTCCGGTGGTGTCACCCACCCGAAAGTCCAAATTGCCCTCTTGCTACAGGTGTGTTCCTAAGAAACACTCATGTAAGCTCTTTTGGATCACCTTATCTGCAAACTCCTTTCAGACTTCCCTAATTCTCAGCCTCCTTCTCATTCCTCGTCCCTTCCAACGTATCCCCCCTTTCAGTTAGGGTGTGTGTGTGTGGTTCCTTTTAGCCTTCTGGATACCTCTCTCCACCTCACCCTTAGCTCTTCTCTCCGCCTACTCCTCAGTTCTTGTCTCCCCTCCTCCTCTGCTTTTTGCTCTGTCTCCTCCTCTGCTTTTCTCTTCTACTTAGTTCACCCATCAGTCTCCTCCTTAGTTCTGTGTACCTCCTCCTTAGTCCTTTCCTCATCCAGATCTGCTCTTCTTTCTATCTCCTCCTCAATTCTTATCTCCTCCATGTCGTTGGGTCTTAACTTCACCTCCTTTGCTCTTCGTTCCTCCTCATGCTCATTCTTATTCATTGCATCCCCTTAGTTACTGTTGCATCCACTTTCTCCTTTTCTCATCTCACTACCTTCTCCTTGACTCCTCTTCAGCCTCCATCCTCCTGCCTCCTCTCAGCCTCTCCAGTCTATTGTTTCCAACTGCCTTCTTCTAAAAATACAGGCACTGTGTCTAACTTTCATACTCTTTTTCTATAGGAGTCTGGCCCCTCCCCAAGGACCTTGTTTCCTTGTATGCGCTGCACCTGCAAGTCATTATTTGACATGCTACACAATTACTTAAGTGTGGTGGTATGTGGAATATGTAAGCAGTAGGTCCTTTCACTTTACTCGGTATGCAGCAACAGAGCCCGCGCCTGCTTTAGGCCGAGCACCATTTTGGAATTGGTTTCTGTCACTGTTAAAGCATTAAACTGTCACCCCAGAAGGCTGGAGACTGCATGCAGATCTCCACGGGGGCCCTGTATGGAGCATCATTGTACAGCTCACCCTAGTATGTCTCTCTTTTCTTTTCTTGGCCATCCTCTGGGGAAATAGGCCCCTTCATAGTCCCAGCAGTGTCTGGGGATGATTGTTCTACTGCAGCCGCTCCTACAGTGGTCGCACTGCACAGTCCCAGTGGACTGTTGAGGCACACTTTACAAGCCATTATTTATTTTGGGTGTTGGTCTCTTGACCTAATGTGAAAGGATTGTGAAATTCTAGATCCTAGCAGGAGGACATTCAGGGGACCCAGTTTTGGACCTGTTGGTTCCGTTTAAAGGCCTATGCCATGCTGCTGCAATATGTGGTGATCCCATGCTTCCCTAGCATGACAAGGTAGGGGTAGCAAGGGAATTCCCCTGATACGTCCCACAGAACACGATCACAAGGCCTCTTTGGCATCCCCACCATCTACCCCCAAGGTCCGACAGGAAACTTGCATTAAACCACGGGTGCAATCTCTCTGCATTGTCTGGGGATGACAATGACCTAACCACAATTCCTTATGCTTACGAGTTTAGTCACAATGTAATGGATTGGAAATACATCACAAATGTTTAAATCGTGCACTGTCCAAAATGATCACAGTGTGCATCATGCTGGCTTATGGCTGCCGAACATTTGAGCTTAGTCAACCAACATTGGGGATGTTGATATCCTGTATTCTCACTCATTAAGGATTTTAAGGAGAGGTGTCACACAGCTGTTGGTGAAAGGTGGCAGATGCAGATTGCCAACATTCCCACTGTTATATTCAGACATTGATGATGCTGTCTCGATGGTCCAGGGTCCAAAGATCACAATAGTTTGATGTGAAATATATAGCTATATACAGATGTTAGACCAAGCATCTTCAAGTGGTTGGGAGATCCCATTCTTCTCTGTCTGGATTTCAACATGTAATCTATCAATACCATAACTGACAGGTCCTACAGTGTGTGCCCAACCTGCCTGTGTGACGTCATTACCCGTTGTTGCTTCTGTTGTGTGGTTCGAGATGGCCTGTCTATGTATGTTAATTCTTTCATGTAGTACCTGGTAAATCTCACGTGTATACTTTCCTTTGAGCTATTTCTTGCTTTGGATGAGGTACGTGTTGTTGCATTCCCCTTTCAGCTATATTGCCTGCATTTGTGTGGTCCAGGACTCATTTGCTCTTGACATTGATTGATTGATAGTTTATTTTTATAGTGTCTATACACAATGTGTTTCAAAGTGCTTCAAGGCAAGGAGGGAGCAAGGGAACTTACAATTACATTCTTACAAGGCCTTGAGACATTAAGAATGTGAAATTAACTATCGTACTAGGCCTGGCGACATTTCAGATAGTGCAAGAGCTATGACAAAAATAAGGAGGTGGGGGGCGGGGGAATAGGAGATGAAACCAGATAAGCGACTATCACTAGGCCTGAGAACATTTCTGGTTGAGCCGGAGATTGACAAGAGGTCCGGGCAGGAGGCGGAGGGAGGAGGAGAAGGACAAAACAAGAGACTATCGTACTAGGCCTGTCAGCATTTCAGGTAGTGCTGGAGGGGGACGGAAAAACAAGGAGGGAGGGGCAGGAAAACAAACAAGCTACTGTCATACTAGGTCAGATGACATTTCAGATAGAGTAAGTGCAAAGAATATAGTAAGGGGCAGAGGAGAGAGGGAAAAAAGATAGGGAGAGGAAGAGAAGACTGAGAAATGGTGAGAGTGGTAAAAGAGAAGAGAGGCAAGCAGGGCGGAGTGAAGTACAGCCGGCAGACACACAGGCATCACAAGCATACAGCAGGCGGGAGCAAGTCAACAGGCAAGCACACAGGCATAAAAAGCATACAGCAGGGGGAGTGAAGTAGAACAGGCAGGCACACGGGCATAAAAAGCATACAGCAGGGTGGAGCGAAGTACAACAGGCAGTCACGCAGGCATAAAAAGCATACAGCAGGGGGGAGTGAAGTAAAACAGGCAGGCACACAGGCATCACAAGCATACAGCAGGGGCGGGGGGCACCGCAAATGGCACAGCAAGTTTGTATAGCACAGCCAGATTATGATTTAAGTTAAATGCATAAAAACACAGAGCTAGCTTTGAAATAGCAGCCAGAATCAGATGCTAGCATTGGGTGCAGAAACGCAATGCAATCAGGAGTGCAAACAATGGAGATAAGCAGAGTTGAAAATTGAACAGTCAAAAGAGGGTAGCAGAATGTCCAGAAGGAGCGAACAACCCATAGTTATGGAGGTGTGAATGATATGGAAGTCCAGATTCCTTAGAGAAGTGAGGTAGCAGCATCATGGAAGTCCAAATGTAGGGGTGACAATATAATACCTTTAGCAGCGTTCTGGTAGCGGACAAGGAGCAGACAGGGGCCTTCGTTATGGGCCTTAGGTAGTCAGGGCCGACACCCACCTTCCAGTTGCTCTGAATATGTAAACATGCTTACTTCAATCAGAGACCATGTAAGGTATGCACCCAAATAAAGTTTATATGGAAGGGTCATTATCATTATCATACAGTAAGTTTCTTCAAATAAAATTAATCAACCTTTGCAAGAATAAAACAAATTAATATTATATAATTACTATGTAACCTTGTGGCACAGTAGTTACAGCTCACAGTGTTCCAAACATATACTAAAATAGGCATTTAAATCTAAAAACATCATATAAAAAATGTCAACATTTTCCATATACAGTTTGAATGCCAGCCTATAGCTCCATAAATGGAGGATTCTAAACACCGGAACAATATATCCTGACCTTGTCTTTTATATAACAAGCAGAGAAGTAATATGTGCAAACTTGTTCTTTGTGTAACACCATTGAATTCACATGGTCATACTTTGTTAAAAGTAAATGAGTTGGTAAATGATTTAAATGAAACTGCGTGATCAGTTCCTAACTGTGGCATTTTCTATATAACGTTTAAGTAGGTGTCATTCAAAGGTAAAGATGTAATGTAAAGTGGATTTAGGTAACCTGGCCTAAGCCCCACCCACCTCGTGCTTTCCTGGTTGCCCCTCTTTTTCCCCACTTAAGGATGCCTAAGCCCCACCCACCAGGTGCCTTCTTGGTTGCCGCTCTTTTTCCCTACTTAAGGAGCCCTGCAGCCTCTTTTCCTTTGCAGATGGGGAGCAGGTGCAAGTGGATCTAGGTCACCTGGCCTAAGCCCCCCCACCTGGTGCCTTCCTGGTTGCCACTCTTTTTACCCAGTTAAGGATGCCTAGGCCCCGCCCACCTGTTGCCTTCCTGGTTGCCACTCTTTTTCCCTATTTAAGGAGCCCTCCAGCCTCTTTTCCTTTGCAGATGGGGAGCAGGTGCAAGTGGATCTAGGTCACCTGGCCTAAGCCCCGCCCACCTGGTGCCTTCCTGGTCGCCGCTCTTTTTCCCCATTTAAGGATGCCTAAGCCCCACCCGCCTGTTCCCTTCCTGGTAGCCGCTCTTTTTCCCTACTTAAGGTGCCCTCCAGCCTCTTTTCCTTTGCAGATAGGGAGCAGGTGCAAGTGGCTCTAGGTCACATGGTCTAAGCCCCACCCACCTGGTGCCTTCCTGGTTGCTGCTCTTTTCCCCACTTGAGGATTGCTAAGCCCTGCCCTCCTTGTGCCTCCCTGGTTGACACTCTTTTTCCTTACTTAAGGAACCCTCCAGCCTCTTTTCCTTTGCATATGGGGAGAAGGTGCAAGTGGATCTAGGTCACCTGGCCTAAGCCCCGCCCACCTGGTGCCTTCCTGGTTGCTGCTCTTTTCCCCTCTTAAGGATTCCTAAATCCCACCCACCTGGTGCCTTCCTGGTTGCCCCTCTTTTTCCCTACTTAAGGAGACCACCAGACTCTTTTACTTTGCAGATGGGGAGCAGGTGCAAATGAATCTGGGTCACCCTGCCTAAACCCTGCCCACCTGGTGCCTTCCTGGTTGCCGCTCTTTTCCCCTCTTAAGGATTCCTAAATCCCGCCCACCTGGTGCCTTCCTGGTTGCCCCTCTTTTTCCCTACTTAAGGATGCCTGAACCCAGCCCACCTGGTGCCTTCCTGGTTGCCACTCTTTTTCCCTACTTAAGGAGTCTTCCAGTCTCTTTTTCTTTGCAGATGGGGAGCAGGTGCAAGTGGATCTAGGTCACCTGACCTAAGCTCCACCCACCTGGTGGCTTCCTGGTTGCTGCTCTTTTCCCCCACTTAAGGATGCCTAAGCCCCGCCCACCTGGTGCCTTCCTGGTTGCCGCTTTCTTTCCCTACTTAAGGAGCCCTCCAGCCTCTCTTCCTTTGCAGATGGGGAGCAGGTGCAAGTGGATGTAGGTCACCTGGCCTAAGCCCCGCCCACCCGGTGCCTTCCTGGTTGCTGCTCTTTTTCCCCACTTAAGGATACCTAAGCCCCGCCCACCTGGTGCCTTCCTGGTTGCCGCCTTTTTCCCTACTTAAGGAGCCCTCCAGCCTCTCTTCCTTTGCAGATGGGGAGCAGGTTCAAGTGGATCGAGGTCACCTGGCCTAATCCCCACCCACCTGGTGCCTTCCTGGTTGCCGCTCTTTTTCCCCACTTAAGGATGCCTAAGCCCCACCCACCTTGTGCATCCCTGGTTGCCGCTCTATTTTGCTATTTAAGGAGCCCTCCAGCCTCTTTTCCTTTGCATATGGGGAGCAGGTGCAAGTGGATCTAGGTCACCTGGCCTAAGCCCCGCCCACCTGGTGCCCTCCTGAATGCTGCTCTTTTACCCACTTAAGGATTCCTAAATCCCGGCCACCTGGTGCCTTCCTAGTTGCCACTCTTTTTCCCCCACTTAAGGATGCCTAAACCATGCCCAACGGGTGCCTTCCTGGTTGCCACTCTTTTTCCCTACTTAAGGAGCCCTCCAGCCTCTTTTCCTTTGTAGATGGGGAGCAGGTGCAACTGGATCTAGGTCACCTGGCCTAAGCCCCGGCCACCTGGTGCCTTCCTGGTTGCCACTCTTTTTCCCCACTTAAGGATTCCCAAGCCCGGCGCCCTGGTGCCTCCCTGGTTGCTGCTCTTTTTCCCTACCTAAGGAGCCCTCCAGCCTCTTTTCCTTCGCAGATGTGGAGCTGATGCAAATGGTTCTAGGTCACCTGGCCGAAGCCCCGCCCACCTGGTGCCTTCATGGTTGACACTCTTTTGCCCCACTTAAGGATGCCTAAGCCCCACCCACCTGGTGCCTTCCTGGTTGCCGCTCTTTTTCAATATTAAGGTGCCCTGCAGCCTCTTTTCCTGGGTTGTTTCCTCTTCTTCTTTATGGAGTCTATACTTAAGATGAAAAATATATCCTCTTCCTCCTCTTCTTCTGCCAGATCATGACTCGGTGGTACCTCTCATGGGGTATGCGGGGAGTTTCACACGCGATAGGCCCTGTGTTAGCGGGGTACATGTATTCCGAGGGGTGCGCGGGGAGTTTCACACGCGATTTCGCTAGCGCGACAGGGGTACGTGTATTCTGATGGGTGCGCAGGGAGTTTTACATGCGATTTGGCATCGTGTGCCCTCCCGGGTGTGCGGTTTCCCCCCTCCCCATGCCCTGCAGGCAGCCTACACCACAGAGGACTACCCTACAACCCTCACCATGCCCTGCAGTCAGCCCACATCGCACCATGCACTTGTGAGCACACTTGTGAGCCCCAACTCATGCCCCCCACCCATCCACCCACCCCCAGTGACGGACACCTGCCAGCAGGCCCCGACTCATGTCCCCCTGCACTCCCACCCACCCAGCATTGACGGGCACCTGCCAGCAGGCCCCGACTCATGTCCCTGTGCACCCCCACCCACCCAGCATTGATGGGCACCTGCCAGCAGGCCCCGACTCATGTCCCCTGTACCCCCACCCACCCAGCATTGACGGGCACCTGCCAGTAGGCCCCGACTCATGTCCCCCCCAAGACGTCATCACGATCCACACACATGGCCCGTAAGGCCACCCAAAACCCACCCCACGCCACCCCAGTCCAAACACCCAACCAAGTATTCCATCCACCCCACATTGAAATCCCCATTACATGATACATCCCAAATGGCAAGTATGCACATCAATACATGTCCGTCACACACACCCAATGGGTGCAAGTGAATGAGAAAACCCACATCATGACATGCATGAAACCAATGAGAGAATACCACACAAATGAAATATGAAACCAAAATGTATTGAAAATAAAATCCAGGGAATGAAAGAAAATCACACAATAATAGAAATAATAAACAAAAGGCTGCATGCCAAAATAAATGAAATAAAATATATGAATGCTGCATCAAAATAAATCCAAATGAAAATGTCTCCAAAGGGTTTGTCCATCAAACAAAATCCAAATGAAAAAATAAATCCATTGCTCCATGGTAAAAAATGAAAAAAAGAAGTCCAATCCAGTCTTCAACTATTTACAATTTCCAAATCCAGGGTCCATGAGCCCAACAATCCCAATGAAACCTACAAAATTCCCTACCAAATAAACAACTATATACAAAAAGGTGGGGCATAGTCCATGCGCCCCAAATTAAATGAAAATATAAATGAAACTTAACACTAATTAACTATATACAATGGCGGTGGGCAAGTCCTACGGCTCACTTGTTGATTTCCCGGGCCAGGGCATCATCGAAATCCTGTTCAATGTCCTGGAGGCGGGCCTGTTCCCTGGCCCCGAGGTCTCGCAGGGATAATGCCATGTCCACCTCCAACTCCCTGCGAATTTCCTCGAGGCACTCAGCCTGCCTCAGCGCACTGCACATGGAGTTCTCCGCCCTGACCATAGTGAGCCGTGCCTCTTCCGCCCGCCGCCGCTCTGCTTCTATTTGCTGGCCCAACCGCTGCCACACGGAAGACACTCCCAATCCAGGGTCCTCCTGCCCTCCGGCCGATGCCTGCCCCTCTGATGTTGATGGCCCCAAGCCATCATCGCTCCCACCTTGAGCCTGCTGCTGCCGTGCATGTGCCCTGCCTCTTGATGCCTGCACGTCCTCCTCCTGCTGGGGTCCAGTTGTTGGGGTGGCCACCCCTGCTGGACCTCAGACACCCGATTGTGGCAGGGATGTGTCCTCCACCAGCCTGGCCGCTGGGTCAGAAGCAGCTCCACAGGGTACCCAGGTGATACTTGGGCCGGAAGATGGCACGGAGGACGACTGGCGCATAGAGGGTTCAGTTGAGGAGGGGGTCAGTACAAGGTCCAGCAGACAGAGGAAACCAGCACTGGTGACCCATCCTAGTAGGTTGACACGCTCAATGAGGCATCCCAAATAACGTGCTGGACTGCCCCAGGGCAGGACAAAGACGGATATGTTTGGGATATTTCTTCTCTGTGAAAGATAGTGAGCTAAAGACTCTGGGTAAGTCCCTCGTAACCAGGACTAATGTCTGGCAGAGGGACTCCCAGGACCCCCCCTTTTCAATTTGCATAATTAAGTAACTTTGGGTCTCACCCTAAGTTACTAGGGGAATCCAGACGTGGACCCCTTGCTCACTATTCTTAGAGAGGCACAGCTCCTCCCTACTGATGAGGTCCAACCAGACCGAAACACGTGTCTGGGGATGCTGTTGGTACTCTTGTTCGGAGGAGAATTGCCTAGCATTTCGGTGCTGGACTGCCCCAGGGCAGGACAAAGACTGATATGTTTGGGATATTTCTTCTCTGTGAAAGATAGTGAGCTAAAGACTCTGGGTAAGTCCCTCGTAACCAGGACTAATGTCTGGCAGAGGGACTCCCAGGACCCCCCCTTGCCAATTTGCATAATTAAGTAACTTTGGGTCTCACACTAAGTTACTAGGGGAATCCAGACGTGGACCCCTTGCTCACTATTCTTAGAGAGGCACAGCTCCTCCCTACTGATGAGGGCCGACAAGAGCGAAACACGTGTCTGGGGATACTGTTGGTACTCTTGTTCAGAGGAGAATTGCCTAGCATTTCGGTGCTGGACTGCCCCAGGGCAGGACAAAGACTGATATGTTTGGGATATTTCTTCTCTGTGAAAGATAGTGAGCTAAAGACTCTGGGTAAGTCCCTCGTAACCAGGACTAATGTCTGGCAGAGGGACTCCCAGGACCCCCCCTTGTCAATTTGCATAATTACGTAACTTTGGGTCTCACCCTAAGTTACTAGGGGAATCCAGACGTGGACCCCTTGCTCACTATTCTTAGAGAGGCGCAGCTCCTCCCTACTGATGAGGTCCAACCAGACCGAAACACGTGTCTGGGGATGCTGTTGGTACTCTTGTTCAGAGGAGAATTGCCTAGCATTTCTGTGCTGGACTGCCCCAGGGCAGGACAAAGACTGATATGTTTGGGATATTTCTTCTCTGTGAAAGATAGTGAGCTAAAGACTCTGGGTAAGTCCCTCGTAACCAGGACTAACGTCTGGCAGAGGGACTCCCAGGACCCCCCCTTGTCAATTTACACCACAACCCTACCACAGTACATCCACATAATTCAAAACATGTGTGTACCGACACATGCATTTGGGCACCATGCATTTGAACACATACACCATTGATGTGCCTCACACATGACTGGACTCGCATGCGGCAGGCTCATGTCCCTGTACATACACATCCATACATGGGCCTTCCAAGACATGTGTCCAACCTGCACACTCATGCCACACCTCGACATGCACAGTGTCCAATCAGTAGGCATGGTCACTTACCACTCGACTCCGGATGGGTCTGCCTCTGAAGGATCTGGCTGTGTGGCGCTGGGTTTATGCATTCCAGGACCCTCATCTGGATGTTGCTAAGGTGGACCCGGCACCCCTCTGAATGCTTTCCCTTCAAGAGGCGCCGGGCCTTGCTGAGGGTCCTGGACCTGAAGCCCTCCCAGCGCTTCCGGACGTGTTGCATGTCGTGGGCTGCCACCCCCTCCTCATTGATGACAGCCACGATGTGTATCGTATCTACCCTAAAATGTCGGCGCATGAACTTCCAAAGAGGGCATCATAATGCCCCAGGACTTGCTCTACCAGGATACCAACTTCTGTGGCACTGAAGCTGGTAGCCCTCTGCCTCTCTGGCTGGGGGTTGCCAGTGGTCTCCGATGGTGTTTCCCCCGACATGGTAACCCCCGAGGCAGGTGTGGGTGGGCAACTGGGTCCTGGGGCTGGGCTGTGGAGGATGGAATACCAGTTGGGAGTCTTCTGTTCCAGCAGGGGTGGTCACAGCAACTGGACCCCTGCAGATGGCTGACGTGCAGGCACCAAATAGCAGGGCACGTGGCCAGCAGCCAGGCAGCATCAGATGGCAGGTGGGAGCGTGCTCAGGGATCTGGGGGGCAGGAAAATGGCCTTCAGGGCAGGAGCGTGGTCTTCCATATGTTGTCGCGTGGCCAGCTTGATACACAGTGTTTTGGCATGAGAAAAAACTACACGTCAGCGTGTAATTCGAGGAAAGGCCCTTAGTGCGTAAGCGCATCTGTGACGTTATGCGCGCGGGCGTTTCCCTCTTGATGGGTGCATAGTGATTCAGCACGTGAAAAAACAGCACGTCCGCGTGTTTATGCATGTAATCCGAGGAAAAGGCCTAAGCGCGTAAGTGACGTGACGCACGCAGGTGTTTCCCTCAGCACGGGTTAAAGGTGAGCGGGGCCAGCAATTCGCTGTACGTGCCTTTCGTGGAGACCGACGTGTGTGTTGCTACTTCGTGTTGTTTCGTGCGCCATCACAACTTCACAGCGGATCAAGGACGTATCTCTTCTTTTGGCGGGGGTATTGCCTACGCGTGTTTTTCATCATCACGCTAGTCTGACGGTGAGTCGTGCACGCTATTTTTCCCACTGCGGGTGCTCCTGTGTATCGCGTACCCGTTTTGGAGGTCATAGTAGCCTGCGTGTCCCACGCGTATGTGTTTTTCGTGTCCCTGGGTGCCACCGCGTACTGCGGGAGGTTAATTCCACACACGTGGGCTACCGTGGGTTGTGTGCATGGTTTTACTGCAGTTTTGGGGTGCCTGAGCGTTGCGTGACCAGTCACTTTATCACTGGGGTCACATACAGCCTTGCAGGTGCAGGGGTGCTGTTAACATCTTGTATCCCACCCCCTTCACCCCAATTGCCCAGGACAATTGTCGTGTACACCTCCCATTGGCACTACTACATCTGTGCCGGCACTACTCCATCTGTGCCATGGCTGGGAGGCCACAAAAGGTGAGGGATGCCTCAGCTGGGTGTACTCCACGTGGCTGGTGTGGTCAGGGATGTGGTCGGGGTTACCAGGGAGTAGGGGGACTCCTGGGTGTCTAGGGTGGCTGCAGAGGGGGAAGAGGCAGGGGTGCGCCAGCTCGGCACGATGTTGTGCCATGTGTTGGTACAGTCATGCCGCCACCCCCTGCGGCTCTGGGAGATGCAGTTCTTGCATCTGGCACTGGCGCCCATGTGACCCGGCAGTCCGTTTCATCGACTGCCACGGGCCCAAGGGTAGTGGTAGCTGCAGGTGCAGCAGTGGACACCACCACCCAGGTTCAGGGTCTGCCAGCGCAGGCTGCATTGGCACTTGAAGAGTCCATGGAAGATTTCCAGGGGCAGTAATGTCATCTGCTGCCCCCGACCAGCCGGTTGTTGGCAAGTGCATGGGAAGATGTAGCCGACACCACCCCGGTTGTGAGTCTACCAACCAGGACAGTCCCGGTCAATGACCGTGGCACAGCAGATGTTGCTGCGCAGGGTCCATTCCAGGGCACCCAGCAGCCACTGACGCAAGTCAGGGCTTCCGTCCATGTTCAACCTACCACTCCCTCGGCTCTATTCCACCAGCGCCACTGCCCATACTGATCAGGGCGGCATTTGCCAGCCAGGGTCCAGACCAGCGTTCAAGAGGAGGAAAGTTGCAACTGCAGTAGAGGCTGGGACCCAAGACACAGCTACGGCCTCCAGCACGTCGAGGAATAAGCCTTTCTGCGTGCAGGAACTGGACTTCTTTGTGGACTACGTGTGGGAACACAACCGTGACATGCTAGTGGGGTCGAATTGTCAAACTACGGCTGCCCATTGTATGTCCCACTGGAAGCAAGTTGCAGATCGTGTGAGTGCATTCGGCCATGAGGTGCGCACAGCTCAAGAGTGCAAAAAGTGTTGGGATGACCTCAAACGCAGCACTAAGGCGAGGCGGACCTCTAATTACAACATGACTCTGGTGACTGGCAGTGGACCACCACCTGAGTAAGAAGACCTCACTCCGCACGAGTCAGTCGTTGCGGAGTTCATACCGACAGGAATGGTCGAAGGAGTGGGAGAGATGCTGGACTTTGATGCCCCGTCCAGTGAGTGTTGCCGTGTATTTGTCGAGGCCATGTGTGTTTTGCTTGTGCGATGTGTTGTGCTTGACTGCTACTACATGTCATGTGTACATGGTTCTCATGTGCAAGTCATGCAATGCTTCACTGATGCGTGCCTGCTGTGCAGGATAGTGGACATGTAGAGCAGACGGGGACTGTCCTCATCACCACACTTGCACCTTACTCACATGCTAGTCACCCGGCTGCCCCTCCGGTCCATGTTCCAGCTCACTGGCTCTTCTGCATGTAGCCTGGGGTGTCTTTCCTCTCAGCACTGGGACTATGTCATTTCATGACTGACGTGCATGTGTCCTCTGCCTGCATGCTCCCTTGCCCCTCCACCCCCCTCCACCACAATTTGACCATGGCACTGGTGTGCATCATGTTGTTGTACTGCCCTGGCCTGTTCAAGGCTCCTGTGTACATGCAAACTTCCACCAGCCAACCTGCCCGACACATGCAATGGGGTACATCCTCTGTCCTTGATACAGGGTGTCTCACTTAGACTGTGCAGATGGCAGATGCTCTGCAGGGACATGAGTGCCCATTCATTCTCCATGTGCATTCCATGCATGCCCCTATGTGTCCTTGACATGATGACCATAGTAGTACGTGTCCAGGCTGACCTACATTTCATGGCATTTGATTATCAATTCCATGCCCACTCTGGCTCAGGCCGGCATCACCCACAGGTTTAGGGTGTCACAGTCTGTGTGGGGCACAGGTCTCACCCTGTTTCTGGCCCACTGACTCTGTTCAACTGGTGTAGTGGTTTCTGCACACATGGGTGTACTACTGAGGGTTCAACATGTGTCCTGCATACTGTCCCATCATCATCTGCTGTGTTGACAGTTGACTCAGATGATGCAATTGACACTAGCCAACACTGTCTGGCAATACACAGGTCTCTGGTCACCCTTTCGCTGCCATGCAATGCCTCCCTGCATTTTCACTTAGGGGAGGTGGGGGGTTTGCCTGTAGCCATGCAACCAATTGCATGCACATTGCATGTGATGCCTGAACTTGCCCTTGCACTGCCTACACATGCATTGGTAGACTTCATAATGTACTTGTTCATGTAGATAGTGGGTCACGTACACATGTTCTGCACTGCATCAACCCACTTCTGAGCCGGGTTACACCCTTCTACATGACTACTCACTGATGCTATGTCAAGTCACCTGGCATGTATGGACTGTTTTTCATCCCTTCTCTGTCATGTATGCGATGGGCACAGGTGCATCCTGTGACACATGTACTCAGTGTTAGGACTACCTACTGGTTGTTTAGATGAGTTTATTGGTCAATGTGCGGCCTATTCCAACTGGCATAGGGCACTGATTGGATGTAGCCAGCCATTTGGGTTGTGATGACTGTGGAGCATCCTTCACGTGTGTAGGTGTGCACTTCCACATACATCAAAGCAAGAAGCGTTATAGCTGCTTGTTTTGGTGTATTGGATGCTGGTCATGTTCACAATACAGGTTTATGGGGGAATGGGTGTTTTTGAACGCTTTCACATGCACATATGCAAGCAGCTTCAACGTTGTGTGGTGCAACATTGCGAGTACTCACTCATGTGTTTGTGAAAGTGTCCATTTACACATGTGTCTTCCGCAGCTTAATTGTTGACAGAGTAATATGTGGTTGATAGACGTTTCTGCTGGTGAGATTTCTGCATTGCGCACGTTATGTGGAACTGGCATGATCCCAAAGTTTCACTGTTGAGCAGTATGTGTATGCCCAGGCCCACTTAGCAACTATGGTGGTTCCTGGGCGTGTAGATTTCCACAGGGAATGCTGTAAGAGGGCATATTCATAGCCCAATGTGGACAATCAGGACCTGAGGGGTGTTGTGGAGGCCTCATGTCCTGCAGCTCGGACAGTACAGGGCGTTGTGGTCCCTCATGCCTGGTTGCAGGCCCTTGCTTTGCTTGTGACATTCACTATTTCTACATGGCCCATGCCACCCGGTACGGGGCGAGCTGCAGATGGATGTAGCTATATTGATGATGATGCATGGCTACATGCATGTTACCTGTGTCATTGTGTGTTTGGATTCACTTGCAGCAGTGGTCAATTTGCAGTTCAGGCATGCTTATGGTGTGTTGTATCTCTTAGTTGCCATCTGTCTTTTCTGCTGTGACATGTGCCGGACAGAGGTGGTGTCTGATGGAGTTCATATGCTACATTTTGTAATAGTGTAGGCTTTGCTATTTACACACATCCATTTCTGCTTTTGGGATGTATTTGCATATCAAGGCCACTGGATGCATGGCATGTTCTCATTTGTGTGTGACATGTCTGCTTCATGTGTTGGCTGTGTATGTGATGTCTATGTGTGTGTGTTTCATGTGCTTCTGACATGTGTACTGATGTTAATCTTTTCTCCCCTTTCCAGATGATGACGCAATGGAGCCAGAGGATGGTGTTGTCATGCCAGACACAGGGTTGCTATCCCACCAGCAATCCAGCACAAGTGGGGGTCGTGGCATGGTAGACCACGAGAACCCACTTGTGTTGCAGACCATCTTGTCTAGGGTTAGCAATGAGTCTAGTTCGGATGATCACTCTGATGACAATGTCGAGGTGGATGTGCATCGGGTCCATTCGTCAGGGGTGAGTGATTCTGATGTGGATGCTCCTCTGTCCGTGACACCTGCACTGAGGGGCCAGACGGTGGTGGGACCTCCACCTGTGGTGGATCGGGACGCAGGGTCACCCTCCACTCAAGTTGCTGATGTGCCTGGGGCATCAGGTTGACAGAGGAATGTAGTCCTGCAGCCGCGGGCGGTGCCAACCCAACAAGGACGTCTGGTCCTTGGGCCCCGCAGGTGTCAAGCCAGGCAAAAGCGGTGGTCGCGCGTCACTGGGGTATACTGAATGGGAGCAAGCCATGGTTGCCAATTCAGAACACCAGGGGGCAGCAATTGATAACATCACTGAGAGCATGGAGCATGTGGCCCAATCCGTGCTACCCCCTGCTAGGCAGGTGGAACTCCAGCAGCGGGCGGCACAGTCCATGGCCGGCTCACTCAGGCTGGGCATGGCGGCCTCATACAGGGCACGCCGGGCTGAAATGGTGTCTTTGCATCAAGCAATTGCTGCTCACGCACAGGCACACATGGATGCCATGAGGGTTGAGTATGATTCCCTCAGATCTACTCTGGGTGTGCTCTTGATGTCCCAGAGGAAGCAGTCAGAGGAGAGGTTGGAGCAGCTAGAGAGTACCATCTCGGCTGAGCGACGTGCTTGCCAGGGAGGTATACCAGTTGTCCAGCCAGGCCATGCAGGAAGAACTCCGTGTTACACGTGCTACCTTGCAAGAGGAAGCACGCATATCACACAAGGTTCTACATGCTGACCTACGTGTCATCGCCGCACAGAACCAGGCTCACCCGTCCCGCAGACTTGCTGCCGACGAGGGGCAGGCTGTGCCTAGGCATGGTCAGGGTACTGTGCCACGTCAACCTTTTCAGCCAGAGGGTGATTCAGACGACGAGATATCTCCCACACAGGTCGAGCTGTGCAGGCGTTGAGCCCATGGAGGATTTTTTTTTGTCTCAACATCCTCGCATGTGGGTGTTAAGGTGCACCCTGTACCTCCCCCTCCTGGGTTACCCCCCCCCCCCAGGTCATATGTGGCCATTTTTGATTTTTCTTCTTAGTTTAGTTAGTTAATATGGTTTTTGATAGTTTAGTTAGGTAATGTAGGTTTTTTATAGTTAGTTTAATTAGTTAATATAGTTTAAAATTGCTTGCGGTAGATGTTCTCAGTGGCCCTAGGTGGACGTAGGGCCACATGGGTGCAATCTATGGCAACAAGCACTTTGGGGAAGTGTGCCACCCTGTTAAAGTTCTGGACCATGGCCTGCCTTTCTGCAGGTGTTCTGGGCATGGATATGTGCCTGCATACTGAGGGGCACGCAGTCATGATTGCCAACACCTGGTGTAGGCAGCGTGACTGTGTGGGCTGTGAGACACCCCAACTATGGCAGTTGTCCGCTGAAATGACCCAGTGGCCAAAAAATGCAGGACATTGAGCACCTTTTCCAAGGGGCTCAATGCTTGGGAGCACAAGGTGGGTGATGTGAGCTCATCCTCCCACTCAGTGACCAGCTCTAGGATGATATGAGGTGGAAACCTATACCTGCCATAGACCTGGTCATCAGGCATCCCAAAAAGGCTGGTCCTGGGCAAAAAAATGCCAGGCCTGGCTATTCTCCTCCTCTGGTGGTGTCCCACGATCAGTGCTGCGAGAAAGGGAGGGGAGGAACAAAACAAGCGACTATCGTACTAGGCCTGATGACATTTCAGATAGTGCTGGGGGGGAACAAGTAAGGGAAGGCGGGAGGAGATAGACGAGGTTGCTATCATACTAGGTCCACGGACAATTCTGATAGAGTAAGTGCATAGAAGAAAGTAAGGGGAGGAGGGGAGGAGTTTAGGACAAGGGAGAAAGGGAGAGGAGGAGAGAACAGAGAGTAAGTGATGAAGGTCATACAAGGGCCATGAGTGGCATGTATGTTCAACAATCAATCCCTACAGCAATGCCTTTGGTACAGGTGAACACGTTTGCAATGCAATCCCTGCATATGCACATCATGCCACAATGCTGGGTCATAAGTTCATGACCATGCATACTTGGACTGTGAACCAGCACCCCATCAAATTCCTATCACATTACACATGTTGCAACAGAGCCATCCTGCCACATCTGGGTGTGCGATGCAGCTGCCATGTCTGACGTTATCAGACAGATGACATGGGTGTGGCGAAGTGTGCATGTATCCAGTTCACAGGCAGGCCAATATCTGTGCAACTGCACAGCACAATGATGGAAGTGACAAGGTATGTGCCTGTCAAGTATTAACTGACGAACCTATGCAAGCTTTGTAAGTTGGTTGATATTTTTGAACTACCATGCACATACATAGAATGGAATGCAGTCAGGCAGACTCATTGACATGCATGCTGGCCATGACCTTCCACATGGGCGCTCTATGACCATGTGATTGTCATATTGCATGGATGGCAACCTCTGCATGACAAACCACCATCAGATATTATTCACCATGTAGTGAATGGCATAACCTCTACTACATTAATTTGTCATACACCAGCATCATGCCTGCAACTGGGGACTGTGGTATGTGGGCACTTATGCACTTTCACTCTGGGAACACCACAAGGCGTGGTGACAAACAGCTCAGATATGCAGCATGATAAGGCATCCCATAGGGGCAGTTGACAAATGGAACATGCAACTCTGCATGAGATGATGTGATTGATCAACATCGATCACATCTACCTATCTAGCAATACAGATTGTCACGCCACAAGAATGTAGCAGACAACTGTACATGTAGGTGTCTCATTACCTGCCGATGCAACAGGGGAGTACCCTCTGGGTGATCTGTACTATCACATGGACATGTGCCACACATGTCCACTAAAAAGGATATTTCCAGAATGATGGCCATGTGGCATGTGTCCAAACGTCGGCAAACATGCATTAACCAGGGATGCCATACAACTGCAGCCATATGTACCACTAGTCAGATATGGTGGGTCATGCATGATTGGCAAAACATACGATGCACAATAATGGCCACTCACCAGATGTGTCCTCATAGTTCTCCAGGCCTCCCACGCCATGCACCTGTTCCAGGAGGATGAATTGGCTTGGGCCTCTTCATGCAGTGGCAGCTTCTCCCCCTCTGGTGGTCCCCCTCCAGTTGCCAGTGCAGAGGCCAGGTTGACACTGAGCTTGTGTTTGGTGCGACGTGTGTGATCATTCCAGTGCTTCTGAACCTGTTCAGCATTGCGCATCTCTACACCTAAGGCATTGATGTGGTCCGTGACACGCTGCCAATGCACCATCCATTGTACGGGTGCATGAGTGCTCCCCGCATACAGGCACATGTCACGATTGTGATTGGTCACGTAGTCAATGAGGATCTGGAGCTCCTCATCACTTGAACGCTTCTTCCTCTGCAGGCCAGTGTCCTGTCCCGTGTCTTGGGGTGGAGACTCTACCTGCTGTGCACGGCGTACCTTCTTGGCCCGAGTGGCATGAGGTGTTGGTGCTGCCCCTGTCTGGCTCCGGCCAAGTCGGCGGCCAGGTGCCGCGACACCTGTGTACTTGGGCTGGCCACGTCTTCCTGGGGCTGGGGCAGATGTCACCACACCATGTCCCCGATCGCCCGAGGCTGGGGCAGATGTGTCCTCACCACATCCCCCACCTGTTCCTGTCTGGTCCCTTTCCCTCTTGGGGCCTTTCTACTCATGTCACAGGAGTAAGGGATGAATGGAAGGCACACCAAGTTATTGTCCTGGGCAATATGAGTAAGGGAACCGTCTATGTGATGTACGACCTAGATGTGTGGTCCAGCAAAGCTCAAATGTGCCCCAAAATGGAAGAACTATGGGACGCAATACGCAGAGGCACCCAGGAACTAAAGAATTGCATACACAATATCCAGAATGCTTCCATAAAGTCAAAAAAGCAGTACACGATACACAGTGGCACTCATAGATTCAAAAATTGCATACGCAACACACTGTATGCCTCACAAAGTTCACAAAACATGCGCAAATGTGCTGAGGCCAATCCCGTCCAAACAAATGCGGTACACGGTACGTGACGGAAAGGATTTCGTAGCCCCCCAAAATGCATCTGCAAAACTCACCAGGATCGTAACCTTCACACGCACAACCAGTGATGCACGTTGCGTGCCTTATAGCACCCCGCCAATTCCGTGACCCACATATGTGTGCCATGTAGGTGTGCTGCATCACCGCGTGCAGGATGAAACTTATGTGTTATGATATGATATTTAATTTGTATTGTGGTCATACAAAAGTGTTAAGGTCCTTTACTCTGTTATCGGCTGTTGTGGATGCAAGATGCACACCACTGTTCCTCTAGCCTAAGTACTGCTTTATTTGCCTCCTCCAGCCCTGCTTTGCGTCACTCACTCCTATACTGCTGCTGCCTGCTCGAGGGTGAGTGCCTGCCTGCAACCAGCACTGTCTTGGTGTGCCGGCTGTGCCACTTTTGCCTGGACTCCTGTGTTGGGCCTGCAACCACCTCTTCTGTACTTGCCGGGACTTCCACCTCTGCCAACACCACTGAACCTCCACAGCACTTGCTCAAAACCCAGGAAGCCCATGCCTGCTTCAGGGGTTCCATGTCTGCCCCATCTACATCATCTGAGGAGTGCAGCACCCCCACTTCGAGGCATAGGCTGCCAACTTCACCTCCACCAAAGCTGGCATCCTGGTAGTTCGGGTCATGGGTGCCTATGATGCCTTCTTCAACCCAGCTACGCAGCTGGGCAATGATGCAAGGCTGAGAATGTGGGACGAGATCATGGCTGCCATCAACACAGAGGCGGTGGCAGTCCACCCCAGGAACACTGTCTGGAAATGTTGGGATGACCTCAAGATGCGTAGCCATTCCAAAGTGGTGGCAACACGGAACACACTGTGAAGGTGTATCATGCTGGCTGCCACCGGTTCACCCAGATAGAGCTGGCGGTACTTGAGAGGTTCTATCCAGACCTCCACTCCCAGTTTTTGGCCTGGAGTAGTCATCTGGATGCCGCTGGTGAGTACCCATGTGGGTCAATGCTCTACGGAATATGTGTGGCATGCATGTTTGCAGATGCCACATCCTGTTTGTGGCTTGTGTGTGGTGTGAGATGCAGCTGATGGTTGCCTTATGCCAATGCAAGCCTTTTGTGGTGTCAGACATTGTATACTGGCATTTGCGTGAGTATTGGCAGATTGTACATTAATGGCTTGTTGTACCTGGGCATGTGCAGTGTGTGAGCATGGAGCAAGTGCTTGGACATGACATGTGTGGACATGCTATGTTGTGGGCATGTGAGTGACGTGCATGATGTACGAGTCCATGGGTGGCACACCTAATGGTGCATCCATGCAGGCACATCTGCTGAGAGTGGCACGTGCACATTGATGCCTGCATATGTGGAGTTGATGCATTGACGTCTCCTGGACAGGGATGTGACCTCTCATATCACTGCATTTGTAACGCAAGTGTATGTGTGTACATACAATATTTGTATGCTTGGCCACCTGCCCTGTGCAATTTGTTCACAGATATCTGTGCCGGTACATGTTGCTTGCTTGCAGGTCATGCTGTTGTATGTGCACATTGTTGACTGTGTTTGTGTGGGCAGGTGCCCTGGTAATGTTCACGTGCATATGGCTGCATGTCATTCTTGTGTTTATTGTTCATTGGTATGGTGGCGTTGCCTGTTTTTGGTGATGTGTTTTTGGCCACTGTACAATGTGGTTTGTTGCCATGTGTCATGACTGTGATTGGGCCTTCACACTACACTAATACAGCATTTGCATTGCAGTTTGCCTGGGCACGTACATGTGTGTGTTCATTGTGTGTGTGTCAGTTCATGGTTGGTACATGCTGCATGATTTGGCATGTTTTTGTGTATGGCACACATACATTGAAAGCGGTTACTGATGTCAATGCTTTTTTGTCCCAATTTTCAACAGTTGCTGCAGCTTGTGAAGAGGGCAGAGGCATAAGGGCAGGGACAGAACCACCAGACCTAAGCAAACACCCTAGCCAGCCCGATTTGAGTCCACATCCTCTGAGGGTGTGTTGGCTGGGGGAGCGCAAGTTCCATCGGGTACGTCCCAGGAGGTTGTTGTGGTGAGGGACTCCTCAGTGGCTGTGGGCCAGGGTGCAGAAATGGAGGGACCATCCATGGAGAACAGCTCTCTGGAGTCATCCGGGGAGATGGAGGGGTGCTGGAGGAGGAGGCAGGTGAGGGCCAGCTCACAGCGTTGGGTGGGGACATCCAGGAGGGTGTTCAGGCTGAACCCCTGGGCCAGGGACAGAAGTATGTGCAGTGCACCGTGGAGGGAGCTGCCCAACCTCCTGTCTCTGCCCCATCTGATGCAGCAATGACCACCGTCGTGGATACCTCCAGCCAGACCGCAGCCTCCCTTGCGGCCACAGGCATCAACCCTGAGATGCTGCACACCCTGCTGGCTGGGATTGCATGGCGGATGGCCTCCATTTGTGATGATGTGAGAGCTTTGCGTTCCGAGCTCTCATAGCATCACAAATCGATGACCCTCTTCCAGGTGCAGCTGGCACGTAAGCTGCTCTCGAGTGGTCTCTGTGAACTGGCACATTCAGTTGACCCCTCCTCCACTTCCTTGTCTGTGCCCCAGTCATCCTCCAGGGTGCCTTCCTTGCCAGTTTCCATCATGGCCCACTCTACTCCAATCAGACCCACACCGCCCAGTCTGGTGGTCAGCATGTCCCTGCCTCAGATGTAAGTCCCGGCAAGTGCAGATGTGGTGGTCCCACAGGAAAAGGCACCTGTGGGACAGCTGGCACATCAGGACAGTGCTGTAACTGTACCCTCACCCCCGTGGTACAACATTCAGATGGCGGGGTACTTGCGCAGTGTATGCTTGGCCAGGCAGCGGCATTATATGAGTGGCCAGGGGCAATCCTCGCAGGGCCTATCAACATCGAGGAGGCAAGCAGGGCATTGTGGAGGACAATGAATGTGACTCTGCCCTGGAGGATGTCATGAGAGACTATTGAGCCCGCTGCCTATGTATATAGTTCATTGTGTTGTTTTTTGGACTTTCGTACATTTTTACCCTTGGACTTTTCCACATCCACATGGTTTGTTATCATAGTGTACATATTGCTAATACAGTTTTCTCTTTGTTCATCACACAGTTGTTGTCTGTTTGTTCATCTGCTGCATTTAGTTTAGTTTAATTTCCTCATGCATTTGCTCTGTGACTGTCACATGGGTTTTGGGCCTAACTGTGGATGTGTGTCATACACTCATCAATTGTGCAGTTGGGGTGGTTGCCTCCTTGCCATGGCCACCCACCTACACACATCAGGTACCAGCCAGTGGGTGCTCTCATGTCATACTGCAAATCTGCCACTGGAGTCTTCATCATCACATGCAAGTGAGTTTATATCTGGCTGTACACATCATCCATCTGCTTGGCTCACACACTCTCAGACTTCCTTCACAACACCCCGACACATGGCTGTTCAACTTTTGTTGGTTACAGGGCCTTGTAACGCTATGCTTGCCTGCCTGGTCCCTTCATTCATTCATTCATTCATTCATTCATTGTTGCTTACTACTATGCAATCACATTACATGTGATCTATCAGTGATGTCTTGGACTTGTGTCCTCCTCGGTCATTCACCTACGGCACTTTGGGTCATTGCAATGGCACATGGGCACAATGATACGTCACATTGAATTCCATTGCTTTACTGTGTCACATGTACATGGTGCTTTCACTGTGTCGCTGGTGCTACATTCTGCTGTCTTGTTGATGTACCACTCGTGATGTACCAGGGAGACAGGTGATGAGCTACAGACATGGATTCTGCATCAGTGCCCCCAGTTGTTATGTCTATGGGTGGGTATGTGGCCAGTCTGCTTCATGTTGGTGGCAGGCCAGTGGAGTTGAGGTAAGTTGTTGTTGGATTGGTAGGGGGGTTATGTGGCAGGGCCAGGCTGGGGTTTCATCAGAGGTGAGGGGAGCTGGTTGGTGGTGTGTGCACCTGTGGGTCTTAATAAGGCCCTTAATAAGGGCATGGCTGCCTCCATACTCGTAATGAGGCCCATGGGCCTCATTACAAGTCGGGCGGTCCAGTAAAAAAGTGGCAGCAATACAGGATACCGCCAATTTTACCGGACTGGCAAACTACGCGTTAGGCAGAGCCCCCCGAAGGCGGGAAATCCCCCAATGGCAACAGACGTATGGTAAGTAAGGCGCCGGACAAATCGGCACGGATGTGCACCTGCCAGGCCTCAAAGAATTGGCAGGAACACCACCACTACAGCAACACCGCCTCATCACGAGCCTACCCTTTCTGGGAATACCGGCCAAAAAATGGCAGTAACACAGGCAAACGCTAGGTGGCACAACCCTCACTTGAAAGCAGGCGGTAAACAGCAGAAAATGCATACAGGTGTGGGGAATGAGGTCACATGTGCACCCAATGCATCCAGGTGCACCCAATGCAGCCTGGAGGAGGTGAAAAAGGCCACACCTTCAACATACACACTTCCAAATACCACCATGCTGCCACTGGCTGCAGTCAGCATTGACCTGCAGCTGCTCCAAGCCAACATAGTGCTGCAACGGCTGGAAGACCAACAGAGGGCCCAAGAGGCACTGGACTGGAAGGTGAAGATGAGGAATCAGAGGAGGAGGAGGCGCCATGCAAGGCATGCACCCATATCCCGTGTACGGATCAAGCCATGGACCCTCAGTGACATGCAAATACTAACCCTGTACCGCCTGGACAGGGAGAGCATAGCATATGCCCTCAGCAGGATCCTGGGAGACATTGAAAGCAGGACTGGGCTCCGCACAGCCATACCACACCTTGTGAAGGTACTGTTGGTCCTGCATTTCCAGCATACTGTAAGTCACCTGCGCGGATTAGAGAAGCCAACATTTTCCAAAGTATTGGTGGAGGTGCTGGATGCACTCCTGCTGCATGTGGTACAGCACATTGCACTCCCAAACACCCTGGCACAGGTGAATGCCACTAAGGCAAGGTTCTACGCCATGGCAGGCATGCCTAATGTGGTTGCAGCCCTGAACTGTACGCATGCTCAGCTGGTTGTACCCCATGCCGAGTAGGAAGTCTTTAGGAACTGGAAGCAGTACTACTAACTGAACGTCCAGGTCACCTGTGATGCCGAGCTCACTATCACCCACTGCTGTGCCCTGTTTTCAGGATCAACACATGATGCAATGGTATTGCACAACAGCACGCTGCCAGAGTACATGGAAAGGCACAGAGGACAACATACCTGGGCATTGGGTGAGTAGGAATCGCAGTACAATGAGACTGGATTTGGGGGAGGTAGACACAATGGCAATGAATGGCGTTGGGAAATCCCCCCTACACCAAACCCACGACCCTCGCACAATATCAGTGGCTGTATCCACTGTCATGTGACATGTCAAACAGTGAATGACCACACTGTGCTAACCATACAGCATACAGACACAAAGGACCACTTGTGCTAGAATGCAACAGTGCCAAACACACAAAGTGCATGGCACTTCATCATGCCCAGGCATGGGTGCATAGGTGAGTCAAGAACATGTGCATGGGAGCATCAAAATCCCACGATGAGCTCAACATCCACATGCCACAACACACCCCTGTACCAATGGGAATTTGCACATACAGCAGGGGCACCCATCACATGATGAAACAAGTGAATCAGGGTTGATTGATGGCACTGTATGTCAGCATGGGATGATGAGCCCTAGTCACACACAGTGCATGCACAATGACACGTACAAGCTAGAGCACCAAAGCATGGCGCAGCAAGCCCAACAAATGGGGCACACACTCTGTCATTCAGTGCAGGACATTTCCATTGAACAGAAGTGCACTAGATAGCAGATCAGTGCTGTGCGCCCACAATCATGTCCCCCTACTCATGTGGTGTGTGCGCATCATTGAGCATGCTCTCCCACCCCCCGTAGGCGCGTCCTCTCACTGGAATGGTATCCTACCCCTAACAGACAGGACCCTCAACTGATGTGTGGATGACCCAATACCCATCCTACCTCCCCTGACAATGACCCCTCTGCCACTGACACATGTGGCCTGCGGCCATATGGCACTCACAGGGCACCAGGCCCCTGCCTACTCTACACCACCACCCTCCCACCCCTTCCCACCTATGCCCCAGCATGCACCATACACAGTGCATGTGCACACCGCACTGGTGTCCACCCCAGGCTAGCACCCAGCCAGTGTACCCCG
The DNA here is from genome assembly GCF_040938575.1 of Ambystoma mexicanum. NCBI lineage: Eukaryota > Metazoa > Chordata > Amphibia > Caudata > Ambystomatidae > Ambystoma > Ambystoma mexicanum. The sequence goes on from NC_090927.1 coordinate 1,024,262,646, forward strand.
CCGTGGCATGCGGAGGGCACACATGTGGACATTGCGCGTGTAGAAGCTAGGATGGGTCGTATTACCCGTCAGGAGCTGATGCAGAACTTTTTCTGCTGCTGCCTGCCATTTACCTGGGCAATGCTGACTTCACTGTTCATTGAACACAATAAATGCATGCACACAATGATTGATGTCCATTCAAGGTTGCAAGTGTGAATTTTCTTTTTATGATGTGAAGTGCCATTCTGGGTATACATGTAGTGTACATCCCATTCCAATACCCGTCATCCCCACTCAAAATCCCCAAAACACCCTGCCCACTCAAAATCCACAAAACACTTTGCTCACTCAAAATCCCCAAAAACCAGGCCAAAATCCCCAACAGTATATATCAGTGTCACCACTATGTCCATGCATTGCTTCCAGCCACATTTGGCCTTGTGCTGAGGAGGAGGATGAACCTTCGCCTTGGTGTGCTTTTAAATGAGCTCTCAGTGGGCGTATTGCTGGTTGAGGGCTCAGAACCCTGGGCACGGATGTACTGTAATTTCAACTGCATGGCCTGTGATAGGGCCTCTGCTGCGGCAGATGAGGCATCTGTGTGCTTGTGCACCCTCTGCCTAAGTGTCACGATGGAAGATGTTGCATGTCCGAGGGCACATGCCATGCGGCGGGTGCTCCCCTGTATGATATTGCGGATTTTCACTCTCTGTGAGTTGCTCATCAGCCATTGTGTGTATGTCCACCTGTTGGCACTCAATCTGGTCCAGCCATGCCCTTATAGCACGCAGGTTACCACTTGGCAGTGGTCACGGGCTGTGTGGGTTTGGGGGTGTGGCTGGACTGAATCCAGGTGTGGTGTCCCCCTTATATTGTTTATACGACTCCATGGCCACTTCCTGTTCACCATTTGAGTCAGACTCTTCTGCAATCTCCACATGCGGCATCTGTCTGCGGCCATGGCGTGGGGGGTGCTGGTGTGTGCGCGGGCACTGCCCTGCATCACGCGTGCACAATCGCTGCCTGTGCTGTCATAAGGGACGACACCAGTGTGTGCAGGTGCCATAGGTGGCAGCTGGGCTGACACTACCAAAGGTGGTGGAGGCTGGGCTGACACTGCCTGTGGTGGTGGTTGCTGGGTGCCTGCAGCTGTTCCCACTGATGGCTGTGCTGGTACTGCCACACTGCCATGCTGCCTGCTGTGGCCTGCAGTGTGTCAGGCCTGCGCAGGTGTGATGCCTCTCCTGGTAGGTGCATGCGATAGTCCTACCTTGTCGCTGTTTGTGGAGTGGGTCGCTTTTGGGGAGACGACATGTACTGTCAGCTGTTTGCCACACATGTCCTTAGTCATGCATTATACACATCCCATAAAGCTTGGCAACCGTGTTGTTGGTGACATGTGTCTCACGTGTGTCGTGTTGCTTGGGTGGATTGCCTTGCAGGGGTGGAGTTCATGGATGGATGATATATGCAGGATCTGTGTAATGTGCATGCCTGTGTGTCTATCAGGTTGGTACAGCCATTGAAGGGTGGACAGTGCGTTGTATGCCATGGGTCATGCCACTTGGCCTGCCCATTGCTCTGCACCGTCATGGTGGAGGCATGCAAAAGGGTGGGGGGCTGCACTTGTGCATGCACTTGTACTTACTGCCTTCTCCTTGTGTCCCGCTCCAGCCTCGGCACCTCTGATGCCCTCAATACCCTCCATGTTGCAGTATGCTGCTCCGGCGCTCCTCCCACACCATGAGTCGTAGGGGCTCCACAGTGCCTCCGCCTGTGGCTGAGCACTCCCTCCTATGCTTTGCAATGGGCGAGTGCACATTGGACTTGAGGTCGTACCACCTCTTACGGCAATCCTTTCTCATCCAGGGATGGTCCCGACAGCTGTGATGTTGGCCACCACCTCACCCCATTTGGCGCTCTTCCATTGGCAGCTTGTCTTGCGCTGCCTTGCTCCAAACAGCTCCTCAGCATACTGCAGCACAGTATCCACCAGGGCTGTCAGTTCATCATCTGCAAACGAAAGTTTGCGTTGGCGTAGGTCCTTGCCTGGGATGCTGTGCTCCCGGGAAATGTTTTTTGTGGTGTTTCGGGTCCTGGATGGTTGTGGATTTTCTAGTGAATTGAGGTGGATTCTGGTTTTTGTAATGGCTGGTGACCTACTTCCGGTTTCCGCAGCATTTCGAGTTCCGGTGCCGGTATTGCTGGCATTTTTTGGCCGAACCGGTAGGGCGCCATTTCTTGTTTGCTAATTCCAGATGTCTTCTACATTCATCCGTTGATATCGGCAATCCGGTATTGCCACTTCCATCATGGGTTTGTGCGCGTGCCCATCTACTCGTAGTTCGGCGGGGTTTCCACCACATGCACAGCCAGAGATGCTAATTCCGGATTGCCAGTATTAACAGATTTTTACCGGATTACTCGAAATGGGGACCAATGTTTTTAAATAGACAATAAGGTCCTCATTTTGAGTTGAGCAGATTTTTTTCTCAGACGTACTACATGCCGTAATTACTGTTAATGCATGTAATAATTCTGAAAATCCGCTTTATTATAACATTACTGCCAGAATGTCAGTAACAGATGCAAATTTGTCGAAATAACGCATGCAGTATTTCCTAACATCCATAAACTTTTTTGCATTATTTAAATCGATGTCCACCTTCATTTTACTGTTCATACCATTACTGCAAACGTTTTTAAATGCACAAAAGGATACTGAACATTCAGACTCTTTTACCTATTACATGGCAAAGGTGATGAGAAAGTTGCCTGCTTTTACCCCCTTTGACTGCCCCCGGTGCGGAAACGCAGTACTGAAGAGAAGTACTTGCGCTTCCCTTCTCTGGCCGAATTTTTTTTTTAAACTGCAAGGGCCGTTTATGTTTACCTCCACCACTTGCGTGGAGGTACAAACTGGAGTTAAAAATGTGGTATTTGATTTCAGAATACACTGCTAATTAATGCATGAAGTAATCCCACCAAGCCCTTAATCAGGCACGCAGTAAAACCAGGCAGTGTTTTTGAATAACGCTTTCTACCATTGCCACCCTACTCATAATGAAACCCTAAGTACAATTTGTTTGAGTTTTACTGTGTGTGGGTCCAGCCTAGATTTTAACTAGGACAAGTGGTCTACGAAGCTGTTCTCTGAATTGTGGTCAGGACCGCCTCTCCGTTTGAGGACTCTCAAATGCCCTTCACCAAAGAAATAGGAACTCCGCGTGCAAGGCGTTTTTATGGACATAAGCTTGAAACTACAGTCCATGTATAAGAACAAGAGAGGTTGCGTGTATCATTCATTAAAGTGTCACACTCTGCAATGCCGGTCTAACAAGCATTGGCCATCTTGAAGAAAGTGCATGTCCCCAGAAGATTAATCTAAACCTTGCTTTTGATCAGAATATTTTTTTGATCACTGACAAATAGTTGGATATGTTCTAATCATCACGATTTCCTTTGATAGCCGTCTCTCGAGTTTCCACAGACACAGTTGAAGGACACCAGCACAGACTCCTTAATTCACTAGAAGCAGCCATCGTCCCCTTGAATTGCAAAGAGCCTCCTTAAATCCAATTAACCGAACATGAACTGTATGGAACTTTAATCTCAGTCAGTGCTCGTGATGTAACAAATGAAACACTGTTCATTCTCGACTGAACATTAGGGACAATGAAACAAAGGAATGCCATCACCTAATCACTGCACACATATTCCCAGCACAATCAGCCCAGGAACACAACATCTCAGAGGAAATAGAATGGAAATCTCATAATGAGCTTCCAACTTCCAATGGGAACAGCCCCTTGTATCTCACACAAAGAGACAGAAGTAAATCAACCAGTGATATAGAGCTGCACTTTTCCATATCTTCATCATAAAGAGATATCAGTGCTTAATGCTTTGCTAGAGACATTGCTTTCTCAATTTGCAATGCTAGTTGCCCGCCTGTTCCACATGTATTTAGTTTTGTCCACATCTGGCCTGGGCACATTGTTATCCAGCCATGTGGTACCTCTTCTCCCGATTCCTCATAAAGTTGCCAGTACATTATTATATTTTATTGTAAAACTGTATTATGTCTGACAAACGTTTTTGAGTTTTTCAATTACTTGTGCAGCGGCCATTTTGAGGGGTTCATTGACCCAGCACTGCCAAGTCTCTCCATATCTCAATTTCCTCTGTGCATTTAGCCACTCTTCAGATTCTTTTCAATGCTGCAAACTGCTCTTCTTTTCTGTTTTTTTCATATTCCAAGTGTCAAAAAATATTTTCATTGCAATCTTTTGCACATGTTTTTCAGTTGATCTCTGCAGTACCTGATTTTCTTATTCTCTGCTTCCTAACAAAGGTTTCTCTCTGACTTTGGCTTGCTTCTGTGAAAAAGTTCAGACAGCTTCATGATTCTGTTCACTCGAGGTGCAGTGGTCTGGGCATCTTTGGTATACTATCATCATCAACAACTCTGTGTCATTCTAAACCACCTGGACTAGTTGCGCAAAGTCCTGGCACGCACAGATAAGGGAGAAAAGTGTCAATGCCACTTGTTTGGCATTAATCTGGGCTATTGAGCTATAATTTTTATAAAAGGCCTCCTAAATATATATGTTGTAATATGTTGCTTCTTCACCAAAATCTCAAAATTTCAAAAAAGCATTATAGGTTGGAAAAAGACCATTGGGGATTGTCGCTGTCTCAATAATCTATGTTGACCAGACAGGGTTGTTTTGCTTTTGCGAAGACAATAACACTTGTAATGTCCAAAAACACTTATGTGGGTCCTTTTAGAGGGTCAGAACATGCAATGAGAATGATTGGCCCTTCTGCGTCTTTTGTTATGCACACCTTTGTTCTTGGTATCAGTCAGATCATGGGCAGAATTTCAGTTATGATATTATTCAGTACTAGCCCTGTATCTCGAGTGCACTTGAGTCTAGTCAACCATCTCCATTTTCTTGGTGCTACCTTTCAATAAACACAGGTACAATAGTATGTTATCTGCACATAGGTAAAACCCTTCTCCAACTGATCCGAGGTGGTTGTGAGGCAAGTGAACGTGCACATGAAATAGCACTCAGGAACATGAAGAAACCTACAATATGACACATTCTTTTAAGAACAGAGGTCTGCCACTTTTGTCACTCCAGATATTTTGGACTATGACTCCCATCAAAAATCCAAAACGACTATATTCCCACTCCCTGTATCTTGCCTTTAAAGTAAGGGGTCATATGTAACTGATGCCTGTGGGTGGGGGTTACTGGGAGAGAAGAGCATTGTGATAACCCAAGAAATCACTGGGGGTTGTTAAAATGTCATGATTGTTAATGTGCAAGAAATCCTCTGTGTGTGCTTGATGTACAGTCTCTAAATTTTACCTGTGCGTTGAGTATCTGTAGGTTCATTAGAAATAGTCAGTCAATTGGTGCAAGTCATTTGAAATTGTGATATTGTGCAGTGCCACAGCATGGGTGGCTGATGTTTTGGTTGTTATTATTATTTGTCAAACCTTAAATAAATATATATTCTTACTATATACCGGCCTGGTTCCTAGCTCATTGGTGGTAGAGATGGTATTTTCTGGGGTGGTGCGAAATAGGTTGGAGGTCTCACTAAAGTTGAATCTGTATAAGTGCTTTGGGTGCGCGCCTCCTTGCTTCGGGGGAAGGAACTCCCTGAGTTGAGAGTGACCGCCTAATAAATCACAACACAGCTAGGGGCTTGTGGCCAGGATTTGGTTGAGAGTCTTCACTTGTGACAGTGCAGTAGCAGCAGACTATTCATTTTGGTGTAATTGCATTGCAGTGGATGGAAAGCTGTGTTGCATTGTAAAGGTGACATTCAGACCTGCACCCTGTGTTCCAGGGCGGTCTATAGATTCAAAACAGTGTTGATTTTGAGTTGTCATTGTGAGTAGAAACTAAGCAGGAATGGGGTTGATAGTTCTGCTCTTGCATAGAGAGTATATAAGGTGCAGACCTCATTTCAGAATGAGAACCATAGAAATCAATATGGCCAGGAAGCACCTCCTATGCAAATTGTTTATTAAAGGTGAATGGGTAGAACAAGAACATGAAATGCGGCAAGCCAGAATGATGCAGGAGGTTACCTCTGCAAATGTTGACATGTGGCAGGATAATGGGCTGTTACCTCAAGCCCTGACAAACTTTAACATGACATAAACCAGCAAAGATGAGCAAAATATAATGGCTCAGCTCACAGCATACGTGTATTTCCATATGCGGATCATGGAAGAAAGACACCAGGATAGTTTGGCCTCTGTGCAAAGCCAGGCTGAGTTTTTGAATCAAGCCCAGAAAGACCTGAAAAATTAGAAGTGAAAGCGCAACTGAGCCAATACCTGGAGTTAAAATTAGGAAATATTATTGAACAGCTAAAAGATGAGTTGAAAACAGAGCAACAAGAAAATGGAGAGTGAGAGACTCTATTTTCTGCACTGTAAGGGGAGTATAAAGAATTTGTTGAAAATCTGAGTGCAAGTCAACACAAATTAAATGAGCAGGTTGTTCATAATAGAGCCTGCTTAGAGGACATTTTCACATTTCAATCGCAGGTAAAACAACTGAAAGCTGAAAACATCCAGTTAATTATTAAGGGGGTGGATTCTCAGGGTGAGTTCGATCAGATTCGCCAAGATCTGAACACCTTGAAACAGCAGAGAAGGCAGTTGAGGGAAAAAAATAACAAGTTAAGCCAAGAGACTAGGGCCCTGTTTCAGGAAGTGCATCAGTTAAGGATTGACGTGGAGAAAAGTGAGTCATGTTCTCAGTGACATACTGACAGTAGGTTACAATATGCACAACTAACGAAACGTACGAGGCAAGCAGAGACTTGACCTAGAGAAGGCAACACAGGCCAAAATTGCACAAAGGGAGGAGATTAGTCTCCTGAAAAAGAAACTCTCTAAATATGCGCAGACGAGTCAAGCCTCACAGAAGGAAAATGAGTCCCATTATGAAGAGAACAAGGGACTAAGAGACCTATTAATGTCACAAAATAAAGTGCATGAAGCCCCTCAAGCACTGGTGTCAGAATTGAAAACTCAGGCCTCTGCAGCACCCTCCAATTACAGAGTGATGACCTCATTACCAGGGACCTCAAGCCAACTCATCACCTCATATGTACACAGTGCAGATGACTTGATGCATACCAATTCCCAAGAACAGGGAAACATTAGCCAGCTGAACTCAACCAGGCTTAGTCCAACTGATCTAGAAGGCAAGTCCTTATCCGAAATCGATCAAGGTTACCAAGTAGAAGGGAAGGTGGCGGACCAGTGGCCTCTGGGAATTAAAAAATACCCTGCCATGTGCTTCTGACCAGAAGGGCTCCTATGATGAAAAGATCAGGGAGTTGGACTGGCAGAAAATGAAGTTACAAAGGGACCACCTGGTCCCTTTACAGAAAGAGAAGAACCAGGGTTTAGGCCTCAAAAGAGCATCTTAAAAACCTCAACACATCCAGGGAGGAAGATGAGTACTCTCTGGTCCGAAAAGGGGATTATAAGGGAAATGACCCTGAGAGCATACAGCACCACAGGAGAGAAGAGTCCAGATCTTGTAATTCTGACAGGTATCCCGGTCTCATAGAGGTAGGAATCACCTGAGCCGCCATGCCGTACAGCCTGCAGACGTCCGTCAAGCCTTGCTTGCTGAACTGCCTGCCGCCTGGTACCCACAGCTTTCTCCCACCACTAACTCTGTCTCATGGCTGCAAAGCACCCTGGAAACACCTCAATACTGTAGAGCACTAAGAACTTCTTCAGCACCAGGTACAAAGTGGTTTTGCCCCCCTGGTCCTTCTCTGAAGGCACCTAGAGACAGTTACAACCCTATGTGTACACATGATAGGACAATATCTCATTCTTGTTCTTAAGTTGATTAGGGGCCTAGAATTTTACACCTGCCCTCACCATCCAATACTAACCTCACAAATCCGTTCTCCAAAAAGATCCGAGATTAAGGTGGTATTAAGGAAAATGTGTTGTTCTAACCTACCTTATTTGGACATATAAGAGTGAATGTTTTTTTTACTGTTTTTTACTATGAATTGTTTTTGTACAAAATAACAATTAAAATATGTATTTTGATCATGGCAGAAGGTGCAGCTAATACCCCTTTATTCCTGTTCCTTTGTATGGTATGAAGATGGTCACAGCCTTATAGGTGCAAGGGAGGGTAGCTAGTGTGGAACCCTTTTAGATACCATTAATCTTTGGTCCTCACCCACTGAGCTCCCAAAAAAAGAGGACTAAAAAGCTTGTGTATATCACCTACATTCTACAATTCACATACTTCTCTGCTCTGAAAGGAGTGGCTTCAGACAGGACATTCACTGCCCTTTCCTACCAAGGAGGGGTGTTAGTACCAAGTCGACACATTGCATTACAAAGTGGTGTTACCATCGGGTCGCCATTGTCACTTCCTGCCTACCCTGAGGCCTGCTAATTAACATTCTTCAGTATTCGCCGCCACCAGCAGTGTTTGAAAATGGAGATGCAAATCCATGGGGCCTTGAAATTCTAATCAGGCTGCCCATGGCCAAAGGCTATTTATGTACCCATGGCTGTCAGGTGACAGCTACACATGACAAGGGAGGGCAGCGCTGGTAAGCTGTGTCCTCCCAGAGTACATGACTATTTTTCTGCTGTGCACTGAGCATGGAAAAATGTGTGTGGGAATGTCCCCATCATTCATTCTTTTAAACAAACAAAAGAAGCCCAGGCAAGCACTCTCTACCCATGTGGATGGTTGAATTCCTCAAATGCCCCTCAGCCTCAACATGTGAACCACCACCCTACTGAGGGTCTGGTTCATCATCAAGGCGAAAGTACCGGCTGAGGCCATCTGCATTTCCATGCTGGTAGCCTGGCTTGTGCTGGATGTCCATATCTAATCCCGGTAGGGGTATGGCTCACCACAAAAAAGCTTAGGATTCTCCGCTTGCATGGCCATTAAGCATCACATAGGCCTATGGTCCGCCTGGATCGTAAAGTGAGACCCAAAGATGTAGGGTTTCAGCTTCTTTATGGCTTACACGACCGCATACACCTCTTTTTCTACGACAGCCAAGTTCCTTTCCCTTTTTGTCAACCGCCTGCTATGTAGGCGACAGGTTGCTCTACCCCTTCAGAGTTCAGCTGCGCTAACACTGCTCCAAACCCAAAATCACAGGCGTCTGTCTGGATAATGATTTCCTGACCATAGTCTGGCACTTTCAGAACTGAGGCATTGAAAAATCCATCCTTTAAAGGAGGTTTGACAGCAGGGGCCCAAGTGACCTTCTTCAGCATCTTTTTGGATGTTACATCATTCAGGGGCATGGCAATGGTCCCACACCCTCTGATGAACGACCAGTAGTACCCAGTGAGACCTAGAAAGGCTCGCACCTCCGTCTGGGTGGTGGGGATATCCCAATCCTTTACAGCCTATACCTTTGCTTCAAGAGGTTGTTTCTTACCTCCACCGACCAGGTGGGCTAGGTAAGTCACGGTACCCTGCGCTATCTGGCACTTCGTGGCCTTGATAGTCAGGCCTGCATTCTGCAGTGCCTGAAGCACTTGTTTCAGGTGTGATAGATGATCCTCCCATGTATTTGTATTTGTATTTATTGAAGTTATATAGCCCTTCAATCCAAAATGCTTTACATAAGAACAGGCAAAATACAACAAGCATAAGATGGTTATTGAATCATAACACAAAAACACTTTAAAGAACAATTTACAGAATTGCAGAGATGAGGAGTGGGTAGGGAGGGGCAGGGTGAGCAAGGGAAGGAAGGAGTTAGTGGGGGTAGGAGCGGGAGAAGAGGGAATGTAAGAGTGAATGAGGAAGAGGAGAGGAAAGGAAAGAGTGGGATTATATGAGAGCAGGGGGTGGGGAGGAGGAGGTAGAAAGGGATGGGAAGAGCAGTGGTAGGAGGTGAGGAATGAAGGTGAGGGAGAAGGACGAGAAGAAATGAAGGGTGCTAGGGAGGTGAATGAAAGAGGTAAGATTTGAGAGAAGATCGAAAGGAAGGGAAGGAGGGGGAGGAGCGGATGTGACGGGGAGATGGTTCCAGTGGAAGGGGGCAAGGAGTTGGAAAGATCGGAAACAGGAGGGGGCACAGGGAGGTGGAGGAGGAGAGAGTAGGAAAAGATTAGCAGAATGGAGAGAACGAGAAGGGGTATAGTAAGTTAAAAGGGAGGAGAGATGGGGGAGGCAAGACCATAGAGGGATTTGAAGACAAGAGAGAGGAACTTGAATTTGAGATGGGAGTGAAATGGGAGCCAACCTAAAGAGGAGAGAGAAGAGGAGATGGAATCGAGAGGTGAGAGAAGGCAGAGAGAGCGGATGGCAGAGTGGTAGATGGATTTGAGCAGGGAGAGATGAGAGTAGGGGAGTCCAAAGAGAAGGGAGGAACAGTAGAAGTGTCTGGAGATGATGAAGGAGGTAACTAAAAGTTTAGTAGCATGAAAGGTAAGGAGGGGTCGAATTTTACGAATGTTGTAGAGGTGAAAGCGACAAGATTTGGCAGTAAGAGAAATATGGTGAGCTAGAGAGAGGAGAGAGTCAATATGGAGACCAAGGTTACAGGCATGGGGAGAGAAGGAGAGGTGGGAGGGGGGAAAGAGAATGGAAGCAGGAGGGGAGGGTGGAGGAAGAGAATTGGCAGGGAAGAAGAGGTTTCAGCTTTTTCAGTATTAAGAGTAAGGAAGTGAGAGGACATCCAGGATTTCATAGCAGAAAGGCAAGAAGATAGTTTATCATGAATGTCGGGAGAGAAAGAGGAAAAGGAGAGGAAAAGCTGGGTATCATCCGCAAAGAAATGGTGCAAGAATCCAAAGGAGGAGATGATAGGAGCTAAGAAGGAAGTGTAGAGAGAGAAGAGAAAGGGGCCTAAGACAGAACCTTGGGGAACTCCATGGCTAAGAGGAGGGGGAGGAAGAGTCACCCCAGGAGACTGAAAAAGAGCGGTTGGAGAGATAAGAGGAGAGCCAGTTAAGAACAGAGTCCTTGAAGCCAAATGAGGAGTGGGAGTTGAGAAGAAAGAAGAAGAGGACGGTCAACCGTATCAAAAGCGGTGGAAAGATCAAGGAAAATAAGAATGGAGGATTGTTTTGAGTAACGTGCAGAGAAGAGAGAGTTAAGAACAGAGGTGAGAGCAGTTTCAGTGGAGTGCAGTGGGCGGAAGCCTGATTTGGCAGCGGGAAGGAGGGAGCGGTTAGAGAAGAAAGAAGAGAGTTGAGAATAGACAATGCGTTCAAGAAGTTTGGAGAGGAAGGGTAGGAGAGAGATGGGGTGATAGTTGGAGGCAAGACTGGGATTAGCAGAAGGGTTTTTGAGAATAGGGATGATGGTCGCGTGTTTAAAACTGGTAGGGAAAGTGGAAGTTGAGAGACAGATGTTGAAGAAGGAGGTAAGGTTAGGAATCAAGAGGGGGTACATTTTAGGGATGAGGGAGGTAGGAATGGGGTCCACAGGGGAAGCAGTGGGATGAGTGCGGATGAGGAGGAGAGTAACATCAGAATGAGTGACGGGAGAGAAGGAGGACATAGAAAAGGTAGGGGGAGGAGAAGGGGAGGATGAGAGTAGGAGGGGGAAGAGAGAATGGTTTGACGAAGGTTGAGGACTTTGATAGAAAAGAAGGAGGCAAGATCAGTAGCAGAGAGAGAAGATGCAGTGGAGGGATCAGGAGTAGATGATGATAGAAGACGGGCTAAGGTTTGAAAAATGCGACGAGGGTGGGAGGATTGAGACTGGAGAAGGTCAGAGAAGTAGGTGCATTTAGCAGAATTGAGGCATGTGTCGTAGAGGGAATGATAGGAGAAGTAGGCAGATTGGTTAGCGGGGGTTGGGTGTTTGAGCCATAGACGCTCAAGGCGCCTAAGGGGGCGGCGCATGGAGGAGAGATGAGAAGAAAGCCAAGGTTAAGCAGCACGGTGAGAGGGAGAAAATGAGGCGAGTGGGTAGAGAAGATCGAGAGAAGAAGAGAGAGAAGAAGTTAAGATGGAGGAGGCCTCGGAGGCGGAGAGAGAGGAGAAGTGGGAAATGGGGGGAAGGAAAGGGGAGAGGGATGTAAGAAATAGAGAGGGGTTAAAGCCACGTAGATCGCGTCGGGAGAACGAAGAGGAGGAAGGAGGGGGAGGAGGAGAAGGGGAGGGAAGGGAGAGGGAAAAAGAAAGTAGAGAGTGATCAGACAAGTAGGTGGGAAGGGAGGATACAGGGGAGGCAATGAGAGAGGAAGTAAAGATGAGGTCAATGGTAGAGCCAGATTGGTGAGTAGGAGGGGAGGGGAGGGGAGAGAGGAGGTAGGAGTCAAGAATGGATAAGAGAGGAGAGGAGGGAGGGTTGGAAGAGAGCTGGAGATTAAAGTCACCAAGTACGAGTAAAGGAGTGGGACTGGGGGAAATGAGGCTCAGGAGATGGTCAATGTCCTCATAAAAGGAGCAGAGTGGCCCAGGGGGGCGGTAGATGATAAGGAATGAGATAGCATGAGAAGAGTTAAAGATTTTGAACATGTATTCAAAGGAAGGGAAGGAAGGAAGAGAAGTAGGGGAGGGAGAGAAAGAGAAGTGTGATCGAAAGAGAAGGTCAAGCCCGCCTACACGGCCAGAAGAACGGGGGACATGTTCAAAGGAGGAAGAGGAGGAGGTGAGGAAGGAAGGTACAGAGGTGTTGTGAGGAGGGATCCAGGTTTCAGTAATGCAGAGGAATTGGAGGTTAAGGCATAGGGAGAGGTCCAGGACAGCCGTGGTTTTATTACAGATCGATCTGGTGTTGCAGAGGGCGACATCAAAGGTATTGGTGGTGTTAGTAAGAGGGGGGTAGATAAGGTTAGGACATTGGGGAGAGGTATTGGGGGAGGGACTGAGTGGGTATGGGTAGAGAGGCGAGGATTGAGAGAGGAGATCGCCATTAGGAGGATGAAGAGTAGTTTGAAGGGGAAAGAGGTAAGGGAGAGGGGGGAGGGAAGGGGAAGGAGATGGACTTGAGAGAGGGAAGGAAGCATAACAGGGAGAGTGAAGAGAATTGGACAATGGGTCAAGAAACAGCAAAGGGAGAATGCTAGAGAAGGAGGGAGGTGGGTGGGGGAGAAGATGGGGAGCAGGGAGGAGGGGAAGGTAGGGGAGCAGTGCAAGCAGTAAAACTATGGGTTGGTGGCAGGGACACTCTGAAGTGGTCCGATTGTGTGGCTGAACACAGTAATGTCGTCTAAGTAGGCGACACTGACATTTTCCATCCCAGACAAAACCTGGTACCCATCCTCTGAAAAGTGGCTGGGGCATTCTTCAATCCGAAGGGCATCACAGTGAACTGATAATGTCCTTCCGGGTGGAGAATTCCAACCTCTCTTTCACTCCATCTGTCAAGCCGACATGCCAATACCCCGATGTGAGGTCAAAAGTACTCATGTAATTGGCAGCACCAAGCTTGTCAATGAGCTCATCTGTCCGAGGAATGGGGTTAGTATCTGTCTTCATGACAGAATTGAGCCCCCTGCAGTCCACACAAAAGCGAACTTCAGTCTTCCCGCGACTTGCCTTTTTAGAGACCAGTTCCAGTGGGCTAGCCCAGGGGCTGTGGGATGGCTCTATCACTCCTAGGGACAACATCTTGGAAACGTCCTCCTTGATGGTGTCCCTGACCTTATCGGACATCCAGTGAATTCTACTCTTCACCGGCTTACTGTCATCAGTGTACACATCATGGGTGCACCAATCTGTGGGACCTGGAGTCAGCGAAAGCAGACCGGCAAACTGTCCCAGTAAATGGTGACAGTCTGTCAGTTGCTGTTCTAACAGGTCTGTTGCAAGGTTGACACCTTCAACTGACCCATCTGTGGCTTCCATGTGCAGGAGGTCTGCGAGGGGATCGGTCTCCTCCTCAGTCTCTCCGTCAGTCACTAGGCCATGACCAAGTCATCCCGGCTATAATGGGGTTTTAGCCGGTTGATGAGAATGACCCTGCATATCTGTTTAGGTTCTTTCACGTCAATGAAATAATTCACCTAACTGACCTTTTACCGCACACAGTAAAGCCCAGTCCACTTGCCCTGAAGGGCACTGGGTTTGACATGCTCCATAATCCACACCCACTGGCCTGGAGAATAGACTGTCAATGTGCCCTTTTGATGGTGCCCGGGCTTCATCAGCTCCTGACTGGCCTTTAGATTCTTTGTTGACTGTTCCATGTACTTTGCCATTCTAAACCAAAGGCTGAGTACATCGACCACCACATCTCGTGACAGGGATGAGAGTTTGCTTTCCCATCCCTCCTCCACTAGACTGAGGGGACCTCGTACAGGGTGTCCCAACAGAAGCTGAAAGGGGCTAAACCCGACTCTGTTCTTTGGCACCTCCCTGTTTGAACAGAAGGCATTGCAGGAGAATATCCCATTTTCTCCTCAGGTGCTCTTCCAGGCCACCTATCATGCCTTTCATGGTCTTGTTGAACTGCTCAACAAGCCCATTGGTTTGTGGATGAAAGGAGGTAGAGAACGGTAGGTGACTCCACACTCTTCCCACATAGCCTGCTGATATGAAGTTTGATCCCCTATGGGTTGGTGGCAGGGACACTCTGAAGTGGTCCGAAACTACTTCCTTGAGGAATCCAACATGGCAGAATATCCCAATAAGAGCCTTCCCAACCATGGGGCTTTGATGCTCCTCAGAGAGGCAGCCTCAGGTTATCTCGTGGCGTGGTCCAAGATATATCGGTTCTCTGAGCTGGTTTGAGGATCCAAAGGACCCACAATATCCATGCAAATTCTCTCAAAAGGCCGGCCAACCATTGGTAGTGCTATTAAGGGGGCCTTTGTGGCACCACCTGACTTCCCAGAAGCTTGATAAGTCGGGCAGGACAGGAATAATTTCTTAACTTTTTTGCCAAACTGTGGACAGTAAAAGTTCACAGACAACCGGTCCGATGTCTAAGTCACTCCCAAGTGATCCGTCAAAGGAATTTGGTGAGCCAAATCCAAAAGGAACTTTCTGTGTCATTGGGGAACCGCCAACCTTCTGTTGTCCTCATCCTCAGAATCCCTTGGCTCACTGTACATGAATCCATCCTCCAGTACACTGTGGACCATCCAGGCGCCTTGACCTTAGCCTGCTACTCTGCCTGCTTCCGCAGCTGACAGAGTGGGAAACTATTTCTGGGATGTGAAGAAGTCAGTCTGATCTGGGCCCCAAGCTGATGTGAACTCATCCAGCTTGGGCAGACCCTTCAGATCTGCGACCACCTGGTCCTCCACCTCAGGTTACTGCACTGCGCCAGGCAACTCTGAAGTCACGGGGTACCCTGCTACCAAAGTAGGGTCCTCCGTGGCTACTAAACCCTCTCAGCAGGAGCAGGGGACTCAGTAATCTGCGGAACTGGACTAGGGGCTACCGGCCATGCCGGTCCTTCTAACAAGTCCTCTGGAAGCACTCCAGGCCCAAAGGCTTTCAGAGCATTCAATCTGGCATTCTTTTTTGCTCTCGATCGTGTAGCTGCTGCAAATATTTTGGGATCAGGAAGATCATTACCCAACAGACATGGGACAGAGATTGAGTCTTTCACCACTGCACGGCATTAGGTCGTTACACCTCGCCAGCTGTACTCTACGATCGCCAAGGGGCACTTACTTTTACCATCAAATCCACTTACGCACAACTCAGGCCCATCAATATACTGGCCTGGCTATACCCACTGCCGGGTGACAGAGGTGACGCTAGCCGCGGTGTCTCGGACGGCAGGAGTTTTGTGTCCATTGATGTACACATGCTCTAGATAGAGTTGAGTATTATTGGGAACTGGGGTCTCTTCTGGAGATCCAGTACCGTTCCCAGTCAGTGTCACCAATCCACATTCGGCCACTCCCTGGCCTAGTGGTAAATACTCCTCTGAGAGGCCAACTCTAATGGGAGCCTCCTCCATGAGTCCAACATTCACTATGGCTTGCTTGGGTAAGCCCTTGCAAGAAGGATCCCCTTTCCTATGGCCCAGCTCCTTGCACACAAAACAACCTTTGGGTGGTGAGAACGCAGGTGTCCCAGTGTTAGGGGTGCCCACGCTCTTCTTTTCGTGTGCATGGCTGAACTAGAGATTCCCTTCGCACTTTTGGGGACCTGACTTTGAAGAGGATTGGGTTGGACCTCTCATCTCGTGAACATCTCATGAACATCCTTCCACACCTGCCCTGGAACTGGAGTTCAAGGTCTGGTTTAGATGTCCCATCATGTCTGATGGATGATAGTGATGGATTGCACTTCTGAAACTGTGGGTCGAGAGGAAGATGACCCCATTAAAAGTGTTATCGAAACCGGTCGACCCCATTTTTGTTGTGATGATATCCTTCAAAACTGTGCAGATACAGTATATGTCAACTGACCATATATGTCCATTGTTTTGCCGACACAGTAATGATGATATGTACTTGATCGAGTCTCTTACATGGGAAGTAGATTGGAGCTGAAATATTGAACAGCCAGTGAAACAGTAAACCCATTTTATTATTTGGAAACTTTTAACGCACCTTTTTAATTTACATCCCATTCCTTGCACTCTGTCCACACACTTCATTGGGGTGAATAAAGAATGGTGCATAGCCAAAGGAAATATTACTCTGTCAAATGTCCAGACTGTGAAAAAGTCAGGGTCAGGCTCAACTCTTTTTAAATATGTTATGATCTACACATTGTAGAGATAGGGATAGCCCCTCTCTTCTTTTCCTTTAGATAGGCGGCGTACCATCATTGACCTAGGGACAGCTCTACCATAGAGTGTGCTTCTGACTAGAGATAGTGTTAGTGGACACATTCATTGTTCGTTTAAAACCATCAAAAAGGCCTTCGACCAACTAAATTCAGGAAGGGGGAGAGTCACCAAATTCCCCTCAAACCTTGTCCCGGACAACCCCAAAAATTTGATGGGAATAATATTTCTGTTGAACGGACTTCAGATTTGGAAATAAAAATTGGGCGACATAGGGTAAAATACCCAGTGATAGTTGTGACTCCAGAGGGCACACCTTTTCTCTTGGGGAATGACCTCTTTCGGAGGTTATCACCCCCGATTGACTGCGTGAACAAGGTCCTCTGGGCCCAGACTAGGCAGCCAATTAAATTAAAACAGAGCACACATTATGTGAGTTTGAATGGCTCATGCCACATGATTAAACAATGGTCTGACGAAATAGAATTCCATTTTAGGAACAATCAAGTTCCATACATCACCGTCATCTCTCTAGGAGAACAAACTGGTGATGGGAACCCTTCTCCATTCTTGAAAATCAACCTCCCTCCCAGTTTTAAGTGGCATAACACGCTGGAGGGAAATACTCTGAAGTTTTAAACCAATCCACAATCAGAGGAAAATCCAAATCCCATGACAAAAGATGATAAAAAGCCAGCTCAAAGTTTGACAGACATCCAGATAACAGGTGAACAGCTGTTTTACCACATTCAGATAAATGAGGGGGAGGGGTCTGTTTTCGCCAGAGTATGCCTGAATAACAGAAGAAGCTTCATCAACAAAACATTATTCAGGAAACTCCCAAAAGATCAGACCATTCCCACATTTAAATTGATTGACAAGTGGGAAATGGGCCTGGAAACTCCAAATGCTCAAAATCTCCATTGGCGACAAAAACATAGAACATAATTGTTGGGTTGTGAGAGATGTCACCTCTGCCTTTTACTTAGGCAGTGACATTATCAATCAGTTTGCAATTAATTTGGACCTAATTAATAACAAAGCCTGATCCCGCCTGGGGGATAACCCTGTGGGCTTTGACAACACATTGCTGCCGTATGCCGTTGAAGTTCAAGTGAGAGAAGAGGTTACCATCCCAGGACAGGTTTGACAATTTACAATTCCCCTAAAAATTAAGCAAGGACAGAACTTCAAAAACAAGTCATCTCCAAGAACAAGGTTTGTATTTACATCCGACAACGGTAGTTGACCTAGAACCCGACACCATTTGAATACTGGTGGATAACAGCGGCCCTGGAAGTATCACTTTGGCCGCAGACACCTTTATTGGAATTCTCGGTTTATGTGCAACATTATTCTATTGATTTAGGTAATGAGATTCTTGGAAAAATCTCGAATGAGTGCTACAAGTTTAACGACAGTATCCCTCTGGAAAAGATTTTCACCAGGCAAGGGGGGAATTTCTTGGTGTACTCTTCCTGCCCGTATGGGGTGGAAGAGGTGACCTATGACATGAGGTGGTATTCTGAGTCAGCAGTGACTACCTCCTATCCTTGGAACCTCCTGTCCAGGCCAACACCATCACAAGAAATCCTTCCACTCAACTGAAGGTTACCACCGAAATTGCCAAGCCTGAGCTCTTTCCAGCATTTAAGCAGATGGTCGAAGAATGAATCAATCACGCTGATGCCTGTGAGACTGAGGAGAAAAACCAGAAGCTGAAACAGGTGTTTCTGGATTTTCAGGATATCTTTGCAGTGAATTAATTTGACCGTGGATGCACAGAGATACATTCAACCACCATACCCAACCCATGGACCCTGAGGTGGCTCCAGTATTTGTGAAGCAATACCGGTTACCTCTCGCGTCCATGGAGTCACTCACAGAGATTATCACAAATTTAGAATCCCGTGGGATAATTTATCCAATTCACAGTACCTTTGACAACTCGGTACTGGGGATACTCAAATCCAATGGCCAATGGAGACTTTGCGCAGACCTAAGGGAGTTAAATAAATGGGTCCACTTGTCAAGATGGCCCCTTCCCTATATCGATCAGGGACTGGCCCAGATCCAAGGGTCAAAGGTGTATACTGCATTGACTTGACCAACGGTTACTGGGCAGTTACTCGACAGTACCCAGTATAAGCTTGCCTTTAACTTCGGGGGTCAGCAATACACGTGGACCTGAACCCCCATAAACTCCGGCACAAATTTAACATCTTCCTACATAAGGCCATGCCCGATTTGGGCAAAAGGGAAACCTGACCTATGTAGATGATTTTATTTATTTATTTATTTTGCAATTTGTATCGTGCACCCAACCCAGAGGCATCTAGGCGCTGTTCTTTCAGAGGAAGACAATGATTAGTACAGAAGTTGCATAGTAAACATATGCATGACAGATAATATGATAATACGAGTTAGGCTATAACGTAATCTATAAAATGGGGTTTTACTGGTGTAGCTAGCTTACTAACTTGTGAGCCTGACTTAAATAAATCAAGTCTTAATCATGAGCTCAACTGTGGAGGAACATATAGCTAAAATACGCTATGTTCAGACCCAGTGGCAGAAAGCCGGAGCAAAACTGTCCTTTCAGAAGGCACAGTGGTGTAAGACCCGCATTAACTTCTTAGGGCACAAAATCACTACTGAGGGTCTCTGTGTCCAGGCAAAAAAGGTGGAAGGATTATTGAAATTGAAAAACCCTACTACCCTGCGAAAACTAACAAGCCTTCTTGGATTCACTAATTATAGCAGAACGTTCATTGAAGACTAGCGTAGGTCACTCGACCCTTGGTCCATTTTTTAAAGGTCAAGAGGGAGTGTTGTCCGGAACAATCTAAGGCAGTAAAACAACTAAAGAGAAGCCTTTTCCAAGCCCCTTGTTTGGCTTACCCCATAAAGAACAAGAAATTCTTCTTGGAGACAAGGTTCTTAGATACTTGCTTAACAGCGGTATTATACCAAAAGCATGACAAGGTCAACAAAGTAATCTCGTACGCGAGCAAAACTTTGTCCTCTGTGGAGGAAAAATTCAATGATTGTAAAAAGGCACCGCTGGCAATGGTGTGGGCATTGAAGAATTACCACCCATTCATCCAGTGTGAGCACATCATCGTGGAGACTCCTCGCTAACCCTTACAATACTCACAAAGTGACAGAACCCAAATAGGGAGTGTAAGTATTTCCAAAATTACTTCCTGGATTCTGTCCATGGAAGGCTTTCCTGTGGAGGTAAATATGGCCAAAACAAGAAGAGTCCTCTAGCGCAAGGATTTGCTGACTTGCATGATTGTGCTCAAGAAAACTAAGGACCAATGACAACATGGAGGAGTACCTTACTTCCCCGCACAAAGTCTATGAGAAAGGCACGTGTCAGGGGATACACACAGTTTATGTGGATGGCTGCTCCTACCTTGTTGACAATCCCGGGGACAAAGAACTAGTGGCAGGCATTGGGAATGCCTGGGGGAATGAGGCCTTGGAACCCTCTGTTGGGAACAAAATAGGTACCTGAAGTAGTCAGGTGGCGGAGTTGATGGCGGTACATCAAGCCATCCTCAGTGCTGCACACCACCAACTCAAACAACTGGTCATAATAACTGACTCTGATTATGTCAGGAATGGGTTTGTGGAACACCTTATTAACTGGAAAAATCGAGGCATGATGTGTGCAAACAATAAACCGATAAACAATGGGAAATTAATTCAATCAATTGATGATCTGGTAACCTCTAATGAGATGACCAACTATTGGAAAAGGATCAGAGGTCACTCCAAAATAGAGGGACCAGACAAAACTGGAAATGACTTGGCTGACCAGTTGGCCAAAACCAGAGAGATTCACAGGGATCGCATAGAAACTGAATCCCTGTTGGGGTAAAGCCAGGTCACTGCTGTTACCTGGTCCCAAACCCATGCCAATAATGAACTCTCAACTGCCCAGTTGAGTAAAGAAACCTCTGATGCAGATCTGATTACTGCACAAAAAGAGGACTCAGTTATTGGAAAATGTTAACAACATATTGAAGACCCTGTGAATCTTCCTCTGACAGAATCTGTTTGTATTGGGAAAGAGGATCTCCGGGTGTTGATGAAGTTTTCTAAAATGTTCCAAACCCAAGATGGTTTGTTGATATGGAGATTCATATCTAGATGTGACCAATGGGTAGAACCTACCTCATTCTGAATCCTGATGTTAAGTCACAGCCATGATGCGGCCACTGGGCCAACACCTCGACATCTACTTAAAGGGGTGTCTTGTGTGTGCTCTGTTTTAGCCAACTTCTCTCACACACAGAGCTCCCCTACAGAAAAGGGGAATGACACTGCCTTGGTCGGATTTGAAAGTCGATTTCATCGGGCCAGAGATTCACTCCTCTAGAGGAAACAAGTACATGTTGACCATGACATGCTTGTTTACCAAGTGGGTAGAATGTCATCCGGAATCGAATTGTAAGGCAGAGACAGCTGCCGCACTAATGAACAATCACATCTTCTCTCATTTCGGCCTTCCCCAAAGGATTGAGTCAGACCGAGGAAGTCAATTTACCAGCGAGGGTTACACCTTGCGCATACAGGTAACATACAGCTACCTCACACACGAACAGTGAGTTGATCTGTCCTCCCTGTTCTCCTTGCCCTTATGTAGGACTTAACTCCATGGTACGGGTGACATGTGAGCTGACATTTAACAACGAAACAGGAGACACAAACTTAGACAACACCTGGGATACTCACCGCCAAGTAAGTGGTGGGTTTTTGTAACTTTCACATTGACAATAAATAGAAACAACGCAGCACTGATATAAATTTCTATTTTTCTATAGATTCCATGATGCATTGTGGGAAACGTAGTGCCAAAATACCTACATAATTTATGTGCACGGCCAACGTACAACGCGGGAATCTGTAATTTGGTTCATACAAAATGGTAAATTTCTATTACCTATAGACTTTATTGTGACAGTAATTGTTTTAACGTCACATCTTTATTGATTAAAACGATGTATTGATCTACAGCTTGAACTCCCTGGACGGACTTGTCTGCCGCCAGCATTGGATTGACTTGTGCAATCGCCTCGCCCATCACACTACAAGAAACTACCATAAGGTTAGCAAGTTGGCTACTTTTTCATGATAATAACACCACTGATACAAGGCTTTTATATGCATTGAGTAAATCTTATTTTTGCCTCAATTTTTATCCATTCTATAGGTTACCATACTGACACATAGGCGCCGTGTTGACAATGTAACCTGTTTCTTAACCTACTGCGTCCTGAATACGGGTCCTGGGACACCACTGATGAGCTATAGACTGCAACAGGGTTTTCCTTTGCCCCAGAAACACATCAGATTGTAGACGCCATTATACTATGTTTATGTATAATTGTAATGCGATCAAGTCACACCATTACTAACATCACGCAAACCAATGAATGCCTTTAAATTGTGAACACATTGGTGTTAACAACAGCCATAAATGTGAAGTAGTATTCTCTTAGGAGACAGGGTCTGCCCGTACAATTTCCAAAGGAACCAGATCTAGCAGAGGAAGTTCCTCACCTGTCGCCTATAAGATCTGCATCCCTAAAGAAGAACATATGGAAGAGAAATGGGTCTATATCAATCAGTTAAAGAGCTGTCACCCCAGACAGACTTTACGACTGATTGAAGAGCCCAGTGAGGGTAGAGCCCAGGAAATATCTGAAGAATGAATGGATAAGATTGGAAACCCAAATGGAGAACAACACTCATTAACAGGGAGTAAAATAATCTATACTCCCAAAGAATGTATACAAATCAGAAACAAATATATAAATAGCATGTGTAGAAATGTTCATGTAAGGGAAATAAATGTCAATGTGTTATGTGATGTTGTTTTGTTGTTCAAGTTATATGCCTGTTTACCAGGGAAAGAAGTACTGTATAAAATACTTAACCTCTCTTTTACTCTGCAGACTCAATCACTCCTTACCTTCACAGCCTGGGAGCAGGAGGTTCCAAAAAGGGCGGGGTTCCAGGATCAAACCCCAAAATTCGAAAGTGTAATGCAGACCAGAGTGACACTCCCTCAGGACAGGAAAGAGCGGACGTGCTCCAATGAAGACATTTATGGAATGAGCCAAAACAAAAAAAAAACAATAACCCTACTCTCCCTTGCTCTTTTCTATGGATCAACCGGGTCAAAGACACAGTAGGGGGGGGGGGGAATTGTGGGGGGAAAGGACAGCTCCAGAGTGACAGAGATGGAGATGCTATGCTAGGCTCCTATTGTGCGAATAAAGCTGTGTAATGTGGCGTTCCATTGAAATGTTAAAGCCAGTACAAAACATTGTTTTCCGATATAAGGCCTAGTGAATGAACAAAAATGTGCCTATTTCAACTTTAGTAAAATACAAATGCACCGAGTTGAAGGAGAGTGTGACTTAGAACTGTAATATTGCTAGCTGTGTCAAATGGAGTCAAACAAAAAGAAACAGGTGGTGCTGCAGATATTGACTTTGTGTAAATTGGGAAAGGGCACCTTTGACAGATTTAAAACTTCAGCAGTGCACATGGAAAGAAAAGATACATTTGAAATGCAGCACATTTGAAATATAAAAAGAGGAATGATGCCTGACATTTAAGAAATAAAGTCAAGTGATAGATTGCGTTATCAGGAATATAGAGACTTAATTTTCATCCTATAAAATCACAGCATTTAAAGAGAAAGGCCTATTTCATTTTTATAAAAGTGAACACTGGTTTCCTATGTTAACGGGTCAGGCTCTGACATGGTAATCCTCTTTTCTCTCCGACTGCCCATCCCAGGTGGAACTTGGAGCCTTTCTCTCAACTATCACTCTCTCAACCTGCGGCGTTCGCCAGGGTTCAAACCTATACCCCTGGTTCTCCAATGTCTATATGCTACCTTGGCAGGTGTGATCGCCACTTTCACCTCTAATTTCCAGTGTTATGCGGATGACACACAACTATCTTTCAGGCTACCCTCAGCCGTTTCTTCCTCCTCACTCATATCTGGCTGTCTGCTATCCAGTTATGGAGTGCTGTAAATGACCTCTGCCTCAATACCAGTAAAACTGAGATCGTTTGCATTGAGACCCCTGCTCCAGATTTCCCGCTTTCACTCTGGCTGGCCGCCCTTGGCCCCGCGGCCACTCCCACCGCAAAAGGCCAAAAACCTTGGAGTCCTCGACTCCACTCTCTCCTTCTCCTCTCACATTTCTGACATCTCAAAAAAGTCTATCAACTACATCTCCTCAGAGGCACTCTACCTTTTCACACTTTCCCCCAGCGTCTCACTGTCTCCAGAGCCCTGGTTCTCTCTAGGATGGACTACTGTAACAGCCTCTTCCTCAACTTGCCTGCATCTGCCCTGCACCCTTTACAACTCATCCAGAACAGAACTGCGAGAGTTATCCTTGGCCTCAAGCCCAGGGACCTCATCTCTCTGGCGCTGAAATCCCTTCACTAGCTCCCCGTGGTTGCACGGATCAAATCAAGACCCTCTGCATTGTTCACAAGGCTTTCTGGGGCTTGGGACCTACTTACCTGCAACGTTTCCTACCTAAATACTGACCTTCTCAAGCCCCCCGCTCATCTGCCTCCAACCTTCTGAGAATGAGCTGGTTCTCCAAGGAGAGATTTGGAGGGAGATCCTTATCCTCAGCAGGCACCTCCCGCTGGAATAGCCTTCCTGCCACCCTCCGTCTTGAGTCTGATCTGCTTAAATTCTGGAACCTCCTCAAGACCTTCCTCTTCTCCTCTTCCTTCTCTCTCCCCAACCCTGCTAACCTAACTCTCTGCTCTCTCCATCTCTCCCTCCAATTCCATACATCTTTGCTGACTGGCCGCCTGGTGCACCTCAGAGTCTCACAGGTCCCTGGCACCACCGCCAGTCCTCTTTCCACTTGCCTCAGGGCTCTGCATCCCATCTCCCTCTCTACACTTCTGAATAAATCCAAGAGAGCTTCTCTCTCTGCACTTATTCCAGCCTCTACCGTCTCACCTTGACCGTCTTGCACTTGAACAATCCGAATGCATCTCTGCCTGAAGATCGTCTGTCTGGTCTCCCTTGTCTTCACCCCTTAATGTGCACTTGATAAAAAACGTAGAATCGCTGTCAGGCCTATTTGCTGTATCTCAACTGTTAAATGTATCTTTTTCACGTACTCTTCCTGCGCAGACCGTTATCGTCTCAGAATTTCATGGGCTCTGAGCGACTGTTGTTTTTTCCCTGTGTTCCCACCCTCCATGAGCTATTTGAAACACTGCCTGTGTATAGGCGCTTTATAAATAAACATTACCATTACCTACCTGTGTCCATAAGATTTATAATGAATCTACCTCTGTTCTAATATAGCAGAAAAGAAAGATTGTATTTATGAACAGCAGGCCTATGCGTAATACAAAACGTTACATGTTAAACACATTGGGCCTCGTTACAAGGTTGCCGGTCCAGTAAAATCGATGCTGGTACGATAATACCGGCATCGTTTACCGCACCGGAGTATTAGGAGCGGCGATGCCGGTGTTAGACAGGGACCCACTGTGACCAGCCTCACCCTTGCCGGTATGAGCGTCGACACGCGGCAGCTGTGCCAGTGACACCGGCATGCTGCAGTTAAGTGCACATTAAGAGGTGCACAGACATGCAATTACCGGCATGGACATGCCGGTAATAAGGGATTCAATGATGCCGTTAACACCGGCATCGCGGTGCAGGCGTTAACAGGATTCAGATGTCTAGAAACCTGCCACAGATGCAAACAATGAGCACAGGTAGAGGCAATGGAGTCTGGCGCAGCACAAAATGAGCACTCCCATACACCACACCCCTCCCAAATCCACAATAGTGCAGTACTGGAGCTGGAGGACATGCCTACACTGCTACTCATTGTGGAGGCAGAGAGGCAGAGAATGCAGCGTAGGCGCAGGAGGAGAAGGAGGGTGATAATGGGCCAGCACATATCCAGTGTGCAGGCAGTTGTACCCCACAGGCAGCCACCAATCCCTTGCCTAAGGGCTAGCCCATTCAACCTAACCACTGCTCAGATCCATACCCTGTACCGGCTGGATAGGGACACCATCACCACAATAGTGGACCTCATTCATGATGACCTGGTGAGCCTGATCAATATCCGGACAGCCATCCCCCCATTTCTGAAGGTAGTGTCTGTGCTACACTTCTTAGCCACAGGCACATATCAGCACACAGTGGGGCAGCTGCATGGAATCTCACAACCCTGTTTCTCACGTGTGCTGACGCAGGTGACAGATGCACTCCTGAAACACGCAAGCAACCACATCAAGTTACCACAGTCTGTGGAGGAGGTGAATGCAACCAAAATAGCATTCTATGCACTGGCAAGCATGCCAAATGTAATGGGTGGCCTCGACTGCACACATGTGGAGCTGGTTGTCTGGCATGCTGTGGAGATAGTGTACCGCAACAGGAAGCTGTACCATTCCCTCAATGTACAGATGGTGTGCGATGTACGCAAAATCATGACTCATTGCTGTGCAAGATTCCCTGGCTCCACACATGACGCCATGGTGCTGCACAACTCCACGCTTCACTGCTACATGGCATGACACGCTGCAGAACGTACCTGGCTGCTGGGTGAGTCTAACAACAGGGCCATGTGGGGTGTTGATTGGGGGGGGAATTCCAAGCATAGTGAATGTGTCTGCTGGCTGGGACACGAGGGGTGTTGGAACAGAGCATAGGATTGAATGCATGAGGGGCACAAGTGTACACAGCATGCATTAATCCATCATCACTCCTGCAAATAGGCGTAAACATTACCAGGCACTGGGTCGGGCAATAGAAGGCAAAGTCGGATGAGGTATCAGACTAGCAATGTCCACATTCCCAACCAGCACAACAACAACCACACACAATAGAATGGAAGAAGACTACACACAGCGTCCTGGGTGACTCCAACTGTGACCTTAGTAAATTAAGAACAATGTGCATCACAGCCAATGCTTGCAGATGTGCAAGGCCTACACAGCTGTGTGCACATGCAATGAACAGACACATAGCACACACCAGCACATGTATCAGGAACATCAGAAAACATGACCCACATGTACCAAATGCACCACCCTGTACTGACAATGCATGAATTACATGATCTCAGCAGAGGAATCATGAGTCATGCTGCCCTGCCCGAGAGAAACCTATCTGCCACACTGAATAATATCAGTCACCACACTCACTCCACAGGTACACTGCAGATCTGTATGCCTGTCATGTCACTTTAAGGGACACCTCCAAGTACAATGGGTCAAGTGTGAAGAAGATTACAACCTGCTATCATTCACTACCACCAAGATATGTTTGAGAGGAGCAAGACTCATCCAAAGTACCCTTTTTCCACCATGGCAAACACCACCCAGCCATATCACAGAAATGTAACCCTTCACCCGTGGCTCATACCAGCAATGTAAATCTAACCTATTCATATGGGGGAGCTTGTCGAAGGACATGTAAATGGAGACATGCATAAGTAGAATGCATACTGGGGATACCACTGTGTGACATGAAGCCAATTAGGCCAATGCGTGATTATCCACTGTACAAGCACAGTCCATTTCCATTGGTAACACATCAATGAAATCTGAGCCCATCATGGACATTTCGACTTGGTATGTGAGAGTGCAGGTTCACATTGAATGTTCCTTGAAACGCAACTGCACGCACCCCCCCCCAATCATGGGTCACCCCTAAGTACACTTACCTGGGTCATTGAAAGATGGACATGTCATGTGCAGTAATGCATCCTTAGTAGCTCTTGATCAGGAACACTGTTACAGTCTGTACAGGCAGTGCTAACATGGGATTAGCAAAATAACCACAAGTATCCATACTCTTCCACCCATGCAGGTGATGCTGGGTATTTGTATTTGTATTTATTGTTTTATATAGCGCCTTAATCCAAGGCGCTTTACAGTTAACAACAAGAACACATAAACATGGAACAGTAGAAGCAATAACAGTAAGTGAATCAAACCACAAAATCGGCATGTGGAACAATTTGCATGAGAAAAGGGGAAAGGAGAGGAAGGGGGTGTGGAAGGAGGGAAGAGGGAGAGAAAGTAGTGAGTAAAGTGAGTAGTAGGAGAAAGGAGAATTTAGAAAAGAAAGGGAAAGATAAAGAGAACAAAGGGAAGGGTACTAGATGGAAGGAGAGAAGGGTAAGAGGGGGAAGGAAGTCAGGGAGGGGAATGAAGGAGTGATTTCAAAGAGGAGCGGAAGGAGGAATAGGTGAGGGAGGAGCGGATAGTAAAAGGTAGGGAGTTCCAGTGTAAGGGGGCAAGGAGCTGAAAAGAGCGGAAACGAGAGGAGGCACAAGGGGGTGCTGGGACCGAGAGTAAGAAAAGATCAGCAGAACGAAGAGAGCGAGACGAGGTGTAGAATGAGAGAAGAGAGGACAGGTAAGGAGGAGCAAGGTCGTGAAGAGATTTAAAGACAAGACAAAGGAATTGAAATTTAAGCTGGGAGTGGAAAGGAAGCCAACCTAAGTGAGAAAGGGAATTGGAAATGGAGTTGTGAGGGGAGAGAAGACAGAGGGTGCGGATGGCGGAGTGGTAAAGGGATTTGAGTGGGGCAAGATGGGAGGCGGGGAGACCTAAGAAGAGAGAAGAACAATAGAAGAGGCGAGAAAAAATGAGGGAGGATATTAAGAGTTTAGTAGCATGAAAGGTGAGAGAGGGATGGATTTTACGGATGTTAAAGAGATGGTAGCGACATGCCCGAGAGGTGAGGGAGATATCATGAGTAAAGGAGAGGGAAGAGTCAAAGTGAATGCCAAGATTACGAGCATGGTTGGAAATAGGAAGATTAGAAGGGGGAAATAGAATAGAAGGAGGGGGAGAGGGAGGAGGAAGTGTGTTAGAAGGAAAGAATAAAACTTCAGTCTTATCAGTGTTAAGAGAGAGATCGTGAGATGCTGGCTCATGACCCCCATCAGGCAACCAGTGAACAGGCACGGAGAGGACTACAACCGTGCACATGTACGCACCCGTGTCACCACTGAGCAGACATTTGGCTTGTTGAAGGCCCAGTTCCGCTGCCACAGCAGGTCGGGGGGGGGCTCATGTACGGGCCTGAGAAGGTGGGAAGAATTGTGTTGGTATGTGCAATGCTGCACAACATGTGCATCCAGCGCAACATCTCCCTGCCCCCTGACATGGACATGATGCCACCTGAGGATGATGATGAGGAAGATGGTGGAATCCCCCAGCGGCACAATGTAAATAAAGGACGTGCGATATGGCAAGATTTAATTGCCCACTACTTCTGATGGACTGGAAAAGAGAAGGCACTGGGCATGGGTCACACTGGGCACTGGGCACTGTACACAATTAAATAGACACACACTCAAGAAGCAATGTCCAGTCATGTGTTTTTCTTTTACACACCAGCTGTATTGAAGAATGTATAACTATTTGCAAATTTGCATTACTACCTACCACTACTGTTCACTTAAATTGACCATACAACCCTTCCCCCAATACCCCCACACCCAATACCCCAACACCCCCTCCCCTACTACCCCAAACCCAACACCCCAACACCCCTTCCCCCACACCCAATACCCCAACACCCCCTCCCCCACTATCCCCACAACACCTTCACAACTACTCCATCCCCATATGCACTAGTGACTTGTGCTATTCACGCCCCCTTTTTGGAGGAGGGAGTTCAGCGTCTGTGCAGCGAACGAGTCGCTGTGCGTGACGCACAGGGCTCATTTGGGTCGAGCTGGATGGTGTTGTGCTGGTGGAAGGGCCAGGTTTTGGGGTTGTGGTGACATTGCGCTGTTCCGCTATGGCGGTTGCCAACTGTGTGATGGCCTGGGCCATGGCAGACATCACAGCATTGCCTTCCCACACACGCTTGATCACGCGGTAGATGGCTCTGCTGACCATCCTTGCCATGTCTTGCAGGACTTCTTGCATTGCCTAGCATGTCTGTTCTGTGTCTGAGCATACTAGGTCACCAGGGCCTGCATTGCCTGCTGTCGCCCTTCCATGCATGACAGTCGCCCCTCGAGGTCCCTGATGTCCTGTAGACCAGGTACTGGCAGGGGAGGTGGGCTGTGAGGTCTTGCAGGGCTGAACCCAGCGTCATCGCTGTGGGTGTCAGGCCCACTGGCCTCCACTGCGCCGTGTGCACCAGAGCCTTCTTCAGGTGTGGCACCTCTGCTTGCCTGCCTGGGTGGCGTTGAGTCGGCCTCCTCATGCTGGCTGTGGCCTGGGGACACTGTCTCCTCCTCCTCACTGTGCAGTGCTGATTGAGCCGCCTCACCCTGCTCACTCTGCACTGCAGATAGTGCCTCCTCCTGCTCACAGGCCATGGGGGATTCCGGCTCTTCCACTTGCAGTGACTCCTGTGGCCCAGTTGAAGATGTTTGCCAGGGAGCATCGCCAGCAGCAGTGGATGTTTGCCGGGCGGCATCGCCGGCAGCAGTGGATGTTTGCCGCGGGCATCGTCGGCAGCAGTGGATGTTTGCCGGGGGGCATCGCTGGCAGCAGTGGATGTTTGCCAGGGGGCTTTGCTGGCAGGCGGGGACGTGTGCCCGGGGACCTTGCTGGAGGTTGATGGTGGCTGATGGCCAGCTTGAGTTTCCTGTTGGTGGGGGGGCTGTGCCGTGGATGTAGTGCCACACTTCTGTCTTGCCGTGGAGGTAAACAGCTCCTGGCTGGAAGTGGTGTCTACGCCGCCGCGGCAATGTGCAGCAGCTCTCTGGGGAGTTGTGGCATGCTCGCCCTCACTGTCTGTCCCTGTGCCTGTGGGGACAGTGAGGCAGGGCATTAGTTATGGGTGTGCATCCATCTGACATACATCTATGCTAGTACATTCCGAGTCATGCGCATTCTCATGGACATGTTGGAGGGACTGGCATGGTGCACACAAGAATGGGTGGACGCAGTGTGGGAACATCCTTCTGGTGCGGCCATGCCACATGGGTGGGGTACAGGTGTTTAGTGGCTTGCGTGTTGTGGCCATGCCACAGGGGCTGTGTGGCATGTGGTGTTTCATTGTGGGACTGATGTGCTCCCATTCCGTACTGTCATGATTCCTGCACCTCATGTTCCCAGCCCTCCAAGAGTCAGGCTGGAGCCAGGCCACGATCACCTACATGGCCCTCAAGGGCCTCTCCATCCCTCCAAAGACCCACTTGGAGTCATACTTGGCGCTTGTGGCACCAGACTCACTCACTCCCATAGGATAACATTGGGGATTGGACTTGTAGTGCATTGATGGGGACAAGATGGATGCCCCCACATATTTCGGTTCCCCGAACTGCATGTGCAGTCTAGTCTTTTGGGTGTGGTTCAGCCCAGAGACACCTGGGATACCCAGAGACTATTTAAGCCACGCCCAGGCTGAGAAACATGCTTTGTGTTTTCTGCACCTGCACTCACTGTGTTCGGATCGGTCTCCAGTACGCCTGCATCTTTCTTCTGCGCTCAGCTCCTGCAAGAACAAGAACACCGTTAGGAACAGCCTTACCTTGCGGCGCTTCTGCCCATCATTCATCGCTTCTTCTGTTCTGCGGGCATCTTCGACGGTGTCATTCCCATCCCGGCACGCCGCTTCCCAAGGAAAAGGGAAAAGAACAGAAAAAAGGAATTAGTAAGCATTCAGCAAATCTTCGCTTATTTTTAAAGACTGTATGAGCTTCAAACACTTACCTGAATCCCAGCCGCTCTGAGGGAACTCTGTCTCCGGAACTTCTCATCCATCTGCAAGAGGGAAAAGACACTCCAGGTTAGCGTGGAAACATGTAGAGGCGCCGCATACCGCGCTTACCCACCGCATTTCTTCTTCATAACCGGCATCCACGCTGAAAACGTGACGGCACCTAAAAGACACCGAAAAAGAACTCAGTCGCCATCCCCGGACGCCAGCCATCATCTAAGGAAGGAAAGGAACGAAGTTAGAGAACTGTTCAAAAGACTCATTATACTTACCTCTCGGACTCTTGCCAGTGAAGTAACTAGGCAGCAACGAGCCTGCATCATTCAACGCGCGCCTGCGCTGAAAGCAGGACGTGAGCACACTTTCCAAGAAAACAAGGTGAGCTGTGGATCAAAGGGAAGGGTTGGACCCCGGGGAAGAAGGGGTTCAAGCACACAGAGACAATAGGGAGTTAAACTCTACCAATCCTGTGTTTCAGGTCCAGTCTCCAGTCGAGTAGACTCCAGGGCAGGGTTTGAGGTTGTAAGAGGTCAGAACGGGCTGAGTGACGTCCCCGTGGATACCAGGTGAGCGTTACACGTACGTTGATGCATTCCTGTTTACTGTGCGTGTATGGACATGGTGGGTGTGACAGGTGTGCAACAGGTGGTGGTGATGTGTGCATCTTGCCATGAGGTGACACGGTGGTGATGGCTGCAGTTGTACAGTGATGTGTGTGTGTGTGTGTGCACATGCAGATGGTACTTGTGTTGGCAATACAGGGGTCATGTGGTGTGTGTGAGTGGGGTTTGTTGAATGTGTTCATGGCAGGTACATTGCAGTTGTGTGGGAGGTGGCTTTTGGTGGGTGCAAATGCAGTAGTAATCTGGTGCCACCTACTTGGCTATTAGACTTCGCCATTGGCATTGGGGATGAAGGTGTGTGGTGTGCGTTTGGGATTACAGTAAGAGACACTCACCATCCTCATCTGTTGTTGGAGCTCCCATCACTGCATTTCCGATGCCCTTGACAGTTCTCCTCCCAGGATGTCAATTCGAGGGGGGATGGCGGTCCGCCTCCTGTGACCAGGCCCTGACTGTGCTCTGCAGCAAGGAGGTTTCGGACCCGCAGACCAAGATCGTCCCAGTGCTTGCGGCAAACACAGACAGTCCGCAGTGTTGTCCCCACTGCCGACACCTTGTGGGCCACCTCCTCCCATATGGATTTTTTTTGTAGTTGGGCTGGCCGCCGCAGGTCAGCACAGAAGACCACGTCTGCATGTTCGACCAGTGTGTCTGCCAACATGTTGAGGTCAATGTCGCAGAATCTTGGTTTCCGGCGACTGATGGTGCCTTGCCTGGATGACATGTTCCTCAGGATTCTTGCTGCCTACTCAGTTCTCCTGTTGGACTGCTGTAGACTGAGGATTGCAATGGATTGCATTTTTAAAGATGGCTGCCGGTGCATTTCCCGTTCCGGCGCGATGACGTTGCTTCCGGTGCCGGTATTACCGGCAACGGCGTACTGGTAATAATGGCATCATCGGTGCTGGTGCCGGTGCCTGCAGCGTCGTGGATGCCGGTATTGAGGGTTTGGTGGGCTTAGCGGCATGCCAGTGCTACCGTTACCGGCATGCCAGAATGCACATGCACGCCGACTTGGAATTTACCGTAGATTCCGGCAGCAGTGCCACACGGAAACGGTAGCACCGGCATGCCAGTAACTTTCTTCTTTTACCAGCAAACTCGTAATGAGGCCCATTGTGTCAATGTAAAATGCTATTCTTTTGCAATTGTATATGAATCTTGTTTTTCCCCATTGAACTGGAAGGTCTGGGACTCTGAAACTTTGACCTCAAGACATTTGGCTGAAGACCTCTATGAGGAGAAAGTCTGGTTTTCAGTTTAAATGCTAAAAAGATACAGATGAGTAGATCAGAATTGTGGAGGTGGCAGATAAGCCAGGCAGCAGAAGTGACCTTAAGGTCAGGTGTCCCCACTAACTGTGCATAGCTTCAAACAAAAAACATTTGAAGCCCAGGAGGGGAGGGCATAATCACATGGGCCAGCCAGATGTCCTAATCAGGTCACATGAGAGAAATGAAACCTAAGAAATGGTGGGAGCTGGTGTGAAACTCAGGGACCCTGATGGTGCCTTGCGATTGACTAACATTGAATACATGTTCTTGAATAAAAAGCGCATTGTGTGTTCCATTGAGCTCATCCCGGTTTCATATTAAAGGGGATCAGAAGCCGGTCGGGACTATGTAAAAACAAATTTTGTGTGATGGATACAAGTTGAGTTATAAAGACAATTATGATTCCGGCCTTCTCATAATTCAGAGGGAATGAACATTTGGTGTGGTGATAGGTTATGGAAGTAAGGTTTGAATCATGAAGGGTCAGAGTTGTGACTATCTCCGCTCAGGAGTAAATCGATAAAAATGGTAGCTCCTCCCGGAAGGGCGTGCTGAGATATGATTAGTAAAATGTAGAATTCAAAAATATATAGGTTCATGTAGTTATCCGAAATATTAAGGTAGTTGCCACATTGGCAGATTTTCAGAACCCAAAAGTGTAAAACTATCTGTCATTTTGAAATGATGTATTTTTCCTCCTCCCTCGGCTTCCATAACACATACCTGCCAACTTCTGGTCCTATCAGCAACCAGTGGGCATCTTGGTGGCAGGTGAAAGGAGAGAGCTAGCCAATCCATATTGTGGGAATTATGACAATATGTAGGTGTCATCCGCCCTATATCTAAGAAGGGAGTTACTGGATGATCTTTCTTTGACTTTTTGACTCTTGGGCTCTTTCTTAGGCCTTTTGATTTTTCCCTTTACTTTCCCACTTTATTACTGGGTCCTGAACATTGCGTGGGTGGCAGAGACCGGGAAATCTAGAAGCTAGCTGGGCATGCCATTTGAGGGGCCAGAGGAAGTCTGGGTGCTGGGGACT
Source organism: Ambystoma mexicanum (assembly GCF_040938575.1). Taxonomy (NCBI): domain Eukaryota; kingdom Metazoa; phylum Chordata; class Amphibia; order Caudata; family Ambystomatidae; genus Ambystoma; species Ambystoma mexicanum. The sequence goes on from NC_090927.1 coordinate 1,024,296,993, forward strand.
ACCCTTGACCGAAGCTTTTGACCAGATCGCTGCTGTCCTCAGAAGAGCCCTGCTGTGTCCCTGGATACCCCATAACCAAGGCCTCCCATGCAAGTAGATTAATCTAAATGCCAACACAAGTGTGGGGGGAATCCGCCAGCCTTAATCTCCATCTTGAATAGCGGGGAGAGGGGTGGAACTGGGGAGACCCTTGGCACATTATGTTAAATCCAACTCAAATGAATTCCACTATGGAAAATCACCTGATCCATTTAAATTGAATTGTCTTGGGAACTGCCTGCCTTAATCCTCTCCATTAAATTGTGGGTAGGGGGAAACTGTGTAGATCCTTAGTGCATTGAATTGAAGTTAAATCAATTAATTCCCATATAGAAAATTGTAAGGTTTCCTCTAGTTTCCTCTTAGTATAGAGTTTGTTAGGTGTGCTTGGTGTGAGTGGGAAGTTTTCTACTTTTGGTTGATGTGACTTTAACTTTGTAATACAGACTACTGATACTGGCCCAAGGCAAGATGGAGTTTCTCAATAGGAGCTCTGATTGGCTAGAGAGGACAGCAAGACTACAATGAACATTCTAAACTGTCACTCTCTGCCTTTCATCATCGTAGCCCCACCTGAGAGGACGTGTATTGTAGTTGCTCCTGCTGAATCTTTGGGCCTTGTGGATCTGAACTGTCAGGTCTGTAGCAGTCGAGCAGCTACTTTTTTGGGGTTTCCAGGAGTGGTATCAGGACTATCAGGAGAAATAACTCTGAAGATTGGAAATCCTGGAGTTACGTTTGAAGATCTTACTAAGATAAAAGACTTGCTTCGATTTTTAAAACTTTGCCAGTGATTTCCTTGAATCAATATTTTAAGAAAACTTAGGGGGTAATTCATAGAATCCAGCGGATAAGTGACGCACGCGGCTGGCGCACAGTGTGTGCGTGCGAATCCCTGCGCCATCCGTGTGCGCCAAAATCCATTTCCGCGCACAGCGTATTCATGGATTCCAGCCACCAAAACCAGCCGTGGCGCACAGTGGCGCAGCGACCCTGCAGCAGCACCAGTTACGCCCCCAAGAACGCCCCTTGCGCAGGGAAAAGCCATCAAAATCCCCAATCCAGCGCAAAGGGCTGCGCTAACCCTGTACCAGCACGGCAAGCGGGCTACGTGTATCACTGGGGTGCGCGGGAAGTACCTCACGTGATTGGCCCCGTGCGAGCAGGGTACGCGAATTTCAGGGGTGCGCGTGAAGTTCCACACGCGATTCCAGCAGGGTACGTGTATTTCAGGGGTGCGTGGGAAGTTCCACACGTGATTTCAGCAGGGTACGTGTATTTCAGGGGTGCGCGGGAAGTTCCACACGCGATTCCAGCAGGGTACGTGTATTTCAGGGGTGCGCGGGAAGTTCCACACGCGATTTCAGCAGGGTACGTGTATTTCAGGGGTGCACGGGAAGTTCCACACGCGATTCCAGCAGGGTACGTGTATTTCAGGGGTTCGCGTGAAGTTTTTCACGCGATCGGGCCTGGGGGAGCGGGCTACGTGTATTTCAGGGGTTCGCGTGAACTATTTCACGCGATCGGGCCTGGGGGAGCGGGCTACGTGTATTTCAGGGCTTCGCGTGAACTTTTTCACGCGATCGGGCCTGGGTGAGCGGGCTACGTGTATATCAGGGGTTCGCTTGAAATTTTTCACGCGATCGGGCCTGGGGGAGCGGGCTACGTGTATTTCAGGGCTTCGCGTCAAGTTTTTCACGCGATCGGGCCTGGGGGAGCGGGCTACGTGTATTGCAGGGGTTGGCGTGAACTATTTCACGCGATCGGGCTTGGGGGAGCGGGCTACGTGTATTTCAGGGGTTCGCGTGAACTTTTTCACGCGATCGGGCCTGGGGGAGCGGGCTACGTGTATTTCAGGGGTTCGCGTGAAGTTTTTCACGCAATCGGGCCTGGGGGAGCGGGCTACGTGTATTTCAGGGGTGCGCGGGAAGTTCCACACGCGATTCCAGCAGGGTACGTGTATTTCAGGGTGCGCGTGAAGTTCCACACGCGATTTCAGCAGGGTACGTGTATTTCAGGGGTGCGCGGGAAGTTCCACACGCGATTCCAGCAGGGTACGTGTATTTCAGGGGTGCGCGTGAAGTTCCACACGCGATTTCAGCAGGGTACGTGTATTTCAGGGGTGCGCGTGAAGTTCCACACGCGATTCCATCAGGGTACGTGTATTACAGGGGTGCGCGTGAAGTTCCACACGTGATTCCATCAGGGTACGTGTATTACAGGGGTGCGTGGGGAGCACCACACGTGAATTGCACGTGTGGGTCCTCCCAGGTGTTCTCTCTACACCCTCCATGGCCCCTGCAGGTGGCTCACACCACAGGGGTCTACCCTGCACATGTCCTGCAGGCACACCATCCACCATGGCCATGACCCCCAGCCAACCCACATGTCAACTTGCACTACTGCCCACCAACGCATGTCCCCCTGCACCCCAGCCACCAGGGGCACCCTCCACCAGGCCCCCACCCATGTCTCACACCACCCCCACCCCCCAGCCACCAGGGGCAACCTCCACCAGGCCCCCACCCATGTCTCTCAGCACCCCCACCCCCCAGCCACCAGGGGCAGCCTCCACCAGGCCCACACCCATGTCTCCCACCCCCCCACCCCCCAGCACTGTGGGGCACCTGCCAGCAGGCCCCTACCCATGTCTCCCACCCCCCCACCCCCCAGCACTGTGGGGCACCTGCCAGCAGGCCCCCACCCATGTCCAACTCATGTTCCCCACACCCCCCACCCCCCAGCACTGTGGGGCACCTGCCAGCAGGCCCCCACCCATGTCTCCCACCCCCCCCCCACCCCCCAGCACTGTGGGGCACCTGCCAGCAGGCCCCCACCCATGTCTCCCAGCACCCCCACCCCCCAGCCACCAGGGGCAGCCTCCACCAGGCCCCCACCCATGTCTCCCACCACCCCAACCCCCCCAGCAGTGCAGGGGCACCCTCCACCAGGCCCCCACCCATGTCTCCCAGCACCCCCACCCCCCAGGCACCAGGGGCAGCCTCCACCAGGCCCCCACCCATGTCTCCCAGCACCCCCACCCCCCAGCAGTGCAGGGGCAGCCTCCACCAGGCCCCCACCCATGTCTCACAGCACCCCCACCCCCCCAGCCACCAGGGGCACCCACCACCAGGCCCCCACCCATGTCTCTCAGCACCCCCACCCCCCAGCCACCAGGGGCAGCCTCCACCAGGCCCACACCCATGTCTCCCACCCCCCCCCACCACCCAGCACTGTGGGGCACCTGCTAGCAGGCCCCTACCCATGTCTCCCACCCCCCCACCCCCCAGCACTGTGGGGCACCTGCCAGCAGGCCCCCACCCATGTCCAACTCATGTTCCCCACACCCCCCACCCCCCAGCACTGTGGGGCACCTGCCAGCAGGCCCCCACCCATGTCTCCCACCCCCCCACCCCCCAGCACTGTGGGGCACCTGCCAGCAGGCCCCCACCCATGTCTCCCAGCACCCCCACCCCCCAGCCACCAGGGGCAGCCTCCACCAGGCCCCCACCCATGTCTCCCACCACCCCCACCCCCCAGCAGTGCAGGGGCACCCTCCACCAGGCCCCCACCCATGTCTCCCAGCACCCCCACCCCCCAGCCACCAGGGCAGCCTCCACCAGGCCCCCACCCATGTCTCCCAGCACCCCCACCACCCAGCCACCAGGGGCAGCCTCCACCAGGCCCCCACCCATGTCTCCCACCACCCCCACCCCCCCAGCAGTGCAGGGGCACCCTCCACCAGGCCCCCACCCATGTCTCCCAGCACCCCCACCCCCCAGCCACCAGGGGCAGCCTCCACCAGGCCCCCACCCATGTCTCCCACCACCCCCACCCCCAGCAGTGCAGGGGCAGCCTCCATCAGGCCCCCACCCATGTCTCCCAGCACCCCCACCCCCCAGCAATGCAGGGGCAGCCTCCACCAGGCCCCACCCATGTCTCCCAGCACCCCCACCCCCCAGCCACCAGGGGCAGCCTCCACCAGGCACCCACCCATGTCTCCCACCACCCCCACCCCCCCAGCACTGTGGGGCACCTGCCAGCAGGCCCCCACCCATGTCCAACTCATGTTCACCACCACCCCCACCCCCCAGCACTGTGGGGCACCTGCCAGCAGGCCCCCACCCTTGTGCAACTCATGTTCCCCAGCCAACATGTCATCACAATCTAGATCCCTGGTCCCTATGGTCAGCCTCCAAATGCAAAACACCCACCCGAGTATTGCATCCACCCACTCATAGTTTGCAATTACATCACAGAACACCAATTGCAAGTCCAGACACAAACACATTTCCCTCACATACACCCAATGGGTGTCAGTGAATCTCAAAACACATATCATGAAATGCATGAAACCAATGAGATAGCACACATTGAAGTTCACCAAAAAAAATATGTATTAAAGGAAACATAAATAGAATCAAAAATGAAGAAACAGAAAGTGAATGTACAAAAATTAAAAGAAGCATGTCCGTGAAAAAAAGCAAAACCAAAAATAAAATTCCAAAGTAATGTTGTCCAAAGTCAATGTCCACAAAACAAAATCCAATGGGAAATGAAAAAGAAAGCCATAGCTCCATGGTTAAAATGTGAAAAAAAATACAATCCAACAGTGAACTATGTACATGGGAACAAGCCAGGGTCCATTATCCCAACAAAAGAAAGGAAACCTATCTAACTACACTAACTAATAAAATAAACTATTTACAAAAATGTGGCCAATGTCCGAAAGGTCCAAATAAAATCAAAACAAAAATGAAACCTAACACTACCTACATAACTATGTACAAGGGCAGCGGGCTAGTTTCACGGCTCACTTGTGGATGTCCCGGGCCAGGGCATCATCGAACTCCTCCTCAATGTCCCGGAGGCGGTCCTCCTCCATGGCCCCGAGGGTCCGCAGGGCCGTCGACGTGTCCACCTCCAAACCCCTGCGGATTGCCTCGAGGCACTCGGCCCGCCTCAGGGCCCTCCGCATGGAGTTCTCCGCCCTGACCATTGTGAGCCATGCCTCTTCCGCCCGCTGCCGCTCCGCATCTATGGCGTGGCCCAACCGCTGCCACACGGAAGACACTCTCTGTCCTGGGTCCTCCTGCCCTCCGGCCGATGCCTGCCCCTCCGATGTTGAAGGCCCCGAGCCTTCATGGCTCCCACCACGTTGCTGCTGCTGCTGTGCCTCTGCCCGTGCACTGCCTCCTGCTGCCTGCACATCCTCCGCCGGCTGGGGTGCAGTCGTAGATGTGGCCACCCCTGCTGGACGTCCGACTCCCGACTGTGGCAGGGATGCCTCCTCCACCAGCCTGGCCGCACCGTCAGAGGCAGCTCCACAGGGCACCCAGGTGACTGATGGGTGGGAAGATGGCACGGAGGACGACTGGCGCGTAGGGGGTCCAGTTGAGGAGGGGGTCGCAGCAAGCCCCATCAGACGGAGGAATCCGGCCTGGGTGACCTGTCCCAGCAGGCTAACGTGGTCAACGAGCCATTCAAGATGACGTGCAGTCTCCTCATGAAAAGACTGCAGGTCACCTCGCATGGCCCGTTGACGCAACGCCACACCAGCCAGGACAGGCTCAACCCGGACCCGGATAGCCACGTCCGCAGGCAGAGGAAGGCCAGTTGACGTGAGCTCATCCCCTGCCTGAAAACGGGTCTGGACGTAGGCATCACTGCTGGTGCAAGATGATGCAGGGACAGGATCAGGGACAGGATTGCACACAGGCACCTCCGCGGCGGCCTGTGCTGCCTCCTGTCCCTGGTCCTGCACTGCACCACTAGCACCAGTGGGATCCCCACCTCCAGACCCCGTCTCTGGTGCTTGCACGGCCTCCTCCTCCACCAAACCCCCCACCAACCTGGATGACTCCGTGCCATCTTCCCCTGTTGGGCCCTGTAGGGTCCCAGCTGCCCCTTCTGCTGCCGAGGAGTCCAACTCCAACCTCCGCCTCTTGGACCTCCCCCCGGCAGCTGCGGCCTGGGACGCGGCACCGGACTCCTCACTCCTCGACGAGAGCACAACATGGGAGGGGAGCCGGGCCTTGCGTCTCCAGCTGGCGGTGGGATCCCCGCCGCTGTGCTCCACAGCACCTTCTCCGCCCTCTTCATCAGTTGACGCTGCAGACAGGGAGAAACAAAACACAGGCATCAGGGCACTGTACAATGGACACATACACACATGACAGTTGTACATGAGTGGCATTGGCAAACCTCAGACATGTCATCACAATCCCCAACACACATGTCATTTCAACTCGCACACATGAGCCATACCACAGCCATATCGCAACTGCCAGCACCATCCATACACATACAACAGCATGAGCAGCCAAAGGTGAGCCAGACATCACATGCAACACAGGAAGTGCACCACACATGTACACACACCACCACACTTGCATGCATGTGTACACCTCTGCCAAGTGTCCCAGTGTTCAGACGGGCATCCATGTCACATCTGCCAATCAGGCTTCCACATACCGCTGTCACATGCATCCATGTTGCATCACTGTTGCACCCTTGTCAAATACACACACATGAACATGTACACAGTGCTGATACATGCAGCCGAAAACAACATACATGCGTGACATCACAGACATGTCTACTTACATACACATTCATCCAAACATGTGTGCCCACACAACAGCATTTGGCATGCAAGCCTACACACACAAGCACCATCCATGTCTCACACATTCCAGCCCTCGCATGTGTTAGCCCCACGGCCCTGTACACCCCCACCCATACTCGACCCCATACAAACAGATGTGCAACCTGCACACTACTGAATAATCACCACACGCACTGCTCACAATCAGGGTGCATGTACACTCACCGCTCGACTCCAGACGGGTCTGCCTCTCAAGGACCTGGACGTGGAGCGCTGGGGATATGCGTTCCAGGACCCTCATCTGTTCTTCCGACAAGTGGCCCCGGCGCCCCTTGGCATCCGCTGCCTTCAAGAGGCGCCGGGCCTTGTTCAGGGTCCTGGACCTGAAGTCCTCCCAGCGCTTCTTGACATGTTGGAAGTCGCGGACTGCCACCCCCTCCGCGTTGATGGCAGTCACGCTGTCAGTCCAGATCCGAGTCCGTCCTTCCTTGTCGGCGCGGGAACTTCCGAAGAGGGCATCATACTGCCCAGGACTTGCTCCACCAGGACACCAACTTCGGTGGCACTGAAGCTGGTGCCCCTCTGCCTCTCTGGCCGGGGGTTGTCAGTGGTCCCAGATGGTGTTTGCCCCGACATGACAACCCCAGAGGCAGGAGTGGGTGGGCAACTGGGTCCTGGGGTTGGGCTGTGGAGCGATGGAATCCCAGTCGGGAGTCTTCGGTTCCAGCAGGGGTGGTCACAGCAACAGCACCCCTGGCTGATGTGCAGGCAGCAAATGGCAGGGCACGTGGGCAGCAGGCAGCAGCAGATGGCAGGTGGGAGCGTGCTCGGGGCTCTGGGGGGCAGTAGTTCGGCCTTCTGGGCAGGAGCGTGGTCTTCCGTGTGCTTACGCGTGGCCAGCTTGATACGGAGTGATTTGGCACGTGAAAAATCTGCACGTCAGCGTGTAATTCGAGGAAAGGCCCTTAGCGCGTAAGCGCGTCTGCACGCATACGCATTTTCATTGGACAGAAGGCCCCTCAAGCGCAAGCGCCCCTGTGACGTGACGCGTACAGACGTGCATGGCCATTTCAGCGCGCGTGAAAAACTGCACGTCCGCGTGTAATACGAGGAAAGGGCCCATGCGCGTAAGCGCGCGTGGAAAACTGCACGTCCGCGTGCAATACGAGGAAAGGGCCCATGCGCGTAAGTGACGTGACGCGCGCGTGCGTTTCCCTCAGCACGGGTTAAAGGTGAGCGGGCCCAGCAGTTCGCTGTACTTGCCTTTCGTGGAGACCGACGTGTGTTGCTGCTTCCTATTGTTTCGCGCGCCATCACAACTTCACAGCTATCAAGGACGTATCTCTTCTTTTGGCGGGGGTATTGGCTACGTGTGTTTTTCTGCATCGCGCTAGTCAGACGGTGAGTCGCACACGCTTTTTTTCCCACTGCGGGTGCCCCTGTGTATCGCACCCATTTTCGATGTCATAGTAGCCTGCGTGTCCCACGCGTACGCGTTATTCGTGTTACTGGGTGCCACCGCGTACTGCGGGAGGTTGAATCCACGCACGTAGGCTGCAGGGTTGCGTGCACGGTTTTACTGCAGTTTTGGGGTGCCTGAGCATTGCGTGACCCGTCACCACATCACCGGGGTCACATACAGCCTTGCAGGTGCAGGGGGGCTGTTAACATCTTGCTTCCCACCCCCTTCACCCCAATTGCCCAGGTCAATTGTGGTGTACACCTCCCATTGGCACCACTCCATTTGTGCCAGCACTACTACATCTGTGCCATGGTTGGGAGGGCACCAAAGGTGAGGGGCGCCTCAGCTGGGCGTCCTCCTCGTGGCGGGCGTGGTCGGGGACATGGCCGTGGTGACCAGGGAGTAGGGGGACTCCAGGGTGTCCAGGGCAGCCACAGAGGGGGAAGAGGCAGGGGTGCGCCACTTGAGCACAATGTTGTGCCATGTGTCGGTGCAGCCATGCCACCATCCCCTGTGGTTCCGGGGGATGCAGCTCCTGCATCTGGCACTGGCACCCGTATGACCCGGCAGTCCGTTCCATCGACTGCCACGGGCCCAAGGGTAGTGGTAGCTGCAGGTGCAGCTGTGGACACCGCCACCCAGGCTCAGGGTCTGCCAGCACAGGCTGCGTTGGCACTTGAAGAGCCCATGGTAGATCTCCAACAGGCCAGGGGGGAAACCATAGGGGCACGCCGGGCTGCTCAGACCAAGACACGTGTCCCTGGGGCAGCCATGTCATCTGCTGCCCCGAACAGCCGGGTGTTGGCAAGTGCAGGGGCAGATGCACCCAACAGCACCCCGGTTGTGAGTCTGCCAACCAGGACCGTTGCGGTCAATGACCCTGCCACAGCTGATGTTGCTGCGCAGGGTCCATTAGTGGGCACCCAGCTGCCACTGACACAAGTCAGGCCTTTGGTCATCCCTCCACCTGCCACTCCCTTGGCTCAATCCACCGAACCCACTGGCCATACTGGTCAGGGCGGCATTAGCCAGCCAGGGTCTGCGCCACAGTCCAAGAGGAGGAAGGTTGCACCTGCAGCACAGGCTGAGACCCCACACACAGCCACGACCTCCTGCACGTCGAAGAAGAAGCCTTTCTGTAAGCAGGAACTGGACTTCCTCGTGGACTACGTGCGGGGCCACAGCCGTGACATGCTAGGGGGTGCCAATAGTCAGACTACGGCTGCCCAACGTGACACCCACTGGAAGCATGTTGCGGAACATGTCAGTTCATTCGGCCATGAGGTGCACACGGCGCAGGAGTGCAAAAAGCGTTGGAATGACATCAAGCGCAGCACTAAGGCTAAGCGTGCCTCAAATTACAACTTGACTCTGGTGACTGGCGGTGGGCCTGCACCAGAGGAGGAAGAACTCACTCCGCATGAGGCTCTCGTTGCAGAGTTCATACCACCTGAATTGGTCGAAGGAGTGGGAGAGATGCTGGACTTTGATGCCCAGTCCAGTGAGTGTTGATGCGTGTTTGTTGAGTACGTGTGTGTTTCACTTGTGGGATGTGTTGTGCATGATTGCTGCTACATGTGACGTGTACATGGTTCTGATGTGTAAGTAATGCAATGCTACCGTCATGCATGTCTCCTCTGCCTGCATGCGGGACTCCATGTGGGCATGCTCCCTTGCCCCTCCTCCGCCACTCTGCACCCCAGTTCTACCTTTGCACTGGTCTGCTTCAATCTTGCCAATGTGTAGTTTCTTGTTCATGTGTCCTGTGTAGATGCTAACTTCCAGCGTAGAAACTGCCAGACATATGCCGTGTTGTACAGCCTTAGTACTCGATGCAGGGTATCCCACTTGTACTGTGCATGGGTCAGATGTCCCGCAGGGACATGAGTGCCCATTCATGCTCCATGTGCATTGCACGCATGCCCCTATGTGTCCTTGACTGGATGATCACTGTAATATGAGTCCTTGGTTACATACATTGCCTGCCATCTCATCGGCCTCCCCATGTCAACTGTGGCTCAGTCCTGCGTTGCACACATGTTTAGGCTCTGACAATCTGTGTGGCTCACAGGCCTCAGCCTGTTCAATGGCCAATGACTCTGTCCAACTCTTGTGTCTTCTTCACACGTGGGCGGCCTCAGAGTTTTCATCATGTGTCCTGGCCACTGTCCCAGCATCATTTGCAGTGTTGTAATTTGAATCACATTAAGCTGTTGATGCCAGTCAACACTGCCTGTCAATACACAGGCGTATGGTCAGCCTTTTGAAACCATGCTAGGCATCCCTGCTTTGGTACTTGGGTGGAGGGGTGCTTGGCTTCTAGACATGGTACACATTGAATGCACAATGCACATGATGTCTGAATTTGACATTGCACTGCCTTCACATTTCCTGCCACACACCATGAAGTGCTTGTACATGTAGGTAGTGAGTGGCGTACACATTTTCTGCACTGCATAGACCCACTTCCATGGAAAATGCCACCTTTCAACAGGTCTGATCACAGAAGCTATTCAAAGTAGACCCAGCATGAATGCCAGGTCATATGTTGTGTGTCACATGTCTGCCGGATGCCTTGCTGTCGGTGTGTGTGTGTGTCGTGTGCTTCTGACATGTGTAGTGACCTTTTTTCTCTCTATTTTTCAGGTGATGACGCAATGGAGGCGGAGGATGGTGTTGTCATGCCAGACACAGGGTTGGTAACACCACATCAACCCGGCACTAGTGGGGGTCGTGGGGTGGTAGGCCACGAAAACCCCCAAGTGCTGCAGTCCATCTTGTCTCTGGCTGCCTATGAGTCCAGCCTTGATGACGACTCTGACGTCCATGTTGAGTTAGATGAGCATCAAGTCCATGTGTCAGGGGTGAGTGATTCTGATGTGGAGCCTCCTCTGTCTGCGACACCTGCACTGAGGGATCAGACAGTCTTGGTTCCTCCGCCCGTGGTGGATCGGGACGCAGGGTCACCCTCCACACCAGTCACTGATGTGCCTGGGACATCACGTCGACGGGGGCATGTAGTCGTGCAGCCGCAGGCGGTGCCAACACAGCGAGGACCCCCAGTCCTTGGGTCCCGCAGGGGTCAAGCCCGGCAACGCGGTCGCCGCGCGCAACCCCTGTATACTGAGTGGGAGCAAGACATGACTGCCAATTCTGAACGGCAGGGAGCAGCAATGGAGAACATCGCTGAGAGCATGGAGTGTGTGGCCCGATCTGTGCTCCCCCCTGCTAGGCAGGTGCTTCTTCAGCAGCAGGCGGCACGGTCCACGGCCCGCTCGCTCAGGCTGGGCATGGCGGCCTCAGACAGGGCACGCCAGGCTGAAATGTCGTCTCTGCATCAAGCAATTGCTGCTCACGCAGAGGCGCACATGGATGCCCTGAGGGAGGAGTATGCTTCCCTCAGATCCACTCTGGGTGTCCTTATGATGTCCCAGAGGCAGCAGGCAGAGGAGAGGTTTCCACAGCTTGAGCGTACCATCTCGGCTGAGCTACAGGCTTGCCGGGAGGTGCACCGGTTGTCCAGCCAGGCCTTGCAGGAGGAACTCCGTGTTACACGTGCCACCTTGCAAGAGGAGGCACGTGTATCACGTGAGGTTCTGCATGCAGACCTATGTCACATCGCCACACAGAACCAGGCTCACCCGTCCGGCAGACTTGCTGCCGACGAGGGGCAAGCTGCGGCTAGGCGTGGCCAGGCTACTGTGCCACGTCCTCCTTTCCAGGATGAGCCAGACTCGGACAACCATCTATCTCCCACATAGGTCGGGCTGTGCAGGCGTTGAGCCCATGGAGGATTTTTTTTTTGGCACAGCATCATCGCATGTGGATGTTGAGCAGCACCCTGTACCTCCCCCCTCCTGGGTGCCTCCCCTCCCCCCCGGGTCGTATGTGGCCATTTTTGATTTTTCTTTTAGTTTAGTTAGTTAATTTTCTGTTTGATAGTTAGTTTAAATAGGTAATGTAGGTTTTCCATTGTTAGTGTAGTTAGTTAATAGTTGAGTTAGTTTAAAATTGCTAGTCTATTGTGCTTTCATGTGACGGTGCGGTGCTTTGTGGCTTTTGAAGGCATCCACTGTCTGTTCCAGCTGGGCCCTTCATGGTTGTCTTGTGTATGTGTTTGCTGCTTGGGGTCCTTGACTCACATATGCCACTCCTGCCTCCCTTATCCATGGGCTCGCAAGGATGGTTCGGTGTTACAGAATATTACACAAGGGCTTTGGACTGTCATATCTGTGGCATGTCTGGTGCTGTGTGACTTGTGTTGACACCCCTAGTGGGGATGATTTAGGTGTCATTGTCCACTGTTCAGCTTTTGCTAGATGGGGTGTGTCATGATTAATGTGTACATTGATTGCTATGCATTGTGTAGTATGTTTCATATCTTTCCTGTACACGTGCTTGTTGCAATTCATGCAGTAGATAGTGTTCCACACTTTGGAGGTGAAAGACGGACTGATGGTGTGATTTGTGATGTGACTCTCTGACATGGTCAAGTAATGAGATGCCTGATGAGACACACACAGATGACTTTGAAGCATTAATCATGTCTTTCATGCCCTTTCTGCAGGGGGATGAGCCTCCAGAGCACCTTTGCCAGCAGACATGGCCCATTGGACAACGGAATTCTGGACCCGTTTGTTGGTGCCCACATGCACATGTGTGCACAAGCAGAGGCACAGTGATTGCAGACCCACATCCTAGAACTGCTGACATGTTCCAAGGAACTACAGGCAAGGTGAGCATCACAGGGGGGCCACGACACAGCAAAGCTTGCACAAGGCGAGTTGGACATGCAGGCTTAGTCACAGCACTGAGGGTGAGCTTAGACGAATATTGGTGTTGAAGCACACAATGCAGCTCAGATGTGTTTGTGGACTGATGGCTGTTGATAGTAGGGTTGTCTGGGACACATGCAGGGGCAGTGGCACATACCCTCCGGTACACCAAGGTCCATTGAGGCACTTGTATCAACCATGTCGCCTTCCGAGACATGGAAAGGGGCAGCTCACAGGGACATACAGCAAGGGACATACTTGGGTGCAGTGCATGTCTTTTCCACGTACTTCATGATAAATGCACTGCCAACTTTGTTTCGGTTATGGTGGTACGCAACTTGCTCTGTAGTCATGGCTTGCTATATGGGTCTGTCTGCTTACCCAGGGAACATTGCATGTTGTGTGAATTGTGACACATTGGTGTTCCATTTGCCACGCACCCACCAGCGGCTGATTTACTGCATTGACTGTGTATGACCCGTCACAGGGGTGATGTTATTTATGGGTACGAAGCATCGACCACAGATTGTCTGTTTGTAGAGTAGTTTGTTGCTATGGGGCATGTTTGGTGTTGTGTTTTTGTGTAATTGGCACATACAGGTTGTTGACTGTGGCTCTCTTTGCAGCATTGCAGTGCTCCTGTAACCGGACCTGAGAGTGCGCAGGCAGGAGGCCAGCACTCAAAACCAGAGCTAAGTGTCTCGTTGTTTTTCTTTCAAACTGCTCTGCATAGGCTTGCTGGGGAGTGTACTGATGCATGGATGTATGTGTGGTTCAATTTGGTATGTTTTTTCTCCCTAATCACCCGTGATCCTATGCAATTTTGGAACCTGTACCCTCTACCCGGTGTTCCTGCTTCCCGTACCTATCCAAGCAACGTTCCCTGACCCTCTTTCCCCACTGGGGTTGCGGATGCCTGTGTAAGCCCCGAACTTGCAGGCGCCAAAACCCTAGAGGGGGTGGTTTGTTCGTACCACTCCTGAGCCTGGACTACAGAAGGCCATGACAATGATGTCCAAGTTTGTTTGGATTGTGTATGGGTTCATGCAGGTTTTACATTTTCGTGCATTCCCTAGTTTCATGTGTCATTCCTCCTCCCCTCTCCTGCCACTCATTCCAGTCATCCAGTGTGTCAACACCTGTCCCAACTGCATATCCCTGAACCTCCTTCCCCACCAGGGTCTCAGGGGCCTGTGTGAGTTTGACCTTGGCACCCGGGACATGGTGGGGGTGGTTGTTTCGTGACACTCCCGCGCCTGTACAGGGGACCTGTGACAGTACACATCCATTCATGGTGCATCATCCTATGTCATGTACCACACATGTCTCACATCCTGTCGTGACATTGTTTTGCTGTGCTACCTTGGTTGTTGCATCATTGTGGTAGTACTTGGCATTTGTGAGGTACTGCTACGTCAAGTCATCTACTGGAGGGTGTTCGGGTTAGTTTTTATGCCTTGGATTTTGTGATTTTGGAAATGAGTGATTCTGAGGGTTCAGGCATCTTTTTACACACAAGGTGGGAGATGGTGACGAAGGGTAAAGGTGATCCTGTGGCCAGGTGGAATTGAGGGTTGGGGGCTCCATGACCCAGGTGCAGTTGTTCAGTGGGTCATGGTCATTCGTGAGGGAGGGGGTGGTTGTAGTTGATAGTTGCCTTGCCCTGCAGTGTGATGGGAACTCTGACATAGTAATGGTGGTATCCTATGTACATGTTGTGTTCTGCTGATCAATGCCTGTTCATGTGTTGTGTTTTCCTTTCACGTGCGAGGGGATAGTTGTGGTTTGACATGCTGGGGTGTACACATGGTGGATGTTCACATGTGATGTGTAGGGAACACTGATGGTCACTTGAGTGCACATGCATATGTGGAGTGCATGTCCTTGCAGAACCACACACTTGCACTCTGATGCACTACATGTACTCCCACCCTTGCATATCCACGTGTACACTGTTTACCTTCTGGTGCCCACTGTGTCCTGGCAGCACATGTTCTGTGACCGATTATGGATCCAGTACATGCCTAATTTGATGTTTGATGTGGTCTGTCACTTAGATGTGATGCTTAGGGTGTGCATCACACACAATGGCTGTTCACTGTGCTGTGCGCTGAGCAGTGTGATGCAGGAGTAGGACACTGCACACATGAGCTGCAGTGTTGATTTTGCAATGCATAATGTGCATGTAGACAGGCATTCATTGTTATGTTACGTCTACGACTGTTGTAATGCATTTGGAAATAACTTATTTTGGGTGGGAGATTTTGTTGGTCTGTCATTTCATCTGATTCCGGGTCATGCATCATTGTCCGATGCCACTGTACATTTAGGACATGGCAATGTGTAGCTTATCGTTACTGCGTTGGTGTATGGGTATTGCTTGCCATGTCATGTTGATGTTTGGGAGGGTTTGAGTGACATGACAGTGATGGCCATGGCCTGTTTTGCAGGTGTGTGTGATGCACACCTTGCATGTCCGGATCATCCGCTTCTCAGAGCAACTAGCTGGGGGTAGATTTCTCTCCGCAGCAGGGCCCTTCCCCTGGAACAGACTTCCTGCCTGACTTGAACTTGAGGGGAACCATCTGCAGTTCTTGTAGCACCTCAAGACCTTCCTCTTTGCTTCTGCTTACTCTCTGCATCTCCCTTGCAGAATTCTTCACTGGAACTGCACAGGAGCTGTAACTGGGCCACTCTCACCGACCTCGGTCCCTGGCCCAGCCACTCTCCACTTGCACTGCCTCCCTGGCAACCCCTGCACTGCAGTACTGTCTCTCTATCCCTACAGCCCTCCCTTCCCAGCACTTGTCTGCACTTGCCTTTGCAGTTGCCACCAGCCGACCTATGTATTTTTTTTTGGGCTACTTCCCCTGTACTGGACTCCCCCCCACCCTTCCCCTTGCACTTTTCCCTTCCCCCTACCCCTGCACTTGCACGATCTCAATGACACCTGGCCTAGTAGTACCGTTGTCTGTCTTCAATTGTTCCCCCTCCCTGCCTCATTGCGCCTTGAAATACTTGTGTATGGCTCATATCATGTCATATGTCATATGTGTGCCTTTTGGTCACACAGGATAGCTTGTGTTTAAGTAGCTAGGGATGCAGACGATGTGGCACTTCCATGGCAACTATCTCACGGTGGTAGGGTTGTGACAGTTGACTGTCTCTTTGTCATCATCGATTGTCACCTGGTATGTGCCAGGCCTGTGTGCACTCCGCAGGGGTGGGAGTTTAGGTGAAAAATGTGGCCACTAGCTGGGTCCGGGCTTCCTCGCCACGTGCCCTGTCCCCTCCCATGGGCAGCGCCTGTGCCTGTGGTTGGGGATGTGGGGGCACCACCATGTCCACCGGGACGCCCTGCCGTGTTGCAACATTGTGCAGGACACATGCTGCCACAATGATCCTGCACACTAGTGGTGGTGCATAGAGTAGTTGCCCGCCAGAGCGGTCAAGGGAGCGGAAACGTGACTTGAGCACTCCGAATGTGCGCTCCACTATGCCCCTGGTTGCAATATGGGCGGCGTTGTATCTTACCTGGGGTGGTGTGGTGGGGTTCCGGATTGGCGTCATCATGTGGTTGCTCAGAGGGTAGGCACTGTCCCCTGGGGAGGTGATAATAGTTGAGATCATTAGGGTTTGGATATTTGTCTGTGTGTGACTTGCATGCATGTGCAAGGGCATTTGTACTGACCTAGGAGCCATGTGTCGCCATGCTGCCCAGCTTCCAGGGCCCGGCTCAGGGCGGACATTCTGTATATGAAACTGTCATGGGTGGAGCCAGGGTAGTTTGCATAGACAGAGGTGATGATTCCCTTTGCATCACATACCACCTGTACATTGATGGAATGCCAGTGCTTGCGGTTTCGGTAGATGTGCTCAATGGCCCTAGGTGGACGTAGGGCCACATGGGTGCAATCTATGGCACCGAGCACTTTGGGGAAGTGTGCCACCCTGAAAAAATCCAGGAAAACGGCCTGCCTTTCTGCGGGTGTTCTGGGCATGTATATGTGCCTGCGGACTGAGGGGGGCGCTGTCATGATTGCCAGTACCTGGTGTAGGCAGCGTGACTGTGTGGCCTGTGAGACCCCCCCCAATATGGCAGTGGTCTGCTGAAATGACCCAGTGGCCAAAAAATGCAGGACATTGAGCAGCTTCTCCAAGGTGCTCAATGCTTGGGAGCAAAGGGTGGGGGATGTGAGGTCATCTTCCCACTCCCTGACCAGGTCTAGGATGATATGGGGTGGAAACCTATACCTGCCGTAGACCTGGTCGTCAGGCATCCCAAAAAGGCTTGTCCATGGTGCGAAAATGCGTGCCCTGGCTATTCTCCTCCTCCTGCGGTGTCCCACGATCAGTGCAGCGACAAATGGGGCATTCATCGTAGCTGTATATACGCGTTTGTTGTTTGCGTGCACTTTTATGCTGTGCGCGGGGACGCCTCCGCCTGCCTTCGTGTGGGCGGATGCGTTGACGCCTGTGCACGTCTTTTGCCGTGCGCGGGTTTCCCGTATTCGGATACGTGGTAAGAGTGTAGGTCCGAGTGTCATCGCGTGTGATCGGAGGGGAGTGAGCGTACACGCGATTGGCCTGGGTACGTGTGTTTCGGGGTGCGCGGGAAGTTCCACACGCGATTAGCCTGGGTACGTGTGTTCCGGGCTGCCGGGAACTTTCACACGCGATTGGTGGGAATCCACATGTGTTCTGTCATCACGTGCAATGAGGGAAACACCCGCGCACGTCACGTCACAGACGCGCTCACGCGCTAAGGGCCTTTGGTCCAATGAAATCGCATATGCGTGCTGCCGTGCATACGCGCTAAGGGCCTTTCCTCGTATTACACGCGGACGTGCAGTTTTCCACGCGCGCTTACGCGCATGGGCCCTTTCCTCGTATTACACGCGGACGTGCAGTTTTTCACGTGCGCTGAAATGGCCATGCACGTCTGTACGCGTCACGTCACAGGGGCGCTTGCGCTTGAGGGGCCTTCTGTCCAATGAAAATGCGTATGCGTGCAGACGCGCTTACGCGCTAAGGGCCTTTCCTCGAATTACACGCTGGCGTGCAGATTTTTCACGTGCCAAATCACTCCGTATCAAGCTGGCCACGCGTAAGCACACAGAAGACCACGCTCCTGCCCAGAAGGCCGAACTACTGCCCCCAGAGCCCCGAGCACGCTCCCACCTGCCATCTGCTGCTGCCTGACTGCCTGCTGCCCACGTGCCCTGCCATTTGCTGCCTGCACATCAGCCAGGGGTGCTGTTGCTGTGACCACCCCTGCTGGAACCGAAGACTCCCGACTGGGATTCCATCGCTCCACAGCCCAGCCCCAGGACCCAGTTGCCCACCCACTCCTGCCTCTGGGGTTGTCATGTCGGGGCAAACACCATCTGGGACCACTGACAACCCCCGGCCAGAGAGGCAGAGGGGCACCAGCATCAGTCCACCGAAGTTGGTGTCCTGGTGGAGCAAGTCCTGGGGCAGTATGATGCCCTCTTCGGAAGTTCCCGCGCCGACAAGGAAGGACGGACTCGGATCTGGACTGACATCGTGACTGCCATCAACGCGGAGGGGGTGGCAGTCCGCGACTTCCAACATGTCAAGAAGCGCTGGGAGGACTTCAGGTCCAGGACCCTGAACAAGGCCCGGCGCCTCTTGAAGGCAGCGGATGCCAAGGGGCGCCGGGGCCACTTGTCGGAAGAACAGATGAGGGTCCTGGAACGCATATCCCCAACGCTCCACGTCCAGGTCCTTGAGAGGCAGACCCGTCTGGAGTCGAGCGGTGAGTGTACATGCATCCTGATTGTGAGCAGTGCGTGTGGTGATTATTCAGTAGTGTGCAGGATACACATCTGTTTGTATGGGGTCGAGTATGGGTGTACAGGGCCGTGGGGCTAACACATGCGAGGGCTGGAATGTGTGAGACATGGATGGTGCTTGTGTGTGTAGGCTTGCATGCCAAATGCTGTTGTGTGGGCACACATGTTTGGATGAATGTGTATGTAAGTAGACATGTCCGTGATGTCACGCATGTATGTTGTTTTCGGCTGCATGTATCAGCACTGTGTACATGTGCATGTGTGTGTATTTGACAAGGGTGCAACAGTGATGCAACATGGATGCATGTGACAGCGGTATGTGGAAGCCTGATTGGCAGATGTGACATGGATGCCTGTCTGAACACTGGGACACTTGGCAGAGGTGTACACATGCATGCAAGTGTGGTGGTGTGTGTACATGTGTGGTGCACTTCCTGTGTTGCATGTGATATCTGGCTCACCTTTGGCTGCTCATGCTGTTGTATGTGTATGGATGGTGCTGGCAGTTGAGATATGGCTGTGGTATGGCTCATGTGTGCGAGTTGAAATGACATGTGTGTTGGGGATTGTGATGACATGTCTGAGGTTTGCCAATGCCACTCATGTACAACTGTCATGTGTGTATGTGTCCATTGTACAGTGCCCTGATGCCTGTGTTTTGTTCTCCCTGTCTGCAGCGTCAACTGATGAAGAGGGCGGAGAAGGTGCTGTGGAGCACAGCGGTGGGGATCCACCGCCAGCCGGAGACGCAAGGCCCGGCTCCCCTCCCATGTTGTGCTCTCATCGGGGAGTGAGGAGTCCGGTGCCGCGTCCCAGGTCGCAGCTGCCGGGGGGAGGTCCAAGAGGCGGAGGTTGGAGTTGGACTCCTCGGCAGCAGAAGGGGCAGCTGGGACCCCACAGGGCCCAACAGGGGAAGATGGCACAGAGTCATCCAGGTTGGTGGGGGGTTTGGTGGAGGAGGAGGCCGTGCAAGCACCAGAGACGGGGTCTGGAGGTGGGGATCCCACTGGTGCTAGTGGTGCAGTGCAGGACCAGGGACAGGAAGCAGCACAGGCCGCCGCGGAGGTGCCTGTGTGCAATCCTGTCCCTGATCCTGTCCCTGCATCATCTTGCACCAGCAGGGATGCCTACGTCCAGACCCGTTTTCAGGCTGGGGATGAGCTCACGTCAACTGGCCTTCCTCTGCCTGCGGACGTGGCTATCCGAGTCTGGGTTGAGCCTGTCCTGGCTGGTGTGGCGTTGCGTCAACGGGCCATGCGAGGTGACCTGCAGTCTTTTCATGAGGAGACTGCACGTCATCTCGAATGGCTCGTTGACCACGTCAGCCTGCTGGGACAGGTCACCCAGGCCGGATTCCTCCGTCTGATGGGGCTTGCTGCGACCCCCTCCTCAACTGGACCCCCTGCGCGCCAGTCGTCCTCCATGCCATCTTCCCACCCATCAGTCACCTGGGTGCCCTATGGAGTTGCCTCTGACGGTGTGGCCAGGCTGGTGGAGGAGGCATCCCTGCCACAGTCGGGAGTCGGACGTCCAGCAGGGGTGGCCACATCTATGACTGCACCCCAGCCGGCGGAGGATGTACAGGCAGCAGGAGGCAGTGCACGGGCAGAGGCACAGCAGCAGCAGCAACGTGGTGGGAGCCATGAAGGCTCGGGGCCTTCAGCATCGGAGGGGCAGGCATCGGCCGGAGGGCAGGAGGACCCAGGACAGAGAGTGTCTTCCGTGTGGCAGCGGTTGGGCCACGCCATAGATGCGGAGCGGCAGCGGGCGGAAGAGGCACGGCTCACAATGGTCAGGGCGGAGAACTCCATGCGGAGGGCCCTGAGGCGGGCCAAGTGCCTCGAGGCAATCCGCAGGGGTTTGAAGGTGGACACGTCGACGGCCCTGCGGACCCTCGGGCCATGGAGGAGGACCGCCTCCGGGACATTGAGGAGGAGTTCGATGATGCCCTGGCCCGGGACATCCACAAGTGAGCCGTGAAACTAGCCCGCTGCCCTTGTACATAGTTATGTAGGTAGTGTTAGGTTTCATTTTTGTTTTGATTTTATTTGGACCTTTCGGACATTGGCCACATTTTTGTATATAGTTTATTTTATTAGTTAGTGTAGTTAGATAGGTTTCCTTTCTTTTGTTGGGATAATGGACCCTGGCTTGTTCCCATGTACATAGTTGACTGTTGGATTGTATTTATTTTTTCACATTTTAACCATGGAGCAATGGCTTTCTTTTTTATTTCCCATTGGATTTTGTTTTGTGGACATTCACTTTGGACAACATTACTTTGGATTTTTATTTTTGGTTTCGCTTTTTTTCACGGACATGCTTCTTTTAATTTTTGTACATTCACATTTCTGTTTCTTTATTTTTGATTTTATTTATGTTCCCTTTAATACATATTTTTTTTTGGTGAACTTCAATGTGTGCTATCTCATTGGTTTCATGCATTTCATGATATGTGTTTGGAGATTCACTGACACCCATTGGGTGTATGTGAGGGAAATGTGTTTGTTTCGGAACTTGCAATTTGTGTTCTGTGATGTAATTGCAAATTATGAGTGGGTGGATGCAATACTCGGGTAGGTGTTTTACATTTGGAGGCTGACCATAGGGACCAGGGATCTAGATTGTGATGACATCTTGGCTGGGGAACATGAGTTGCACATGGGTGGGGGCCTGCTGGCAGGTGCCCCACAGTGCTGGGGGGTGGGGGTGGTGGGAACATGAGTTGGACATGGGTGGGGGCCTGCTGGCAGGTGCCCCACAGTGCTGGGGGGTGGGGGTGGTGGGGAACATGAGTAGGACATGGGTGGGGGCCTGCTGGCAGGTGCCCCACAGTGCTGGGGGGTGGGGGTGGTGGGCAACATGAGTTGGACATGGGTGGGTGCCTGGTGGAGGCTGCCCCTGGTGGCTGGGGGGTGGGGGTGGTGGGAGACATGGGTGGGTGCCTGGTGGAGGCTGCCCCTGGTGGCTGGGGGGTGGGGGTGCTGGGAGACATGGGTGGGGGCCTGGTGGTGGGTGCCCCTGGTGGCTGGGGGGTGGGGGTGCTGGGAGACATGGGTGGGGGCCTGGTGGAGGCTGCCCCTGGACTGCTGGGGGGTGGGGGTGCTGGGAGACATGGGTGGGGGCCTGGTGGAGGCTGCCCCTGGTGGCTGGGGGGTGGGGTGGTGGGAGACATGGGTGGGGGCCTGGTGGTGGGTGCCCCTGGTGGTTGGGGGGTGGGGGTGCTGGGAGACATGGGTGGGGGCCTGGTGGAGGCTGCCCCTGGTGGCTGGGGGGTGGGGGTGCTGGGAGACATGGGTGGGGGCCTGGTGGAGGCTGCCCCTGCACTGCTGGGGGGTGGGGGTGCTGGGAGACATGGGTGGGTGCCTGGTGGAGGCTGCCCCTGGTGGCTGGAGGGTGGGGGTGCTGGGAGACATGGGTGGGGGCCTGGTGGTGGGTGCCCCTGGTGGCTGGGGGGTGGGGGTGCTGGGAGACATGGGTGGGGGCCTGGTGGAGGCTGCCTCTGGTGGCTGGGGGGTGTGGGTGCTGGGAGACATGGGTGGGGGCCTGGTGGAGGCTGCCCCTGCACTGCTGGGGGGTGGGGGTGGTGGGGAACATGAGTTGGATATAGGTGGGGGCCTGCTGGCAGGTGCCCCACAGTGCTGGGGGGTGGGGGTGGTGGGGAACATGAGTAGGACATGGGTGGGGGCCTGCTGGCAGGATCCCCACAGTGCTGGGGGGTGGGGGTGGTGGGGAACATGAGTTGGACATGGGTGGGGGCCTGCTGGCAGGTGCCCCACAGTGCTGGGGGGTGGGGGTGCTGGGAGACATGGGTGGGGGCCTGGTGGTGGGTGCCCCTGCACTGCTGGGGGGTGGGGGTGCTGGGAGACATGGGTGGGTGCCTGGTGGAGGCTGCCCCTGGTGGCTGGGGGGTGGGGGTGCTGGGAGACATGGGTGGGGGCCTGGTGGAGGCTGCCCCTGGTGGCTGGGGGGTGGGGGTGCTGGGAGACATGGGTGGGGGCCTGGTGGAGGCTGCCCCTGCACTGCTGGGCGGTGGGGGTGCTGGGAGACATGGGTGGGGGCCTGGTGGAGGCTGCCCCTGGTGGCTGGGGGGTGGGGGTGGTGGGAGACATGGGTGGGGGCCTGGTGGTGGGTGCCCCTGGTGGCTGGGGGGTGGGGGTGCTGGGAGACATGGGTGGGGCCTGGTGGAGGCTGCCTCTGGTGGCTGGGGGGTGGGGGTGCTGGGAGACATGGGTGGGGGCCTGGTGGAGGCTGCCACACAGTGCTGGGGGGTGGGGGGGTGGGGAACATGAGTTGGACATGGGTGGGGGCCTGCTGGCAGGTGCCCCACAGTGCTGGGGGGTGGGGGTGGTGGGGAACATGAGTAGGACATGGGTGGGGGCCTGCTGGCAGGTGCCCCACAGTGCTGGGGGGTGGGGGTGGTGGGGAACATGAGTTGGACATGGGTGGGTTCCTGCTGGCAGGTGCCCCACAGTGCTGGGGGGTGGGGGTGGTGGGAGACATGGGTGGGGGCCTGGTGGTGGGTGATCCTGGTGGCTGGGGGGTGGGGGTGCTGGGAGACATGGGTGGGGGCCTGGTGGTGGGTGCCCCTGCACTGATGGGGGGTGGGGGTGCTGGGAGACATGGGTGGGTGCCTGGTGGAGGCTGCCCCTGGTGGCTGGGGGGTGGGGGTGCTGGGAGACATGGGTGGGGGCCTGGTGGAGGCTGCCCCTGGTGGCTGGGGGTGGGGGTGCTGGGAGACATGGGTGGGGGCCTGGTGGAGGCTGCCCCTGGTGGCTGGGGGGTGGGGGTGCTGGGAGACATGGGTGGGGGCCTGGTGGTGGGTGCCCCTGGTGGCTGGGGGGTTGGGGTGCTGGGAGACATGGGTGGGGGCCTGGTGGAGGCTGCACCTGCACTGTTGGGGGGTGGGGGTGCTGGGAGACATGGGTGGGTGCCTGGTGGAGGCTGCCCCTGGTGGCTGGGGGTGGGGGTGCTGGGAGACATGGGTGGGGGCCTGGTGGTGGGTGCCCCTGGTGGCTGGGGGGTGGGGGTGCTGGGAGACATGGGTGGGGGCCTGGTGGAGGCTGCCTCTAGTGGCTGGGGGGTGGGGGTGCTGGGAGACATGGGTGGGGGCCTGGTGGAGGCTGCCCCACAGTGCTGGGGGGTGGGGGTGGTGGGGAACATGAGTTGGACATGGGTGGGGGCCTGCTGGCAGGTGCCCCACAGTGCTGGGGGGTGGGGGTGGTGGGGAACATGAGTAGGACATGGGTGGGGGTCTGCTGGCAGGTGCCCCACAGTGCTGGGGGGTGGGGGTGGTGGGGAACATGAGATGGACATGGGTGGGGGCCTGCTGGCAGGTGCCCCACAGTGCTGGGGGGTGGGGGTGGTGGGAGACATGGGTGGGGGCCTGGTGGTGGGTGCCCCTGGTGGCTGGGGGGTGGGGGTGCTGGGAGACATGGGTGGGGGCCTGGTGGTGGGTGCTCTGCACTGCTGGGGGGTGGGGGTGCTGGGAGACATGGGTGGGTGCCTGGTGGAGGCTGCCCCTGGTGGCTGGGGGTGCTGTGAGACATGGGTGGGGGCCTGGTGGTGGGTGCCCCTGGTGGCTGGGGGGTGGGGGTGCTGGGAGACATGGGCGGGGGCCTGGTGGAGGCTGCCCCTGCACTGCTGGGGGGTGGGGGTGCTGGGAGACATGGGTGGGGGCCTGGTGGAGGCGCCCCTGGTGGCTGGGGGGTGGGGGTGGTGGGAGACATGGGTGGGGGCCTGGTGGTGGGTGCCCCTGGTGGCTGGGGGGTGGGGGTGCTGGGAGATATGGGTGGGGGCCCGGTGGAGGCTGCCTCTGGTGGCTGGGGGGTGGGGGTGCTGGGAGACATGGGTGGGGGCCTGGTGGAGGCTGCCCCTGCACTGCTGGGGGGTGGGGGTGCTGGGAGACATGGGTGGGGGCCTGGTGGAGGCTGCCCCTGGTGGCTGGGGGGTGGGGGTGCTGGGAGACATGGGTGGGGGCCTGGTGGTGGGTGCCCCTGGTGACTGGGGGGTGGGGGTGCTGGGAGACATGGGTGGGGGCCTGGTGGAGGCTGCCCCTGCACTGCTGGGGGGTGGGGGTGCTGGGAGACATGGGTGGGGGACTGGTGGAGGCTGCCCCTGGTGGCTGGGGGGTGGGGGTGGTGGGAGACATGGGTGGGGGCCTGGTGGTGGGTGCCCCTGGTGGCTGGGGGGTGGGGGTGCTGGGAGACATGGGTGGGGGCCTGGTGAAGGCTGCTCCTGGTGGCTGGGGGGTGGGGGTGCTGGGAGACATGGGTGGGGGCCTGGTGGAGGCTGCCCCTGCACTGCTGGGGGGTGGGGGTGCTGGGAGACATGGGTGGGGGCCTGGTGGAGGCTGCCCCTGCACTGCTGGGGGGTGGGGGTGCTGGGAGACATGGGTGGGGGCCTGGTGGAGGCTGCCCCTGCACTGCTGGGGGGTGGGGCTGCTGGGAGACATGGGTGGGGGCCTGGTGGAAGCTGCCCCTGCACTGCTGGGGGGTGGGGGTGGTGGGAGACATGGGTGGGGGCCTGATGGAGGCTGCCCCTGCACTGCTGGGGGGTGGGGGTGCTGGGAGACATGGGTGGGGGCCTGTTGGAGGCTTCCCCTGCACTGCTGGGGGGTGGGGGTGCTGGGAGACATGGGTGGGGGCCTGGTGGAGGCTGCCCCTGGTGGCTGGGGGGTGGGGGTGGTGGGAGACATGGGTGGGGGCCTGGTGGTGGGCGCCCCTGGTGGCTGGGGGGTGGGGGTGCTGGGAGACATGGGTGGGGGCCTGGTGGAGGCTGCCCCTGGTGGCTGGGGGGTGGGGGTGGTGGGAGACATGGGTGGGGGCCTGGTGGAGGGTGCCCCTGGTGGCTGGGGGGTGGGCGTACTGGGAGACATGGGTGGGGGTGGTGGGGAACATGAGTTGGACATGGGTGGGGGCCTGCTGGCAGGTGCCCCACAGTGCTGGGGGGGTGGGGGTGGTGGGAGACATGGGTGGGTGCCTGGTGGAGGCTGCCCCTGGTGGCTGGGGGGTGGGCGTACTGGGAGACATGGGTGGGGGCCTGGTGGAGGGTGCCCCTGGTGGCTGGGGGTGCAGGGGGACATGCGTTGGTGGGCAGTAGTGCAAGTTGACATGTGGGTTGGCTGGGGGGCATGGCCATGGTGGATGGGGTGCCTGCAGGACATGTGCAGGGTAGGCCCCTGTGGTGTTAGCCACCTGCAGGGGCCGTGGAGGGTGTAGAGGGAACACCTGGGAGGACCCACACGTGCAAATCACGTGTGCTGCTCCCCGCGCACCCTTGTGATACACGTACCCTGATGAGATTGCGTGTGGAACTTGCCCCGCACCCCCGAAATACACGTACCCCGCTCAATCGCGTGTGTAACTTCCCACGCACCCCCGAAATACACGTACCCCGCTCATTCGCGTGTGTAACTTCCCGTGCACCCCCGAAATACACGTACCCCGCTCAATCGCATTAACTGGAACTATATACAGTTTAATAAGCAAGAGTCAAGGTTTAAAAAGGAGTGCTGGAAAAGTTAAGAAGTTACTGATTTTTCAAGAGACTCAAGAAAGAGGTAGAAAGATTTCAGTAACCTGTTCTCAGCAAATTGTTACAGTCTTCGCTGAGATGTTTTAGGAGAAGAACCAGGTACGATTTTTAATTCTTTAGCTAAGGATAAAACTCTCTTAACTTTGATAATAACTGAGTAATGAGGGAATCTGTGTTTGTTTATGTATTTACTGCAGGTTCAGCATCAGCTAGTCTTGACATCGCCAACCTGGTGTTTTTTATGTTATCCCCTTCCCCCTTTCCCTTTGGGGTGTAATAAGCAGAGCTGAATATAATCTAGTTCTGAGTGTTACACTTCGGGGGGATTGTCGGGGGTTCAGCAGCTTTCCGCGGATGCAGGAAACCTCTCAGCCTGACAAAAATCACAGGATGAGTGTTGTTAGAGTTCAAAACTAACACAGTTCATGCCCAGTGTGTTAGATCCGGTGTAGACAATAAAGTACTTGGGCGACTCTACCTTTCTGAATCCCTTGTCTTCTGTATGAAAGGGGGTGTCCATAATCGCAAAATAAGTAACCCTAAAACACTGCCATTCAAGTGAATGTAGAGTGTGGAAAACAAAACTGTATTACCAATCCCTGTACATTTGCTTCAAATTAAGGGGTCATATCAATTGGTCTGGATAAATCCTGCCAGAACGAACACATACTCTTGATCTCTCAAGCACCACACCTACCGCTAAGAAGCAGCTATTACACAAATGCCACACCAGCTGCACACATATTCGGTGCTCACACGCACCTTTGACTCTCTCTCTACTGGCTTGAACTTCGGTTCCCAAGGGCGTTCAACCTAACAGCGCCTTCAGACCATACAAATGGTACATAAGGCGCTATATAAATGCAAAGTAACATAACATAACATATATAACTGATGCCTGGTGTGGGGGATACTGGGAGAAAAGAGTGGTGTGATAACCCAAGCAATCGCTGCGGGTTGTTCAAATTTCATGATTGTTAATGTGCAAGAAATCCTCTGTGTGTGTTTGATTTACAGTCTCTAAATTTTACCTGTGTGTTGTAGTACCTGTAGGTTCATTAGAAATACAAGTCAGTCAATTAGTGCAATTAATTTGAAATTGTTATATTGTGTAGTGATTGTTATTATTATTTGTCAAACCTTAAATAAATATATATTCCTGCTATACATAGGCCTGGTTCCTAGCTCATTGGTGGTACAGAGGGTATTTGCTAGGGTGGTGGGAAATAAGTTGGAGGCCTCAGTAAAGTTGAATCTGTATAATCGGTTTGGGTGCGCGCCACTTTGCTTGGGGGGAAGGAACTCCCTGAGTTGAGAGTGACCGCCTAATAAATCGGGACAAGGCTAAGTAGCTGCTTGCTAATGTGGCAGTGCACGTCTCCTCAACCCAGAGAATCATCAAAATGCTATTGCTGTGCCAACCACATTCTGGTTGCTTTAAGAGGGATAGCAGAGGCTTACAAGTATTATCGTAATGTGATCGCTCTACATGATTGCTACCTCGGCTGCTTTCCACACGGACTCTATACACTCCTCCCAATCATTAAAGTGGCTATGGGGTTCACCTAATGATCACTAAGGCAAATCCCTGTGCCCCTCTTCCTCCCTTTGACCTTCTACCACTCTCCTTTGAATTCTCTGATACTCAACTCCTACCAACCCGGCCCCGGAACCCTCTAAACTCCTTCTTTAGAGATCTTGGCCCTCATTACGACCCTGGCGTTGGACCATGGTGCTAATAGCACCATGATCCATGCCGGTAACTTACCGACTCCGCCATGGCGGAATGGGCAATTACCGCCCCATTCCGAGGTTGGCGGGCGGTAATTCCCCATGCCGCCATGGCCCTTCCCCATTCCCATTTTTTGCCCCATAGGGCTCAATGGAAATGGGGAAGGCGCTAAGTACGGTGCCGCAATTTGCGTACTTAGCACCAAGGTCCCTTTGCGGGTTGGTTTTTAACGCCTGCAAAAAGCAGGCGTTAAAGTCTCCAACCCGCAAAGGGACCTCGTAATCAGGCATTAAGGGTTTAATGGCGCTGCCACCTTTTACGGTGCCGTTAACCCCTTAATGCCTGGGTTGTAATGAGGGCCCTTGACCTTTTCTTTGACTCCATGCCCATTTTAGCCCGTGTTTGGGTGATGGGAGATTTCAATCCCCCTGAAATCCCCCCATCGACCAACAGAACCTGACTCCCTCTCCGAACCTCCCTTCATAAATTGCCCACTTACTCCCAATGGACACATGGAAATCAGTGTTGGTCCTGCCCCAATCGGACTAGTCCAGCCCAATTCTTACAATACATCGCCTATAGGGGTGAATACAACAACCCCTAGACATGTTTTGGCCTTGATAGGCCTCAGCATTGGGGTACTGCTCGATTTTCTGGATGCAACAAGCAGCAGAACTGCGTATGGCCATGCCTCTAAGGGACACAAACTAAAACGAAACAGAAGGCTTTGAATTAAAGCGGGGCAAAGAAAGACAAAATGGAGTTTTTTTTCTCTAAGAGCAATTGCCAGTGGTAATGATTATTTCAAACCTTGACACCCATCGCTTTTCAGTGCTGCAAAGTCACTTTAAGTGGCATGAGTCCCAAGTGCATCGCACCAAGGCCCCAAACTACATCTCACTGATACCACAAAAGTGAGACTGAAAGATGTCTGATTTAGCTTGCATGCAGATCATGCGCCATAAACTCTGACCTTAGAGTGTAATTTCTGGAATTTGGAGATTGGTTGTCGCCATTAGCAAGTGCCTGCTCCTTCGATAATATAATAGCATGGTTGCTTTCAATCCCGTGGCCTTTGCCCTTCTCCTTAACTAAGCATTGCAGTAATGGAGGATAGACTGGCTGACACTAAGCCAGAGGAAAATGATTCACAATGTATGACAGATTTGTCTTGTATGTCTTGTATAGGCACTTGTTGGAAAGTGCATGTATGTACCATGCACGTGTGACATACAATATTTTAGAAGTTGTGCACATTCTTGTCATGTTTACAGCCTTGATGTGCAGCAGCGATTCTCAACAGCACTGTTTTCGGATCTTCTCTGCAGATGATAGCAGCGCAAAAATGTCTCTGTTTCCCGCCGCTCTCACTGCTGCTGCATTGTTTCCAGAGACCCCGAAAAGTAGCCCCCTCAACTCATCCGTCGACATCATCAAAAAGCTAATTTGCGGCTAATTACAGCCTGTTCCACAGTTCCAGGCAGCCCCCATCGGTGTTACGCTTGTCCTGTTGCACAGCTTTGCGGTGTGGTAATTGTGACGTCTTGAGTTGTTGACGCGCATGCGCGAGCCTCGTTGTGGCCTGCGCATGCGCGGTTGTAATAAAGACGGTCTGTGCGGCAGTTGCCGCCGGGACCTTGGAAAGCATAGACGTACGTGCAGTCGGCTCAGTGATTGTGTGCATGCGTGTATGTTAGTACAGGGCGGCCCGAGGCACGGGCAAGCCCATCACATTGGCGACGAGGACGGGATCTGAAAAGGGGGATATTCCGACACGCGCGAGCATGTCAACGGTACATTTCTTCCTCGGACACGCCACAGACCCGACACGAGTGATGGCGGCCATTTGTAATTTTCATGCGTGAGGCAGTAGCGGCCCGCACGGGTGCTCGTGTGCTGCCCACGTGTTGAAGAACATCCAAATCGTCAATTTTTGGAACCCCTCTGGTTCTCCAAGCAGGAGGACCACAGAAACTACCAGGAAGGTGGGGGCTCTTCATGGTGGAGAGCTGAAGAGTCTCTTCAAACCACGGTCTGGTGCTTGTGGCAGGTGCCAAGGCGGAGGCACACTAGGACATTTTTCAAGGTATCTGTATGTCCATGTAAAGTCAGGTTTGCGGCCTCCAAGACAGCGGGAGGTGCCTGTGCGGCCTGTGAAAACATGGCGGACAGCGACGAAGAAGCAACTGCGCCACCCACAGTGAGGCGTCGGCAACAGGGCTCTCTGCCGCCAATGCAAGAGTTTGAAATCTCCGGCCCACCCTCAAAACTTGACCCGAAATGGCTCTTGTGGATCAAGAAGTTAGATATGTATTTTACAGCCACCGGAGAGACCGATGATGATGTGAAAAGGGCCACTCTACTATATTCAGCAGGCATAGACGTTCTACGCATTTATGAGTCCCTGAACTTGCAGGTGGTGATGTATGCGGCTGTCAAAACAGCGCTCCAGAACTATTTAATTCCGTTAACTAATGTTGACTTCGAGAGGTTCCTCTTTTGCGGACAGAAGCAGCATGAGGACGACAGATGGCAACGCATCTGCAGGTGGGACAATGAGGACAACATGATCCGCAATCAAGTAATACAAGGGTGCAGCTCTGGCAAGCTTCGCAGGCAGATTCTACGGGAACCAGTTATGACTCTAGCCCAAATATTGTACAGTGGCCGGGTGTATGAGCTTGCCGAGACGAGGGGTGCAAAGATGGACGCAGCTGTGCACCCAGGCAAATGTGAAGAAGCGTTTGCATTTGGGAGACAGGCCCCGTCTAAATCACGATGTAGCCAGAAGCTCCAGGAGGCGGCCCCTGCGCAGGGGAGTGCGGCCATGTGTCAATACTGTGGTTATGATTTGCCCCACTCCGAGGACTGTCCGGCCAAGACGAGAGTATGTGGAAGGTGCAACAATGCTGGTCACTATGCCGGAATGTGTCGCGCAGCCGCCCCGCTGACCACGCACAGGGGGCCAGCAAGGGCGAGTGGAAGTGGCTTTCGGAGACAACGCAGCATCGCCACGCTGGAGCAGGACACTCAAAGGCTTAACATCGCTGGGGAAGAAGAGGAGGAAGAAGAGATTTTTTTCATTTCCAATCTTGCGACAGGGGCAAAGAAAAGGCGTCAACCGACGTGCACCGTGGACATTCAGGGTGCCCCCACCCAGGTTCTGATTGACACTGGCGCCTCTGTGTGCGTACTTGCCACTGACCACTACAAGGCCATCCCGGGGCCGCCCCCATTGGATATGTCCAAAGCCAAGATATTTACTGTTAGCGGTGACACACGGCTGCCCATTCAAGGTGTGTTCGTGACACTGGTGACTCGGGGGGACAAAACCATTAAAGCAAGATTTTTCGTCACTGACGTCAACCCCCACTCACTCCTAAACTGTGCTGCATCGGAGGCGCTGGACCTTGTGCATTTTGCCCTCGAAGTATATCAGGTGGACACAGACCGTCTCCTAGACAGGTTCTCCAGTATCTTCCAAGGGGTGGGCAAATTGAAGGCTCCCCCAGTGCGATTGCACATCGACGATACTATTCGGCCCACCGCCCTAAAGCATTGACAAATTCCGTTACATCTTAGGGCGCAGGTCGAGAAGGAACTGCAATTGCTCATGGAAATGGACATCATTGAAAGGGTTGAGGGGCCAACGCCCTGAGTATCGCCTATTGTGGTGGCGCCCAAGCCCAAACAGCCAGGGGCCGTCCGCATCTGCGTGGACATGCGCCTCCCGAATGCCGCCATCAAATGGGAGAGGCACATTACACCCACGTTGGATGACATTGTGGGAGAGCTGCAAGGGGCAACGGTGTTCTTGAAGTTGGATCTGAAGTTGGGGTATCACCAGCTAGAGCGCCACCCAGACTCAAGATACATTACGACTTTTACTACCCATGAAGGCCTCTATCAATTTAAACGCTTGAGTTTTGGCATTTCGTCCGCGGCGGAGGTCTTTCAAAATGCAATCAGGGGAGCGTTGGCTGCCTCAAAGGAGTACTCAATATGAGTGATGACATTTTGGTCTTTGCCGAATCCCAGGCCGAGCATGTGAAGAGACTGGAATTAACGTTGCAGAGGCTGAGAGATCTGGGCCTCACTCTACATAAGGGGAAATGCAAATTTTTCAAGGATCGTATTGGATTCTTTGGATTCATTTTCCATGCCAATGGTGTCTCGCCTGACCCCGAAAAAATCAATGACATCCATGAGGCTGCGGCGCCCCAATCCCCCACGGAGGTGCGGAGCTTCTTGGGGATGGTTAATTACTGTGGGTGTTTCATAAAAGGTCCGGCGTCCCTATCCAAACCTCTCTGAGCATTGACAAAAAATGACGCCACATGGATGTGGGAGAAGAGAGAACAGGATGCCTTCATGGAGATCAAGCGTGCTCTCTCAGATTGAGACACAATGGCGTATTTTGATCCCACCGCCGAGTCCGAGATCGTCGTTGACGCCAGACCCGTGGGACTGGGGGCTGTTCTCATGCGGTCGGACACCAGAGGTGGTATGCAGCCCATTGCATATGCGAACAAGGCTCTCACGGACACCGAGAGGTGCTTTTCGCAGATTGAGAGGGAGGCGTTGGGCATCCTATGGGCCTGCCGGCATTTTCGTCTGTACATACTAGGGAAACCCATGACGGTTGTGACGGACCACAAACTGCTTCTGCCCATTCTGGCAGGTGTATCTTCAAAGCCTCCCCCGTGGATCGAGCGCTGGATGTTGGCACTCATCGAGTATGGGGTCAAGCTCGTGTACAGGCCGGGGACGAACAATCCGGCGGATTACCTGTCTCGCCACCCAAACTATGAGAGAGTGCAGGGATCTCAGGAGCTGGTTGAGTGCCAGGTGTTTGTCCATAACATTGTGGAATGCGCTATGCCGATGGCTCTGTCCAGAGAAGTTGTGGCAGAAGAATCGTCATTCGATGAGGTGTTCCAAATCGTACAGGCCGTGATAAGAGGTGGAGACTGGAAGGAGGTACTACAGAACAACACCAGGCGGGATGTCAGGGCCCGGCGGGACCTCGAGGCGCTTTGGAGGGTGAGGGATGAACTCTCGATATCGGACGATGGACTGTTGCTGCGGGGACGGCAGATTGTCGTTCCGCAGTCGCTGAGGGCTCAAGTTCTGGAGCTGACGCACACAGGTCACCAGGGGGTCGTGAAAACCAAGGCGCGGCTAAGACCCAAAGTGTGGTTCCCGGACCTGGAAAGCCTAGTGGAACTACATGTGAGGAGGTGCCTGCCGTGCCAAGCAACAAGTCCCATTGAGAAAGCACCACCCATTAGTTCCATGGAAAGAAGTGAGAGCCTGTGGGGCACCGTCCATGCTGACATTGGATCGTCCGGGAGGGGCATGTACTTTCTGGCAGTGGTTGACCAATGGTCAAGGTATCCCGAGGTGGAAGTCGTAGAATCAACAGCAAGCGAACACACCATCAAGGCCCTGGACAAGATGTTTGCCACCCATGGTTTCCCGGAGATCCTATGCTCGGACAATGGCCCGCCGTTCACGGGGAACCAGTTTGTGCAGTATATGAAAGAAAAAGGGATCCATCACCGCAAGGTATTGCCGCTATGGCCCAGGGCTAATGGAGAAGCCGAAAGACTCATGAGGACCCTGAACAAGGTGTTCAGAATATAGGCCCATGAAGGGGGTGACCTGAAAAAGAAACTGGTTGAATTTCTTCGGGAATATCGTACCACACCCCATCAGTCGACCAGAGTTGCTACGGCAGAGGCTCTGTTTGGACACTGCCCGAGAGGCCTTCTCCTGGAAATTGAGGGCCGTGAGCCAGGGGTCATCGACAACAACAGAGTCCGAGAGGAGAGAGAGGCACGCAACGAGAAAGAGAGCGTGAGGAGAGGTCTGCAAGAAAATGAGGTTGCCGTGGGTGACGCGGTGCTCATGCGGAATCATTGACCGGAAGGGAAGCTGTCACTCCCCTATGAGCCCCAACCGTGGACTGTCACTCACGTCAAGGGAACCATGGTCACCGCAGCGAATGAAAAAGGGACCGTCACCCGCAACCGGTCCTTCTTCAAGAAGGTGGACGTTCGTCATCATGAGGAAGTGCAGGAAGGGGCGTCCCTGCCCGAGGCGGTGGTAGACGGCCCGGAGCTAGATCCACCAGAGGACATAAGGCCACCGATGGACATCCCGCTGCCGACCCCCAGGAGCAGCAGCCGATATCCCATGCGACAAGGTCGCAGACTGCCGGTTCGTCTCAAGGACTACGTCCTGGACTCAGGAGACTGAGCCGACGCCGCAGTCAGGTCAGTGGCCCTGTTGGGCCCAGTTAAGGTTGTCATGTTTTATTGATGTTGTAAGTTGTTTTTCTGTTTAAAGAAAAGGAGGGATGTGACATCTTGAGTTGTTGACGCGCATGCACGAGCCTCGTTGTGGCCCGCGCATGCGCGGTTGTAATAAAGACGGTCTGTGCGGCAGTTGCCGCCGGGACCTTGGAAAGCATAGACGTACGTGCAGTCGGCTCAGTGATTGTGTGCATGCGTGTATGTTAGTAAGGGGTGGCCCAAGGCACGGGCAAGCCCATCACAGTAATAGTGTCCCTTTCAACCTTCTCTTCTGAAGAGCGCGTGCTCTTTCTTCCTTTCATGACTGCGCTTTCGGTTATGAACACACCTGCCAGGAAGGCGCCCTGGGAAAGTGTGTGCATTCCAGCCCCGAATTCAATTGGAATGGGACCCAGGTGAAAGATACTCTCAATACATCCAGGCGGTACTGCGGGCGACATTGTGTATTTAGTAATAATCACAATGTGGACATTTTTTATACAAAAGGAACCATAAACTGAATTATTTCCTACCACTGAAAGGATGTACGCTGTCATTATCGAACTCGCAGCCGGAATGATACGACACGGAGGCGACGTTTTAATGGGGGAGTTCTGCGCTGTGATCGCAGCATAGCTCTGCCAACCTTGACGATTTTCCAAAACGGCGGTCTACCATGTAAGTGGCACCAATAGGACGTTCTTGTCACAATGTTGGTGTTGCGGTTACGCAACAGCCTGGCATTCAGTCGAATATGGAGCTGACGACGGAAAAATCAGCTCAAGATGGAGGAGGCAGCAGGGTAACCCCTGCGGGGTCATGCCGCCAGGACCTGGGACCCTCACCTGGGGGTCAAAAGGCGAGGGGCGGAACGGCGCCAAAAGCCTAATGGCCCAAAAGCCCGCGAAGGGCTGAACAAAGGAAAAGGGGCGGGGCCATCAGGATTTAAGCAGGCGGGACCGGGGTGCCAGGCATCTCGCTCCTTCACTGGGACCCGGTCGCCGCCTCGCAGGGGGAAGAAATTTCGTTTTCCACCCACCCACCCACGAAATACAAGCAAGAAGCAGGAGACCGGGGGCGTTGCTGTCGCAGGACACCCAGGCCAGGATATGACAAGTTGGCGGTGTTTGGGCAACCAAGCACAAATGATAGACTCCGGACGAGCCAGAAGGAAACGGAATGGGTCTTCGCTCTTCCGGACCAGCGCCTCTTGGGGGCCTAAACGGCGGGGGCGTCTGGTAGGGACAAATAAGGCTCAGCTTCCCCCAAAAAACAAACGGCGCTCTCCCCACCCACAGACACCTGCACGGGCAGGATTGGAACAGGTACAATGGGTCGGGGGAGTTGGGGGCCTACTATACCAAGTATAGGGGGAAGCAAAGGAAATCCGGCAAGCAAGCGCCACACGGACAGAATGAAGTTCACAAATGTGTACAAATAATTCTGTTGTCATGGAAATAAAACTGCGGCCAAGTTTGCCATTTGAAATTCTGTGTCATGCCAATTTGTGGGGATAAGGAGTAATGCATTGGGGTGCATGCGCAAAGAATAATTGGCAGTAAAGGCAAATGGACGGCTGCAGGGGTTATTACATGTGTGAAACATCTGATGCCTCGTTCCGTATCGAGCATGCGTAAACCCCTTCACGCTCCTTCATGCAGCTAATGCTGTATGCAAATTGCCACATGCACCATATGTGCATGTATTTTCTCATGCAAGGGTACCTGAACGCCATCTCAGCATTCGTATTGCCAAGATACTGAAAATGGAATTTGAGCATTTATAAAATATATTCTGGACCCCTGAAGCAAAAATGCAATATGCATACTTTGAGTGGGCTCCACAGAATGTGAATGCCACACTGAGCCTATCATTAAAGCAGCACTTCACCTCGGTGGGCTGAGAGAAATGTTACAGACCTCCTCTCTTGTCGACCTCATTCTGTCGGCTTTCGACCTATTTAAGTCCAGTTTGCGGGCGCCATTTTATGAAGCACGCCCTGTGAAAGAGCCTGCTAAAAAAAAAGAAACTCAGCCAGAGTTTTATGAGCTATCCCACGATACACCATTGACATTTATTGAAAAGAAACATGTTCTGATGGTGTGCAGCTTGAAAGACTACAGGTGTGTTAACACCGTCCACAGACTGTGCAAGGATAGCTATCCAGATGGAGGTCATGACCGCCATTAGGCTGGATCCCCGTATGCAAAAGAGTCTGTTCCAATTCTACACCTCATGGTTTCATTATAGCAAAGAATGACATACCTTCAACTTTTTAAACAAAGCGCTACCTTTCAGGGGTGTTTATTCTAATCCAATCCCCTTAAGAAAAACACAAACCCTTGAAACATAGGCACCTGCGTCACATATTCTGTTGATATCACAGAGTGTGATACTCCACAAGTTGAGGAGACTTCGGCAGAGAGGGCAGCATCTGTTTTCTGCATGTGCGCTGTTCTAGAGGAACACCTGCCTGCTTATGCGGGGAAAAGTGTTATAAATGCTCTCCAGCTGGTCTAACAGGATCTGATAGTCCATGGATTTAAAGACAGCAAACAAGGTAAGTTTGAGAAGAATCACACAAAAGCACTAGTGGGTGCATTGAAGAGCCACGTGCCAGAGACCCCCCCCCCCACCTCCCTGCCCCCGCCCAATAAAGCTGTTTCAGGTCCATGGTCCAGCCTGAGCTGTGTTTCCATCGGTGTTTCCATCGGGGAAAGGGTTAATATACCCTTGTGCAAACAGCGAAGACATTTTTATTTTCTGAATATTTGTTTATTAAAGACCTATTGAAGAGAAAGTATTAGCATGGCCTTTTGACATCCATGTGTCTAACAGATTCAATCTACTGTTGATGGTATGCCTGCCAGGGATATCTAACTGATGCCACATCTGGTCAATCGGGTTGTTTCTGGCCATTCCGCGTGTTACTGAAAAACACACCCAAAGAGTGTCAGTATGTGTGCACAGTGGTGTAACACAAAGTGAGTGGGACCCCCTGTGAGCCCTTCTGAGGGCCCCACCCTTCAAGCCATTTGTAGATGGGTATTCTGCACCATAGACTATCGAGCCAGCTTGGGCCCCCACTCCTGCCTAATGATTAAGATGCTCATGCTCATGGATCAAATCTTACATATTACACCAAACACAGAATCAAGGCACCAGTCCCTGGCACACAAATATTTCAGCTGCCACTGCGTGCGGCAATTAATATTATTATGTACATGACAGTACCAGAGACAGCTATTGGTACAAGGGGGTCAGGTAGCTCCAGAGTGAGGACTGGCACTGTAAAGCCTGTGGCAAGGTGAATATTTTTAGTGCAGGGGCATTAACATCTTCCACAATTTAGCATGTAGAAGAAATAGTGGCCCTCATTACAACCCAGGCGTTAAGGGGTTAACGGCGCCGTAAAAGGTGGCGGCGCCGTTAAAACCTTAACGCCTGATTACGAGGTCCCTTTGCGGGTGACACTTTAACGCCTGTTTTTAGCAGGCGTTAAAAAACCAACCCGCAAAGGGACCTAGGAGCTAATTACGGCACCGTAATTTACGGTGCCGTAATTAGCGCCTTCCCCAGTCCCATTGAGCCCTATGGGGCAAAAATGGGAATGGGGAAGGGCCATGGCGGCATGGGGAATTATCGCCCCGCCAACCTCGGAATGGGGCGGTAATTCCCCATTCCGCCATGGCGGAGTCGGTAAGTTACCGGCATGGACCATGGTGCTATTAGCATGGTCCAATGCCTAGGTCTTAATGAGGGCCAGTGTGTTTCTACTGAGAACATTTTAAAAATAATCTGTTGAAATTGTTCAATTTGCAACATATTTTCTGAGTTTACAATTGGTTCTCTAGGGTAATGCATGAACAAAAACAGTACACAGGAGCATTTGGCAGCATTGCCATGATGTCTCAGTTCACAACATATGTCAGAATTGCCTTTGTAAGTCATTTCTATTTAGCTGTGCATGCAAGATATCCCATAATTTCCATTGCAAATCATTTAATGAAGCCGAGTCCATAGTAAATGCCAGCATTCCCACTGTAAAGCAGTTTGTTTTTGTGGCTATCTATGCCATTATGGTCACTGTAAAAAAATGTATAAGAACTTGCAAACACAATCTGAGCTTGCATGGTTACTGAAAATCCCTTTCTTGAAGATACGTCCACAATCTATTCCAGTATGATTACTGTAAATCATATTGATGAAACTGCAGCCACAATCTATTCAAAACATCTCAATATAGCATGTTGGCTGATGTTACACAAACATTATAAGCCAGCACTATCACTAACAAGAACTTCCAACGATGCATCCAGCTTCTGCCAAACACATGGATGAATTCCACACACCCCCACATCACTGACACCCACACATGAACAACACTCACAAAATAAATCCAAAACAAAAAGTAATGACATGGACAGACTTGAACTGCGCTGGTGCAGGAGGAAAAGACCATAAGACAGGCCTTCTCTATCTATGCTCCCAGACTCGGGAACTTCTTCCCCCTCAACACCAGACATGCTACCTTGCTTTTACATTTCAGGATGGAGCTCGTGACCATCCTCTTCAAGACATTTCTCCTTAATGCCTTGGACCAAATGCCATCCACCCTCCCCCTGAGACTGACGATATGCTCCCCAGTGTGTGCTCCCCTGGTTATTTGTAGATCCCTTACTGCCAAATTGCCACCCTTCTCCATTGCTAGCTCCCCATTCCCTTGTATTGATTCCTTGCAATCTGCTTCGCTCACTGTGTACTTCCCCCATGACTTGTAAAGCGTTCCATTGGTTCCCAAAGCTAGGTCCATGCTCAATAAACACACTTATAATAATAATATGTATACTTATAAAAAAGATAATAATTATGAGACATGGCAAATATATTTTGGGCCACTCAGGATGATCATAGATGGTCTTGTTTGCATTCAAGTCTCCATGTTGTAAATACATTTCTCTGGTTCAATTTGTAAATAAAATATTCTCTTACTCAGTATATAATACACAAGTAAATCTCCCTTATCCTGTAAATAAGTCTCCTATGAGCATATATTTTTTATGTTTAACCCAGATATCTGTGATAATGAAGTAAGCATTCAACTATTTTGAGCACACAATGCACAGTGGGCTGGGTTTTCATTTGTCACAATGCTCACCCTAACAGTAAAAAGTCTGCAAAATATGAGTCACCCATTATGACATGCTTTCCTTTTGGACGAGAAGCTTGCTCTGAGCTGAACAAGGCATCTTGTTTTGCTCATTGGAGAGAGGGAAAGGGTTGTCTGGGGAAAGCAGCTCATAACTGTAGTCTCGTTTAGGGCTGTGGCCCTGAGGTCATCTGCTCTGCCAGTGTGTGTGCAAAAAAATCCGACAGGACGTGCCACATAAGCATACGTTGAAAAGAAACTGAACATGCATGTGAAAACAAAGCCGGTTCGGGGATACTTGCTGCGTCTGTGAATGTATCTGCATGCATACTGATCCAAAAGGTCAAAGGAAAATACACAGCCAAAACTGGCAGTGCACTGCTAAGTGATGACCCACATGCGAATCGCAACATTGCTAAAGACACATTGTTGTGTTGCAGCCGACCTCATTTCACCCAGGATCAGCTGCTACAATCTGAACCACACTATGCTACAAGGAACCCTGCTTCAGAACTTTCCATTGCCCTGGGTTGTACCTAACCTGGACTGATGTTTCACTGGGCTACCTGTGTCCCCACCCTCTGAGCTCCTCCCCCTCCTGCCAGTACCCAGTGAAACTACTAGCTTCTTGCCCCCGGAAACCACTGGCTGACTCCTGGACTATCTTATACTTTGCTAATGCTCTACATCTGGACACAAATAGGACTGGTTCAATTTAAAAAAAAAAAAAAAAAACGCCTGTTGTAGGCTGCAACCAAGAAAGGATGTTTTTTAGGCTGATTTGGACCAACTTTTAACAAGCGGGAAATGCAGATTTGGGGGGGGTTTACCTGACACCCACATGGAAGCCACACCACCACCTGGCCCTCAGCCGAGCCATCTTGCACACTGTTCATTGGGAAGGTTCACCCTATTTTGCATTCCCACCCCTTCCTTCTATACTTTAGAAACACCCCCCAAAAAAAAAAAAACACAACCCACACCCCCCGCATGGTGCCAGTGTTTCTGCGATCCCACATGAATGGGGAGTAACAGAATGCCGGTGCCAGATTTACCGGTCCACCAGGTCTGTAATGCCCCGGTAATTCCGGCAAGTCCGGCACCGTTAAATCCCCACAAGTCTGGTGTTAGGGAGAATTCTCAAGAATGTGCTAATTCACCTTACCTTTTGAGATCCCCAGCAACTTGGCTGGATTTCTAGGATTTTATTTTTTATTTACCTGGGAAGAGTGTGAGCCTTTTTTTCCCACTCTTCCATGTATTTTGATGTGTGTTTTACTTTTGTTTTCTTTGGTTATGGAGTTTTAACACAACTCCATTGGCATCATCTTTTTCTGTGTGTCACACAGCACCTTCAGTGCAGTGGCACAGGGGTGTCTTTCAGACTCCCCAAGGTTTAAATACCTTCTCTGGAACTGACTACTGTCTCCCAGAGCATGTAAAGTTAAATTGACTTTACTAGTCTCTTTAAATTTATAGACCCAGCACACACTATCTTCCTATAGAGTGCTGGAGGGGTTGCCTAGCATCCCCTGAGTCAAAACACTCATGTAACAGTCAAATGCTACCCTTTCCTTCTTGAAATGACTGGTAGCAGTGCTTTAGATCAAACTACCATGATATTTCCCGACCGCGAACAACGGTAGCTAAAAATCTGGTCAGCCATGTTTTTCAATATTGCGCCCAAGACCTATCTGTAAAAAAAGACTTCGGTCAACTTTTTTCGCCATTTCTTTTTGGAAAGGGCCTTCTTGTGTTTAACTCTGTGCGCCAAATGAGGTTTGGTCACTTTGTTCATTGGCCTTTGTAGGGCTTCAGTGCTGAAGCCCTCCACTGGCGCCTGAGTGTCTGGGGTGGACAGGATGTGAGCGAGGTGCCCAAAACTCCCTGTGCTTAGTCTCCTAGGAGACCTGAATGCATTCTGGCGTGATTGGCCGGTTGGCTGTCCGGCAAGGACAGCCACCTTGCTGTGTGATTGACAGCTAGGCTGGAATGAATGGGGGAAACTGTTTAAAAGCAGGTCTCTGGGAATTGGAAAGCAGAGTCGACCACTGGAACGAAAGAACTGAAGACGAGCTGATGGAAGATGACTGCTGCAACTCATGGACGACCGGTGAAGCCCTGCTGTAGGTCCGAATTGGCTGAAACTCCATCGATAGAGAAGCCCTTCAAGGTTAACTTCTTCCCTTGAGTTTGGTGGGAACAACCAACGCGCAAGCCACCTGGACACCATCCCCATCCTGGTTGAATTTTCTTCATAGTGTGGTTGAAAACCGGATATCCAGTGGGACGGAAACCAGTTTGTGGACTTTAAGGCACTCACACCTTAAACCGACGTTTTGCCAAACTTGTGGCCTCTTCCCTGGGCAGTGCAGGAACCTCCCGACGTCCTCCTTCTTGTCCCCAGGACTGAAGCTCAGGAACAGAAAGATCTGCTCGAACTGCCAGGAACAACTGCCTCAGCTACAGCTCTTCTTCACTTTAAAGGTACTGTCCAAACGTGGTCCAGAAATCTTTTCGGCCACAGTGAAAGTTTGTGAAACTTTCCCAACTTAGAAGGCTTGTCCATCCCTAAACCAACATCTAACTTCTCGTCTAACCAAATTCTTCTACGATCCATGGCAAAGACTTAACCGTTTACTACCAGAACTGTGCTATCCTATTGAAAGACTCTGAACCATTGGCCTATGAACTGAATTGCTGGTTGTAGTTAACTGAAACCCTTTTCCCAGCCTTTGAAAGTATATGTGCTGTTGATTCTTATTACCTTGTCTTTTTACCCCCTTTTAAAGTAACTGAAGTGCCATTTTGCTCCCACTTCATGGGGAGCTGAACTTGTTCAGTAACGTATTGGTTGTGTATTTGTAGTATATTAGTATATGATATTGAGCTGCTCTTGCTAGTGTAATGTTTTCAAACTGACTGTGTAATTAAATGTACATTCTTTTACCAAGAAACCTTGAGTATGTGTGTGTTTGAATCACTGTATTAGTTGGTCCTTTGTGTAACTTGTTCTACAGCTCACTTTTCACTTGAGATAAGTCTGGCTGCTCAGCCACTGCTACTACATTACTGTGTACTACAGGCTTGTACCAAAGGTGAAAATGTACTGACACTTGTAGACTTAATTGCATGTAGTGTTCGCCAAGGGTACTGCATGTGATTCTGCCTAACACTGGTGTACAGTGGCGAGGATAAAGTGTACTTGTTACATTTAGAGTGCTACTCTTACCTTTGTTCAAATAACCCTCACAAGGCTAAGCAACACTAGAGAAGCAATTGTTTTATCATGCCTGATATGGAAAGCTACAAACAGGAGACCCTAGTTACTTTAACAGTTGATCAATTGAGAGATATGTGTAAAGCTAGGACCCTCATTGTAAAAGACAAAAAGGTTGAATTGATAGAAACGTTATTGGAATACCAAAGTCTGAGGAGTTGGTCTGAAACACTTACCCCTGCAGCAAATGTCGAAAATGTTGATGAGGATGATAATATGTCAGAGCTCAGCTCAAATGTTATGGATGTGTAAGTCCATATATAGAATAAAGGCACAATAACCATATGCTAATGACACGCCAATCGTGAGGTTTGTTTCCCAAACAAGTGTGGTTTTATTCAGAGTATCTCGATTGGTCGATCGGGTCTCAACACCTCATACGTGTGCTCACAAACACAGTGAGAAGATAGGGAGCGAGCCGTCGATAAAGCAGTAATATATATATATATATATATATACATAATACATCATCATTGAACAGCATTATTTGCTCCACCCATATACATGACGTGCAGGCTAGGGTTCGGTAATTGACAGTTAGGCACGTACTTCATTCAGTCTAAACATTAGTTATTTCTAGCCGAGGTTTGCAGAGACAGCTTACTGTTTGGGAACACAGCGCAGTGGCATGGGGAAGGATATCATGTTCTAGCAGGGAGACATTCCAGCAATGTTATCTGGTTGCTGCGCTCATGGGCTAAGAATCAGACAGTTCTGAAGCAGAGAAATACCATCCTCCATGAAGGAGCACCGTTAGTTGCATATCATTCTCATTTAACTGCCTTTTACAACAGCGTTTGCACGACAGGCTGGCACCTGGGCTCCTGATAAGCCGTGGCTCTTGTACAGCTTCAAGGCTTTACCGAATAATAAAACAATGTATTTCTGCAGGGTTTCATATTCCTGTCTACGTTAGTATTCAGAGTTCAAGCTATGGCCTCGCACTGTGTGTGGGTCGAAGCACAGAATATGTTTTGCAAAGCGTTACAGAAAAAGAAAATGGCAGACAATTACAAAATGGATTCCCACTGGCCAAATTCAGGCTTCATGGTTTGCGGTTTTCGTTACATGATGCAATTTGCTTACAGCCAACATACATAACCTGTCATTCGGGCTGTGCGATTACATTACAGTTTAACAGATGAGTTAGATGAGGCAGAAGAGTCTCACAATGTAGGCCCGGTTTTCCCTCTACCTGCTCATGGGCCTTAACCTTTGACCACAGGGACCCCACCAGGTCCAACACTAAGTCCTGAATTTGTCTCTTTGGAAAGAATGAGACTTGAGTTAGAATTTAAAAGAATCCAAGCCCAAACTGAAAACAAACATCAAGAACTTAAGCTCTGAGAAATGGAGTTGAATCATGCACTTGAAATGAAAAAGTTGTATCTTGAAACTGGTTCTCTCCCATATTCTTCTAGGTCTTCCAGTTCTAAGAGGCCTTGCATGACCAAAGATGCAGTAAGGATGTATGAGGTTAAGCTTGAAATTTTGGATTGGTTGGCTGCTTTTGAATATAACCATGGGATTCAAGACATTACAGTGAATCAGCTGATTACTTGGCTTTTTTCTAGGCTACCCCTGGTTGCAACTGATGTGGTAATGGAGTTGGGTGATATAGACAGAAAGGAGTATGAAACTGTGAATCTAGCTTTGATAGCTAGGTTTGGGAAGACCCCTTCCCAGTATCTTAAGAGGTTTAGAACCCTCAAAAAGCATGATGGTTACCCCTTTGGCTACCTGGGCGACTGAATGTTTGAAAAAGTTAGATGACTGGGTTAAGGGTTACAGAGTTAACACTTATGAATATATGATAAATCTGTTTATGTTGGAATCTATTTATAATGCCTGATCTCCTGAGCTGAGACAGCACTTGGCTGACTAAGGAAATTGATGCAAAGAGGTTAGCAATGGTTGCTGACTTGTGGGTTGCCAACAGGGCTACTCACAAGGATTCTGGGGTAACTCAGAAGAAGGATGAGGGAAAGCAGCACAAGAAAGATACCAAAGAGAATTCCATTACCTCCACTCCAAAAGAGGGCCCCAAACATAACAAGGGTAAGCCACAAGTGAAACCGAATTAGGCTAGTGTACCGCC
This sequence comes from Ambystoma mexicanum, assembly GCF_040938575.1. Taxonomy (NCBI): domain Eukaryota; kingdom Metazoa; phylum Chordata; class Amphibia; order Caudata; family Ambystomatidae; genus Ambystoma; species Ambystoma mexicanum. Next base: position 1,024,341,783 of record NC_090927.1, read on the forward strand.
TGGTGCCAAACCAGAAGGAGGCCAGAACAAACCACCATTCATAAAGACAATTGGAACATCTCATGCTTGTGGGTCAACTGACCATGTGAAAAGGGATCCCAGATGTAAGGGTAAACCTTCAGGGATTCACACTGTCTCCTTAGCTTACTCCCCAGAGGATGAAGGAACAATGGCAAGTGGAAACTTTCACTTACTGGCTGAGGAACCCATGAATGTCTCAGCCAGTGTTTCTTTAGTATCCCTCGGTCTGTGGGAACAGCAGAATGTCGATGTCTATAATTCCATTCCAGACAATACTAAAGAGTATTACAAAGACAGTGTTCTTGTGAATGGCCAGGAGACCCCTGCCATCAGAGACACTGGGGCCAGCATTACTGTAGTTGATGAATATTTTTTCAAGTTAGAGGATGTCGCTAAGGCACCTAAATAACTAACTAAGCTTGCTGGAGGCCCAATCCGAATGCTTCCACAGTTACCAGCTCTCATCCAGTGCAATGACATGACTGTCAAGATACCTGTAAGTGTGCAGAGTGAAGTACCTCAGAGAGTCCTGTTGGGGATTTAAAAACTCTTAGAGTTGTATCAAGCACCCCGAGGCCTCCAATCAAAAGGGAACAGGAGCAGACTAGGAAGGCCAGAGAGAGTACCTGAAGGGGCTCTCAAGAGGAGATTATAAAGGAAACTATAACTCCCAGTCCACAGGACTTAATGACTGCTATTTCAAGGAAGAAGGAGGAAAAGGGGAAACCTAAAACCTCCAGGAAGAAACCAGCCAGCACTCCTGTGCTACCAACAAGGATATCCCCGAGAGGACTGTCCAAAGTCACACCTGTGACTCCTCCACCAGCTGAGGCTGAGTGTGTGGAACAACCTTGTGTGGTTGAATCAGCTGCTGAGGAATCAAAGCTGGAAGGGGACCTTGCTCCTGTTGGAGATCTGGATCCTGTAGACCATCCAGAGCTGCAATCATTACTGGCCGAAGGTGGACCCTCTAGGGCAGACTTCAGCAGAGGTCAAAGAGAGTGTCCTACTCTTGAAGGTCTTCGTCAACAGGCAGCTTCCAAGCTAGATGGGCAAGAGCCAGGGAAGCATAGGTTGTACTGGGAAGATGGCCTCTTCTACATTGAACCGACCGAGTCTATCCCAGGGGACTACAGAAGACTTGTAGTGCCTCTTGAAAGCAGACTCCAGTTCCCACAGTTAGCCCATGAGATACCTTTGGCTGGTCACTTAAGTTTTAAGAAGGCCAAGGAAAGGCTCTCTTTATATTTCTACTGGCCGAAGTTGGGGTCTGATGTAGATAGGTTCTGTTGGAGCGGTCACACTTGCCAAACCTCTGGCAAGAGTGGAGCCAAGAATGTGGCACCCTGGGTGCCTCTCCCAGTGGTAGGAGTCCCTTTTGAGAGGGTAGGAATCGAATAGTTGGTTCCTTAGACCCTCCAACATCATTAGGAAACAGGTTTATCCACCATGCTACTAGGTATCCTGAAGCCATACCTATGAGAACTGTTACAGCTCAGGCTGTGGCTAAGGCCCTACTTGGTATTTTTACCAGGGTAGGTTTTCCTAAGGAAGTTATCTCTGACATGGGATCCAATTTTATGTCCCACTACATGCAGGCTGTGTTGAAAAATTGTGGAGTAACTTACAAGTTCTCAACTGCCAAACATTCTCAGACAAATGGACTGGTAGAGAGGTTTAACCGTACAATGAAGACCATGATCGGTGTTTTAGAGGAACCCCTTAGGACAAAGTGGGAACTTCTACTGCCATGCCTTCTATTTGCTTATAGAGAAGTCCCTCAGGAGGGAGTTGGATTTAGTCCCTTTGAACTTCTTTGTGGCCATCCAGTTAGAGGCCCCCTGGCCCTGATTAAGAGGGGTTGGAGAGTGCTCCTCCCCCCAAGCTAGTGAGAGTCACTGACTATGTGATAGGTCTCCAGAGGAGAATGTCACACATGATGGCAGTAGTATCAGATAACTTGAAAGCAGGTCAGGCTCTGGTGAAGCATAGGCATGACCAGAAGGCCAACATGGTTGAATTTACTCAAGACCAGCTAGTTCTAGTTATGGTACCTACAAGGCAGAGGGCCTTACAGGACAAATGGATAGGACCCTTCAAGGTTGTGGGTAAACCTGGAGAGGTCAACTATCTCGTGGACTTAGACAATCCTAAGGAGGCTCCCAGAGTCTTTCACACCAACTGTCTAAAAGCTTATGTCTCAAGACCAGAAGTGGGAGCTTTGCTTCTAGCTTCAGCTCAAGAGGAGGAGGATAGTAAACCTCTACCTGACCTATTCAGAGTCCAGCCTTTAGATAAGAAACTAGAAGGAGTTAATCTCTCTTCTAATTTGACACCTTAACAACAGGAGGAGTGCAAGTTTCTGTTAAATCAGTTTGCCTCCACTATCAACACGCTTGACCCCTTGGGGCCAGCATGAGATTCATACTGGTGACTGTTTACCTGTTAAAAGCAGAGGTTACAGGATGTCAGATCATGTTAGATCCCACATAAAGGAACTGGTTATCAAGATGCTTGATCTCGGGGTAATTAATAGAGCCATCTACAAGTCCACAGTCTAGTCCAGTTGTTCTAGTACCAAAGGCAGGATCCAAGGAGTTGAGCTTCTGTGTGGACTATCGAGCTCTTAATGCAGTCACCAAGACTGATGCCCACCCTTTACCCAGGACAGATGAACTGGTGGACAAACTTGGTTCAGCCAAGTACCTCAGTACATCTGATCTCACTTCAGGCTATTGGCAAATAGCACTGACAGACCATGCCCAGGAGAAAACTGCATTCTCAACCCCAGCAGGCCTCTGCCAGTTTAGGGTAATGCCTTTTGGACTAAAGAATGCACCTGCTACATTCCAAAGGATGGTTAACCAGGTTCTGAATGGGATGGAGGACTTCTGCATGGCATACGTGGATGACATTGCAGTGTTCAGCCCTACTTGGAAAGAACATGCTGACCACTTAGGATATGTTTTACACACTCTTGAGCAGGCCCATCTGACCATAAAGGCAAGTAAATGTCAAATTTGTCAGAGTAAAGTGGTCTACCTTGGACATGCGGTAGGAGGATGTGAAATCAGGACATTGCCTAGCAAAGTACAAACAGTACAAAACTGGGCCACCCATACTACTCAAACCCAAGTGAGAGCCTTCCTAGGCCTCACTGGTTACTATAGGAACTTCATAGAGAACTATGGGACCATAGCTTCTCCCTTGAATGTGGTCTCCTCTCCCAAATTCCCTAAAAAGGTCAGGTGGAATGAGGAGTGCACTCAAGTATTTGAAGGCCTAAAGAAAGCCCTTAGTTAAGCTCCAGTCCTAAGAGCTCCTGACTGCAACCAAACCTTCATTGTGCAGGCAGGTGCTTCAAATACAGGTATAGGCACAGTTCTGAGTCAGCTGGATGAGAAAGGTAGGGAGCACCCCATTTGCTTCACCAGCAGGAAGCTGATGGAACCTGAGACAAGCTGGGCAACCATTGAAAGAGAATGTTTTGCTATTGTGCGGTCACTGAAGAAGTTTATGCCATACTTGTATGGATCTACTTTTGTGATTCAGACTGACCACTAACCCTTGAGATAGTTGATGCAAATGAAAGGGGAAAAGCCTAAACTACAGAGATGGCCAATCAGCTTGCAAGGGTTTGATTTTACCATTCTACACAGGTCTGAGTGTCCCCACCAAAATGCTGAGGGTCTCTCCAGGATGTTTGACCGACTGGAGTAAGGAGATTCATCCAGGAGTGGATTAAATCCTCCTGTCCCTTAGTCTGGGCGGGGGACGAGTGTTAGGGAGTATTCTAAAGAATGTGCTAATTTCCCTTACCTTTTGAGACCCCCAGCAACTTTGCTGGATTTCTAGGATTTGATTTTTATTTAGCTGGGAAGAGTGTGAGCCTTTTTTTCCCACTCTTCCATGTATTCCGATGTGTGTTTTACTTTTGTGTTCTTTGGTTATGGAGTTTTAACACAACTCCATAGGCATCATCTTTTTCTGTGTGTCACACAGCACCTTCAGTGCAGTGGAACACGGGTGTCTTTCAGACTCCCCAAGGTTTAAATACCTTCTCTGGGACTGACTACTGTCTCCCAGAGCATGTAAAGTTAAATTGACTTTACTAGTCTCTTTAAATTTACAGACCCAGCACACACTATCTTCCTATAGAGTGCTGGAGGTGTTGCCTAGCATCCCCTGAGTCAAAACACTCATATAACAGTCAAATGTTACCCTTTCCTACTTGAAATGACTGGTGGCAGTGGTTTAGATCAAACTACCATGATTTTGCCTGACCGCGAACAACGGTAGTTAAAAATCTGGTCAGCCATGTTTTTCAATATGGCGCCCAAGACCTACTGTAAAAACAGACTCTGGTCAACTTTTTTCGCCATTTCTTTTTGGAAAGGTCCTTCTTGTGTTTAACTCTGCGCACCAAAACCAGGTTTGGTTCCTTTGTTCAGTGCTGAAGCCCTCCTCTGGTGTCTGAGTGTCTGGGGTGGACTGGATGTGAGGGAGGTGCCCAAAACTCCCTGTGCTTAGTCTCGTAGGAGACCTGAATGCACTCTGGCGTGATTGGCCGGTTGGCTGTCCGGCAAGGACAGCCACCCTGCTGTGTGATTGACAGCCAGGCTGGAATTAATGGGGGAAAAACTGTTTAAAAGCAGGTCTCTGGGACTTGGAAAGTAGAGTCGACCACTGGAATGAAAGAACCGAAGACGAGCTGACGGAAGACGACTGCTGCAATTTCTGGATGACCGGTGAAGCCCTACTGCAGGTCCGAATTGCCTGAAACTCCCTCGACAGAGAAGCCCTTCAAGGTTAACTTCTTCCCTTGAGTTTGGTGGGAACAGCCAACTCGCAAGCCACCTGGACACCGTCCCCATCCTGATTGAATTTTCTTCAGAGTGCGGTTGAAAACCGGATAGCTAGTGGGAAGGAAACCAGTTTGTGGACTTTAAGGCACTCACACCTTAAACCGATGTTTCGCCAAGCTTGTGGCCTGTTCCCTGGGCAGTGCAGGAGCTTCCCGATGTCCTCCTTCTTGTCCCCACGACTGAAGCTCAGGAACAGCGAGATCTGCTCGAACTGCCAGTAACAACTGCCTCAGCTACAGCTCTTCTTCACTTTAAAGGTACTGTGCAAACGTGGTCCAGAAATCTTTTCGGCCATGGTGAAAGTTTGTGAAACTTTCCCTACTTCGAAGGCTTGTCCTTCCCTAAACCAACATCTAACTTTTCGTCTGACCAAATTCTTCTGAGATCCATGGCAAAGACTTAACCGTTTACTACCAGAACTGTGCTATCCTATTCAAAGACTCTGAACCATTGGCCTATGAACTGAATTGCTGGTTGTAGTTAACTGAAACCCTTTGCCCAGCCTTTGAAAGTATATGTGCTGTTGATTCTTATTACCTTGTCTTTTTACCCCTTTTTAAAGTAACTGAAGTGCCATTTTGCTCCCACTTCATGGGGAGCTGAACTTGTTCAGTAACGTATTGGTTGTGTATTTGTAGTATATTAGTATATGATATTGAGCTGCTCCTGCTAGTGTAATGTTTTCAAACTGACTGTGTAAATAAATGTATATTCTTTTACCAAGAAACCTTGAGTAAGTGTTTGTTTGAATCACTGTATTTGTTGGTCCTTTGTGTAATTTGTTCTACTGCTCACTTTGCTCTTGAGATAAGTCTGGCTGCTCAGCCACTGCTACCACATTACTCTGTAGTACAGGCTTGAACCAAAGGTGAAATTGTACTGGCACTTGTAGTCTTAATTGTATGTAGTGTTCCGCAAGGGTACTGCATGTGATTCTGCCTAACATCCGCTGGCAGCCTGCCGGTTTTACCAGGATGTCTACCACAGGACTCGTAATGAGGCCCGCTGTCTTTCAGGCTGCCAAGGAAGGGATTTACAGCCCCTGCACAACCCGTGTATGGTGTGGGGCTGGGCTCACCCTCGTGATCCAGCTTGTTCTTGCACGTAGCTTGCAGGACACAGCAGAAGAGGCAACACATGAGGTGTAGTTTGAGGCATCCTGAATGCAAAACACAACACCAGAGGGCAACCTTCACCTGCTTTGAAGGACTAGATTTTCCAGACTCAAATCATTACTAGCCCAGTACACCAGCCTGAAAGTGCATCAAAGTGCCCCAGAAATATTCATCCCCATGGACTGAAGCATGGATGATGACAGGGCGCCACTTCTGGCCTTCAGCCCATAATGACCAGAGGGATCAATGTCCCCCTGCTTCTCTGACGATAGCTAGGGACCATTAGGGACCCACCACCTTTGAACATCTTCCATCCCCTTTCATAACACCTCTGGCAAAGATGTTTGCTACCTCCTTGGCCAGGGTCCAGGACAGAGTCTGGCCAACAGCTGGTGGCTAACAGGACCATCAAAATGAGAGCAGTGACCAAGATAGCCCAGTTGTTGGATCACATGGAGCAGAGCCTGAAGGCATTCAACAGCACAAGAGATGCTGTGTTGCAGGTTTTCTATGAGGTCTAAAAAGAGGCTGTGGATGTGAGGAAAGATACCTTTCCTATGTTGGATATGGTGGTGGCTGCATATATCTGTAGCCAATGGCCCCACGTGCTTGTACCCTACGGGACACCTAGAAAAGAAGATGCAGACAGAAATAGATGTGTAGCGTGTTTTATTTATGTGTGTGCTGTGTACCAAGGGGCTGGATGGAATGTGTAAAGGAAAAGAAAAGAACAATCGAACAGAACTCCCCTGATATGATATGATATTTTATTTGTATCGCGCTCGTACACAAGTGTTTCAGAGCGCGACTAGGCAAGGGAGGGGAACAAGGGAGAACACAGCACAACATAAAAACGATCTTACTAGGCCCAGTGACATTGAGAATGCGCAAGTGCATGGGAAAGGGAAAAGGGAAAAAGTGCATGGAAGGGGAGAGTGGAAAGTGCAGAAGCCGAGGAGCGCAGATAAATAAAATAAATAGAAAATTGAGGCAAACTGTGGTAGTGCAGCCAGCAAGTGGGTGGGCAGGGGATGACAATAATCCTGAGGAGGATTTGAAAGAAAAGGGCAGTTAAGAAAGATAGTTGAAAGAGAGATAATCAGAGAAAGAAAGGAAAAAAGACTTACGTGGGGGAACTGCTGCCTCGAGCGACCCCATCAGGGTCTCATCCATCTTGAGCCTCCCAGCGACTAAACCAGGTGACAGAGCTGCTTATGCCAAGGGCAGTTCGTCCACCCCAGGGCTGTAGTGGTTGTTAGTCCGCCTTCGGGCCCGTCCAGGCGGGCCCAGCAAAATCAAGGGTCCAGGCAGCGTGCAAGCTGCTGCCTAGGCTGTAAAAAGAACAACCCACCCGGGCCGTGTGTGGGAGGTGACCCAGACCAGGCTGCTAGATCGTGCCCTTGATGGCCCGCTTCATGGCCAGCGAGTCAGGCCGTTCATATAAGTCGCACTGGGCTGCATGCTAGATGCAGCCTGGGTGGGGAAGAGTGGCGAAATTCTCTTCACCCAACAGAGTGTAGCAGTGAATACAAGTCCCTGCTGTCCCCGCTGGCACATTTGGGTGAAGCGGTGGGAGGAGGAAGTCTCAGGCTGCTCTGTTGGACATCCTGGGTGAAGGAAAGCCCAGAGTCGCCCAGTGGAGCAGCCCGAGGGAAGATCTGAGGCCTGCTCCCTGCACCACGTGGTGCATTACTGAGGCACAGGCCGCACCGTAAAAGGGGCTTCCCCCACACCAATGGGGCCACTTCGAAGATGTTAAAGTATGCCTCAGGTGTGGTGGTGAGGATGGTGGGACTGCCAAACAACAGGGCACAACCAGAAGATTATTAAGGCCCATGGAGCACAGCTGTGATCACAGGTCGGGCTCCAGACCATGTGGCCACCCAAAAGAGGCAAAAGAGCAGCGGGAGTGGTGGTAACAACAGGCGGACCCCCATGAGTGGAGAGGTCTGCCCAGGAACATTTCAAAGAGCGCGGGCTGCGCAGTGAGTGCAGGTGGCCCCATGTGGTGGACGGAGCCACCCTGAAGAGAGAAGAGGTGCCAGGTCCTATCATTCATCTGTAGGGGACAGACCTCAAACCAGCAGAGCAACTGGGCATCCACCAGCCAGCCATGCCTTCAGCCATCTGCACCACCAGCATATAGCCAGTCCTGCAACTAGCCCACAGACATTTCTGCAACCAAGGGACAGCCCCATGACGGTACTGTGAGGGGGGTGACTGACTGCAGCAGTCACCCCACTGTGACATAGTATTTTATGTAGTATATATGCTATATGTTAATGTATATATGTATCTGTTATATGTGTGTATCTAATATCGTTAAGTAGTCTGTTATGTATGGGGAAGTGCAGTGTTTGGGATAAGTGTAAGGGAGAATGTTAAATAGGGTTACAAATTATGTAGGGATTGGATATTAAATATATTTATGAATGTTAAGAAGAGAACGAGAGCAGAGGGGAGGTACCCTGGCATGAGTTAGCAGTATAGTGTGGCGGCCTGCCTGAGGCCGCCTAGCGAGATGAGACCACCCACAGAGGCCATCCTCTGGTCTCACACTCCATGTGGGTGGCACCTAAGTTTAGGTAATGGGTCTGTTGTGCCAGACTCACCATAAGGGTCCAGAGACCCCTCCAAGGAAGGGTGAGCTGAGGTAGCAGGTCCCCATTTAGCAGGATCTCAAGCCAGGGTAATCCTATGGATAAGGAAGGGACGTGTATTAAAGGTTAAGTGGTTTTATAAATAAAGAGGGGTCCTCAATGGCACCAGTATAAAATTCACTCTGATGTCTGTCTATGTTCTTTAGTGATTTAAGAATGCAGGGTGTAGTCCATCTCCTGTTAAGAGCAATTTTGAGATGCAGCACCCCTCCCTAACCAGCGGGCCTAAGGGGTGGGGGTTTGCATGAGGACTGTCCCTGGTTCAGGGTGAGGGAGGTGCACACATTTGCTTGGATGAGGGTCGGGAAATAGGGGCCATACTACACTTGCAGGCTATGAAGGATGCAGCTAATGCCTGTGCTGAGTCAGCTGATCTCCTTGAGCAGGCATAGAAAGATGCTTCACTGGCCTGGAATAACGCTCAATGCAGCTCTACTTTAGGCCTCACAGTACACAACACAAGAACAACGGCAAAATATTGCCTCCAAACTCTAGGTTGCCATTACTACCTTTCTAGTCCCTTCATACTCCCCTCTCAGTCCTCCAGTACAGTAGTCACAAAAGACCCCTAGGTGGAGGTCAACCCACCACAGTGGAGCAGCACAGAAATAAATACACAACGTGCAAATGACAGTGACCTAGTACACTGGAGATTTTTGTTATGTTATGTTAAAGGATATTTATACTGCACACTATCACCAACGGAGTGGTGCTCTGGTGCTCTGGCAGAACTGAAAAGCAAGAACTTAGGGTAAGTTAGTAGGACTTAGTGGGAAAAGGCTCAGGAGAGCTGTGATGTGCTGTTGGTAGCTTCAGTTTGGTTTACACCGTTCACTGAGCGTTGGTGTGATATTTTCCGGTCTGTAGCTGTCATGTGCTGTTGTGCGAGGCATGTGTGGTTTGTTTCGTTGTTGCGGTGTGGTGAAGTGTGTGTGGTTTGTTGTGCAGTATGGTTGTGGTTGTGTTGTGTTTTAGAATATGAGAGGTGTGAGCAGAGGGATGAGATTGTTAGTGGGGTTTGGTTAGTGGTGGCCCTTCGTCGTACCTTCCACTCTACAGCTGCCTGTGATACGTGTCCCTGCTAGGGTTGCGTATTGTGGTGTTCTATGGGGGACGGCAGGGTCTTCCTCCTTTATTTTGTGTATGGTTGAGGGTTGTTTGCAGGGCTACTTAGAGTCAGTGCCCCCCAAGCCCCTACACCCAGTGTCCTGGGTGGTATATTTCTGCACTCGTTTTTCCCATTGAGAGGTAGGGGGAACAGGGTATTTATACTGCTCCACCAAACTTGCCCCCTAACTTAGGAAAAACCTATAAATACTATACTAAGGGTTTGGTGGACAGTGAAGTGGCAGAAGTGGGACATCCACCTCTTGCTAGATCGATCGTTCAAACCAAGGGGTTATAACGACCCTGAGGTAAAGAACCGACCAGCCATGTCATCGCTGCACAATACAGAGTTAAGCAAAAAATAATGTGAAAAGTAAACAATGAAAACTCAAGAACCAAAATACAAAAATACACAGGGACAGTGAAAATAAAGGAACCACCTTAATTTAGGTTCCACATTCAAGATAAGTGGAAAATCACTATAAAGAAAATCACACCAAAATATGAAATGAACCTAAATCAAATTCTACTATACTTACTTACACATTAAAACGCACACTGCATCATACCCAATCAGCCCAACGTGTTTCAGTCATCATACAGTCACACCACACACAGTAAGGGGAAATTCATCAGGGGCGTGTATTTAAGATCAAAAACAGCAATTCAGATAAAAAAATTGTTTGTGCAGTTATTAATGTTATAAGAAAGTGGCAAAGACCATGTTCTAAGTACAGGGTTTCCCGGTCAATACCGGATCCAACTAAACCACACACTATTAATGTGCTGTGGAGGTTAGACACTGAAAAAAATGAATAACCGCAGCTAGATTGATGTTTTAGCCATAACTTAGCCTCTGATCCAGCGGGAAGTAGGTGCACCACGCCTGTGGACAACAAGAAAATGGGATAATGAACAGAAGGCTAATCAATAATCCTACAATCACAGAATGTTCAATGACAATTCTGAGAAGTACCAAAGCATTTGTTTGGAGTGTCTCGAAATCCCCATAGCACATTGGTTATCTATTCATGTGGGTGGTTTATTTCTACACTCGTTTTGCCCGTTTTGCCCATTGGCCTATGCTGGTGCGCACCTCGCATCTCTTTCCTTGGACCCTTCAGGGTATGTCTAGGTGGGGGGTCGGTAGGACCTTTTCCCTGTACTCTCTATCTACCTGGTCCACGTGTCCTCTGTTTGTGGTTCAACCTGGGGCACTCCCACCTTTCTCTTTAGACTCTGTTTGGGCCCTCAATGGGGACCCGGGTCTCCCTCCCACTCGGAAGGTCTCTCCAGGTCCATGCACTTGTTGAGGTACGCTTTAATCCTCCGTCTTGTAAGGTGTCTGTTCATTCCAAAGGGTGTGGGTATTGCTCATACGTTTTTGTTCGGTTCTGAGTTGAACAGTCAGGTTTTTAGTAGTTCTCTGAATTTTAGATGGTCCCTCGTGTTTTGAATTTCACTCAGGAGGGATTTCCACGTTTTGCCTTTAGGCAAGAGAAAGCTGATACATCAATTGTTTCCATGTGTACTGTATTGGTTCTAGGCGGATGTCGCTGCTGGATCTGAGTGTTCTGGCCGGCTGGTAAATGGTCATTTTCTTTTGTAGGAATTCTGCTACTTGGCCTTGGATTGCTCTGTGTGTTATGTACATTATTGTCTCTTCGTGATAGTTTAAGGAGGACTCGGGCCGCTGTATTCTGTATATTTTGCAGTTTCTTCAGCAGATAGTCCGGCGTTCCGAGGTGTAAGCTGTTGGTGTAATCTATCCTGGACATGTTGAGGGAAATGATGGCTAGTGTTTTGTGCGAAAAGGAATTAAATGGTATAATCTTTTTGATGGTGTGTAGATGGAAGAAGCATTTCTTGATTATTGTCTTTACTTGCGGTTCAAGTGTTAGGTCGTTGTCCATTAGGAGTCCAAGGTTTTTGACTACTTTTGATGGCATGGGCACTGTTACTAGTTCTGCTGGCCATGGGATCTATTGGCTGTTTTCCTGGTTTTTAGATATGATCATGATTTCTGTCTTGCCCGGGTTGAGTTTGAGGCTGTTTGTGTTCATCCAATTGTAGTGTTCTTTCAGACAGTCTAGTAGCATAGTGTTCTCCTCTTGTACCTCTTCGAATTTGTAGATGATTTGGGTGTCATCTGTGTAGTTGTAGCAGGTGAGGCCATGTCTTTTGATGATGTTGATTAGTGCGGTCAAGTAGATATTGAAGAGGAGTGGGTACAGGGAGGATCCTTGCGGTACTTGTGGTGTTTCCCAGCACTGATTTGAATGATTTTTCCCCAGACTGTTTCTCTTCCTTCAGATAGGAATTACTTAATCTATGTCAGTGCTGTGCCAGTGATGCCTGTTTGTTCCAGTGTTCGGATTAGGATGTCATGGTTGACTGTGCCGAACGCTGCAGTGAGGTCAAATAGTATCAGTGCAGAGTTTATGTTGGAGTCTGCGTTGGTCTTTAGGTCATCCCAGATCAAGAGCAGTGCTGGCTCTGTCCCTCTCATGGGCCTAAAGCTGACCTGTGTCTGGTCTAGCAGGTGGTGTGTCTCAATTTGTTCCAGTGTTAATTCGTAGTCATAGGTTTCTATCAGTTTGGCCGGATATGGAATGTTTGATATCGGTCTGTAGTTGGAGAGGTCTTCCACATCTCCTGTAGTATTCTTGAGGAGTGGTTTGATGTAAGCAGATTTGAAGGACTGTGGTATTCCTCCCAGTGAGAGGGATTGGTTGAAGAGGTTTCTTTGGCATTCCAGTGGTGTGCCTTGTGTGAGTATCGATTTATAGATGTCTGGTAGGCAGGGTTCCATTGGTGATCCTGCTTTATTGCTAATCTCCCTTCTGATATTTGTGTGAAGCTTTGCAAGTTATTCTCTTATTCCATGTTCTGTGGGGCCTGGTGCATGGCCTGGTAGATTGGTCTGCTTTGTATGATCTGATGTAAGTGGGTGATTTTATTTTTGAAGTGGTCTGCAAGATCGTTGCATAGTTTTTGTGAGGGTACTGGTGTGTTGTTGCATCCCGCTGGGTTTCTCATCTCATTTATGATGTTGAATCGTTCCTTTTGGGTGTTGGTCGCTATTGAGATTCAGGTGTCGTAGTATTTCTTTTTGGCTTTGAGAATTTCCCTTTTGTATGCTCTAATTTGTTTTTGATAGTTCAGTCTTTTTGCCTGTTTGTAGTTTTTCCTCCATTCTAGTTCAGGTTTCTGTTTTTGTTTTTATTGTACTGAAGTGGGCTGTGAAACATCTTGCCACTGCTTTCTTTTGTGAAGGGATGAAGGGTTATTTCTGGGAGATGCTGTCTATTGTATCAGCGATCCATTTCTGGATCAGGTCTGCTCTTTCGTTTAATGAATTCCACGTAAGTGTCAAAACTCATAACTTCAGTTTCCTTCACCCAACTCCTCCTCACCTGAGTCTTCAATTGAGCTTGTTGGAATCACCCTCTCTTGTTTCCTTCGTTATTTATTTCACTCCTTCTTCTCTTTAGATTTCTATTGATGTAAATAAGGACGTGGCTCCCCGGAGGCCACTGTCTGGATGGGTACCAAATCCAGGGACCTCCCAGGAGCCAGTCCTAAATTCCAGGGAAAAAAACGTTGGCTGAAAAAACCCTGTGTAGCAGATGTAATCCTTGGATCTGCCGGATAGGACTTGAGAGGAGAAGTACAATATCAGTTCAGTCTAATAGAAGCCACTCCGTTTGTGAACAAGGGGTTCCTGCTTGTGAAGAAATAGCTGGAGTCTAGAAGCGACTGGAATACTGTAGTCCGCTGGCTGGAATAGCTGGAAGGGATACAGTCTGACTAGGAAGGCAAGTCGGTCTGAGTAGGATAGATTGGAACTGCAGGTTCCAGCATGCACCGCAAGACTGACGGCACCGTAGGACCGGCGACACTGTAAGGATGGCAGCACCGAAGGCTGGAGGAACCGTAAGGCAGGCAGGGGGCTTGACCAGAAGGAATATGGGCCAGAGAGCCCTGACAGAAGAAGGTTCCTGCCTCCAAATACACAGAAGGAAAGAAAGGAAACTCGGAAGCGGAATGAATAAGGTAAGGCAAACAATAAGAAAGTGCGAAAGATGAAGAGCGTAGACATGAAAGACAGGGATAGAAAGCTAATAGAGCAGAAGAAGAGAGGATAGCTACCGCAGAAGGAGAGGAGCTTACATCTCTGTGATCTTACCAGAGAGATACCGCTAAACAGAAATAAACCTGTAAGAAGACGGCATCGCGAGTGACTGCAGATCAGAAATGCGAAGGGTAAGGTAGTTGAAATAGGCTTCTGTAGTACAGAGAATACAAGCAAACAAAGGCAGTGTCCAAAGTTCTGAGTAAATGATGATACAACGCACCACTGTTACGGTGCGTATGACACATATACATTTCGGATGCCACCTTGGTAGAAGACTAGACCATTACCACAAACTAATGGCATCCATGTTATGTTTATTTCCATCGATACCATATCTTCCATGGTTGATGCATGACAGTATGCCCCCTTCAATACCTGACTCCTCCTGTTTTGCTGGGGAACAATCTGTGAAACCTCTGCACAAGGTCCGGAGCATGTATATGAGTCTTAGGCTCCCAGGTCCTTTCAGAAATAGGGTAACCCTTCCAATGAACCAGATATTGCAATGTCCCTTGTCTGTATTGTGAATCTATCAATCTGGCTACTTCGTACTCTTCTGGAGAAGTCTTGATACCCTTCTTCCTGATACTTCTGTGGAATGGATCATCAAAATGATTTTTCAGTAAGGAGGTATGGAATACTGGGTGTAATCTATTGAATCAAGCAGGTAGCTTTAGTTTGTAAGCTACAGGATTGATCTTAGCCTCTATCCGGAAAGGACCAATGTATCTTGGGGTGAATTTGCCCACTCGCCCCTACCTGGGTAAGTATCTGGTGGATAACCAGACTTGTGACCCTGGACCCCATTGTGGAACTGGTCTTCTCTTAGTGTCAGTGTATCTCTTGTAGTTCTTTCTACTTTCCTCCAAGGTGAGTTGAGCAGAATGATGTATTTGTTGAAGATCCGCCAATACTTTGTCCATCGATGGCACCTTGGTATTACTGAAACCGATTTCAGGCAGAAAGTGGGGATGGTAGCCCTAAGTGCACTGAAAATGACTCATACCAATCGCTGTGTGGCAGGTATTGTTATATACAAACTCTGCCATGGGAATCAAGGATTCCCAATTGTCTTGTTCCTTATTATAGAAACAACGGAGATACTCTTCAAGAGTAGCGTTGAGTCTCTGCGTCTGCCCATTGGACTGTGGGTGGTAACCCGATGACAATGCTCTATGGATTCCTAGTTCATTACATACTATGGACCAGAATTTTGAGGTGAAATGGACACCCCTATCAGAAATGATTACTCGATGCAGTCCGTGTAGTCTTACTATGTCTCTGAGAAACACTGAGGCTGTCTCTGCTGCCGAAGGTACTCCCCTTAAGGAAGACAAATGGGCTTGTTTGGAAAATGAATCAACCGTTACCATTATGGCTGTTCTTCCTTGAGAGGGAGGTAGATCCAAAATAAAATCCATAGAAATGTTTTCCCAAGGGCGAGAGGGTAGGTCAGGTTGTTGTAATAGTCCAATAGGCTTCTGCTTAGAAACCTTAGCTCTGGCACAAACCGAACAAGATCTGACATACAAATTAACGTCAGTACGTACTGAAGGCCACCAGAAGCTTCGGGTTTGTAATTCATATGTGGCTTTCTGACCTCTATGTCCAGCCAATGGAAGATCATGACAAAAGTGGAGAGCTTGTTCTTGGAGTTCTTGAGTGGATAGAAAAAGAGCTGAACCATGAAACCATAGCCCTTCTCTCTCGTGCAGATTTTTAGTCACAGGGGTTTGTTTCGTCCAGGTCTTGTACTCCTCCTGTACCTTCTGAGGATACCGATTAATCACAGCTATGAATCTTTGTTTGGGTAATGTCTTCTCTTCTTTGATCGAAACCACCTTCTCCTGTCCGACCTCATTCCAACTTCTGGAAAGAGCATCCGCTACCCCATTCAGCGTACCAGGAATGTAGGTAATTTGAAAATCGAAATTGGAAAAATATTAGGCCCATCTGGCATGGCGGGAATTACGACACTCCATCTGCTGGAGTACTCGTAAATTCCTATGGTTTGTACGTATAAGAAATTGATTGGTTGTTCCTTGTAAGAGATGTCTCCACTCCTCACATGCCATCCTCATAGCCAGTAATTCTCGCTCGAGTACAGAATAATTCCATTCACAGATGGTAAGGGATTGTGAATGATAGGCTATAGGATGTTCCTGGCCTTCTCTGTCCTTCTGCAATAGTACTGCTCTTAAAGCACCGCCTGAGGCGTCAGTTTCAACAATGAAAGGCTTTGTTTGGTCTGGTTAAATAAGAACAGGTGCAGTGGTGAATAGCTCCTTTAGTGTGGAAAAGGCATTCTGAACCACTGGGTTCCAGGTAAAGGAAACTCCCTTCTTAAGGAGAGAGGTTAGAGTTAAGACAATCTCTGAGAAAGGGGGAATGAAGAGGCGATTGAAATTTGCCAGTCCGAGGAATCGTTGTACCTCCTTGACAGAAGAAAGTTCTGGCCATCTAAGAATGGCCTTAACCTTGTCTGGATCCATCCGTATTCCAGTTGATGAAATTATGTATCCGAGATAGGGTATTGCTGTAACCTCAAATGAACACTTCTCGGGGTGGCATACAGATCGTTCTCCCTTAACCCCCGAAGAACTTCCTTAACCTGCATGCGATGTTCATGGAGAGAGTTGGAGAATATCAAAATATCATCAAGATATACTATAACAGAGATGTTGAGCATATCGGCAAATACCCGGTCTATGAACCTTTGGAACACCGCTGGGGCATTCACTGAACCAAAGGGCATTACACAGTACTCAAATAGCCCCAACGGTGTTCGAAAGGCGGTCTTCCATTCATTGCCATGTTATATCCTTAGCAGATGATACACACCACGCAGGTCAATCTTAGTGAAGATTTGTGAGTCCTTAACTGCTTCTAGGATATCCCTGATGAGGGGCATGGGGTATCTGTCCCGAACTGTAATGTTGTTCAACCCGCGGTAGTCGATACAGGGGCAAAGTTCTTTGGTACCCTTCATAGCTATGAAAAACAAAGAGGCTCCACCGGAAGATTTCAACCTTCTTATAAGCATGTTGCTAAGGTTGGAGTCGAGATATTCCTTAAGTGCGACCCGTTGCGGCTGAGATAATGGATACATCCGTCCAAACGGTAAGGGTATGTCTTCTTTAAGATCTATACTGCAGTCTTCAGGGCGATGTGGTGGAAGGAGTTTGGGCAGAACATCTTCGAATACATCCTCGAATTCCTTGTAGTGCTCCGGAATTGCTGAAATAGTTAAATGGGGCTGAGCTACCAAGTAGACAGATTGTACTTCAGGCTGTGGTACCTTAATGCAATTACTTCTGCAAAATTCTGAATCGAAACTCAATCGGTTGGCACTCCAATTGATACACGGGTTGTGGAGTCTCAACCAGGATATCCCAAGTATGAGAGGGAAGTGTGCCGCTCTAATCACATCAAATATCATCTCTTCGTTGTGGTTTCCCATTCATATCTGCATGGGGAGTATCTCCATGGTGATAGGTCCAGAAGATAAAGGACGTCCGTCTACTCCTTCTACTCGTATCATCCTCTTCTTGGGTTGAAGAAGGATCTGATTGTCTTTAGCTCAGGAGATATCAATGAAGTTGCCTGCTGCTCCGCAGTCCAACATGGCTATTACTGGAATCTTAAGTCCTGTTGTGGTGGATAATGAAACTTGAAAAACCATCAATCTGTTATCCTCTACTGCTTCTCCTGATCTGGTGATGTTGCAAGGATTTGTGCTACTCTCTCCGTTACCTCCCTTGCAGAAGCACGAGGATGAGCATTTCCCGAACTCCGGGATGGAATCACTGTACAATCCTTCAATTGGTGTTTGGAGGACCCACAATACATACATAAATTCAGATCTCGCCTGCGCCTCCTTTCCTCTGATGTCAAAGGTCCACAGGTAGGGCCGATCTGCATTGGTTCTTTAGTAGAGGGTCGATCCCTAGGGATTGAAGGCGGGTTGTAGCTCGACTGACCTCCACGGACTCTTCTCCTCTCAAAGCGTCTCTCATTAAGTCTGAATCCGATCCGTAGAACCAAAGTTAACAGTTCAGCAAAAGTTTCTGGTCTGGCTACTCGTGCCAATTTGTCTTTTATCTCCTCATGGAGTCCTCTACGAAATATGGTCTGTTGAGCTGTGTCCGGCCAACGGGCCAATGTATCCAACCCCTGGTATTGAGATACGTATGATTGCAAATCTTGATTCCCTTGTTTGACATCCAATAGTGCCTCATATGTAGAGTACTGAACCTCTGGCCTCTCGAACCGTGTCTGAAGATTGCGAACAAACAAGGCATAATCATTTACTGAAGGATCTTCCGCCGTTACTAAGGGTGTTGCCCATTTCAAGGCATTACCTGTCAGGTAGGATATTAAGAAACCTACACGTGCTCTTCCATACTCAAAAGTCTTCTTTCTAAAAGAAAAATAAACTGAGCATGCGTTGAGAAACTCCTTCATACCTTTGGGGTTACCGTCGTACTTGGGCATGAAAAATGGCATTGCGGTAATTCACCTCTTCCTTCCTCTTTAACAGTGATCTGGTGACGTAAAGTTTGGTTTTCCGCATGGAGTGCTTGCATATCAACTCGTAGGCCTTGAATGGCATTACACATCTCTTGTATCTGTTCAGGAGTAGCCACTGTGATCTTATTTGGCGTTGTATACTGTCAAAACTCACAACTTCACTTCAACCAACTCCTCCTCACCCCCCGCGACCGGATGGGTACCAAGTCCAGGGACCTCCCAGGAGCCAGTCCCAAATTCCAGGGAAAAAGCTTTTGGCTGAAAAAACCCTGTGTAGCAGATGTAGTCCTTGGATCTGCCGGATAGGACTTGAGAGGTGAAGTACAATATAATTTCAGTCTAATAGATGCGACTCCGTTTGTGAACAAGGGGTTCCTGCTTGTGAAGAAATAGCTGGAGTCTGGAAGCGACTGGAATACTGTAGCCTGCTGGCTGGAATAGCTGGAAGGGATACAGTCTGACTAGGAAGGCAAGTACGGTCTGAGTAGGACAGATTGGAACTGCAGGTTGCAGCATGCACCGCAAGACTGGCGGCACCGTAGGACCGGTGACACCGTAAGGATGGCGGCACCAAAGGCTGGAGGAACCGTAAGGCAGGCAGGGGGCTTGACCAGAAGGAATACGGGCCAGAGAGCCCTGAAAGAAGAAGGTTCCTGCCTCCAAACACACAGAAGGAAAGAAAGGAAACGCTGAAGCGGAATGAAAAGGTAAGGCAAACAATAAGAAAGTGCGAAAGATGAAGGGCGTAGACCCGAAAGACAGGGATAGAAAGCTAATAGAGCAGAAGGAGAGAGGATAGCTACCGGAGAAGGAGAGGAGCTTACACCTCTGTGATCTTACCAGAGAGATACCGCTAAACAGAAATAAACCTGTAAGAAGACAGCACCGCGATTGACTGCAGATCAGAAATGCGAAGGGTAAGGTAGTTGGAATAGGCTTCTGTAGTACAGAGAATACGAGCAAACAAAGTGAGCGTCCAAAGTTCTGGATAAATGATGATACAACGCACCACTGTTACGGTGCATATGACACATATACGTTTAGGACGCCATCTTGGTAGAAGACTAGACTGTTACCACAAACTAATGGAATCCATTTTAGGTGTATTTCCATCAATATAGTTGGATCACAAATGGTATGATGAGGTGATTGCTCCATAGTATTTGTATTGGCAGCGCAGTAGAGATCAGGTTTTTGTTGGCGAAGATTGCATCTAGAGTATCCCCTGCTGTGTGTCTCGCTCCTTTTACCATCTGACAAAGTTTAATCGTCTCTAGTTGCTTGATTAGAGATTCATGAGAGTTTGTATTCTTTTCAAACCATATGTTGAAATCCCTGATGATGATCAAGTGGTCTTGTTTGATGGCTATGTTTGTGATGGCTTCTATGAAGGTGTCTACAGAGTTTGCGTCGTAGGTCGGAGGTCTATAGATGAGTATGAATGTAAGGTTTGTTTTTGCATTGGCAGTCAGCTGAAGGATGAAGGATTCACGGTTTAGTGGGTCTTCTGTTTTTATTTTTAGGTGTTCTTTGTAGGCTTTTGCAAGTCCTCCTCTTCTTTTTCCTATTTTGTTTACCTGTGTGCATTAGAAGTTGTCTGGCAGGCAGCTGTGTAGAGTGACTTTGTAGTTGTTGTCTAACCAGGTTTATGAGACAAATAAGATGCCTATTCCACTGCTGTAGAGTAGATAGTAGATCTCTGTAGCATGTTTGGACATTGATCTGGCGTTGATTAGATTGCAGTGTATTTTCATAACAGTGCTTTGTTTTGTTCCAGGTTGCTTCATATGGTGGTCTTGTTGTCAGTTTTCCCTGTTGCTCTCAAAATGTGTGGTGCGCCCAGTAGGGTTGGTTTCTTCATTGAGTAGATCTGCTAGGTTTTGTATTGGGTTATTCCTGACTTCTTCTCTTCTGGTTCCTCTTCTGTATCTCATTGCAGTTGTTGTAGGTGCCCCTGTGTTTTGGTGATGTATGGCATGAGGGTGTCGTTTTCCCATATGTTCCTTCTGGGTGTTTGTGGTCTTTCCATTGCAATCCTGTTATCTTGCTGAAGCGTCTAGCATTGTCAATGATTGTGAACTGTTTGGGTTGGAGGACCATTGCGAGGTACGGTGTTAGGTATAAAGATGTCTCCCTTCTCTTGGCATTTGTTCTATTTTCTGTTGTGCTTGTGGGTGTGTATTCCATTGTTGCATCTCTGTTTATTGGCGGGGTGCCATGATGTGGTTCTATTTGATTTGTCCTTTCCTTGAGTTTTCTCTCGCATCGTCCCATTCTGTGTCGTGGCATATTGTGGTTCTTTGGAATCTATTACTTTAGTGGGTTTGTGTTATTGCGGTTGTTGAACAAGGGGTTGTAGGGCCTTGCGATTTGGTTGTTTACTGATATTTCCTTTGTGTTTCCGGTTTGGTTTTTGGTGTTTCTCTTGTGGTCCTTTTGTTTACTGATATTTCCTTTGTGTTTCTGGTTTGGTTTTTTGTGTTTATCTTGTGGTCCTTTTGTTTGTGGTTGTTGAAACAGGATTAGTATACCCTCGCAGTTCAGTCGTTTGTAGGTTTTCCCTTTCTGTCTCATGTGATTTTTTCCCCTATTGTTTATATTTGGGTCTTTTGGTTGATGTTGTAGGAGGTGGGTTGGGCGGCTAGTTAGCCGTTGAGCTGGTGGAGACGTGGTGGTTCGTGGGCGGTGGGAGAGGGAGTTCTTGGGTTCGTAGAAGGGAAGGACATTTTGGGCTAGACATTGGCGACAGTTGCATTTAAACTGGGGGTGCTATTTGAATTTTGAGGAAACTTGAGACGGGTAGGGTTACGACTGGGCTATGTTTTCTGAGGCTGAACAGTGACAAAAGTAGGCTTTCCTGTTGGGATCAGATTTTGGATGCTGACCATTGAGGATAGTTGGATTTAGGACAAGGGGTAAGATTTTTGCAGCTGAAGATTGGAGCAAGCTATAATTAGTGTGGGGTAGGATTTCTGGGAGGAAATATTAGGACAGTTAAGTTAAGGGTGAGGTGGGATTTTCAACGCTGATTGTCAGGGACAGTTGGTGTTGGACTGGGGTATCATGGTTGGGGATGAATCCTGCGAACAGTTGGTGTTGGGGTGCAGCAGGAATTCTTTGGGCAGAACTTTGGGGACCTTTGAGGTTGCATTAGTGGATAAGATTCAGTCATCCAAAAAATAGTTACGTGAATAATAATGTTATGAGAAAAGATATTGAATTACGTAATAAGGATGTGCAACATTTCTTTTCTGCCAGCATGATTTTGTAAAATTCAATGATTTCACTGTGTGCAGAAAAACAATAATTATTCCTATTGTGTATTTGAATGATGAACCATACACATAGAGAATGCAAGCATTACTTGGTTGTTGACACAATGAAATAGGTACTGACTGCAAGGTGGGCACTTGTATCAATCATCAAGTCTAGGTGGTCAATATTCAGGCTATTGGGGGGGACAGGAAAATAAACAAGACAGAGGTGGACTATCATTTCTAGATGGAACTTTGGTCCATCATTAGACTCATTTAAGTTTATAAGACATTGGCCCTCATTATGAGTGAGCCGGTTTGGAAATAAAGGTGCCGGCAACAGGTTACCGGCACCTTTTTCAGACCGGCTCACTGTGAGTCTGCCGGTAGGGACACTGTACAACCGGCAGGCCTGACCTGCCGGTTGTTCAGGCCCCTACTGGCAGGTTTTTCACTGAAGCACTGGCACTGTTACTAATGCTGCTGGTGCTTCAGGGTTCCAATTTCCACTCCATGGGAATGGGATCTTACCATATCGCCGGTCGAGGCTGCAGAGTCTAGGCAGTCTGTGGCAGTCTCTCTACAGTTGCTGTTTCAGCAAGGCGTGTCTACAAAACTCAACCTTACCGCGGAGCGGGCCGCGGATTCGAGGCTGCAGAGTCTAGGCAGTCTGTGGCAGTCTCTCTACAGTTGCTGTTTCAGCAAGGCGTGTCTACAAAACTCAACCTTACCGCGGAGCGGGCCGCGGAGTCGAGGCTGCAGAGTCTAGGTAGTCTGTGGCAGTCTCTCTACAGTTGCTGTTTCAGCAAGGCGTGTCTACAAAACTCAACCTTACCGCGGAGCGGGCCGCGGAGTCGAGGCTGCAGAGTCTAGGCAGTCTGTGGCAGTCTCTCTACAGTTGCTGTTTCAGCAAGGCGTGTCTACAAAACTCAACCTTACCGCGGAGCGGGCCGCGGAGTCGAAGCTGCAGAGTCTAGGCAGTCTGTGGCAGTCCGGGGTGGTCCCCACGTTCAGACACGTCCAGACAAGATGAATCATGCGGTTCGCGTACCAGAAGTAGAAGTACACTGGCTAAGAAGTCAGAGAACCCGCAGTGAAGATAGCGGGCTTGAGCACCGTAGCCCCCACAAACATTTGCCAAGAAACAAGAAAATACAGGATGTGAGGCAGCCCTTTCCCTCCCAACAGATGAACAAACACTTGACAAACCTTCAAAGTCAAGGGGAAGGGGAGCAAACGGTGCGACCTAATGGGGACCCCAAGTCAGAGCCCTACTGCTTGCCTGCAATCCCGCTAACGCTCCCGCAAGCCACTCAGCCTCACCTGGAAGGTCGGGAAGGGCGGGAAAAGCCCGCCATCTACACAGTGCCGGCGATGCGGGGAGCTGCCTTGACGGAGAAAGACAGGCAGACCGGGACCTCCCGTACACTCCTGGTTGGTCTGGGAGCGTCTGCTCGACCGCCAGGACCTGATGTTCAGGTGGGGTCTCTGGACGACGCCATAAAGTCCCGCACGGTCCGCCCGCAAGCCTCGATGGGACAGGGGGTGGCGGTTTGTGCGTTAAGGACGGAGGATCTAAATCGAGCCGAGGAGGGTATGAACTCTACAGCTCCAGCTCACAGCCTTCCCTCGGACAGTCTGGTCGCCTCAGCTCGACTGTCTGGAGATAACGAGCTGGGCAAGGAGTCCAAGGAGGCAACCCAGCAGCAGCTGGACGCCACAACCACAACAGATGGATTGTGTGCGCCGGCGCTACCACCAAACGCAGCGGCTGGCAAAAGGGAAGACAGAGAGGATTGCCTACTCCAAAAGCCCTACCCGCTCCTACCTACTAGTCTGGAGGTGCCAGCGCGACCTCCCACGACCGTCGCAGAGGCGGTCTCGCTGGGCCTACCCGTGGGATGCGGGCAGACCCCACCGCCACTGGCAGGCCACGGGGGCGGGGTCCACTTCAAGGAGGCAGTCGCCGAGGAAAAAGCTTCTCCCGGTGTGGTGAGTCGCCCTACGAGCGGCCCCTCTGACCAAGGAACATACAGCGAGCGGACCGCGGGCGTGATATCCCCGCCAGGGGCCGGCGCAACAGAGGCTGGCAAGGGACGCCAGAGCCCGGGATGGGTGGGAAGGGGGGCTGTGCCAGATCCAGCGGCGCCAAAAGACCCATCCAAGAACTTGGAGTGCACCACTACACCCGAGTTCAACAAGGGCTACGACTCCAAAACCGTGATTAACAAAGACGCCCCCAACAACGGGGACAACAAAATTAAAATTGAACTGGAGATTCATCCAATAGTAGCAAGAGAGGACTTAGCTACCCCTCCCTCCAGTTTGGGAAACTTGGAAACAGTCTGGTCGGACGATTGCTCGTGCTCATCAATAGAGGATCCAGAAAATGATCCTACGCTAAACCAAGACCCAGCACTCCTGCCAATCAACTTAAAGTCAGTTCCACCGGAGCTCTTTGACAAGGACCCCTCATTCACTATCGACAGAAGGTCGCAGAAAGTCCTAATCTCTAGAGAGCACAAACAAGCGCAAGAGAAGGATGAAGAAACCTCCTCAGGCAAAACGACCATAATAAACCCCCTCACGCACAAGACACTAAAGAATCACCAGCTGCCAGCGCCCACAAAGCGGAGCAAAGAGGCTCTGAAGCCCCTAGTGGGCACTCTGGACAAATTCTTTAGCAAACAAGGAAAAAGAAACCAGAACGCGAAAGGCGAGATTTCAGACGCAGACCTTCTGGAGGGTTCCCAAGTAGAATTAGCTCAACTCAACTCTCCTGCTAGTCCAACGAAATTTACTTTCAACGTATACCCCCAAAACCCCAACACCTCGAGTCCCCAGTTTCACACCAACAAAAGATGGCATTTTGGGAAACCGCCGGCGAAGACCATGGATCTCACAGCCTCAGACATTCCGGCGCAGCCCTCAACTCCATCATACAACCTCAACAAGGCAAATCAGCCTAAAGAATACTCCTCACACGAGGGGGTACCAGAATCAACATCCACACTGACCAAATCAGACAGTCTTAGTTTGCCAACAAGAAATCTGGATCCAACAAATTCCAACTCGATGGGACCTACAACGCAACCGTTGCCTTGCAAGCAAACACAAGTCACCGCCCATTCGGAGCACTTGATAATGCTTAAAACGCCTACGACCAGTCGACAATCGGAAACCCAAACTCCTAACCCGCGCACGTCAACTCCTCCGCTAAGGAACAGGAAACAAAGCGAAACTGTGGGAAATTCAACAAAAGAAACACCAAACAAAAAACCAGACTTAATGATGATAATGTCTGCTATCACCATTGCCTTAGCGCCATTCACAAAACTATACGAATCATTGAACGATTTGGTAAAGGACCAAGCATCATTGGCGGCACTGGCTCAAACAAAACTTACGTTTCTAGAAGGTTTCATCACTTCAAAAACTGAAAATAGGAAGACTCTAAAACACATCAGCACTCAAACAGTGGACCTACAACACCGAGAAACGAAAGCAGCACAGTCCCAGACGGATTTCTCTTCGGAGAAAATATTCCATTTCAAAGCAGGCTCTGATGATAAGACCAACAATTCGGGCTTGAAGGCTCACGCCAACACCCCAGCAGTACCCACGACCACGGGTAAATGGAGCTTAAAAACACCTCTCCTAAGTCTTAACCTTGAGCAAACAAAGAAAGCACATGGAACCCACACCAGTGGAAATCAAAACACTCTTAAATTCGCAAAACTCTCGTCGAGCAAGACTAAAAAGAAAACCAACGGTTGCATCATTAACGAGAAAGACCAAGATCTCGGAGTCTCTTTGGGTGACCCACCCACGCTTCGGGCCCCAACAAAGAAAGTAAAAAGCGGATCACCGGCGCAATTCAAATCGGCTTTGGCCCAACCCCAGAGCTCGAAAAAATCTTCTTTGTCGCCTGATAGAAAATATATCAAAATTTGCCCCAAGTTCTCAACGCCAAAAACCCCCAGCAAACTATTGCCAATCAAAACATCAACAGATCGCCCTCCTGCACCGAAAGCGACCTAATGGAAGACGCCCTGGAACTCGCGTCTCAATGGCGGGCCAAAGAACCAAAACCAGAAAATAACCGGGGAGGTAAAAGGAAAACAGTGTCTTTTGAGCGAAGCCACGACAACGACACACCTCCAAAGAAAATCAGACAGTTGGAACCCAAATCCTCGGCACCATACAGGGCGGAAGACGTGAAATATACGTCCTCGGCCGGAACCAAACACAGACACTATTCGAGCCCCATAAAAGGGGAGGAAGCCACTAACAGGAAAAACAAGCATTCTCCCAAAAGGTGGAAAACTCGAGTGCACATGAAACAAAAAAGAGACTCTATAGATCGTAGCCAAACAAGGGAAAGAGCCTGGCGGACCCCCCCGAATATCCGTGAAAGAGAATGGAAACGCACCTGTTTAACGAGAAACAACAGAACAACTGACACGCGCTCCTTCTTCCTTCAGCCCAGCCACAAATCAAAGCATAATCAGGTTCTAAATAGAACCGCAATACTGGACCTATTCCATCAAATCCCGGCGCTCAGATCAGTAACATCTGACTGTCTAGACGTAATTGAATTCTCGGGTCCTCACAGTATAGACAGTGTCTATATCCACATATCTTCAGCTAGCACGAGACTTAAACTCAAGGCGGAGGCCAAAGCCCTCAAAGAACTAGGCTACTACTTGGAAGAATTACATGGAGACAGAGTGATCCCTAGCCACACTTCGATCGGAATAAAGGACAGAGATCACACATACATCAGAGGCCGTGTACCCCCATACAAGATAGACACTTCCCCAAGAGACCGAGCTTCACATCACGCTTCGCCCAACTTTCACCCAGGCAATAAAGCTCAAGTCAGGAGCGAAAGGAAGACTTTTGAGGCCAACCATGACGATCACGTACGACACCGGGTCTCACACTACAGACCTTATAAAAACGTCGAGGAAACCAGAACCTGTAACCAAGAAGATAGGAGCCCACTTGGAAAACAGCACGGAAGGGCCCCTAATTGGGAGATGAGAAAATCTGTCAACTACAGAGACGGAAGGGCCCCTAATTGGGAGTTGAGAAAATCTGTCAACTACAGAGACAGATGGGAAATGCAGCTCACACCAATCAAAACCCATCAATGGAATAAAAGTGCGCTGAGTGGGTCCATGAACGAACACATCGAAAAACAGAGTAACAGGGTTTCAGATCGTGACCAGAAGGGATCCCGGCAGGACTGGAAGTCACCAAGGGACAGAGCTCACATCAGAAATAGCACAAGCGAACTATACAACCATTCACGTCCCCATCGGCAAGACCCGGAAATAAAAAGATGGTCCGGGATGCAGGAAAGCCTCTCAACAGAAATAAGAAGATAGCCACGATCGACCACGAAAGGAGTCAACGAAGATTCTGACAACCCTCATCAGACTGCAAGCAAATTAAAAATGGGGTCATGGAACACAAGAGGATTCTCCCACTTGACACTCAAATCAGACATGCAACTGGGGTCATTCGACCTCCTTTGTCTACAGGAGACGTGGCTCCTAAAAAAGCCAACATTAGACGGCTTCGAAATCGACTTCTCTCCAGCTACACAAGGAACACTTGGAAGGCCCACCTCAGGCCTCCTGACAGCAGTCAGAATCTGCAGCGGCCTACAACTTAAACATACAATACTATCGAATGCGTCAATCCTAGCTTCCATGATATCAGAACTGAAGTCTGGAGAGGGGGTGAACGAGAACAAACCAACAGTGTATCTAGTGATAAACACATACTGGAATCCAAAAGTCGTGAAGGAAGCAGTACTCCTTGAAACCATCGGACAAATAATAGAGTCCTGCCTGAATATGATGGCACCAGACCACATCATAATATGCGGAGACTTAAACTTGACACTACCCAACATTGGCCAAACTACACCAAATTGGGATCCATACTTCGCATTGGCACCCAAAGACTCTTCAGCAACTCGAGACTCTGATCGGAGAGGTAAAGGATGGGAACTCCTTATGGAAGAACTTGATCTTCACAATCTCCATTACTTGACCTCTCACACAGCAAACTGTATTCCAACTTGGGAACAAGGCTCTCGTAAGGCCTTCCTGGATCACATATACGTATCCAGAAACCTGCTCTCAAAGACATCTGTATTCGAAGTCATAAGAACCAAAAACAGTGACCATAATCTCCTGATGGCTATATGGTCAGCCCCAGAACGGAAATCGGAGGCAAACAGACAGAAAATGACCTCGTCAATTCTTACTAACAGCGCAGGGACTAGATTAAGACTCACTGCTGGAGCAATAAGAAACATCACAAAGACTTATGAAAGAACTACCGTTGCTCCAGGGGAGGCAAATACACCTGATTATTACCCCCTGTTGATCCCCTTCCACCAACAAAGGAACGCTCAAGCCCTAGTCAAAAAGCCATACCACACGTATAACAAGCAATTGGTGGAGAAAAGAAGAGAATTGAGAAGAATCTTACGCAAAGCGAAATCTCGCCCCTCAAAACAAACAGAGGAGGCAGCAGTATTCGCGAAAAAATCTTACAAAAATTGGCTTAAATCACACCGTGCAATTCTGTATCAAGAAGATTCTGCGAACATGTTAAAGATCCTAAGTGGGAAACAATCTAAAAACTTCTGGGCACTGATCGACCCGAAAGGAGACAACTCAAATAACGCTTTAGCCAATTCAATTGGAGAGATGCATTGGAGATCCTTTTTCTCGGATATGTTTGCCTTACCAGAGGGTAACACCCAAGAAACCATACAGCTTCAAAAAAACCAATGGGATATTGAAAAGGACGAAAAGGAAATCTGCGAAAAAATAAGGAAACTGAATAACTCCCGGGCACCGGGACCCGACGGAATCTCCAATGTGGATCTCAAAAATAACAGTGAAGTATGGGGCGCACTAATATCGCGAATATTCCAACAATGCGCTGACACCCAATCCATCCCGAAATCCTGGAAGCTAGCAAATGTGGTCCCAATTTTCAAGAAAGGCGATAAAGCCAACCCAGCAAACTATCGGCCAATCGCCTTATTGGATACCATTGGGAAACTATTCGGAACTTTTCTTCTAGACAAATTCAAGACATGGGTAGCCTCCTCTGAATTACACGACGACTTTCAGACAGGATTTGTAAAAAATATCGGAACATTGGCAAACATAATGCTACTGAGTGTTCTGAAAGCCAAGGTGTTAGAGGGACGACCAAATATATACCTGGCTTTTATAGACCTCTCTCATGCATTTGATACGGTTAACAGAGAGCTACTTTGGAAAAAACTGAGGACACGGAACTGTCCGACCTCAATCCTGAACCCAATCACCGAGCTGTACTCCGGAACATCTATGAGGGTTAGACTCAACGGAAACGGACAACTTTCAGAGGAGATCAGCACTTACAGGGGCGTTAAGCAAGGGTGCCCACTTGCCCCCGCATTGTACAATGCGTTTATTGGCGACTACCAAAACTGGGACCTCAATGTCAGAACATTCCCCCCCAAAATTGGAGATGAAAAGGTTGGAAGACTACTCTACGCTGACGATATCTTATTATTGGATCAAACCGCCATAGGACTACAACGTAAACTTACCTCGCTCTCAGAATATCTTGAGGTTAACGACCTGATCCTAAATTCATCAAAAACAAAAATAATGATTCTTGAAAAAACCACAATACAAAATGAAAAATCAAAATGGGCTCTGGCGGGAGAGAGATTGGAGAAAGTAAAATCATTCCGATATCTGGGAGTCACGATCAACACAAACCGCTTTGAAACTCCCATGCAGGAATCCTTGATCGCCAAGACTAAAATCATGATGACACAAGCTCGATTGATGGACAAAAAATATGGAAAATTCTCATTAAAACCAGTGCTGAACTTCTACACAGCGAAAGCTGTACCCGCCATTACTTATGGTGCAGAGGCGATGCTCATGATTCCGGAGCGAATATGGCTGAAGCTGGAAGGCTTATTTTGGAGGAAAATTCTAACACTCCCAAATTCTACCCCGATGGCTTCTATCCGCAGAGAAATCAATGTCATCTCTTTAAAAGGAAGAGTCAAGCTAAACACTCTAATGCTGAGCCGGAAAATTAGGCTTTCCTCCGAGAAGATCTTCAAGGTAATAAAGGAAGAACTCAACAAAGGAGAGAATAACATTCTAGCCTCTTGGGAGCAAAGAAACACGGAAATCCTCGATGAAATCGGAAGCTCATGGGAAGAATTGGAAACTAACCCCGCCAGAACAATAAAAAAATTCAAACAAATGGATTGGATTAATACGCTGGAAGAAGCGGCTAAATACAAACTGACTGCAGATCTTCCAGTGAACCAACAAAAACAGAATGAACCCATGAGCTATCTACTACAAGGGCCTAGTAAGCAAATTAGAAATACATTTCTAAGGGCTAGGCTGAATCTCTTACATACGAAAGAAATCTTATTCATCAGGGGTTCTGCTCCTAACAACCTCTGCAGATTCTGCAACAAACCAGAAACAGTAGAAACCCTGAGGCACCTTTTGCTGTCATGCCCGGAACTGGCCGCAAAAAGAATGACACACATGGGACACTTATCCAAAAACAGCAGGTGCGTAGAGGAAGAATACTGGTGGACCATCCTGATGTCAGGGGCAAACGTAAGAGCAGTATCTGCAGTCGGTCAGTTCCTCCAGAATATAAATCTGAAGAAAGAAGAGGCAACCTGAGAGCTACCGGGAAAACTAAAATCTCTACCCGACCAAGCGGTGAAGCGGAAAAGAGAAGCCCTTTCATGTTCACACCATTTGTAAAAACTGTGAAAACAGTTGAATCAAAAAAAAAAAAAAAAAAAAAAAAAAAAAATATCGCCGGCTGTGATATCCCAGTACCACCGGAATGTCAGGTAGTGGTAACAGTAATAAGAGGTTGCTGGCAACCTAGTAATGAGGCACATTTTTTAGTACATGAGGTTGTTGTTGCTTGTGAATTTAGATGGGGACATGCTGCAGATGTATTGTATTGGTTGCATTGCAATCAATTCACCTTTCTCTTGTTGCATTATTTCTACTGTGTGGACTTAGTTTTCCCTGACTGCATCAATTTGCATAGCTTTGCTGTTTTTTTCTGCTTAAAACGATGGAGAAGTTTGTTTATATATACCATTCCTCGAGCTGATGAAATGTAGTACTAATTCCCTTTGCAGCAAAGCATCATAAGGTGCGTGGAAAGTAGTCCAAATAAAAAACGATGTGTGAAAAAATTGAGAAACAAAGCCCCATTTGCTTGGGTATATTCTGCAGAAAATAAAACACACTTAACCACATTTGCAAACTGTATTACTTGTAAAGTACATTTAGCATAAATAAAAAGACGCGTAGCCACATTTGCAGAAGTTTATGTGTGCTTACTGCGCACAACGTAAGCAGAAGTGGGAGTCAGTGTATGCACATGATACACACAAGTTTAAAATCAGCCTGGCTCCTGCTTTTCCTCTTTTGGCGACTGCACCTTGTTGTATATGATCACTAGGTTTAGTGAGATGAAGATTATTTGCATCACCTTGCTCTTAGTCCTTAGTTTGCATTCTCTTTCTCCTCTTGGCATCCAAAGGTTCTCAGCAGAAGCACCTGAAGAGTGAAAGAGGACCTTAGCAGCAGTGCTACAAGGGAAATACACCAGCAACATGACGGCCCACCAACAGCAGTGCCACCCTGATTACAGAGCAGATGAACAGAAAATGTTCTTGCCTTAGAAACAATTCACTAATGAACAGCTATCATTTGGCTGAGAGATTAGTCAGGGACGTCATTTCACCAAAATGCCAGGGGTAGCGGAAGTGACATCACAGTGCCACGCCCCCAAGAGTGACATCACAGGAAGTGATGTAATTTGACCACACCCCCACATGAAGTGATGTCATTAGACCACACCCCCACCATGACATCACAGAAGTGGCCTCATAAAGCATTATCGCTCAGTGCACTAAGAAAAAAATGGTTACGATATCAGTGTATTGTGACATTTCGTACAAGAATGGATCATCATATTTAGCAGTGTCAAGGTCCATGTTGCCACGTGAAGTGTATGAACCCCAATCCCCTCTTTATGTGGATCTGCCCTGTTATTTCAACAGGACTACAGAGCGAAATCACATTCTG
Organism: Ambystoma mexicanum; assembly: GCF_040938575.1. Classification (NCBI taxonomy): domain Eukaryota; kingdom Metazoa; phylum Chordata; class Amphibia; order Caudata; family Ambystomatidae; genus Ambystoma; species Ambystoma mexicanum. Next base: position 1,024,373,651 of record NC_090927.1, read on the forward strand.
GGGGGACAGGGACGGCTAGGCGGGCATGGGGATATTCACGTATCATATGGTTATCATTCAACCTTTAATAACAAATACAATGATTACAATCTAAATTCCATTTAAAGTCAAAAGTTAGAACATATAAAGGAATGTTTAGGCTTTCCTATGTCCTGGTGGTGGTAAATCAGTGCTGGCAGCATTTACCACCTTACTCTACTGTACTTGTTTTTCACTAAATGAAAAGTCTTAATAAAATAAATGCACAAAAATAAAAAGAAAACAAAGGGATGCTCTCATCCGCATTTGCCATAGCTCAGACATTAGGTTACCCACAATCCTTACAATAAAATGGGCCTTCATTCGTCTAGCGCAAGCAAATCATGTTTTAATAAAGGATAACATAAGGGACAGGCAATTTTGAGTGGTTAGGCAATACAAGATTGCACTGGCCGATTCATGGAATTAATGTGCGCCGAAAATTCCGGCGCAGAGGTGCCAAAACGTGCGAATCGCAGTGCAAGTGCGTAAATCGCAGGGAAACCAGCGCACATCGATTCATGGAAGTCCGTGCGCGAGAAAAATATTGGATGTGTGCTGAAAAAGTGCGCAGCGCATGCCGGCGCACAGGTCTTCCAACGGCGTGCGCCACGGCCACAGCGAAATCGCACATAGCATGGCGCACATAACAAAAGTAGGCGGAACACGGGCGTAACACTCGGAATGGGGAACAACGTGTGGAAATATGGGCGTCACGGGGGAAGTACAGGAGGCAAGTGCGCGGAACGCCCACAAGCTCGCCTACAACTCGTATTCATGGAATCGAACAGGGCAAACCAGCGCACGGGCAAAGACGCGACAGGGCCAAACAAATCCGCCACAAGAAAGCAGGCGGTAGCGTCCTTGCACCTGAAAAAAATGTGCACCAAAATGTGCGCTAACAAAAAGCACCTATATACAGCTATGATGAATGATCCATACTGTGGCCCTCTGGGACAAATGAGGTGCAAAGGGGTACGCGACAAACACGGACACCCGCTGTGTGAAAAATAGTGTGAGCATGTATTTCCGGGTGCACGGGAAGTTCCACACGTGATTGGCCTGGGTACGTGTATTTGGGGGGGCGCGGGAAGTTCCACATGCGATTGTCCTTGGTACGTGTATTTCGGGGTGCGCGTGAAGTTTCACATGCGATTTCAGCAGGGAACGTGTATTCCAAGGTGCACGGGAAGTTTCACATGCGAATTTGCAGGGTACGTGTATTTCGGGGTGCGTGCGAAGTTCCACACGCGATTTCAGCAGGGTACGTGTGCTCTGGGTGCGCGGGAAGTTCCACACGCGAGTCCAGCAGCCCACGTGTATTTCGGGGGTGCCGGGGAGTACTACACGTGAATTGGCCATGTGGGTCCTCCCAGGTGTTCCCTCTACACCCTCCACGGCCCCTGCAAGCAGCCCACACCACAGGGGACTACCCTGTACCCCTGCACATGTCCCGCAGGCAGCCCATCCACCATGGCCATGCCCCCCAGCCAACCCACATCTCACCTTGCACTATTAGCCACCAACGCATGTCTCCCAGCACCCCCACCCCCCAGCATCCAGGGGCACCCTCCACCAGGCCCCCACTCATGTCCAACTCATGTCTCCCTGCACCCCCACACCCCAGCAGTCAGGGGCACCCTCCACCAGGCCCCCACTCATGTCTCCCTGCACCCCCACCCTCCAGCATCCAGGGGCACCCTCCATCAGGCTCCCACTCATGTCTCCCAGCACCCACACCCCCCAGCAGTCAGGGGCACCCTCCACCAGGCCCCCACTCATGTCTCCCTGCACCCCCACACCCCAGCAGTGCAGGGCACCTGCCAGCAGGCCCCCACTCATGTCCAACTCATGTCCCTCTGCCCCTGCACCCCCACCCCCCAGCACTGTGGGGCACCTGCCAGCAGGCCCCTACTCATGTCCAACTCATGTCTCCCAGCACCCCCACCCCCAGCAGTCAGGGGCACCCTCCACCAGGCCCCCACTCATGTCTCCCAGCACCCCCATCCCCCAGCAGTCAGGGGTACCCTCCACCAGGCCCCCACTCATGTCCCCCTGCACACCCACCCCCTAGCAGTGCAGGGCACCTGCCAGCAGGCCCCCACTCATGTCCAACTCATGTCCCCCTGCACCTCCACCCCCCAGCACTGTAGGGCACCTGCCAGCATGCCCCCACTCATGTCCAACTCATGTCTCCCAGCGCCCCCACCCCCAGCAGTCAGGGGCACCCTCCACCAGGCCCCCACTCATGTCTCCCAGCACCCCCACCCCCCAGCAGTCAGGGGCACCCTCCACCAGGCCCCCACTCATGTCCCCCTGCACCCACACCCCCCAGCAGTGCAGGGCACCTGCCAGCAGGCCCCCACTCATGTCTCCCAGCACCCCCGCCCCCCAGCAGTCAGGGGCACCCTCCACCAGGCCCCCACTGTTAGGCGGAAACCTGTGCAGTTCCCTCTGGGACCACTGCAAAAGATTTAGGACTACAGGTGTTTGGCAGTAAACCCACTTGGTAGCAGTCTGTACCACACATGTTCACTTGGTAGCTGTGGCTGAGCAGTCAGACTTCTATCAAGAAGAGTTAGGCAGTATGTGGAGTATACAAGATAGGGCAATCTACACAGTAGAACAAGCAAACACGGAACAAGGCTTCGGTGTAAAGATATAAAGGTATTTATTTATAACAACACATCTATGAAAAACACTCTGGCACTAATACGGCAAACAACTTCAATCACAATTACTATAAGAAAAAGATCAATCCCCCTAAAAATAGTTCGACAAGTCTAGGTTCAACGGCACCACTTATTTGCAGACAGAGGTGAATGCTTTAACCTAGATGGCACTCTAGTATTCGTTAGGACGGGAGAGAAAAAAAGGCCGTTTATGAAATCACTCGGTACCAACACTTTTACGAACAAATGCAAGGCAAGTAAGGCAGGGTCTACTGCAGATCACAAAGTTCAGAGGCCAGGCCCACTCGGAGAGAGGCAAGGCGATATGTCCCAAAAAGTGTCTCAGTGGAAATGCGCTTCGAGTCTTTGGGCCTCATTACGACCCTGGCGGTAAGGGGTTTACGCCAGCGTTAGCTGCGCCGACCCCTTACCGCCAATTACGAGGTCCCCTAGCGCCATGGTGCTTTTAACACCTGCTTTTAGCAGGTGTTAAAATCCATGGCGCTAAGGGACCATGGAGTTAATTACGCCACCGTAATTTACGGTGGCGTAATTAACGCCTTCCCCACTCCCATTATGCCCTATGGGGCAAAAATGGGAATGGGGAAGGGTAAATGGGGATTGGGGACTTACCGCCCCGCCAAGGTCGGAATGGGGCGGTAAGTCCGCCAACCACCATGGCGTAAACGTAGTTTACGCCATGGTGGTAAAGTCACGGCCCAGGCGGTAATTTACCGCCTGGGTCGTAATGAGGCCCTTTATCGCAAATTGTTATGGAAAGTTTGGACCAGTTCAGAACAGAAAGTTAAGAAAGCTTGGAGGCGACCCAATGGAGAGGCGAGGATTAAGAAACCTCACTCTATCCGGCAGAAAGGGAAGCCAGGTGGACACGGTACCTTGTTTGTGGAGAGACAGCTCCGGCGGGGACAGTTGTTCCTGGTGGTGGATGCACGTCGGGTCTTTGCCAAGAGAAGAGATGATCTCGTCGTCGAAGGAAAGTGGAAGATCGTTGCACCACCAGGGAAGAGACCAGCCGCGGAGTGCTCCGTCACAAGGCACCACCTTTTGGTCGCGGTACAGGGGTAGTGGCTATCCGGTTGCCGAGGTGCTCTGCACGGGCAATTCGACCACTGTGTCCTGGAGCGAAGAAAAAGCAAAGGGGACTGGTTGTTCCCACCAGTCAGGGGAAGAGACTCTCCGGCAGGGAGATCTCCTCTGTCGTCGGGAAGTGGTGAGTCGGTTCAGCAGGGCTCCACCGGAGCTGTTGTCGTTGCAGGTCGGCTCAGCTTTACCCTCGTCGGATTCTTAGGTCCTGTGGCGACTTCTGAAGATCCAGTCCCAAAAGCCCTGCTTTTATGCAGAAAACCCCCATTCATTCAGCCTAGCTGTCAATCAAAACACGCTAAGTGGTGAGCGGGGTGGCTCACCACTTGGGCCAATCACACCAGAGTGCACCGGAGTTGGCAAGGCAACTCAGTCCAGGGTGCCTAAACCCCCTCCCACACCCCTTGTGGTACCCAGACAGAATGGCACCACTTTGGAGGGCCTCTGTGTAGAGGCCCGCCAAAAGTGGAACAAAGGGCTCAACCTTTGGTTTAGGAGTCACAGAGACGAACACAGACGCCATTTTAAAAACTGAGTTCTGGCAGAAAATACCACCCAATAGACTTATTTAAGATAAGTAAATCGGTGGTATGTCAGAGATTAACGAGAAAAAGTATTAATCTCCAACAATGGGAAGAATCCCATAGGTTATATTTGGGGTCGAATATAACAAGTAGTTTCCACTGCCACCAGCCAAAACTCGACGAGGGGGGACGGGACAGTGCCCCCTCGAATAACAGACCCAGGAGTAATCGGATTACCCCTACTAGTACGTCCACAATAGGATGGTTTGTACTAGTTCTGTTAGTAAATTTAGGTCTAGTAAAGCCAATGGTGACTTTACATGCCGGGGGAGACAGTAGTCAGTCCCCGGGTATGTAGTCTATGATGGAGGTCCGCTAGGACGCCCCAGTGTTACGGCACGGAGGGTGCGGTGTAACACACATAGAAAAACATATGAGACCCTATGGAGTAAAAGACCCCATAGCCCATCAAACACATTGACATTCAAAGGAATTACACCCATTCATGTCCAAGAGTGGGAGAGAAAGAGTCTCACTCTTGGCAGGATGGAAAAAAACAAACTCCAGAAATCCAGCAAAGCTGCTGGGGGACTCACTAGGTTAGGAAATTCAGCCTAAACAGAGAATTCTCCCTAACACTCGCCCCCCCCCAGACTAAGGGAGAGGAGGATGTAATCCACTCCTGGATTAATCTCATACCTCTAGTCGATGACATACATCCTAGAGAGACCATCAGCATTTTGGTGGTGACACCCTGACCTGTGCTCAATGGTGAAATCAAACCCTTGCAGGCAGATCGACCATCTCAATAGTTTCGGGTTTTCCCCTTTCATTTGCATTAGCCATCTCAAGGGTTGGTGGTCAGTCTGAATGACAAAAGTAGAACCATGCAAGTATGGCCTAAACTTCTTCAGAGCCCACACGATAGCAAAGCACTCTCTTTCGATTGTTGCCCACCTTGTTTCAGGATCCTTCAGCTTGCGGCTGATGAAGCAAACGGGGTGCTCCCTACCTTTCCCATCCAGTTGACTGAGTACGGCACCTATTCCTACATTTGAAGCATCTGTCTGCACAATGAAGTGTTGGCGGTAATCAGGAGCTCTGAGTACTGGGGCTTGGCAAAGAGCCTTTTTCAGGTTTTCAAAAGCCTGATTGCACTCCTCGTTCCATCTAACCTTTTTAGGAAATTTGGGCGAGGAGATGACATTCAGTGGAGAAGCTATTGTCCCATAGTTCTCGAAGAAATTCCTGTAATACCCAGTGAGGCCTAGGAAGGTTCTCACTTGGGTTTGAGTAGTAGGTGTTGTCCAATTTTGCACAGCTTCAATCTTACTGAGCAAAGGCCTTATTTCTCCACCTCCTACCTCATGTCCAAGATAGACTACCTAACTCTGTCCAATTTGGCATTTACTCGCCTTTATGGTCAGATTGGCTTGTCCAAGAGCCTGCAAAACATCTCTCAGGTGGGTTACATGTTCTTCCCAGGAATTGCTGAACACTGCTATGTCATCCAAGTATGCCATGCAGAAGTCCTCCATCCCATTCAGAACCTGGTTTACCATTCGTTGAAATTTAGCAGGTGCATTCTTCAGTCCGAAAGGCATTACCTTAAACTGGTATAAGCCAACGGGGGTAGAAAATGCAGTTTTCTCCTTCGCATGGTCTGTCAGGGCTATTTGCCAATAGCCTGACGTCAAGTCAAATGTGCTGAGGAACTTGGCGGCGCCAAGTTTATCCACCAACTCATCTGTTCTTGGCAAAGGGTGTGCATCAGTCTTGGTGACTGCATTAAGAGCTCTATAATCCACGCAGAATCTAAGCTCTTTAGATCTGGCCTTTGGTACTAACACAACTGGGCTAGACCATGGACTAGTAGAGGGCTCTATTACCCCGAGATCGAGTATCTTGCTGACCTCACCTTTGATGTGGGTTTGTACATGTTCTGACATTTAGTATCCTCTACTTTTGACTTGCAGACAGTCACCAGTGAGTATGTCATGCTGGCCCCAAGGGGTCAAGCCTGGTGGGAGCGAGAACAGAGAGGCAAACTGATTAAACATAGATTTGCACTCTTCTTGTTGCTTGGGTGTCAGATTTGAAGAGAGATTTACTCCTTCAATTTTTTCGTCCAAAGGTAAGCCTCTGAGGAGATCCGGAAGAGCTTCACTCTCTTCTTCTTCCTCGGATGATGCTAGAAGCAACGCTCCTATATCCGGTCTTGAGACATACCCTTTGAGTTGGTTGGTGTGGAAGACTGTCGGAGCCTCCTTGGGATTGCCCAAGTCCACCAGATAGTTGACCTCTCCGAGTTTACCCACCACTCTGAAGGGTCCCATCCATTTGTCTTGCAAGGCCCTCTGCCTTGTTGGGATCATAACGAGAACGAGCTGGTCTTGAGCGAACTCAACCATGTTAGCCTTTTAATCGTGCCAGTGCTTGACCAATGCTTGTCCAGCTTTCAAGTTATCGCTTGCTTCTGTCATCATGTGCGACATTCTCCTCCGGAGACCTATCACGTAGTCAGTCACTCTGACTGGCTTGGGGGAAGGAGCACTCTCCAACCCCTCCTTAATCAGGGCCAATGGACCTCTGACGGGATGACCATAGAGAAGCTCGAAGGGAGAATAACCTAATCCCTCCTGAGGGACTTCTCTATAAGCAAAGAGAAGGCATGGCAGTAGAAGGTCCCACTTACGCTTAAGGGGTTCCTCTAAAGCACCTATCATGCTCTTCATGGTTCGGTTGAACCGTTCTACCAACCCATTGGTTTGTGGGTGGTAAGCCGTTAAGAACTTGTAAGTAACTCCAAAGGTTTTCCACATGGCTTTCATGTAGTGGGACGTAAAGTTTGACCCCCTGTCAGAGATTACTTCCTTAGGAAACCCGACCAAGGAGGGCCTTAGCCACAGCCGGAGCTCTAACAGTCCTCATAGGAATGGCCTCAGGATACCTAATAGCATGATCTACTACAACAATTATAAACCTGTTGTCTGAGGAGGTTGGAGGATCAAGGGGACCAACAATGTCAATCCCTACTCTCTCAAACGGGACTCCCACAACTGGGAGAGGCACTAAAGGTGCCACATTCTTGGAGCCAACCTTACCAGAGGTCTGGCAGGTGTGGCAGCTCCTGCAGTGTTTTTCTACTTCGGCCCCCATCTTTGGCCAATAGAAGTAGAGAGAGAGCCTTTCCTTAGTCTTCTTGAAACTCAAGTGACCAGCTAAATGAATCTCGTGGGCTAACTGCAAGAACTGTGGTCTGTTCTCTTGGGGTACTACAAGTCGTTTGTAGTCTCCAGGTGCAGACTCGGTCGGTTCACTGTAGAAGAGGCCATCTTCCCAGTGCAACTTGTATTTCCCAGGCTCTTGCCCTTCAGCCTGAGCTTCTGCCTGGTGGCGAAGACCTTCCAGAGTTGACATTCTCTCTGTCCCTTACTGAAGTCTGTCCTGCTGGTCCACCTTCTGCCAGTAAAGACTGCAGCTCAGGATGGTCAACAGGATCCAGATCTCCAATGAGTTCCTGGCCTTCCATTAGCTCTTCCTCAGAGTCTAATTCTACCACACAGGGTTGTACCTCTCTCTCAGCCTCAGCTGGAGGTGGAGTTACGGGTGTAACTTTGGACAACCGCGGGGAAGTCCTTGTGGGCTGCACTGAAATGCTGGCTGCTGGTTTCGGGGTAGAAGTCTTAGGTTTCCCTTTCGCTTCTGCTTTCTTTGAGACAGCGGCTGACAATTCCAGTGGGGCAGGAGTGATTTCTTTCTTCATCATCTCCTGGAGAGTACCGCGCATGGTCCTCTCTCTTTCAGGTCTGGTTAGCTCCTGTACCCGTTTACTAGGAGGTCTGGGGGTGTGTGATACAACTCCGAGAGTTTTCAAATCGTTACCCAACAGAACGCGTCCTGGTACCTCACTCTGTATGCTGACAGGGATCTTCACAGTCATGTCGTTACACTGGATGAGAACTGGTAATTGGGGAAGCATCTGCACAGGCCCTCCAGCTAACTTGGTGAGGCGTTTGGGTGCCTTAGCAACATCCTCAGCCTGAAAAAACGATTTATCCACCACAGTTATGCTGGCCCCAGTGTCCCTAATGGCAGGAGTCTCCTGACCATTCACCTGGACACTGTCCTTATAATACTCTTTAGTATTATCAGGGATAGAATTATAGACATCTAAATTCTGTTGTTCCCACAACCCCAGAGATACTAAAGAAACGCTGGCTGAGACTCCAATGGGTTCATCAGCTAGCAGTAGAAAGTTTCCACTTGCCATTTGGACTTCCTCCTCTGGAGCGAAGGCTAAGGAGACAAGCTGGACCCCTGAAGGTTTACCCTTACATCTGGGATCTCCTTTCACGTGGTCAGTCGAGCCACAAACAAAGCATTTACCGAATTCTTTCTGGAATGGTGGCTTGTTCTGGCCTCCTTCCGGTTTGGCACCAGAAGACACACTATTCTGCTGTGGTTTTCCTTGTGGCTCACCTTTCTGGTTTTGTTTGGGGCCCTCTTTGGAATTTGAGTTATACGAATTCTCTTTTGAGTCTTTTCTAGGCTGTTTTCCCTCATCCTTTTTCTGAGTTGCCCCAGAATCCTTATGAGTAGCCCTGTTGGCAACCCATAAGTCAGCAGCCTTAGCTAGCCTCCGGGAATCCAATTCCTTCGAATCAGCCAAGTGCTGTCTGAGCTCAGGAGAACAGGCATCATAAATCGACTCCAACATAAAAAGATTTTTCATACCCTCATAAGTGTTCACTTTGTAACCCTTATTCCATCCCCCTAAGTTTTTCAACCCTTCACTCACCCAGGTAGCCCAAGGGGTACCATAATGCTTTTTGAGGGTTCTGAACCTCTTAAGATACTGGGAAGGGGTCTTCCCGAATCTAGCTATCAAAGCTAGTTTCACACTTTCGTAATCCGTCTTATCCGCCTCCCCCAACTCCATTACCACATCAGTCGCAACAGGGGGGAGCCTAGAGAACAACCAGGGAAGTAAATCATTCCCGGTGATGTCCTGGAGCCCATGATTGTACTCAAACAGCTTTAACCAATCCAAAACATCCAATCTCGGTTCATACATTCGTTAGGACGGGAGAGAAAAAAAGGCAGGTTATGAAATCACTTGCTACCAACACTTTTACGAACAAATGCAAGGCAAGTAAGGCAGGGTCTACTGCAGATCACAAAGTTCAGAGGCCAGGCCCACTCGGAGAGAGGCAAGGCAATATGTCCCAAAAAGTGTCTCAGTGGAAATGCGCTTCGAGTCTTTATCGCAAATTGTTATGGAAAGTTTGGACCAGTTCAGAACAGAAAGTTAAGAAAGCTTGGAGGCGACCCAATGGAGAGGCGAGGATTAAGACACCTCACTCTGTCCGGCAGAAAGGGAAGCCAGGAGGAAACGGTACCTTGTTTGTGGAGAGACAGCTCCGGTGGGGGCAGTTGTTCCTGGTGTTGGATGCACGTCGGGTCTTTGCCAAGAGAAGAGATGATCTCGTCGTCGAAGGAAAGTGGAAGATCATTGCACCACCAGGGAAGAGACCAGCCGCGGAGTGCTCCGTCACAAGGCACCACCTTTTGGTCGCGGTACAGGGGTAGTGGCTATCCGGTTGCCGAGGTGCTCTGCACGGGCAATTTGACCACTGCGTCCTGGAACGAAGAAAAAGCAAAGGGGACTGGTTGTTCCCACCAGTCAGGGGAAGAGACTCTCCGGCAGGGAGATCTCCTCTGTCGTCGGGAAGTGGTGAGTCGGTTCAGCAGGGCTCCACCGGAGGTGTCGTCGTTTCAGGTCGGCTCAGCTTTACCCTCGTCAGATTCTTAGGTCCTGTGGCGACTTCTGAAGATCCAGTCCCAAAAGCCCTGCTTTTATGCAGAAAACCCCCATTCATTCAGCCTAGCTGTCAATCAAAACACGCTAAGTGGTGAGCGGGGTGTCTCACCACGTGGGCCAATCACACCAGAGTGCGACCGGAGTTGGCAAGGCAACTCAGTCCAGGATGACTAAACCCCCTCCCACACCCCCTGTGGTACTCAGACAGAATGGCACCACTTTGGAGGGCCTTTGTGTAGAGGCCCGCCAAAAGTGGAACAAAGGGCTCAACCTTTGGTTTAGGAGTCACAGAGACGAACACAGACGCCATTTTAAAAACTGAATTCTGGCAGAAAATACCACCCAATAGACTTATTTAAGATAAGTAAATTGGTGGTATGTCAGAGATTAACAAGAAAAAGTATTAATCTCCAACAATGGGAAGAATCCCATAGGTTATATTCGGGGTCGAATATAACAAGTAGTTTCCACTGCCACCAGCCAAAACTCGACGAGGGGGGACGGGACAGTGCCCCCTCGAATAACAGACCCAGGAGTAATCGGATTACCCCTACTAGGACGTCCACAATAGGATGGTTTGTACTAGTTCTGTTAGTAAATTTAGGTCTAGTAAAGCCAATGGTGACTTTACATGCCCGGGGAGACAGTAGTCAGTCCCCGGGTATGGAGTCTATGATGGAGGTCCGCTAGGACGCCCCAGTGTTACGGCATGGAGGATGCGGTGTAACACACATAGAAAAACATATGAGACCCTATGGAGTAAAAGACCCCATAGCCCATCGAACACATTGACATTCAAAGGAATTACACACATTCATGTCCAAGAGTGGGAGAGAAAGAGTCTCACTCTTGGCAGGATGGAAAAAAACAAACTCCAGAAATCCAGCAAAGCTGCTGGGGGACCCACTAGGTTAGGAAATTCAGCCTAAACAGAGAATTCTCCCTAACACCCACTCATGTCCAACTCATGTCTCCCTGCACCCCCACCCCCCAGCAGTCAGGGCACCCTCCACCAGGCCCCCACTCATGTCCAACTCATATCTCCCAGCACCCCCACCCCCCAGCAGTCAGGGGCACCCTCCACCAGGCCCCCACTCATGTCCCCCTGCACCCCCACCCCCAGCAGTCAGGGGCACCCTCCACCAGGCCCCCACTCATGTCTCCCTGCACCCCCACCCCCCAGCAGTGCAGGGCACCTGCCAGCAGGCCCCCACTCATGTCCAACTCATGTCCCCCTGCACCCCCACCCCCCACCACTGTGGGGCACCTGCCAGCAGGCCCCCACTCATGTCCAACTCATGTCTCCCAGCACCCCACCCCCCAGCAGTCAGGGGCACCCTCCACCAGGCCCCCACTCATGTCCCCCTGCACCCCCACCCCCCAGCAGTGCAGGGCACCCTCCACCAGGCCCCCACTCATGTCCAACTCATGTCTCCCAGCACCCCCACCCCCCAGCGTTCAGGGGCACCCTCCACCAGGCCCCCACTCATGTCCCCCTGCACCCCCACCCCCCAGCAATCAGGGGCACCCTCCACCAGGCCCCCACTCATGTCCAACTCATGTCTCCCAGCACCCCCACCCCCCAGCAGTCAGGGGCACCCTCCACCAGGCCCCCACTCATGTCTCCCAGCACCCCCACCCCCCAGCATCCAGGGGCACCTGCCAGCAGGCCCCACTCATGTCCAACTCATGTCCCCCTGCACCCCACCCCCCAGCAGTCAGGGGCACCCTCCACCAGGCCCCCACTCATGTCCAACTCATGTCACCCAGCACCCCCACCCCCCAGCAGTCAGGGGCACCCTCCACCAAGCCCCCACTCATGTCTCCCAGCACCCCCACGCCCCAGCATCCAGGGGCACCTTCCAGCAGGCCCCCACTCATGTCCAACTCATGTCCCCCTGCACCCCCACCCCCAGGCACTGTGGGGCACCTGCCAGCAGGCCCCCACTCATTTCCAACTCATGTCCCCCTGCACCCCCACCCCCTAGCAGTGCGATTGGCCTGGGTACGTGTATTACAGGGGTGCGTGGGTAGTTTTACACGCGAATTCAGCAGGGTACGTGTATTACGTGTCCGCGTGAACTTCCACACGCGATATCAGCAGGGTACATGTATTACGGGGTTCGCGTGAACTTCCACACGCAACTGGGAGAGTGGGGTACGTGTATTCTTGGGGTGGCCGGGAAGATTTACACGCGACTGGGCCTGGGAGAGCGTGTTACGTGTATTCCTGGGGTGGGCGGGAAGATTTAAACGGTCGCCTACAACGCGCCAAAAAAGGCGGTCCAATCCGGAAACACGTACGCCAGCATGAAGCAGGTGCACATCGACTTGCAGGAAGCAGGCGTACGTCGACCCGCGCTGCATAAAAGTGTGCGCAAACAACAAACAAGCCCAGACGCCAGGATGAATATACCGTTACTAGCAGCATTGGCCGTGGGATACCGCAGGAGGAGGAGGAGGATAGTCAGGGCCAGAATCTTTACACCCAGATCCAGCCTTTTTGGTATGCCTGATGACCAGGTGTATGGGAGGTACAGGTTTCCACCTCACATAATACTCGACCTGGTCAGTGAGTGGGAGGATGACCTCACATCACCCACCCTGTGCTCCCAAGCACTCAGCCCCCTGGAGAAGGTCCTCAATGTACTGCACTTCTTGGCTACTGGATCATTTCAGCGGACAAGTGCCATAGTGGGGGGGTGTGTCACAAGCCACGCAGTCACGGTGCCTACACCAGGTGTTGGCCATCATCACTGCACGCTCATCAGTCCGCAGGCACATATACCTGCCCAGAACACCTGCAGAAAGGCAGGCTGTCAGCCAGGATTTCTACGGGGTGGCACAATTCCCCAACGTGCTGGGTGCCATTGATTGCACCCATGTGGCTCTACGTCCCCCCAGGGCATCTGCGCACATCTATAGAAACCGCAAGCACTGGCATTCCATCAACGTCCAGGTAGTATGTGATGCCAAGGGAATCATCACCTCAGTATATGCCAACTATCCAGGGTCCACCCACGACAGCTTCATTTACAGGATGTCAACCCTAAACTGGGACAAGGAAGCTGGGCGGCATGGCGATGCATGGCTGCTTGGTGAGTATAAATGCCACAGCACAGGCATGCATGTCAGATACAGAGTAATGTCACTACCCCACTAATGATACCCATCACCACCTCCCCAGGGGACCGTGCCTACCCTCTGAGCACCCACATGATGACGCCAATTCGGAACCCCATCACGCCTCCCGAGGCAAGATACAACACAGCCCATATTGCAACCCGGGGCATAGTGGAGGGCACATTCGGAGTACTCAAGTCACGCTTTCGCTCCCTTGAGCGTTCTGGCGTGCAGCTGTTATACGCTCCCCCAGTAGTGTGCAGGATCATAGTGGCAGCATGTGTCCTGCACAATGTTGCAACATGCCGGGGCCTGGCTGTGGACATGGAGGTGCCCCCACATCCCCAACCACATGCACGCCCGCTGCGCATGGGAGGGCAAAGGGCACGGGGTGAGGCAGCCCGTACGCAGCTGGTGGCTAATTACTTCACAAAGAAATCACACCCCTGTGGAGTGCACACAGCCCTGGCACATACCATCTGACAATCTATGATGACTCAATCTGACAATTATGATGAATGAAGGGACAGTCAACTGTCAGAACCATAGCAGCCTGAGATTGTTCACCTGGAAGTGTCACAATGTGTGCATCCCTACCTACACAAACACCACCAATGCAGTGTCATGAAAAGACATACTTCTATGCAGCAAAAATGAATACCCACTTTCAAAATACAACATGAGAACAGTGCCATGTCACCTAACCCCTCCCCGGCACCGCCACACAACACGCCATGGCATGTCATGCTATGTGAGAGCAAACAAAGTAATCCCCACAACATGACACAAGTGTCACAAAGTACATTGTCCCTAATGGAAACTGGCCACACATGAAATGCTCACAGTAATGCAGGACCAACAACATACATTACCAAATATTTAGCAAATCAACTACACAACCTCAAACCTACCTTAAACATGACAGTACGGATTTAGAAAATTGGTAGTCTCACTACCTGATAATGCCAGCACTTCGACCACTTCCAACTGTACAGTGTTAGCGCCACGCAAAAGTGTAGGTGCACTGCTTACAACATGGACTACATTTCCAAAGTAGACCGCCTTGTGAAGACATGAGGAATGGACCTGCAAATTAGGAGGATGAGATGGATGCAGAGGCACATATCAATACACCATGCAGTGTACAATACAACACCAATATGCACTAGGAATGTATACACAGTATTGACTACAGACTGCCCACAAAGCAAATGGGAGTCCAACGTCACTTGTAAGTCAATGTCACTTGGGCACACCCTTTGCAAGCCCATGGAAACGGGAAGCAGGAGGGGTGTGTGTCACACAAACCCAAGCATCTAACCCAAATTCAGGACAAGCCTCCATGTGCCCAGCCACAATACAGCGTATGCCCACGGGAGCCACACAAGGCAACACACTGTAAAAAAAAATCAAAAATCAAAAATCAAAAATGGCCATGTATGGGCCAGGGGGGTGGGGGAGGCCATCCAGGAGGTCTGAGGAGAGGGTGCACACCAAAACCCACCTGTGTGGATTTTGGGAAAAATAAACCCCTCCATGGGCTCATGGCCTGCACGGCTACCCTATTGTGAGAGAATCGCTGCTGTCGCTCTCCTCACCCTCTGCACCTGCATCAGGAGGTGGTGGTACTATGGGAGGCAGCCCACGCAAAGCCCTAGTCTGGTCCTCCATGGCAGCAAGCATGCGGGTGTGGGAGGTCTGGTTCTGGAGGATAATCGTGCGGAGGTCCTCATGCAACAACTCACAGGATGCCCGGACCTCCTCCCTATTTGCCTGCATCTCAGCTGAGAGCGTACGTGTGAGCCGCTCCAGCTGCTGTTCTGTCCTCGTGTCAGTTGAAGCCTCAAGCTCAACAAGAGTCACCCTGAGCTGACGGAGTTCCACCCTCAGGGCTTCCCTGTGGCCCTGGGACTCTATAGAAATGGCAGAGTCTCCAGTGCCGCCCGTCCGTCCCTGTTGGACGCTAACATGTCCTCCCTGTGTGACTGGCAAATGGAGTCTGTTGCCTGCTGTAGTTGTTCCATCAGCCTTTCTTGGGGGACAATGGAAGTGGCCACCCTATCCATGGCCTGAGCCATCATCTCAGATGATGCTGCCTGTTGGCTTCCCATACCGTATATGGATTGCTCCCATGCGGTATTGCCAGGTGGCGTACGGCCACTGCGTCGGCAGGCACCACACCTGTCTGGGGCAAGGCGAACTGCGCCTTGCTGTGCCGGCACTGCCAGAGGCTGCAGGACTGCATTCCCCCTCTGATCTGCTGGCCCAGGAACAGGATCAGATGTTGCGGAGTGTGACCCTGCATCCGTAACCACCAAAGGCGGACCTACCAACACTGACATCCCCATTGAGGGTTCTACCCCTGGTGCAGGTGGGTTGGACAGTACAGAATCCCTCCCAGAAACACTTAGCTGCGACGGCACATAGGTCTCATCATCCATATCAACACCTGAATAGAGCTCGGGGGAGGTGCACCCAGAGACACCCCTCGAGAGAATGGTCTGCAGCAAGTGTGGGTTCTCACCCACCACCACACCACGTCCCTCACTGGTGCCCGGTCGGGCCTGAGACCCCTCCTGGGTCTGCACCATCTCCACAACCCCAGCAGTATCAAGTGCGTCATCCCCTGCAAAGACATGAAAGAAAATAAATGGGAACAGGCATTAGCACCATGGCACACAATTAGGGCTGAGAAGCAACAGAACCAGTACTTCATTGACACATGTCCCACATGACTATAACCCTCCCATGCATGCACCATCACTGCGTATGAAGGGGAGGCAAATGGCACACATTGATGACACCAAGATGGAAGACCAACACATTTGCTGCATGCTGGCTAGCAGTGCCATCACACATTGGCCTGTGATTGGCATGTCCAATACACATACATGACACATGCCATCACACAGATGGCATGTACCATAGCCATGTCACACATGTGACAATAGGACTGAGAAATGCCTAGTGAAAGTGGTGGAATGCAAACAATCAGCCTGAATGAACACAGAATAATATGCAACAATGTTGTGGCAAGATAAAACTTCAAGGGCAACTGGCGTCAGGTTGGGCTAAATGTCTACTGTTGCCAGAAGGGATACTGCAATACCCAAATCCTGGTGCGCAGAATGTATTGGATGAAGCAAATGGGTGACCCAAACCACTCAGGCACACACACTCTCACCTGGCACTCAATCAGAAGCCCTCAAACACACACCATGCACATGGATGACACACACATGCATGTGCACTCACCGGACAATGCCTCGTAATCTGGCAGGTCTCCCACGCCTTGGATCTGTCCCTCCGTGACGTAGGTGAGTTCAATGTCCTCTGCTGGAGACCCACCTCCAGTCACTAGAGTAGCGGCATGACTTGAGGCCAGCTTTTTTTTTCTTTGCCCTGCGCTTCAGGTCATTCCAGCGCTTGTTGAAATCATTAACTGTGTGCCTTACGAATCCAAGGGCACTTATGATGTCCGCGATGGTCTGTCAGTGTGCCAGACATTGTGCAGGTGTGGTCTTGCATCCTGCAGTAATCACCATTTCGCTGTCATGTGCGGACACATACTCCACAAGTGCATCAAGTTCGGCCTGATTGAAGCTGGGCTTCCTTGGCGGGGCGGACTGTGTAGCCGTGTCTGGGGCATCAGCCTGTACTGGACGATCACTCTTCCTCTTCCGCTTGGAAGGTGGTGGGGATCCTGAGTGTCCTACGCTGCTCAGGACACTAGGGGCAGGAGCCCCGGTGGACTGTGGACTAGGAGTGTGGGAATGAACAGTCACCATGGGACTTGGTGCAGGCATTAGCTGAAGTGTGATGTAGTCAGGGGGAATGCCAGCAGGATGGACTGGGACAGACACTGTCCTGGCTGGGAGACTCAGAGCTGGGGTGGATGGAGCCGCAGCTGCCCCTGCAGCCTCCCCACCCTGCCTACTCGGGGCAGCAGATGACATAGCTGCCCCTGATCCACGTGGCCTGGTGACACCAACGTGCACTGCCACACGTGGCCTAGACCTCCTGACTTGGAAGTCAGCCATGGAGGCATCCTGTGCCAGGTCTCGTGCCACAATGGGCTGGTCCAACAAGGGCTGATCAGGGATGGTGTCATCCACGTTACCCTCAACCAGGGGGGGGGCATGGGTGTCCCTGACTGGTCATCCACACATGGGAGACTAGGGGCACCCTGCAAGTCCCGGCCACGTCCCCTACCGTATCCACCACACCCACCTCTTGAGGCTGGGCCACCATTGCCACCCTTACCGCGTGCTCGCCTCCCAACCATGGCACTGATGTTGCTGTGCGTATGGGAGTTGCAGTAAACTATTGTCCTGGGCAATTGGGGGTCAAAGGGGTAGGGTACTAGATGGAATTCGTACCCAAGTGCTCTAGCAAGGCTGTATGTGACCCCTGGGGGAAGATGACGGGTCACTCAACGCACAGGCACCCCAAAAAAGGGAGATAATGTGCATACAACCCCTCCTAGACCACGTGTGTGGAAAAATAAACCTGCACTACGCTGTGGCACCCAGAAACACAAAAATGAACGTATGCATGTCACACACAGCCTAGAATGACCTCTGAAGGGGTACGCGACACACGGGGCAAGCACAGATGTTAAATACGTGCGCGACTCACCGTCTGCCTGGAAAAATAGCGTGAAAAAGATGCAGGTGTGCGCGTTGGCAACACCCCCACCAAAAGAAGAATTGTACGCTGTCTGAGGAGACAGGACAACAGAAGAAGTGAACGCTGTTTGAGGAAACAGGCCCAGGATAAAGACAAAAAGAGAAAAAGCTGTCAGAGGTAACAGGGAGTACGAACTTGGAACACCGTGAAGTAAATCGCGTGTGAACCGACAAGAAGTACAGATTTCACCCACTCGCTCTCCACGAAAAGCACGTACAAGGAAATGGCGTTCTACATGTACCTTTTAAACATGCCAACACGTCCAGCGTCACTTCCGCGTGTACGCGCTAAGGCCCTATCCTCCAATTACACGAGCTGACACTCTGACGTGCAGTCATTGGACGTGTAACATGCACCCGTGTACAGGGAAACGCCCGCACACGCACGTCACAGACGCGCATACATGCTGAGGCCCTTTCCACCAATTACACGCTATGACACTCTGACGTGCTTATTTTTTCTACGCGCCATGGAAAATGCACGTGCGCGTAACGTCATAGATGCGCCTACATGCTGGGGGCGTTTGGGCCAATGAATTCGCGTACGTGTGCTGACGCGCTTACGCGCTAAGGCCCTTTCCTCGAATTACATGCAGACGTGCTGGATTTTCAGGTGCCAAATCACTCCGTATCAAGCTGGCCACGCGTAAGCACACGGAAGACCACGCTCCTGCCCAGAAGGCCGAATTACTGCCCCCCAGAGCCCCGAGCACGCTCCCACCTGCCATCTGCTGCTGCCTGACTGCCTGCTGCCCACGTGCCCTGCCATTTGCTGCCTGCACATCAGCCAGGGGTGCTGTTGCTGTGACCACCCCTGCTGGAACCGAAGACTCCTGACTGGGATTCCATCGCTCCACAGACCAGCCCCAGGACCCAGTTGCCCACCCACTCCTGCCTCTGGGGTTGTCATGTCGGGCACTGCAACATCTGGCACCACTGGCAACCCCCGGCCAGAGAGGCAGAGGGGCACCAGCTTCACTGCCACTGAAGTTGGTGTCCTGGTGGAGCAAGTCCTGGGGCAGTATGATGCCCTCTTGGGAATTTTGCGCGCCGACAAGGAAGGACGGACTCGGATCTGGACGGACATTGTGACTGCCATCAACGCGGAGGGGGTGGCAGTCCGACTATTCCATCATGTCAAGAAGCGCTGGGAGGACTTCAGGTCCAGGACCCTCAACAAGGCCCAGCGCCTCGTGAAGGCAGCGGATGCTAAGGGGTGCCAGGGCCACTTGTCGGAAGATCAGATGAGGGTCCTGGAACGCATATCCCCAGCGCTCCACGTCCAGGTCCTTGAGAGCCAGACCCGTCTGGAGTCGAGCGATAAGTGTACATGCATCCTGATTGTAAGCTGTGCGTGTGGTGGTGTGCCAGTAGTGTGCAGGTTGCACATGTGTTTTTATGGGGCCAAGTATGGGGGGTGTACAGGGCCGTGAGGCTAACACATGCGAGGGCTCTCGTGTGTGAGACATGGATTGTGCTTGTGTGTGTAGGCTTGCATGCCAAATGTAGATGTGTGGACACACATGTTGGAATGAATGTGTATGTAAGTAGGCATGTTCGTGATGTCACACATGGATGTTGGTTTCAGCTGCATGTATCTGCACTGTGTACATGTGCATGTGTGTGTATTTGACAAGGGTGCAACAGTGATGCAACATGGATGCATGTGACACCGGGATGTGGAAGCCTGATTG
This sequence comes from Ambystoma mexicanum, assembly GCF_040938575.1. Lineage (NCBI taxonomy): Eukaryota > Metazoa > Chordata > Amphibia > Caudata > Ambystomatidae > Ambystoma > Ambystoma mexicanum. The sequence continues at coordinate 1,024,393,298 of NC_090927.1, forward strand.
GCAGATGTGACATGGATGCCGATCTCAACACTGCGACAGTTGGCAGAGGTGTACACATGCATGCAAATGTGGTGGTGTGTGTGCATGTGTAGTGCACTCCCTGTGTTGCATGTGATTTCTGGCTCACCTTTGCCTGCTCATGCTGTTGTATGTGTATGGATGGTGCTGGCTGTTGCGATATGGCTGAGGTATGGCTCATGTGTGCGAGTTGAAATGACATGTGTGTTGGCGATTGTGATGCCATGTCTGAGGTTTGCCAATGCCACTCATGTACAACTGTCATGTGTGTATGTGTCCATTGTACAGTGCCCTGATGCCTGTGTTTTATTTCTCCCTGTCTGCAGCGTCAACTGATGAAGAGGGCTGAGAAGGTGCTGTGGAGCACAGCGGCAGGGATCGCACCGCCAGCCGGAGACGCAAGGCCTGGCTCCCCTCCCAGGTTGTCATCTCGTTGAGGAGTGAGGAGTCCGGTGCCGCGTCCCAGGCCGCAGCTGTTGGGGGGAGGTCCAAGAGGCAGAGGTTGGATTTGGACTCCTCGGCAGCAGAAGGGGCAGCTGGGACCCCACAGGGCCCAACGGGGCAAGATGGCACGGAGTCATCCAGGTTGGTGGGGGGTTTGGTGGAGGAGGAGGCCGTGCAAGCGACAGAGACGGGGTCTGGAGGTGGGGATTCCACTGGTGCTAGTGGTGCAGTGCAGGACCAGGGACAGGAGGCAGCACAGGCTGCCGCGGAGGTGCCTGTGTGCAATCCTGTCCCTGATCCTGTCACTGCTTCATCTTGCACCAGCAGGGATGCCTACGTCCAGACCCGTTTTCAGGCAGGGGATGAGCTTACAACAACTGGCCTTCCTCTTCCTGCGGACGTGGCTATCCAGGTATGGGTTGAGCCTGTCCTGACTGGTGTGGCGTTGCATCAATGGGCCATGCGAGATGACCTGCAGTCTTTTCATGAGGAGACTGCACGTCATCTCGAATGGCTTGTTGACCGCGTCGGCCTACTGGGACAGGTCACCCAGGCCGGATTCCTCCGTTTGCTGGAGCTTGTTCCGACCCCCTCCTCAACTGAACACCCTATGCGCCAGTCGTCCTCTGTGCCATCTTCCCACCCATTTGTCACCTGGGTGCCCTGTGGAGCTGCCTCTGACGGTGCGGCCAGGCTGGTGGAGGACACATCCCTGCCACAGTCGGGAGTCGGACGTCCAGCAGGGGTGGCCACATCAACGACTGCACCCCGGCCGGTGGAGGATGTGCAGGCAGCAGGAGCCAGGGCACGGGCACAGGCACAACAGCAGCAGCAACGAAGTGGGAGCCATGATGATGGCTCGGGGCCTTCGACATCGGAGGGGAAGGCATCGGCCGGCGGCCAGGAGGACCCAGGACGGGAAGTGTCTTCCGTGTGGCAGCGGTTGGGCCACGCCATAGATGCGGAGTGGCAGCGGGCGGAAGAGGCACGGCTCACGATGGTCAGGGCGGAGAACTCCATGCTTAGTGTCCTGAGGCGGGCCGAGTGCCTCGAGGCAATCTGCAGGGAGTTGGAGGAGAACATGTCGTCATCTCTGCGGACCCTCGGGGCCATGGAAGAGGACCGCCTCCGGGACATTGAGCAGGAGTTCGATGATGCCCTGGCCCGGAACATCCAGAAGTGAGCCGTCGGACTAGCCCGCTGCCCTTGTAAATAGTCCTTTAGTGTTAAGTTTCCTTTCGGTTTTGTTTTGGTTTGGGGCGCTTGGACAATGCCCCAACTTCTTGTATATAGTTCTTCATTAGGTAGGATTTTATTTTATAGGTTTCATTTAAAGGATTGGGCACATGGACTCTGGATGTTCACTTTGTACATAGTTTGACAATGGATTTGGATTGTTGATTTTTTTTCCCATGGATCAATGGTTTTTTATTATTTTTGCACCTTGGATTTATTTTCTCAGACTGACACTTTGGACACTTGCTTTTGGATTGCTTTTCATTTGGATTTCATACATCTTTTTCATTTATTGGACATGCTGGATTTCATTTTTTATTTCCATTTTCCACTGTTCCATTTCATTGCCTTGCTTTTCTGTTTAATACATTATCATTTGGTACTTCAATGTGTGGTATTCTCTCTTTGGTTTCATGCATGTCACAATGTGTGTTTTATCATTCACATGCTGTCATTGTGGGGGTTTGACGGATATATGTTGATGTGCAGACTAGCCATTTGGGATGCATCATGTGCTGGTGATTTCTTTGTGAGGTGGATGCCATACCTGGTGGTGTGTTCGGACTGGGGTGGCGTAGGCAGTGTATTGAGGGTGTATGGGGGCCATGATTACGGACCGTCATGAGGTGTAGGGGGGACATGTATTGGGGCCTGCTGGCAGGTGCCCTGCACTGTGGGGGGTGGAGATGCAGGGGGACATGAGTTGGACATGAGTGGGGGCCTGTTGGAGGGTGCCCCTGGATGCTGGGGGGTGGGGGTGCTGGGAGACATGAGTGGGGGCCTGGTGGAGGGTGCCCCTGACTGCTGGGGGGTGGGGATGCAGGGGGACATGAGTTGGACATGAGTGGGGGCCTTCTGGCAGGTGCCCCACGGTGCTGGGGGGTGGGGGTGCAGGGGGACATGAGTTGGACATGTGTGGGGGCCTGGTGGAGGGTGCCTCTGACTGCTGGGGTGTGGGGGTGCTGGGAGACTTGTGTGGGGGCCTGGTGGAGGGTGCCCCTGACTGCTGGGGGTGGGGATGCAGGGGGACATGAGTTGGACATGAGTGGGGGCCTGCTGGCAGGTGCCCCACAGTGCTGGGGGGTGGGGGTGCAGGGGGACATGAGTTGGACATGTGTGGGGGCCTGGTGGAGGGTGCCCCTGACTGCTGGGGGGTGGGGGTGCTGGGAGACATGTGTGGGGGCCTGGTGGAGGGTGCCCCTGACTGCTGGGGTGGTGGGGATGCATGGGGACATGAGTTGGACATGAGTGGGGGCCTGCTGGCAGGTGCCCCACAGTGCTGGGGGGTGGGGGTGCAGGGGGATATGAGTTGGACATGTGTGGGGGCCTGGTGGAGGGTGCCCCTGACTGCTGGGGGGTGGGGGTGCTGGGAGACATGTGTGGGGGCCTGGTGGAGGGTGCCCCTGACTGCTGGGGGGTGGAGATGCAGGGGGACATGAGTTGGACATGAGTGGGGGCCTGCTGGCAGGCGCCCCACAGTACTGGGGGATGGAGGTGCGGTTGGGGACATGAGTTGGACATGTGTGGGGGCCTGGTGGAGGGTGCCCCTGACTGCTGGGGGTGGGGGTGCTGGGAGACATGTGTGGGGGCCTGGTGGAGGGTGCCCCTGACTGCTGGGGTGTGGGGATGCAGGGGGACATGAGTTGGACATGAGTGGGGGCCTGCTGGCAGGCGCCCCACAGTGCTGGGGGGTGGCGGTGCAGGGGGACATGAGCTGGACATGTGTGGGGGCCTGGTGGAGGGTGCCCCTGACTGCTGGGGGTGGGGATGCAGGGGGACATGAGTTGGACATGAGTGGGGGCCTGCTGGCAAGTGCCCCACAGTGCTGGGGGGTGGGGGTGCAGGGGGACATGAGTTGGACATGAGTGAGGGCCTGCTGGCAGGTGCCACACAGTGCTGGGGGATGGGGGTGCAGGGGGACATGAGTTGGACATGTGTGGGGGCCTGGTGGAGGGTGCCTCTGACTGCTGGGGGGTGGGGGTGCTGGGAGACATGTGTGGGGGCCTGGTGGAGGGTGCCCCTGACTGCTGGGGGTGGGGATGCAGGGGGACATGAGTTGGACATGAGTGGGGGCCTGCTGGCAGGTGCCCCACAGTGCTGGAGGGCGGGGGTGCAGGGAGACATGAGTTGGACATGTGTGGGGGCCTGGTGGAGGGTGCCTCTGACTGCTGGGGGGTGGGGGTGCTGGGAGACATGTGTGGGGGCCTGGTGGAGGGTGCCCCTGACTGCTGGGGGGTGGGGATGCAGGGGGACATGAGTTGGGCATGAGTGGGGGCCTGCTGGCAGGCGCCCCACAGTACTGGGGGGTGGGTGCAGGAGGACATGAGTTGGACATGTGTGGGGGCCTGGTGGAGGGTGCCCCTGACTGCTGGGGGTGGGGGTGCTGGGAGACATGTGTGGGGGCCTGGTGGAGGGTGCCCCTGACTGCTGGGGGGTGGGGATGCAGGGGGACATGAGTTGGACATGAGTGGGGGCCTGCTGGCAGGTGCCCCACAGTGCTGGGGCGTGGGGGGTGCAGGGGGACATGAGTTGGACATGTGTGGGGGCCTGGTGGAGGGTGCCCCTGACTGCTGGGGGGTGAGGGTGCTGGGAGACATGTGTGGGGGCCTGGTGGAGGGTGCCCCTGACTGCTGGGGGGTGGGGATGCAGGGGGACATGAGTTGGACATGAGTGGGGGCCTGCAGGCAGGTGCCCCACAGTGCTGGGGGGTGGGAGTGCAGGGGGACATGAGTTGGACATGTGTGGGGGCCTGGTGGAGGGTGCCCCTGACTGCTGGGGGTGGGGGTGCTGGGAGACATGTGTGGGGGCCTGGTGGAGGGTGCCCCTGACTGCTGGGGGATGGGGATGCAGGGGGACATGAGTTGGACATGAGTGGGGGCCTGCTGGCAGGCGCCCCACAGTGCTGGGGGGTGGGGGTGCAGGGGGACATGAGTTGGACATGTGTGGGGGCCTGGTGGAGGGTGCCCCTGACTGCTGGGGGGTGGAGGTGCTGGGAGACATGTGTGGGGGCCTGGTGGAGAGTGCCCCTGACTGCTGGGGTGTGGGGATGCAGGGGGACATGAGTTGGACATGAGTGGGGGCCTGCTGGCAGGTGCCCCACAGTGCTGGGGGGTGGCGGTGCAGGGGGACATGAGCTGGACATGTGTGGGGGCCTGGTGGAGGGTGCCCCTGACTGCTGGGGGGTGGGGATGCAGGGGGACATGAGTTGGACATGAGTGGGGGCCTGCTGGCAAGCGCCCCACAGTGCTGGGGGGTGGGGGTGCAGGGGGACATGAGTTGGACATGAGTGAGGGCCTGCTGGCAGGTGCCACACAGTGCTGGGGGGTGGGGGTGCAGGGGGACATGAGTTGGACATGTGTGGGGGCCTGGTGGAGGGTGCCTCTGACTGCTGGGGGGTGGGGGTGCTGGGAGACATGTGTGGGGGCCTGGTGGAGGGTGCCCCTGACTGCTGGGGGTGGGGATGCAGGGGGACATGAGTTGGACATGAGTGGGGGCCTGCTGGCAGGTGCCCCACAGTGCTGGAGGGTGGGGGTGCAGGGGGACATGAGTTGGACATGTGTGGGGGCCTGGTGGAGGGTGCCTCTGACTGCTGGGGGGTGGGGGTGCTGGGAGACATGTGTGGGGGCCTGGTGGAGGGTGCCCCTGACTGCTGGGGGGTGGGGATGCAGGGGGACATGAGTTGGGCTTGAGTGGGGGCCTGCTGGCAGGCGCCCCACAGTACTGGGGGGTGGGTGCAGGAGGACATGAGTTGGACATGTGTGGGGGCCTGGTGGAGGGTGCCCCTGACTGCTGGGGGTGGGGGTGCTGGGAGACATGTGTGGGGGCCTGGTGGAGGGTGCCCCTGACTGCTGGGGGGTGGGGATGCAGGGGGACATGAGTTGGACATGAGTGGGGGCCTGCTGGCAGGTGCCCCACAGTGCTGGGGCGTGGGGGTGCAGGGGGACATGAGTTGGACATGTGTGGGGGCCGGGTGGAGGGTGCCCCTGACTGCTGGGGGGTGAGGGTGCTGGGAGACATGTGTGGGGGCCTGGTGGAGGGTGCCCTTGACTGCTGGGGGGTGGGGATGCAGGGGGACATGAGTTGGACATGAGTGGGGGCCTGCAGGCAGGTGCCCCACAGTGCTGGGGGGTGGGAGTGCAGGGGGACATGAGTTGGACATGTGTGGGGGCCTGGTGGAGGGTGCCCCTGACTGCTGGGGGTGGGGGTGCTGGGAGACATGTGTGGGGGCCTGGTGGAGGGTGCCCCTGACTGCTGGGGGATGGGGATGCAGGGGGACATGAGTTGGACATGAGTGGGGGCCAGCTGGCAGGCGCCCCACAGTGCTGGGGGGTGGGGGTGCAGGGGGACATGAGTTGGACATGTGTGGGGGCCTGGTGGAGGGTGCCCCTGACTGCTGGGGGGTGGAGGTGCTGGGAGACATGTGTGGGGGCCTGGTGGAGAGTGCCCCTGACTGCCTGCTGGGGGGTGGGGATGCAGGGGGACATGAGTTGGACATGAGTGGGAGCCTGCTGGCAGGTGCCCCACAGTGCTGGGGAGTGGGGGTGCAGGGGGACATGAGTTGGACATGTGTGGGGGCCTGGTGGAGGGTGCCCCTGACTGCTGGGGGGTGGGGGTGCTGGGAGACATGTGTGGGGGCCTGGTGGAGGGTGCCCCTGACTGCTGGGGGGTGGAGATGCAGGGGGACATGAGTTGGACATGAGTGGGAGCCTGCTGGCAGGTGCCCCACAGTGCTAGGGGGTGGGGATGCAGGGGGACATGAGTTGGACATGTGTGGGTGCCTGGTGGAGGGTGCCCCTGACTGCTGGGGGGTGGGGGTGCTGGGAGACATGAGTGGGGGCCTGATGGAGGGTGCCCCTGACTGCTGAGGGGTGGGGGTGCTGGGAGACATGTGTGGGGGCCTGGTGGAGGGTGCCCCTGAATGCTGGGGGGTGAGGATGCAGGGGGACATGAGTTGGACATGTGTGGGGGCCTGGTGGAGGGTGCCCCTGACTGCTGGGGGGTGGGGGTGCTGGGAGACATGTGTGGGGGCCTGGTGGAGGGTGCCCCTGACTGCTGGGGGGTGGGGATGCGGGGGGACATGAGTTGGACATGAGTGGGGTCCTGTTGGCAGGTGCCCCACAGTGCTGGGGCATGGGGGTGCAGGGGAACATGAGTTGGACATGTGTGGGGGCCTGGTGGAGGGTGCCCCTGACTGCTGGAGGGTGGGGGTGCATGAGACATGCGTTGTTGATCAGTAGTGCAAGGTGACATGTGGCTTGGCTGGGGGGCATGCCCATGGTGGATGGGCTGCCTGCCGGACATGAGCAGGGGTGCAGGGTAGTCCCCTGTGGTGTGGGCTGCCTGCAGGGGCCGTGGAGGCTGTAGAGGGAACACCTGGGAGGACCCACACGGCCAATTCACGTGTAGTACTCCCCGGAACCCCTGAAATACACGTACCCTGCTGAAATCGCATGTGAGACTTCCCGCGCACCCCGAAATACACGTACCCAGGGCAATCGCGTGTGGAACTTCCCGCGCACCCCTGAAATACACGTGCCCTGATGGAATCGCGTGTGAAACTTCATGCGCACCCCTGGAATACACGTACCCAGGACAATCGCGCATGGAACTTCCCGCGCACCCCTGAAATGCACGTACCCTGCTGAATTTGCGTGTGAAACTTCCCGCGCACCCCGAAATACACGTACCCTGCAGGATTCGCATGTGAAACTTCACGCGCACCCCGAAATACACGTACCCAGGACAATCGCGTGTGGAACTTCCCGCGCACCCCTGAAATGCACGTACCCTGCTGAATTCGCGTGTAAAACTTCCTGCACACCCCGAAATACACGTACCCTGCAGGATTTGCGTGTGAAACTTCACGCGCACCCCGAAATACACGTACCCAGGATAATCGCGTGTGGAACTTCCCGCTCACCCCTCAAATGCACGTACCCTGCTGAATTCGCGTGTGAAACTTCCCGCGCACCCTGAAATACATGTACCCTGCAGGATTCGCATGTGAAACTTCACGCGTACCCCTGGAATACACGTACCCAGGACAATCGTGTGTGGAAATTCCCGCGCACCCCTGAAATGCACGTACCCTGCTGAATTTGCCTGTGAAACTTCCTGCGCACCCCGAAATACACGTACCCTGCAGGATTTGCGTGTGAAACTTCATGCGCACCCCGAAATACACATACCCAGGACAATCGCGTGTGGAACTTCCCGCGCACCCCTGAAATACACGTACCCTGCTGAATTTGCGTGTGAAACTTCCCGCGCACCCCGAAATACACGTACCCGGCAGGATTCGCGTGTGAAACACGGCATCGGCCGGCGGCCAGGAGGACCCAGGACGGGAAGTGTCTTCCGTGTGGCAGCGGTTGGGCCACGCCATAGATGCGGAGTGGCAGCGGGCGGAAGAGGCACGGCTCACGATGGTCAGGGCGGAGAACTCCATGCTTAGTGTCCTGAGGCGGGCCGAGTGCCTCGAGGCAATCTGCAGGGAGTTGGAGGAGAACATATCGTCATCTCTGCGGACCCTCGGGGCCATGGAAGAGGACCGCCTCCGGGACATTGAGCAGGAGTTCGATGATGCCCTGCTCCGGAACATCCAGAAGTGAGCCGTCGGACTAGCCCGCTGCCCTTGTAAATAGTTCTTTAGTGTTAAGTTTCCTTTTGGTTTTGTTTTGGTTTGGGGCGCTTGGACAATGCCCCAACTTCTTGTATATAGTTCTTCATTAGGTAGGATTTTATTTTATAGGTTTCATTTAAAGGATTGGGCACATGGACTCTGGATGTTCACTTTGTACATAGTTTGACAATGGATTTGGATTGCTGATTTTTTTTCCCATGGATCAATGGTTTTTTTATTATTTTTGCACCTTGGATTTATTTTCTCAGACTGACACTTTGGAGACTTGCTTTTGGATTGCTTTTCATTTGGATTTCATACATCTTTTTCATTTATTGGACATGCTGGATTTCATTTTTTATTTCCATTTTCCACTGTTCCATTTCATTGCCTTGCTTTTCTGTTTAATACATTATCATTTGGTACTTCAATGTGTGGTATTCTCTCTTTGGTTTCATGCATGTCACAATATGTGTTTTATCATTCACATGCTGTCATTGTGGGGGTTTGACGGATATATGTTGATGTGCAGACTAGCCATTTGGGATGCATCATGTGCTGGTGATTTCTTTGTGGGGTGGATGCCATACCTGGTGGTGTGTTCGGACTGGGGTGGCGTAGGCAGTGTATTGAGGGGGCATGGGGGCCATGATTACGGACCGTCATGAGGTGTAGGGGGGACATGTATTGGGGCCTGCTGGCAGGTGCCCTGCACTGTGGGGGGTGGAGATGCAGGGGGACATGAGTTGGACATGAGTGGGGGCCTGTTGGAGGGTGCCCCTGGATGCTGGGGGGTGGGGGTGCTGGGAGACATGAGTGGGGGCCTGGTGGAGGGTGCCCCTGACTGCTGGGGGGTGGGGATGCAGGGGGACATGAGTTGGACATGAGTGGGGGCCTGCTGGCAGGTTCCCCACGGTGCTGGGGGGTGGGGGTGCAGGGGGACATGAGTTGGACATGTGTGGGGGCCTGGTGGAGGGTGCCCCTGACTGCTGGGGGGTGGGGGTGCTGGGAGACATGTGTGGGGGCCTGGTGGAGGGTGCCCCTGACTGCTGGGGTGGTGGGGATGCATGGGGACATGAGTTGGACATGAGTGGGGGCCTGCTGGCAGGTGCCCCACAGTGCTGGGGGGTGGGGGTGCAGGGGGATATGAGTTGGACATGTGTGGGGGCCTGGTGGAGGGTGCCCCTGACTGCTGGGGGGTGGGGGTGCTGGGAGACATGTGTGGGGGCCTGGTGGAGGGTGCCCCTGACTGCTGGGGGGTGGAGATGCAGGGGGACATGAGTTGGACATGAGTGGGGGCCTGCTGGCAGGCGCCCCACAGTACTGGGGGATGGGGGTGCAGTTGGGGACATGAGTTGGACATGTGTGGGGGCCTGGTGGAGGGTGCCCCTGACTGCTGGGGGGTGGGGGTGCTGGGAGACATGTGTGGGGGCCTGGTGGAGGGTGCCCCTGACTGCTGGGGGGTGGGGATGCAGGGGGACATGAGTTGGACATGAGTGGGGGCCTGCTGGCAGGCGCCCCACAGTGCTGGGGGGTGGCAGTGCAGGGGGACATGAGCTGGACATGTGTGGGGGCCTGGTGGAGGGTGCCCCTGACTGCTGGGGGGTGGGGATGCAGGGGGACATGAGTTGGACATGAGTGGGGGCCTGCTGGCAAGCGCCCCACAGTGCTGAGGGGTGGGGGTGCAGGGGGACATGAGTTGGACATGAGTGAGGGCCTGCTGGCAGGTGCCACACAGTGCTGGGGGGTGGGGGTGCAGGGGGACATGAGTTGGACATGTGTGGGGGCCTGGTGGAGGGTGCCTCTGACTGCTGGGGGGTGGGGGTGCTGGGAGATATGTGTGGGGGCCTGGTGGAGGGTGCCCCTGACTGCTGGGGGTGGGGATGCAGGGGGACATGAGTTGGACATGAGTGGGGGCCTGCTGGCAGGTGCCCCACAGTGCTGGAGGGTGGGGGTGCAGGGGGACATGAGTTGGACATGTGTGGGGGCCTGGTGGAGGGTGCCTCTGACTGCTGGGGGGTGGGGGTGCTGGGAGACATGTGTGGGGGCCTGGTGGAGGGTGCCCCTGACTGCTGGGGGGTGGGGATGCAGGGGGACATGAGTTGGGCATGAGTGGGGGCCTGCTGGCAGGCGCCCCACAGTACTGGGGGGTGGGTGCAGGAGGACATGAGTTGGACATGTGTGGGGGCCTGGTGGAGGGTGCCCCTGACTGCTGGGGGTGGGGGTGCTGGGAGACATGTGTGGGGGCCTGGTGGAGGGTGCCCCTGACTGCTGGGGGGTGGGGATGCAGGGGGACATGAGTTGGACATGAGTGGGGGCCTGCTGGCAGGTGCCCCACAGTGCTGGGGCGTGGGGGTGCAGGGGGACATGAGTTGGACATGTGTGGGGGCCTGGTGGAGGGTGCCCCTGACTGCTGGGGGGTGAGGGTGCTGGGAGACATGTGTGGGGGCCTGGTGGAGGGTGCCCCTGACTGCTGGGGGGTGGGGATGCAGGGGGACATGAGTTGGACATGAGTGGGGGCCTGCAGGCAGGTGCCCCACAGTGCTGGGGGGTGGGAGTGCAGGGGGACATGAGTTGGACATGTGTGGGGGCCTGGTGGAGGGTGCCCCTGACTGCTGGGGGTGGGGGTGCTGGGAGACATGTGTGGGGGCCTGGTGGAGGGTGCCCCTGACTGCTGGGGGATGGGGATGCAGGGGGACATGAGTTGGACATGAGTGGGGGCCTGCTGGCAGGCGCCCCACAGTGCTGGGGGGTGGGGGTGCAGGGGGACATGAGTTGGACATGTGTGGGGGCCTGGCGGAGGATGCCCCTGACTGCTGGGGGGTGGAGGTGCTGGGAGACATGTGTGGGGGCCTGGTGGAGAGTGCCCCTGACTGCCTGCTGGCGGGTGGGGATGCAGGGGGACATGAGTTGGACATGAGTGGGGGCCTGCTGGCAGGTGCCCCACAGTGCTGGGGAGTGGGGGTGCAGGGGGACATGAGTTGGACATGTGTGGGGGCCTGGTGGAGGGTGCCCCTGACTGCTGGGGGGTGGGGGTGCTGGGAGACATGTGTGGGGGCCTGGTGGAGGGTGCCCCTGACTGCTGGGGGGTGGAGATGCAGGGGGACATGAGTTGGACATGAGTGGGAGCCTGCTGGCAGGTGCCCCACAGTGCTAGGGGGTGGGGATGCAGGGGGACATGAGTTGGACATGTGTGGGGCCTGGTGGAGGGTGCCCCTGACTGCTGGGGGGTGGGGGTGCTGGGAGACATGAGTGGGGGCCTGATGGAGGGTGCCCCTGACTGCTGAGGGGTGGGGGTGCTGGGAGACATGTGTGGGGGCCTGGTGGAGGGTGCCCCTGAATGCTGGGGGGTGAGGATGCAGGGGGACATGAGTTGGACATGTGTGGGGGCCTGGTGGAGGGTGCCCCTGACTGCTGGGGGGTGGGGGTGCTGGGAGACATGTGTGGGGGCCTGGTGGAGGGTGCCCCTGACTGCTGGGGGGTGGGGATGCGGGGGGGCATGAGTTGGACATGAGTGGGGTCCTGTTGGCAGGTGCCCCACAGTGCTGGGGCGTGGGGGTGCAGGGGAACATGAGTTGGACATGTGTGGGGGCCTGGTGGAGGGTGCCCCTGACTGCTGGAGGGTGGGGGTGCATGAGACATGCGTTGTTGATCAGTAGTGCAAGGTGACATGTGGCTTGGCTGGGGGGCATGCCCATGGTGGATGGGCTGCCTGCGGGACATGAGCAGGGGTGCAGGGTAGTCCCCTGTGGTGTGGGCTGCCTGCAGGGGCCGTGGAGGGTGTAGAGGGAACACCTGGGAGGACCCACACGGCCAATTCACGTGTAGTACTCCCCAGAACCCCTGAAATACACGTACCCTGCTGAAATCGCATGTGAGACTTCCCGCGCACCCCGAAATACACGTACCCAGGGCAATCGCGTGTGGAACTTCCCGCGCACCCCTGAAATACACGTGCCCTGATGGAATCGCGTGTGAAACTTCATGCGCACCCCTGGAATACACGTACCCAGGACAATCGCGCATGGAACTTCCCGCGCACCCCTGAAATGCACGTACCCTGCTGAATTTGCGTGTGAAACTTCCCGCGCACCCCGAAATACACGTACCCTGCAGGATTCGCATGTGAAACTTCACGCGCACCCTGAAATACACGTACCCAGGACAATCGCATGTGGAACTTCCCGCGCACCCCTGAAATGCACATACCCTGCTGAATTCGCGTGTAAAACTTCCTGCACACCCCGAAATACACGTACCCTGCAGGATTTGCGTGTGAAACTTCACGCGCACCCCGAAATACACGTACCCAGGATAATCGCGTGTGGAACTTCCCGCTCACCCCTGAAATGCACGTACCCTGCTGAATTCGCGTGTGAAACTTCCCGCGCACCCTGAAATACACGTACCCTGCAGGATTCGCATGTGAAACTTCACGCGTACCCCTGGAATACACGTACCCAGGACAATCGTGTGTGGAAATTCCCGCGCACCCCTGAAATGCACGTACCCTGCTGAATTTGCCTGTGAAACTTCCTGCGCACCCCGAAATACACGTACCCTGCAGGATTTGCGTGTGAAACTTCATGCGCACCCCGAAATACACGTACCCAGGACAATCGCGTGTGGAACTTCCCACGCACCCCTGAAATACACGTACCCTGCTGAATTTGCGTGTGAAACTTCCCGCGCACCCCGAAATACACGTACCCGGCAGGATTCGCGTGTGAAACTTCACGTGCACCCCGAAATACACGTACCCAGGACAATCGCGTGTGGAACTTCCTGCGCACCCCTGAAATACACGTACCCTGCTGAAATCGCGTGTGAGACTTCCCGCGCACCCCAAAATACACGTACCCAGGGCAATCGCGTGTGGAACTTCCCGCGCACCCCTGAAATACACGTGCCCTGATGGAATTGCGTGTGAAACTTCACGCGCACCCCTGGAATACACGTACCCAGGGCAATCGCGTGTGGAACTTCCCGCGCACCCCTGAAATACACGTGCCCTGATGGAATCGCGTGTGAAACTTCACGCGCACCCCTGAAATACACGGACCGTGTTGGGATCGCGTGTGAAACTTCCCGCGAACCCCTGAAATACACGTTCCCCGCTTGGCGTTTGCTGTTTGACAGCCCTGTAAACTGGTCCAGGGTTAGCGCAGACATTTGCAATAAATTGCGGTTTTTGATGGATTTTCCTTGCGCGAGGGCGTTCTTGGGGGCGTAACTGGTGCTGCTGCAGGGTCGCTGCGCCACCCTGTGCCACGGCTGCTTTTGGAGGCTAAAATCCATGAATACGCTGTGCGATGAAATGGATTTTATCGCACGCGGCTGGCGCAGTGTATCGCACGGGGACACTGTGCGCCAGCCGTGTGCGCCACTTTTGTGCGAAATTCTATATATTACCCTGTAAATGAGATGCCCAGGATCGCACATGTGTTACAGGGTGAAGCTGGGATGTGTGCCAACTCTGAAACCTCTGCATTCGCGTGTTTCTTTTCCAGTTCTTACCATGAACTAAAATAATCTAATTTTATAAAACTGACTTGGAAAGTACACAAATCACATTACCAAACATGACCATTTTTAAAAGCAATATATTATAGAAGGGTGTTACCAATATGCATTCCAACTTTGGCTATTGCACATGATCAACATAATTCCCACAGGAAGGAAAGCATGCTACAAGAGTTGTGCCGTAAGGAATACACAAACTATGGACACCACAGTGAACACAGAAAGCATTACACAATGAATTGATCAAAGCAGAATGTACAGACAGGCAATAGGTTTAGAGCCTCAGCAGCACATCATAAAATATCCTGACGTGTGATATTTAAGTTAGGTGAAGGATGGAATCTTCTTTAGATCATGCAGCCTTCTGGGGCCCCCTCCAAGTGGGGCCCTGGGGCAAGTGCCCCTTTTGCCCTCCCATAAAAACTGCCAGCCACAACATTTTAGGGGGACTGGAGCGGCAGGGGCAGAGCCAGCCACAACATTTTAGAGGGACTGGACTAGCAGGGGTGGAGCCAGCCACAACAATTTAGAGGGACGGAAGCAGCAGAGGCGGCATCAGCCACAACATTTTAGGGGGACCGGAGAGCAGTTTTGAAAGCTGGTTGTGAGTGGGGTCATTAAACCCATTGCGCCCAGGAGGCTGAATAGCTCTTATGCCTTGCTTTGTCCCATTAGGTGCATCTTTCATTTTAACCCCAACTCGGCATGGGCCCATCCAAAATTGTGGGGCCTGTAGCTAATCTAGTAGGGCTCACCCTATGGGCAGCCCGAAGAGGGAACTGGGCTTGTTCTGCCCGTGGCCGAATCCGTAGGGGCTACTGAGCATAGCGAGAAAGAGCAAACCCACCGAGCTGGGATAGGATTGCCCCCCTCAGCCCCTGAGAAAAATGTGTAAATGAGGGGTTAAAATAGTGAATTTTACAGTATACTTTGTGATAAATTAGGTAAAAAGCCACACAGTTTACAATCGTTTTTGTAGGGCAAGACATGAAAAACGTCCATTAGATGCTGATTCATCAACAATGCACAGGAGCATTTTCCCCACTTTATGTCAGTTATTATTATTATTAATTTATTTGTATTAGTTCATAAGAACTTTTTCAAAACAAAAATGTGTTCACCAATTAAACCATATTATTCATTCATCAAAACGAGACTAGTACCATACACCATTTTCATAACTCTCTAAAACGTGTATATTGCTAATTACAAATTATAAGAATCATTAATGTATCTCGTTAAAACACCAAATATACATGTAGATAGGACATTTAAAAGCACAATCGCTTATGTTAACATTTCATCTGACAAACTATTCAACCAACAAAAACAAACTTGTGCGTATTCAATGAAATAAATAAATAGAAAAAAATCTGAATTACTCTTCCATTATTTTACAAATGTGGTCCTTCATTTCTTACAGTGTGTTACTATTATTTCTTTCCCCAAGCAAAAAAAGTGCAACGTGCATAGCCACGGAGTCTGTGCTCAAGCAATAATCCCAGAACTCAATAGAATCATCCCGATTTACAAATCGGCCCAGAATGCGCATGTGAATGGAAGCCAGCTCTCTGCATTCAGTGAACACATGCCGGCCGGCTCCATCTTGTCCTGTGATCTGCATATGCAACAATGTCTGTTTTCAATGGGCATTTGAGTGCACATACCTTGTATAATCAACAATGGTAACTGGTTTATACGAAGCCACAATACCCGGTCATGAACAGCTGGGCTGGGACTATGTAATAAATACGGTTGTGCTTTAAGGTACTACACACCCCACAAACGTAGAATTCTTTAGATGATTCAAGTGTTCGTAGTTGTTAATCCAGTACCTGCGTTTAACTTTGTTCTTAAATATACTTTTCATAATATCATAACAAGTGCCTCTCTCAAAATCTGGGGTCTACTCAATACAGGCAAATAATTATTTGTTTAATTGGACAAAACTGGATGGGCCAGAAGGCTCAGAATCACAACTGCCCCCCAGCATTATCAAGTAATGGACAGGAGGGAAGCATTAAAGATTTAATATATAACAGCCCTCCCTCTACGTACCATTACCTGGCAACTAAAGGAAGCCAACTCAGTCGAGGGGGCCAACTTCAACATCAATATCCAGAAGTTACCTTCTAGCACGTTCAGCCATTTTAAATCCCCCATAGCCTGGGACTCCAGGCCCTACAATATTGTTGGGCAAAAGCATTGATTATAGAGCATTGATGCTGCAAATATGTGCCGCCGGCGCCAACTTAACAAGCCGCCGCCGGGCCCGGCACATATTTGCAACGTTAGTAAAATGAATTTGGTGCTGCCGTCGGCTGCGGCACCAAATTCATTTTACTAACGACGTTGCAAATATGTGCCTCCGGCGGGGACGGCAGCAGCACCAAATTAATTTTACTAATGTTGCAAATATGTGCCGGCGGCGGCTTGCAATGTGGTTAAACTGCCGCCGACGGCACATATTTGTAACTTATTTAGTAAAAATGATTTGCCTGCAGCGGCCGTGACCGGCAGCGACCACGGCGGTCAACTCACCCACCTGCCTGAGCCTGGACCTCGTCGGCCGAAGTAGTCACTGGCCTGCCGCGCCTGCCTGGCCTTCAGCGGGGTGGTGGTCGATCGTGGTGGATGCCTGCAGCCTGCCTGGACACAAACTGAGGAGCAGTCCAGGCAGTACGAGAGGAGAAGCAGGCAGCACGATAGGAGAAGCACCCAGCACGCTCGCACGTGCAATAATCAAAATGGAGGTCCTGGAGGAATGGAGGACAAGCGTCGCAGCACGCTGTGGCCACGCCCCCCTCCTCTGATTGGTCAACAGCCAGAGGTCGCAAGAGATTGACAGGGGTCGCTGGCCAATCACCAGCGGTCGCTCTTGCGACCTCTGGCGACCCCCAAATGACGTCCCTGAAATATAGTGTCTCAGACTATGGCACAGCAGACCAGCATAGTTGTTATAAACTGGAAGGTCTGACTGCTTTTCTATTGAAGAGGTTCTCCAGCATGGGGTCCTGCATGGATTTACATGCTCACAAATATTTCCCATCGTCAGGCTGGGAATTCTCAGTAAATTTAAAGCAGTCTAGCTGTAAGCTAAAAACTGCTTGTCCCTTCTGTAGCCTGTCAGTGCCACTTTGGGTCATAGTGCTCCAGCCAAAGGCACTCGTCCTCCTAAGCTCCATCCCTCATGGTCATCTTCAGATTTTTAGTGTACATTTCTCGTGTTGGGAGTCCTTGTGTTTCGAAATCTGACAACTTTTTGCTGTTTGTTGCCTATTTTTGTGAGAATTCATCTCGATTCTGTGTCTTCTTCAGTAACATAGTGAATACCGGAGGTGGGGCCATGTTGCTGGAGGAGATCCTTAATCCATCGTTGGCTCTCCAACTCGTGGTCACCACAGGCCCAGGCTTGTCCTTTGCTTGGACACCATGGCAGATGCCACAATGAAAAGCCTTTTCAGGTCCTGTGAGAACAGCGGCCTGAAGCATATCTTCATTGAGGATCGCCACCTCAGGTGCATATACTGCCTACATCCCGACCACGATACAGACGGATGTCTGATTTGCCAATCCTTTTCCTCCAAGATACGGAAGGACTGCCATAGGAGGTTAGTGGCATAGATAGAAAAAGGGAAAGCCTACAGGCGTAGTCATGCCTTTTCCAGGGCCGGCAGGTCCAACAAGCTTGCTCCCTCTGACAAGAAGAGGTTGAGGTCCTTTATTTATTTTTTATCTGATTTATTTTTCATTTATATAAGTGCACAAAGCCCAGGGACATCTAGGCGCAGGTTACAGACATGTTAAGTACAGTTGCAAAGAGTTATTTATTCAGATGGGTCTTTGGGTGTTTCCGGAAACAAAAGTAGGATGGTTCAGAGCGTAAATGCAGGGGTAGGTTGCGTCAAAGGTTGGCTGCCATGGTCAGGAAGATGGAGCCCCCAGCTCTTTTGAGTCTGAATCTAGGTTTTACCAGACATTGGCTCTGGGCAGATCTCAGGGGTCAGGAAGACATGTGAGGGATGATTTTTGTGGGTGAGGTTGGGTGGAGAATTGTTGGATAGACAGTTATAGGTAGTTGAGAGGATTTTGAACATAATCCTTTCTCTGACTGGGAGCCAGTATACACATTTCCTCACTTCAGAGATGTGGTCAAATTTGTTTAAGTTCAGTGCAGCCAGAGGGCATCGTTTTGTATGACCTGGAACTTGTTTATGTTTTTTTTCAGATGAGCCACAGAGCAGGGCATTACAATAATCCAGCTTGGATCCTACAAGGGGTCGGCTGATGGTGAGGTGGTTTTCATGCGAAAGGAGCAGTTTGCTAGCTAGTATCAATTTGATGGCGTACACTGCACAAAATGTGATGTGGCTGATTTGGCGTGACATGTTTACCAAGGCATCAAGGTGGACTCCCAGGGTCTTTACTTCTGATGAGACTGGGATTTTATGCTTGTCGATGATAAAGTACCCGAAGGCTGGGTCGAAATGTGCTAGGCTGGATGGTGACCCGACTATAAGGAGCTCCATCTTCTCGTCGTTCAGACAGAGACTATGTTGGGCCATCCATTGTTGGATCATTTCATAGATTTTCTTTATGTTCTCAGAGTCCTGGCTGTGGTCGCCCGAAAGGGGGATGAGGATCTGGGTGTTATCAACATAATTTGGAAAGTGCCAGAGAGTTGAGGTGGTTGAATACGTTTTTGTGTAAATGTTGTATAGGATGGGGTAAACACAGGAACCTTTGGGCACACCGCAGGATATGGGGGTGGGATTAGCTTCCACTTCATCAGAGAAGACTGTGGCGGTTCTCTTGTCCAGGAGGGATGCAGCCCAGTTGGCTGCTTCAGGAGAGAAGCCTGCAAACCTAGTGAGGTGGCTACAGAGGGTTTGCTGATTGACTAATGTAAGGAGTTCATGATATCAACAGTAAGACAGACACAAGTGACCACAGTTGAAGAGTGTTTATTGAACTTCAGAAAGGGTTTGGAAAATGTCTATCTAAAACTAAACCTAAACATGGGAGCAAGCTACATCCATCAATTAATAATAACGCAGTACTAATGGTGTCTTGTCAAAATAAAAGGGCCTATACTAATAAACCTATTGCCAATCCTTACCTCTGAATACAAATAGTGTGGAAAAAATGTTATGTAAAAGAAAGAAGTGTTCAACAAATGATATGTCAGGATGTTCAGGCCGTTGACCTCCCTTCCCCACGTTTTCATCATGGGACAAGGCAGTACACTCAAGCTTAGCACATGCTCTGGCTTCTCTAGCACAAGGGTGCAGTTCAAACATTAGCATCAGGGCCTTTTGTGCCCAAGTCTCTTTGCCTTCCAAAGTCTCTTCTTTCAGAGGGCCTTATGCAACAAAAAAACAATGAATTATTTTCCTCTTAGGATTTCACACAGACTCAATTTCTCAGGTGATTCACTATTCACCTCGGATCTCACTCAGCTGAGCTCAGAACCCCTTTAACACAATGCTCACAGGATTGCCATGTATCCAAATTCTCGGGTGATTCACAGTTCATCCCTGATCCCCCTCCACCAAGCTCAGATCCGTTTTAACACAACGTCGGTTCAACCCGCATTCCCCTCCGCCGGGCTCAGATCCATTTTAAAACAATGTTCAATTAGTCTCCCTCTGCCGGGCTCAGACCAATGTTAGCTCATTTTAACACAATCTTGCTATAACCCTAAGCTTTTCAATTGATCTCCCTCATTCGGGCTTGGACCAACATCTACTTCGTCATCAACCTTCTTGGCAGTATCAATATCGAAGACTTTCGATTGTGTACAGGATTTTGCTTGACCCGTTGTAGGACCACTTCGATTCACAATCCTTTGCCACTCTTTCACTTTTGCCACCTCTCAGTTGGATACCTTACAGAGAACTTTGAATGAGCATGCACACGTTGCCAGACCACTCTGTCAAAGGTAGCGTATCTCGGTTTCAAAGTTCAATCACTCATCTGTTGTTCAATTTTAGTAGCGTCGATTATAACATGCATTTCATATACTGTTTTTTTTTAAAACGGTTTTTATTATTTTTAAAACAAACAAACAATACAAACCAAACTGGCAGTGTTATTTGCAACAAAACACATGAACATCAATTAGTCAAGACCACTGCTCCCCCAAACCCTTCCCCCTCAAGAGCTTGTTTGTCCTTCTCATTCCGTATCTGCTGCATGTGGCAGGGTATCACCTTTTTCTGAGACTGCAGAATCCGTTATTGTTCCAAACAGTCCTGCTATTAATACTCTCCTTGCTAGCAGGGTACTCACTTCTTCCTCCCCACACTTGCTACATGCCTCCTGCCATACCACCGTTTCAGCCACCGCCCATTTTTGCAAATCCCGCCACCATACCTCCACCCGTGGCTTATGGCACTGCTTCCATCCCATGGCAACCCTTCGTTTTGCGAGCACATATGCCAAGTCCTTCAATTTCCCAACATGTTTAAGTTTCCGTGGTCTGGGAAACCCTCCCCTCAAATGCGTCAATTCCTTCCCAACCCGGGTCATCACCATCTCATACAATCTAGAGATCTCATGCCCTCCTTCTGATATGTCATATATTGTACCCATAGTGGCGTCTGGCTCCTCCGCCAATACAGTCTCAGGCCAGATTTTATGAATATTCTGCACCAGCCTTAGATACGTGACATACTGGCCCCTATGCAAGCCCGCCTCTTCCCCTAGTCCTTCAAATCCTTAATGGTCCCCTCTTGCCAGATATCCCCCAATGTAACCAGCCCGACCGACTCCCAATAGGTCCTGATTATCATCCTTAGTTGTTTGTCTTCCCATGCCAAGGCCACCAGCGGCACCTGCGGGGAACACAGGTACGGGTCCTCCATTATTCGACACATTCTACGCCACATGTTCCACCCAAGCGAAATCATACCCGGGCACTCCTTCATTTCTGACCTAGGCAACCAAATAATTTCCTTCAGGTAAAACGGAGTGCAGTCCTGTCCAAACAGCCTAAATTCGGGAGTTACCTCATCCGAGAGCCATTTGACCACATATTGCAACTGGCCAGCCACATAATAGGCCTCAAAATTAGGCAGCTTAATACCCCCTTTTTCATAGAAATTCTTCAACTTCCATAGCGCCACTCTATTCCGAGTGCCATGCCATAGGAAGTCTCTGCACATACTATTCAACTTGGCAAAAAACTTCTTAGGTATCATGTACGGAATATTGCTGAAAAAATGTAAGAGCTTAGGTAGGACCACCATTTTGAGCATCGCCCCCCGTCCCATCATCGCCAACTTCTCCCAAAACTTCATACTCATAAGGATTTTTCCCACAGCCACCTTGGTGTTATGCAAATATTCCTCCTCTACCGTGTGGTACACATCTATTCCGAGGTAGCGGAAGGAGCCAACCGCCCATGGTATCGACAACACTGGCAACCGCTCCGGAGGGGTTCCTTTGTATCTACCCAATGGGAACATGCTCGATTTTTGGGGGTTCACCGCTATGCCAGACAGTTCTGCATACCTTTCCATTACCTCCAGAATATATTGAAGATTTTCCTCCGGATATTTCAGATATAATAGCAAATCGTCAGCATACAGGGATATCAGGTGTTTCTCTCCCCCTACCTCAATGCCTATCATGTCATATTGTTGTCAAAGGTACACTGCCAGGGGCTCCAGGGCCAGAATATATAACATCGGGGACCAGGAGCACCCTTGCCTGGTGCCCCTGCTAAATTGCCACCTCTCGGATATCACCGCTCCTGTACGTACCCTAGCCAGCGGCTCACTGTACAGCAACTTCGCCCACCTAACATAGCCTGGCCCCATCCCGTATTCCCTCAGGGCCTCCAGCAACCACGGCCACCTCACTGAGTTGAAAGCTTTGACTGCATCTAGGGACACAACCGCCATTTCACCCTCGCTCTTGCTCCCCCCTTCAATCACCTGGTGGAGTCGCCTATGGTTGTGGGTTATATTTCTGTTGGGGACATAACCTGTCTGGTCCGGATGTATCAATTTACTAATAACTCTACGCAACCTATTGGCCAGGACCGCCGTCAATATCTTGCCGCCCTGGTTCAGCATTGATAAGTGCCTATAGGAGCCACAGCTATGCCCTGGTTTATTGGGCTTAGGGAGCGGTATTATTATCGCTTCTCTAAGCGATTCCGGCAGCCGGTCCACCTCAAACGATTAATTGAGCATTTCTAGCATGGGGGTGGAGTACCTCCTCTCTATATGATTTCTAAAATTCGCTAGGGAGTCCGTCCGCACCCGGGGTCTTACTGGTGGGCAGCTGCTTCACCACCTCCTCCAATTCCTCTAAAGTAATCGGTGCATCCAGCTCCTCCCTTTCTTCGGTACTAATCTTAGGTAATCCCATATCTCTTAAAGTTTCTCTTATCTCCTCTCGGTTGCCCCCCCCTTTATCCTCATATAGTGCCCTGTAATATTCTAAGAATGCCTCATTGACTCCTTCTTGGGTGTCCGCTACCTCTCCATCCTCTCTGGTTATCATCCTAATCGGGGGCCTAGGGGTATCTCTCTTGTGTAACCACGCCAAGAGACAGCCCGTTTTATCCCGACATGCATGCTGTCTCTCAACATACTTCTTATAGTTAAGGTTGTAGAGCCTTTCCAAAAGTTCCGCACACCGCTGCTGTAGTTTAAGTACTAGCTCTGCATCCCCCCTCCCCTATTGAGTTCCCGTTCCAGTTCATCCTCAGCTTCCCCTAACTCCATTAGGACCCCACCCTGCAGGCCCTTTGATTTAGCAATGGCAGCACCCCGCAATACCACCTTAAAGGCTTCCCAGAGCGTGCCCGCCGAATCCATACTGCCAGCGTTCTCCTCGAAATAATGTGTGATCTCATCCCTGATATCCTCTCTAAAGACCAGATCCTTGAGCGCCTCAGCCCGGAGGCGCCACGTCGGTATCCGCGCTCTGAGGCGGCAGTACTGCCAACCCAGGACCAGAGGCGAGTGGTCCGACAGGACCCTCACTTTGTAGTCTACTTGGGTGGTCTCTATCACCACATCTGGTGTGGCAAAAAAATAATCAAGTCTCGTATGCAGTTGTTGTGGGGCTGAGTAATGCGAGTACTGTTCTTCATTAGGATGTTTCAGCCTCCAAACATCTGCCAGCCCGAAGTCGTCGAGCAGGGTCTGCAATGCCCTGGCCGCTGGGGTGGGCCTATCAATCTTATCATCAGATCTATCTACCCTGGGGTTCAGCACGCAATTAAAATCCCCTCCCCAAATAGCCGCCCCACCCACACACGCACCCAGGTTGGTACACAGAGTCCTAAAATATGCCGCCGTATTTTGATTGGGGGCATTCATATTTATGATGCACACCTCCCTATTCTCCACCAGTGCCTTCAATATGACCATCCTCCCCTCCGTATCCACCACCTCTTGTGTAAGTTGGAGCGGAACGTGCGTTGCCTCCCAGACCAACACTCCCCTAGCATAGGCAGAATATGGCGAGCACACTGCAGTACCTCTCCACTTCTTCCCCACCAGTTCCAACTTTTGCCGAGTCAGATGCGTCTCTTGCAACAGTGCAATATCAATCTTCTGTCTTTTCAAATACATCATGACCTTGTTCCTCTTTAGGTAACTATTGAGTGCCCTGACATTACACGTTACAATCTTAAGATCCAACATAGCTCAGAAGTATCCTCCACCCTTCCGTGCAGCAAATCCCACCTGCCCACGCAATACAGATACAGCCCTCTGGCTTTTCCTTGTAGCCTCTTGTACAAACCGAACTCCCCATAACTATACACACCCCAAACTCCCCACTTCCCTCCCCACCCTCTACCCATCCCTTCCCCAACACCACACACCCCAACTGCTGCCCAGCTCCATCCTCGGAACTCAGGCACCCCCACATCTAGCCCTGCAACCACCAAACAATGCCCAGAGCTCAGTAGGGTGAAGTCGCCCTAGTGGCCACCTAACTAAAGTTACTAAGTGGGGTAAAGAGATCCGCTCTGCGAGGCTCCCCTAAATACAGCAATAGTCACAATGCTCATGATATCTTGTGCAACAGTCTGACCTTCTCTGCCTAAGGCCGCGCAAATGACTATAATCAAGTCCCAGAGATCTGTTCCGCGCCATCTTGTAGCACCCTCCTCGTGCACTACTTATCTCCTCCATCTCCTCTTCCCGTCCGAACGTCAGGCTCCTGGGGACATCCCTGTGCGTCGAGCCATCCCATGGCGTCCTCCGGAGTCTCAAAAAACAAAGTTTTGTGTTTATGAAAAACTTTCAGTTTCGCCGGATACAGCAACATGTATTTATGGCCCGCCTCTCTCAATCTCCGCTTTACCGTCCCAAAGTTCAAACGGCTACTCTGCACAGTCAGGGTATAGTCCGGGTAGGCCGTTATGTTTGCTGCTCCTCGTGTAATCGTTCCTCCCTTGCGGAAGTGTTCTAGTATCCTCTCCTGGTCCCGGTAATTAAGGATTTTGGCAATTACTGGCCTAGGCAGGTTTCCCGGCGGCGGCCTCCTTGTTAGAGCTCTATGCGCACGTTCCACCGCGAATCCTTGAGATAAGACTCCTCCGGGTATCTCCTGCAACAGCATAGATTCGATGAACTCCGTAGGATCATGGCCCTCTGATCCTTCTGGCAGGCCCACGATGCGAATGTTGTTCCGTTGGGCACGTCCTTCTGCCTCCTCCGCCCTGCTCTCCAAGTTGCCCACTCTCTGCACCAGGGCATGCAATTCAGCCTTATGGGAGGCACAATCGGCAGTGTTCGGGCTCACCTCTTTCTCAAGGGTCTCAGTGCGCTCCGCCAAGGACCTGATGTCCTGCCGGAGTAAATTCACCTCCTCCTGCACCTCACCGACCTTAAGGTCCAATGCTGTTTTCAGCTCAGTTACGGCCAGTTCAAGCTTAGCTTCCCAGGTCGCCTTCAAGTCCGCAATCACAGCCAGGACCTCTTGGTTAGTACCCGTCACAGGCATGCCGCCTGTAGGTGACTTATCCTTACTCTTGGAACTTTCCGGACCAGGGGACGTCTTGGCGAAGTCGTCCAATGTGGGCTGCTTCGCCTTCGGTCTCACTGTTCTGTTAGACATGACTCAGAGGACCTGCGTTCTGCACAAGTTACAAATGCGCACACAGTTCGCTTCTATCGCCCGACCGCCGTGCGGCCTGCTCCTTCCTTTGTTCCGGTCGTTGATCGGCCATTTTGTTTCATCTTTCGTCTCCGGCGCTCCTTATCTTTTTCGCACAAAACTTCACCACCGTTCCTCCCACGCCTTCCAAAAGTTCACCAAGCCCAGTCAGACCGTTCACACACCGGCATGTGTGTTTTCAGCAATCATAGGCACGTTGTTATGCAATAATTCGCCAGGATCATTTCAGGATCTCGGGAGCTCCTCCAGATCGCGTCCTCCTACATGGCCCTCGTAGCCACGCCCCTGCATTTCATATACTGTTTGCTTCCGCCCTCATCATACAATGTTGTCGCTTGCAACCTTGGCTTCAACACAGACCAGTCTGGTATCAGAGTCCCTAACTCACTGTGTTAAACTGTAATCATATAGTGCCTCCTTATTATGAATATTGGCGTAAGCCCATTCGCGTTACACAGGAAACGGTGTTTGCAAAGTTCCGATTTTGGGTTAACTTCGCTGCCATTTTAAGACTCATCCGCCATTTTGATTTTGACTCATGTTCCATGTTCTAAAATGGTGGACGGTGTTTTCAACTTGCAGTCGAGCTGAACAGCCTTTGAGTTTCATTAATGTTTAGGTTGACCGAGAGCCGACTATTTAACTTATGCAAAGAAACCTTGTGCTTCATACGAACTGCCATTTAAGTGTTGTCTGCGCTCACAAGCCTCATCCTCGTATAAACACCGAAACAATGGAGAGTAAACTTTGATCGTATGCTTTAGCTGAACTGCATTGTAGTGACTCTTGGAATAAGGCTTACCGTGGATCTGAGAACCCACAACACCATTGTATCTTCATAGACATGCAAACTTGTTTAATCCCTTGTATAATATTGTAACATCTGTCGTGTGAACTAGGCACGATCTCTAGCCCGCGAATTATTAGCGTGGAGAGAGGCTGGATAATATTGCTAAAATGGTATAAAAATGTCTTTGTTTAGATGTCCAGCACTCTCACTCCTCACTGTGTCTGCTAGCACACACTGCGAGGCATTGGGAGCCAGATAGCTATCTGTTTTGCTTTGTAAACTGTACAGTAATAAAAGATACTTGTAACTTTTCAGCTTGTGATTGGTGTATTTCATTTCTGGCACTCAGCCTCGATATTTCTTTGGTCTTTCAGATGGCACTCGAATAGGGACCCTCAAGATTGATGCCACCTCGTTGAAGAGAAGACCCAGCTATCGGACCGGGATCGAACGGTGAGAAAAAAGGGGGCCCCTTTGTATGAGACGCAACACCTTGACAATACTGCACGATCTGATCCCTGGACGGTGAGCATGCAGTCCAAGAAGGCATCTTGACGAAGGGCCACATATCGAGGCGGGCAGTTTTGCTGAAATTGCCAACCACGAGGGTCCTTTGTCCTTTGTAATCCGATCGGACCTCCTCAGTCCTTTGTAATCAGGTGAGTCGTGCCCCAATTCCTAAGTATCCTGATATATGGTTGCAGTTTTGTCCTCATGAGCACAAACAACGCTAGGTAACACCAGTGATCTTACATGCCTGGGAAATTGTCTGTTTCAGGGGTTTATTCTGCAGAGACAGACCATCTTTGGAATTTGGCCATCCGGCACCACAGGAGGGGTCGCCGTCATGTACTATGTACTGTAAGTACGGCATTGGTAGTAGAGTATTCAACGATATTTGGCGCAGACAAACTAGACATGCTTTCAAATTTCAGTGGCCAGTTCATGGTAGCTTTGAGATTGCCCGTATAGAGTATTTAGAGTCTATATTGTTAAAGAAAAAAGCTAGGCCTGCAGCATTTGATGTAATTCAGAAATGGAAAAAAGAAAATAGGCAGCAACTTAAGAGTAAAGAGAAGCATGCACGTCGTCATATGTCTAATTCAGAAAAGGCATTATTGTATGATCAACGGAAACAGTCAGAGTCTGTTAGAAACATGGATAGGGCTTCCCGACTTGGTGTACAGAAAATATATCCGTCTAAAGATTTTCATGCCTCAGATGAACTAATTGATAAACTTTTAAATTAACGTAGGACTGGTGCCACTGCACCACCTCCTTATGTACCTCTTCCTGCTGTTTTACCTCTTCCCGCTGTTGCACCTCCTCCCGTACCTATCCCTGTTCTTCCTGTTGTTCCTCCGCTGCCAGCTGTTGCTCCTCTTCCTATTGTAGCTTCTCCTTCTGTATCTCCACCTTTACCAACTATTACTGTTCCTGTGATTCCGTCTTTGTTGTCAATGGTAGTGTCTCCACTACCTGTTGTACATGATTTGTCTGCTCTCTCTTTCCCACACTGTTCTGCTCTGCTTGTAGCAAATGAAGGGGTGAGTGCTTAATCAAAAGTAGTGACTCGTAGTACAGTTTCCAAAGATAAGAAGACAGAATTGTATGCATGGGCTAAGAAATGTACAGAGAAAGGTGAAAAATCAGCTGTTTTAGCTACACTTCTTGATCTAGAAAGTATTCCCAAACAGAATGTTTTTATCGAGGGAATGGGAATACACTTGGCCATAATGTGGAATAATTTGACGGACATGGATGTCCCACAAGGGTTAAGGGATTTGAACATCTTGGCTTATTCAATGGATACTGCGGAGAAAGTAAATGAGCATGTCGAGAGGGTTTTTGAGTTTAGGAGGGAGTTAGAACGGTTACAGAATGATGAAGTAGATGGTGATAGATTGGACGCTTTGTATGTGCAGAAATGGTTCCTTCCTCCTTGTAAATCAATGAGTGAAGAGAAGCGAATTTGTACAAGTGATGCGCTTAGATGGATTTGGGATGTGTCAATATCTCCCATAGAAGAATATGATACGTTTAGTCAGTATACTCCAGAAATGCAGAAGAAAGTGTTGCAGGTTATGGTAGAATACCTGCAGGATGAGTGTCTGAAGAAAAAGATTTGTTGTCTCGCAGATTTGATGATTATTTATAAGAGAGCATTTGCGCCCGATATTGCTTCGACTACTTTAGTGCTCGATCTAGCCCTATTGCTTAACAAACGTTCGGAGTTGCCTACTTCTCAGACGCCCAGGAGAGAGGTTCCTCCGACATTTGTTCCTAAAGTTGAGATTCCAGCTAATGTTGCAACAGGCGCAACAGCCACTACTATTGAAGCTCACTATGTATCACAATTTGTTCATGTCCCGTTCTCCAGACAGGAAGTGAACACTATTAGGCAGTCGATTACAGACATTAGGAAAAATCCAACCGGGTTTTACAAAGAAATAGAATCTGTCTTGCATTGATCAGTTTTCAGCCTGGGTGATATAGATTTGTTGTTCCCTGTGATCCTACCTGCTGATTTATGGAAATAGATTAGGACTGTAGACGATCAAGCAGGACTGTGTGACACATGGGTTAACTTGGTGCGTTTAGACGGAGAAAGGAAAGCTGGTGAGAGACCACTGCAGGTGAGAATGACTTTGATAGCCAGAATAGTAACGCAATTAAAGACTCTGGTTCCCGAGAAAAGGATTGTTTGGGACAAACTCACTGCTTGTACCGAAGGGAAATGTGAAGGTGCTACCGAATTCTTTAATCGGTTCGAACAAGTATTTTCAGATTTTAGGGGACAGGATTTAAGCACAGAGTCAGGGAAAAGGTTGTTTGTGAATAAATGTGTGCATGGATTGTTGCCTGATATCCAATCCAAAATCATGACTTCCAAAGTGCTTGGCAAGCGAAATCACAGTCCGAAGTATTGCATATGGCTCAGTATTACGAAAATAGAGTCAATAATGAAAATGAGAGGATTGAAAAGAAAAAGGGAGACCTGAAAACTAAAGTATTGTTGCAACAGATAGTTAGAGGAACTATAGGTGGGAGTACACAGTTTAGAGGCCAGTTTGTTCCACAAAGTAATACACAGTTGGGTCCTGTACACATGAACCAATGTGCTTATTGCAGAAAAGAGGGCCATTGGCGAGCCCAATGCCCGATCCTTCAGCAGAGATTGAATAACACAATGGTATCATGGGTAGACGATCCAGAGGCCACCCTAGGGTAGGGGGTCCTGGTAGAAGCCAGTTCACTCAAAATCCACAGTCATTCTCGCAAGATAGTCAGAAACCTAGCATAGATAGTAGAAATATTTTTGATAATCCTTCAACTGTCTATCTTTCTGAGGATCTTGTCTTCGATTATATATTGTTTTGTTATATCTTTCTGAGGATCTTGTCTTCGATGATATATTGTTTTGTTAGGACAGCCCAAAGCAGGGTCTGGAACCAGTGCCTATTCCCGTCAATCAGAAAGGGCCCTACGTTGAGATGAAAGTAGGGAATAGGAAGCATCTATTTTTGATAGATACAGGAGCACAGAAGTGTTCCATTGATCATTCACGGGTTCCAGGTATTCCACTGTCAGGGCAGAATAACATTTCTGTAGGGTTTTCTGGCATGCCAGTAGTTAGTCCGGTTTCTCAGCCGGTACCGATTTCACTGTGTCCGTTCACGGATCACTGTCCATTTCTTCTAACGACGAATTGTGGTGAGAATTTGGTGGGGTTGAATCTGTTGAAGGAATTAAATGCGGTAATTCATTTTTGCATGCACTTTGCCGAGATGTTTGAGAGCTGTCGCTGCTGCTGCTGCGTCCGTAAAACAACGTGAAGGTATGGTTTTAGGTCACTTTTTAACCGTGATGGTACCCCACTCCGTAGACGTCCTATTAGACAGAACGCAAACGCAACACCTTACTTCCACACGATTAACAAGATACAAACTGATCCTATTTGCACCGCATATCCAAATTAAGAGGTGTTGCGTATTAAATCCGTCTGAATTATTGCCTCTTCCGCAAGACATTGCTTGCAGTGACAAAATGTCACATGACTACCCCTATACTACACAGCAAGAAACCAAAGGCAGAATTGACTTAAATGGCACACCATTGAAAGAACCACAAGGGGAGCTGATTTGCAATGGCTCCTGCTTCAAACTTCCGGATGGTACATCCACTGGTGCTTATGCCATCACTACATTAAGCACGATTGTGGAAACCAAGAGAATTTTGCATAATTCTGCGCAGGCCGCAGAGATTATGGCATTGACTCGAGCTTGTGAACTTTCCGAAGGGCTTAGAGTAAAGATATTTGCAGATAGCCAGTATGCCTTTGGGGTGGTTCACAACTTTGGTAGACTATGGGCAGAACTGGGTTTCTTGACCTCACATGGAACTAAAATCCAACATGGTACTTTGATAGTTCAGCTACTCTCAGCACTTGCGCTTCCTACACAACTAGCAATCATGAAGTGCGCCGCACATCAGTAAGTAACAGATGGTGTAGGGAGACGAAACCCTTTTGCTGACAGGATAGCTAAACAGACCTCCACTGATTTATGTTCAGAAATGTATATAACAAAAGACGCTACGAATACCTGTATTATAGATGAAGGAACTTATTCGAAAAAAAATATTCAAGCTGATGCCACTCCAGAAGAACTTAAGCACTGGGCTAAGGGTTCAGCAAGTTTGGATGAGGAAGGTTGATGGATAGACAATGTAAGGAAAAGATGGATGCTACCCGATGCTTATGTCATTGCTATCGTTATGATGGCTCATGGTCCTACCCATATATGTGCTAGAAAAATCTGTAAATTACTAGAACCTGTTTGGGTTAATGTGAATATCTCAAAGACTGCTGAGAGTTTGCTCCAAAACTGTATGGTATGCTTTCAGCATAATGTGGGGAAGGGTACAGCAACACTGAGGGGTAGTTTTGTTCCCCCCTCTGTGCCTTTCGAGGTAATACATTTTGACTTTATCGAAATAGAGTGCTGCTACAACTATAAGTATGTTCTGGTAGTTATTTGTGCCTTTAGCAAGTGGGTTGAAGCCTTCCCTGTGAAAGATGCCACAGCAATGACAATGGCGAAAACCATGTTTAAGGAATATTTTCCTAGGTTTGGTTTGCTGAGAGTCATCTGGTCGGACAGTGATTCACATTTTATCGCTGCTGTTATCCTGCAAGTATGCACGGAATTGCAGTTCGATAAACAGTTCCATGCGGCCAGACACGCTCAGAGTGCCGGACTTGTAGAACGCCATAATGGTATCCTAAAGAACAAGATAGCTAAAGTCTGTGCTAGCAGTAACTTGAAATGGCCAGATGCCCTACCGATAGTTTTATTGTCCATGCGGACAACCCCACAAACAAGAACTGGACTCTCCTCTTACGAGATTGTGATAGGGAGAACAGCTAATATTTGAAATCTGCCCAAACCCAAAAGACTGAAAGACGTTGAGCATTTGCTCCTTTCTGAATACTGTCACTAGTTAACTCAAAACTTGTATTTGATTTATCAACAAGTGCGAAAAGCCCTCCCAGTTAAATACAAGGGCCAGGTCATCGACTTCGACCTGGGGACTGGGTACTCACAAAAGCTTTCGAAAGAACATCCTATCTCGCACCGCGTTAGAGCAGACCGTTCCAGGGATACATGCAACTTACGCCAATAAAATGCCTTTTCCTCTGCCATTCGACGAAGAAGAGATGGAAACTATTTGTTCTGCTCCGCATGGTAAGTCTATTTTGAACAACACCAAGGGTGTCTCTGAGATTCTTCCTGAGCCTGAGGGGCCTGGGGAGACTGCTGCTTTGTCTTTGAATTCTTCTTTGGATCTTTCTGCGCCCTTGAGCAATCTTGCTTCTGTTTCGCCACTTCCAACAAGAAGCAACGACACTCTGTTTGCAGATCACACCGTACCTGGAGTCTTGAGGTACGATCTGTGTCCACGGCACTAGACTTACAGCACAGCATGGCTGTGTCTACAAGAAACCACTGTTGAGCTAGTCGCTTGCCACTCTCTCACTGAAACATAAGTAAGTGGCCGGGACCGGCAAAGTTATCTTCGAGCAAGATAAGCCACATGGTCAGGAGATCACCAACGAACGAACTGAGAGAATCTGACAGAGAAACTTTTCGAACAGTTTTTGAGGAACAATGCCCTTCTCTAATACTACTTGTGCAGACCAAACTATCAGTCTTGTGACTAACAAAGACATTGAGCATCAAAAATCAGGGTCCCTGAGGACTCACTGTTTTCTTGTGATAATGTGAACTGGTCTAACAGTTGTACTTGCGCTTGGGTTTTGGTATATTGAGGGGGTGAGTCCACTTGAGACTTTGTTACCAACTGAAATTGTTCCTACAATGTCTTCACCTTTCATGCATCTGCACACTCTACCTTCTAGGGATTCCCAACACAGAAAGATTTACCACAATAGTAATCTTCTATTAGTTATGAATGCGGCCCATGCGATTCTAAACAGAACGAATTGCTGGAGATGTTCGCATTTGCCACAGCACAGGGAAAAAGGGTTGGGCTGGTATATTCATCCTCTTCCTTTGACTACTGCATGCTACGCCTCTCTAAGGTCACTATTCTTTGGTCGTTGGAATGATTGCATCTCTGGGAACTTCGATGGGACTAATTTGAATGAATTTGAAAGACGAGTCCTGACGCCTCTGGGATGTTCTCTTTTTGCGAATAGGAGCAAACTCAATGTTGCTTCTATTAGGCCTTCCAATAGATTTTCTAGACCTTTCCAATCATTGATTTCTTTCAAGATGGCTACCATAGGCTACCGGGATGCCATGCCTCCTTCTTACACTATCAATCATAGCTCCATCTCTGTTTCCTTCTGCATACAAAGGGATGGTTCTCAGTCAATGGGTACTTTCGAGGGTTGTACCAATATTGCGAATCTGACTAGTGAGGACAGACCTTTGTATGTAGGTGATCCCATTTATTTTGTCTGTGGTGATTGGCAGGGTACTTATTATTTGGGTATCTTGCTACCAGAGGTATTTGTAGCCATCACCTCTGAGGTCTCTAGAGCTCGTCCAAGGAGGGATGAGAATGGTGATACTCCTTCGCAGGTCATGGGTGATGTAGCGAAATACTTTTTACCATTTTGGGGACAGATCATGAACTCTGAGGATATTAGGAGACTGGCAAGAGTATTGGAGAGAACCATCAACAGAACCACCGATATACTATACAATATGACGTTGGAACAGAAAGCAATTAGATTAGTGGCTCTACAGAACAGGATGGTGTTAGAAGTCATCCTAGCTGAGCGTGGTGGAGTATGCAAATTGGTGGGATCTGCTTCTTGTGTTTTTGTGCCTGACTCCTCCCCTACCATATTCAAGGCAATAGAAAATATGCACATCCTAAGTGTGGAAGTACATGTTCCCGAGGGAAATTGGAATGTTAGTGCTTGGTTCTGGGACTTTTTCCGGTCTTGGGGATGGAAGCTCTTTTCAGTCTTAGTGGTAATTCTTGGTATTCTATTGTTCTGTTGTTGTTGCATACAATGTCTTCCTGCCATATGTTTGATGTTAGGGGGATGTTGTGTGCTAACTCTAGGTACATTAGGGGCAAAAATACATGCACCCGAGAAAATGACTAATGTTTTTGTAATGAAGGATATCACTATCAAGGATCAAATGACAATTGATATTTCTGAAGAATGTTATTCAGGATGTACGGACATTGAGACATGGGGTTTTGAGTGAAGTGAATGGTTGAGTAAAGCTCTTGTCTTAGGCCAAAAGGAAGGTTTGTTAAACCGTAATCATATAGCACCTCCTTATTATGAATATTGGTCTAAGCCCATTTGCGGTTCACAGAAAACTGCGTTCGCAAAGTTCCGATTTTTTGGGTTGACTTCGCCGCCATTTTTAGACTCATCCGCCTTTTTGATTTCGTCTCATGTTCCATGTTATAAAATGGTGGGCCTTGTTTTCAACTTGAAGTCGAGCTGAACGACCTTTGAGTTTTGTTAATATTTAGGTTGACCGAGAGCCGACTATTTAACTTATGCAAAGAAACCTTGCACTTCATACGAACTGTCATTTAAGTGTTGTCTGTGCTCACAAGCCTCATCCTTGTATAAACACTGAAACAATGGAGAGTAAACTTCAATTGTATGCTTTAGCTGAACTACATTGTAGCAACTCTTGTAATAAGGCTTACCATAGATCCGAGAGCCAACGACACCATTGTATCTTCATGGACATGTAAACTTGTTTAATCCCTTGTATAATATTGTAACATCTGTCATGTGAACTAGGCACAAACTCTAGCCTGCGAATTATTAACGTGGAGAGAGGCTGGACAATATTGCTAAAATTGTATAAATATGTTTGTGTTTAGATGTCCAGCACTCTCACTCCTCACTGTGTCTGCTGGTACACACTGGTAGGCATTGGGAGCCGGATAGGTATCTGTTTTGCTTTGTAAACTGTACAGTAATAAAAGATACTTGTATCTTTTCAGCCATGATTGGTGTATTTCATTTGTGGTACTCAGCCTTGATATTTCTTTGGCCTTTCAACCGGATGTGTTTATTTCACTGGCGCTGCTTTGTTGTTGGAGTCAAGGACAGTATCACGGCAGCTGCTGATTCTCTCCACCTTGATTATCGATGCGAGAGGGCCCCAGATACCACTGACATACAATGCAGCATTCTTCAGCCTGGTATCCTGGTCTTATGCTTTCTATTCTCGAGGTCTCATGAAAGTAACAGTTCCTTGTTGAAAGTGTCAGGAGCACTTCCCTCCTTATGATCCCTTTCTGGTTCACCATCTTTCTCCTTGTGTTAAACTGCCATCTTGGAACTGCTGTTTCCTCGTGTGCTTTGCCTAACTCTGAGTGTGCTCTCGTCCTCCACCTTTTATCAGTACAGGGAAGTGTAATGAAGTTAGGTGTGTGTGATGGTCAGTAATTGCCTGACCCTGCCTGACCATTGTATTGAGACATGTCAGATATACATCTCGGGTGTTAGTTTGTTTTCTCTCATTGCAAGCTGTCAGTGAGAAAGTATTTGCGTTGTGAAATGGGGTGGAGGATTGAGTTCCTAAGTTTCCTACCTGGTTGGATGGGTTAAAAGTTGTTACAGGTAAGGGGATACCACATCTCACCATCCGATTTCTCACTCCAAGTCCCCTAAGACCCCTCACCCAGGTGATCCTCCCACAGTGGTCCACCCCAGTAACTGGATCCAAAAGTGATGGATGTGTCCTAGCCACCTGGATGACAGATCTCTGGGGACTAGCGGGTGAGACACCCATCAGGTTTCTCACACTAAGTTGAAGGCTGCTGATATGTCCAGGAGGAGAAACACGGATCGTGTTCCTGCTTTATTGGCTTCATCAAGCTGATTCTTTAAATCGAGGAGCACTGTTTCTGTCCTGTTGCAGGAGCGGAAGCTGGACTAGCTGGGGGTAAGGATGTGAAAGGTTTCCAGGAAGGCTTGGATTTGGATGTGCACCACTCTATCAATGATTTTCAAGAGGAAGGACACTGTACTGATAGGTCTGTAGTTGGTGTGGATAGTTGGGTCCAGAGAGGGTTTTAGAAGGAGGAGGGGTAATTCACGACTCTTTAAGGCAAGTTGGGATGGTGCAGGAGTCGAATGATGAGTTGACAAAGGCAAGGATGAGAGGGATCAGAGGGTCTGCGCATACCTTTACTAGAGTGGCTGGGCAGATGTAGCCCTTACAGCGGCATGGCTTGAAACCTTTGATGACCTTTGATGATGATCATTAGGACATACTCCGAGATAGGTTTGAACTTGAAGGGTTGGGTGACGGGGGTTGAGTTGGTCTGGGAGTGGCCTGGCCAATTTAATGAACAGATAGCGACATTGGATTTGATTTTGTTGGTCATGGCTTCTTGGATTGTGTTGTACCAAGTGGAGTCTTTTGTGACAATAGAAGGCAGGGGGATGGGGGATTCTAGTTCCCTTAGGATGGAGAACAGTTCTCGGGAGTTTGATGTCGCCTCAGTAATTCCTTATGTTATAGGTTGTGGCTTTAGTCTTGTGGATAGATGTTTTGTATACTTGATATATCTGTTAAACGTGTTTTGCTGTGGCTCATGGGGGGTTTCTTCCAGGCAGCTTCTGCTGCCTGTTTATTTGCACATAGAGATTCTAGTTTGGCTGTGAACCAGGAATGTCTGTGCTTGGGGTACTTAGATTTGAAAGCTGGCTGGAGATTGAGTTTCATGCAAACATTGCGGGAGAGAGTTCCAAATACGGGGTCCAAAAAAAGATAACTCCCCAGGTAGATGTTCTAGAGGAAGGAACTATTAATAGTCCCTGTCCTTTAGATCGTAAAGTACGGGTTGGATGGTAGAGTAGAATCTTTGAGGTAAGGTAAACAGGGACCAACCCATGAATACATTTAAAAACAAGACACAGAATCTTAAACTCTACCTGCTGCTGTACTGGCAACCAATGTAAACTTCTTCGAAATATTGAGAGAGAGAATTTCTGTGTTAAAGAAAAAATCATAAGTACAGCCGAGTTCTGGGCCACGTGTAGACCTTGTTATTTTAGGATGCCAGATAGTAAGGAATTACAATAGTCCAACTTCGAGTAAGTAAGGACGGCTACCACTGTGGGGCGATCCTTAACAGAATTGAGGGGGAGTGAAGGCTTTAGAAGCTTAAGTTGGAAATGCATGGACCTTATGATTTGATTCACATGTAGATGACCACCTACGCTAGCATCCCATATGTAGCCTAGATTTTTTACAGACTGGGTGTATCTGGTAATTATCCCAAACAGAGTTCCAGATGTAACATTAGACAATTTATTTTTTGGGCCTAGAATGGTAACCTTAGTTTTTGAGGGATTCAGTTGGAGTTTATTTTCTAGCATACAACAGTGGATCAGCGCACTTTACCAGTCGCTCCCACGCCTCTGCTGGTTGGTTTAAGCAAACATAAATCTGGGTATCGTCCGCATATGAGTGATACTGTAGATCAAAATGCCTAAATATATTAAGCAGGGAATGAACATAGATATTAAAAAGCAGAGGGGACAGGGATAAACCCTTTGGAGCTCCACGGGTGACTGGTAGTGCATCAGAGAAATAATTACTTGTTGCCAGCGATCAGTTAAACATGATTCAAGCCACTTAATGGATTCCTTAGATGTACGTGTCAGTGATAAAAGTCTGGTTTTAAGTATATCTGAATCAACTGTGTCGAATGCTGCAGACAAGTAAAGCATGACAAGCATGCTAAACTCGCCCTTGTCTGCAGCTTCGAGGCGGTCACCCCAGACTCCCACTAGGGGCGTCTTGGTGCCATGACCTGGCCTAAATCCGGATTGATAAACATCCAGGATATTGTTGTCTTCCATGATAGCTTGCAACTGAGAGGTGACAACCTTCTACAGTATTTTTGTTGGGCAAAGAAGGCCAGCAATTGGGCGATAATTTGAAAGGGTTTTATGGTCCAAGGTGGGCTTCTTTAACAGTGGGGTAAAATATGATTTATTTAGGCTGATGTTTACTCCCTTGAGTTAACGGGGCATTCACAAACCTGTGTATGTTGTTTGGCTAAATTGGTCGGAATAGAGTCATAGGGTTGATTTGTCAGCATAAGATTTTTGATCAGTTTCTCAATGGTTTCTTTGCTCACTGATGAGAAGAATTCTAGTGTATTCTCACCATAATCGATCTCATAATCATTATAAGCTCCAGTTTGCAAGGATGCAGCCTGAGACTCAATAGTTGATCTAACATGATCCACTTTTTCTGTAAAGATAAGATTAAAATCCTTTGCCAAGGATTGAGAAGGTGGCAGGCTAACATTTACACAACCAGGATTAGAAAAGATTTGGATAACCGTAAACAGGGCTTTAGGTTTATTATCTGCATGATCTATCTGTCTCTGAAGACATTGAGATTAAGCCAGTAAGTCTTCAGCCTGTAGAGGAGGTCCCAAATGTAGCCTGCACTCCAGCCGTCCATTTTGAAGTACCAGGAAAGTTCACACCGAAATATGTGACGTATGATGAGCAAATAAACCAGCATAGAGCCGAAGTGGGGCTCTGTCCAGTACTCATCAGAAGAACAATGCCTATTGAAGTACCAATATCAAGGAAACCATGGACAGAAAGGTACACATTGAGAAAACCATATCAACAAATGAAACGAAATGAAGATCGTCTAAGTACAGTCCCTGAAGAAGCCAAGAAGGTCTTAATGGAAGACGAATGGTGACATCACGAGAACCCGGACTGACTCACATATAGAAGAAGTGACGACCAGAGAATGACGTAAAGAGACGAAACGCCATGAACGAGGGGCATCATGAACCTAAAGTGAAAGGACGTTGTCAAATGTAAGAAGTTTAAGCTGTAAGCATGATGAAGATATTTGACCAGTTTACACATGTACTTATGCTTGGAATCGCCAGAAAGCTAAGAAAATCGTGCGGCTTGCTATGCTTAGTAGAAAGATAGTGCAGCAAGCGCCACTATACATATCTACCTCAAAGGAAACACGTTATATAAGTATACATCCACTTTGCACAAGAAGCAGAATTAACCAAAGGTTACTAAAGGTCACGTGAGGAGAGCTTCATATTTAGCAAAATCGAGAATAAGCAGCAGAAATGAAACTCAGCAGAGGCAAATTGTGCCAGAAAAGCCAAGTCCAACCACAGTGGAATAATTGACACATGTCCACTAAAGTGAAGATTGATTGTAACAATAATTGGAGGAAGGCCGGGGGAGCTAAGGGGCACCCTGCACCTGGCCGACCATTCTGCATGCTGCTAAGCAAAGTAGAAAATTATGAGTGGGGTTGGTGACAACCCAATCACATTGGACCAAGTAATCTAGGGTCCTATAGTTAGTAGCACCAATGGGACGTCATACTTTTAGTGACATCTACAGTAGCCATTTTGAAGGTAGGGCTTAGATGTCCCACCTGACAGTGTTTATCCAATCCCCTTACTCCGTTACCATATACAGATATAGTACCTATATTAAAGTTACCTTTCCTGAACCAAAAGAAGTGAATGACAAATTTTAAGCACTAAACATCATTGATGACGAGTTTTCAGTATAAATGTTATGTTTTTATGAAGTTCGTTGGAGTTGTGAAGAGAGAGAGAAGATGGCGCATCGGCTGATATTCATGAAACTCCCCATTTTTTGTACTTGTCATTAAACAAGCTCCCTTTGGCAAACCGTTGAGTTGTCATTATTGATTTGGTGTTTGAGTATTAATCTGCAGCCCATCCATCTCAAGGGTGCTGCTATCTTTCCTTAAAGTGCTTCTGGGAAAACCCTGACTCTATGGGCCGGTTGGGGGTCCCGGAGCACACTTGGTAGCAGAGATCAGATGGTTATCGATTATCAATTAGATAAGACACCCATTGACCGTCAACATAAAGTAACTCTAGGTCCTCGGTAATAACACAAGTCCTTTGCCATCCGGCTGAGTAGACCGTGAAGCTTCCCATAGACAGTGGTTAGAGTAAACAATTGAATCTGCAGACAGAGGTCTGAAAGGACCTGTGTTTCCCCACATAACCCCTTCCCACTCCTACGGGCAGCTGAGCGGGCGAACGGCAGGAGAGGCAGTGATGAAGGCGGTGATCCTGAGCATCCAGAGAGGAAACATGTGAACGGTGAGTGAAAAGGACTAAATTCTTTGGCAAAAAGTGCATGCCTTAGAACAAGTAAGGGAAAGGTAACGGAGGGAGGCGGGAAATCAAAATATAGTCAGAAATAGAGTAGGCTTTTTTTCCCATAGACTGAATGGGAAAACATTTTTGCTCGCGTCTACAGCCCAAACCGCTGGACGGATTTTCACCAAATTTGGACCAGGAGCAGCAGCTTGGTCCCGAAAGCGTGCTTTTGCAAATTTGGTGAAAATCCGTCCAGTAGTTTTTTTAGGCCAAAAAACATTTGTGATGACTGTGTTCGGTCCGCGGACACATTTCCCTGTTCGCTCCGCGGACAGTGTCCTGATTGGCCAATAGGCTTGCGTGATGTCTGCGGACATGCGACATGTTCACTGATTGGACAGCGTGGAGCGTGAAGCGTGTCAGATTTTAGGTAGCGCCCGCCATCTTGGATTCGCAGACGTCCGCGGACAACGCGGTGAAACTTTGTTCAAAATTTGTATTTAGTAGAGTGTGTTGGTGTGTAGGAGTGTTTGGGGAGGGTGGGAGTGTATGAGATAGGAGGAAAGTTGTGTTTTATTATGTGTTAGACGTTCTTTTTGTGTTCGATTTGTCTGCGGACATCACAGGTGTTCTGAAATGTTCTAAATAAACTGAATGGGGGGTGTTCTGAGGACTCAATATGTGTCTGTTTTGTTCGCAAGCAAGCTGAAACTGTTCTAAGAACACTCGCGGTGTCCTGAAATGTTTGCAAATAAACAAAATGGGGGTGTTCTGAAGACGTTTCTAAGAACACTCGCGGTGTCTGGGGAATGTTCGTAGGGGGTGTCCTGAGGAAGCTGTCCGTATTGTTCTCTGTGAAGTTGAATGTGTTCTAAGAACACTCGCGGTGTCCTGAAAAGTTCGCAAGTAAACAAAATGGGGGTGTTCTGAAGACGTTTCTAAGAACACTCGCGGTGTCCGGGGAATGTTCGTAGGGGGTGTCCTGAGGATGCTGTCCGTATTGTTCTCTGTCAAGTTGAATGTGTTCTAAGAACACTCGCGGTGTCCTGAAATGTTCGCAAATACACAAAATGGGGGTGTTCTGAAGACGTTGTCGAACACTCGCTGTGTCCTGAAATGTTCGCAAATATGAATGGGGGTTGTGGCTGGCAAGTTGAATGTGTTCAAAGAACACTCACAGTGTCCTGAAATGTTCGCAAATAAACACAATGGGGGTGTCCTGAGGACGCTGTCCGTATTGTTCTCTGTCAAGTTGAATGTGTTCTAAGAACACTCGCGGTGTCCTGAAATGTTTGCAAATAAACAAGATGGTGGTGTTCTGAAGACGCTTCTAAGAACACTCGCGGTGTCCTGGAATGTTCGCAAATAAACAAAATGGGGGTGTCCTGAGGACGCTGTCCGTATTGTTCTCTGTCAAGTTGAATCTCTTCTAAGAACACTCGCGGTGTCCTGAAATGTTCGCAAATAAACAAAATGGGGGTGTTCTGAAGACGTTTCTAAGAACACTCGCGGTGTCCTGGAATGTTCGTAGGGGGTGTCCTGAAGGCGTAGTCCGTATTGTTCACTGGCAAGTTGAATGTGTTCTAAGAACACTTGCGGTGTCCTGAAATGTTCGCAAATAAACAAAATGGGGGTGTCCTGAGGACGCTGTCCGTATTGTTCTTTGTCAAGTTTAATGTGTTCTAAGAACTCTCGCGTTGTTCTGAAATGTTCGTAGGGGGTGTCCTGTAGATGCTGTTTGTATTGTTCGATGGCAAGTTGAATGTGTTCTTAGAACACTCGCGGTGTCCTGAAATGTTCGCAAATAAACGAAAAAGGGGTGTTCTGAGGACAGTGTCCGTATTGTTCGTTGTCAAGTTGAAAGTGTTCTAAGAACTATTGCGTTGTTCTGAAATGTTTGTAGAGGCTGTCCTGAAAACGCTGTCCGTATTGTTCGCTGGCAAGTTGAATGTCTTCTAAGAACACTTGCGGTGTCCTGAAATGTTCGCAAATAAACAAAATGGGGGTGTTCTGAAGACGTTTCTAAGAACACTCACGGTGTCCTGGAATGTTCGTAGGGGGTGTCCTGAAGGCGTAGTCCGTATTGTTCACTGGCAAGTTGAATGTGTTCTAAGAACACTTGCGGTGTCCTGAAATGTTCGCAAATAAACAAAAGGGGGGTGTCCTGAGGACGCTGTTCGTATTGTTCTTTGTCAAGTTGAATGTGTTCTAAGAACTCTCGCGTTGTTCTGAAATGTTCGTAGAGGGTGTCCAGAAGATGCTGTTCGTATTGTTCGATGGCAAGTTGAATGTGTTCTTAGAACACTTGCGGCGTCCTGAAATGTTTGCAAATAAACTAAATGGGGGTGTTCTGAGGACACTGTCCGTATTGTTCGTTGTCAAGTTGAAAGTGTTCTAAGAACTATCGCGTTGTTCTGAAATGTTCGTAGGGGGTGTCCTGAAAACGCTGTCCGTATTGTTCGCTGGCAAGTTGAAAGTGTTCTAAGAACACTCATAATGTCCGCGGACATTAAAAGTTTCTATAGACCATAGTTGAAATGTTTGACTCTATGGATGTGATATGCTGCGGTGGTTGTGGCCAGGGCCTAGAGTCTTGGGTGCATGGCCATTTGGCCATGCACCCAAGACTCTAGGCCCTGGCCACAACCACCGCAGCATATCACATT
Source organism: Ambystoma mexicanum (assembly GCF_040938575.1). NCBI lineage: Eukaryota > Metazoa > Chordata > Amphibia > Caudata > Ambystomatidae > Ambystoma > Ambystoma mexicanum. The sequence goes on from NC_090927.1 coordinate 1,024,435,416, forward strand.
CATATTTGCTTATAACTTTGGGTGAAAAACAAATGTATAAGGAACAAAGGTATTAGATACTATGGATGTGATATGCTGCGATGGTTCTCCTTATTATTGTATACTTACTGTTTGGTCTAGTAACCGGAGTACATGTATTTCTTGTTAATTTCTGTGATAAAAGAAAATAGCATGTTAGTATTAGTATTTTGTAATGACTTATTACATTGTATAATCAACATACTTTTTTTTTTTGGACCCTCATATTTAGTAGACTACAAATCAGAGTACTGTGCAATTTGCTCAGTTTCTGTATTTGTTGCTAACATCATTGGTTCTGTGGGAGAAAAAAAAATCCATGTTGGATTAAAAAAAAAACGCTTTTTCTGTTGTGCTACAGTTTATTTGTTTGTTTGTTTTCAATGTTCACTTGTTGTTTCTGGCTAATGCTTTATACTTTGGCGTGTTGCATTTTTTTGGAGCAGTAACATATTATTTATTTGTTTGGATATTATAACATTTTGGAGCAGTTAGATACCAATTGGCGTATTCTAACTGTATATTTTTTTTTATATATTTTAGTGGTATTGATTTATCTATTTGGATATTGTTAAATTTTGGGACAGTTAGATACCAATTGGCGTATTCTAACTGTGTATTTTTTGGTCTAATTTAGTGGTATTCATTTATCTGATTAGTTGTTGTAGAATCTTTGAGCAGTTAGATAGCAATTGGCGTATTCTAACTGTATATTTTTTTTTATATATTTTAGTGGTATTGATTTATCTATTTGGATATTGTTAAATTTTGGGACAGTTAGATACCAATTGGCGTATTCTAACTGTGTATTTTTTGGTCTAATTTAGTGGTATTAATTTATCTGATTAGTTGTTGTAGAATCTTTGAGCAGTTAGATAGTTTCTGGAGTATTCTAACAGTTTATATTTTTTTAATACAAGTTTACTTAGGGTTTAAATACAGTTTAGTTATCAAATTTTGATTTTAAGAACATCACATACGCGTTTGTAAGATTTGCTGGTAATCTCTGCTTTAGAGTAATGGTGCTAATATTACATTCAAACCATCCACATTTCTTTTTTTATATATGCAGTGTAGTGCCCTGAATTGGTTGTGGCTCCTGCGTGGTAGATTATACCTATTGTTGTGAAGGTTTTCTTACCAAGTGATATTTGACCATGTGTGAATCCAGTCAGCTTGCAGTTGTTTTTGGTACCATCTGCATTGTAACGTAGAAGCATTAGTATTATGTATTTACTATGTGTTTGTATTACTAACGTGGAGCGGCTATCTGAATTGCAGGTAGAGAATAATCTACCATGGTTTGCATTTTGTACAAGTCGCTGAAATGGAATGGATTCACAATTTGGTATTGAGATATATATATGAAGCGTTCATTGGGGATTTCTTCTTGTGTCACATTGTTGCAGAGAGTGCATGTATGTTTCCACATGTATGGAATCTGAAAGATTTCATTTATATGTATGTTTTTGTTTTCCAGTACTTGTAGTAAGTACATTAGAAATTCTTGTGGATCTTCCTGTGAGTTTATAGTGAATTTCACCATTCCAGCACAGTAGTCCAATTGTTGTCTTATTCCATAAACACTATACGTGTTGTCAGGATTGTTTGCTGCATTTTTGTGAAGTACTAACATTTGCAAACACAATGGGTCTGTACTGTGTAAGTAAATGTTGTCAACAATTGGTGGTAATTGAAATAGAATATTCATTGCTACATTTGCGTAGCAACTTACACCAACTATATTTGAGAATTTAAATGGTCCAGGTAGTTCTGTATCAAACTGCTTTTTTTGGAGTTCGTCTTCCTTCTTTAAAGAAGTACCTGGTTTACTTTCCCTAATTGATTCTTTTTTGCTTGTGGTACTTGATGAAGTATTTGTTTCTTTTACTCTCTTTGGAGGATTTGCAGTGACATCCTGTTGCATTTCTATTTGATTTATTTTTCTTTTATAACGTTTTACTTTTTGTGGAACAGAATATGTGTTTAGGTGGGGAGTGTATAGTGAGCGAAGTCTATTGTATTCTAAAATGCAAGGAATATCAGCGTTTATTTTACTTGCATCAAAGTTGATTAGAAATAGACCGTCAAGTGTACGTAAGCGTGATAGTGCTACGTAGCTCATGCCTTCTTTAAAGACTGTGTTACCAATAGCTATCATTGCTTTGTCTAGGGTAAGATCTTGTGATTTATGAATCATGACTGCGTATGCAAGAGTTAGAGAAAATTGTTCTCTGTATACATACATATCTTTGAAGAGAAGGAATCTAGTTGTTGAGCGTCCTATCCTTTTTACTTCTGAAAGTTTGTCAAAGAGTATATTGACAAACTGAATTTTGTTGTCGCGTGGGTATGTTTGAAAGCCAACAACTGTACCCAGTGCTCCATTAACTAGTCCTTGGTCCACGTCAAGGTTACGTTTAAGCATTACTCTGCAATTTAAGGATAATTTTAATATCTTTTCTAAGCCTGCTGTGTTTGAGATTGATTTTTCTAAACTATTTAGTCTTGTTGTGGCTTGGTCACACATGGGTAGTGTCATACCATGTACATCTAGTTTGTCTGTGGCGCTAATTTCCATGATTGGTTGCATTTCTTTACTTAGCATGATTTCATTGAATTTGAAACGGCTTGCAAGAGTTGGCATTAAGGCCATACAATTGACATTTTTGTGGGCTAATTGTTCCATAACATCTGTAGCACATGCATTATCGCCATAAAGTGCATTAATGTGCCGGGTTTTCAATATTGCTTCTGCTTCTTTAGAAAGTATACCAACTCTGATACTTTTAAAAATGTTGGCATACGTGAGATCTGCAGATTGCCGCATGTTTTCTGTTAATTCTCTGTATTGGAAATGTTGCCAAAGGTTGACATTTCCAATGCTGCCAACAGTTTTACGGCAGAGTTTGTGTCCTAATGTTTTATAAATAGGCTCACCTTTTACTGGTGTTAATTGAAGAAGATCTCCAAAAACAATAATGTGTTTTCCTGCAAAGAGCTCTTCATAGTCTGTTTTGAGTACTTCTTGTAATCTGAGGTGAATCAAAGCTAACATCAGGTTGGAGACCATGCTCACTTCATCTATTAGTAGCATTTTCATTTGTTTCAATACTCTGCGTAGTTCCATTGCAGCTTCTACAGAAAGTTTGTAATAGTCTAATTTGTTCTGGTGTTCCACTGGTAATAGTAGTAATCGGTGTAATGTAACACCACCTATGTTGTAGGCAGCTAAACCTGTGGGGGCAGTGACAACAGCTGACAGTTTGTTGTTTGTCAATTGTTGAAGGAACTTACTAATGATTTTGATTAGGAATGTTTTGCCAGAACCAGCTTCACCACTGACATACAGTAGTATAGGTTTATAATTATGGCAGGAACATTCTTTATTTTCATGTTTTACACCATGTGCAATTTGTTTTGTTACTTCTTGAAAAATGCTACATTGCTCATTGTTTAGTTTTGATTGTAGTATAGTTAAGTCTTCTTTATCTTCATACTGACACATGGTGTTTACTACTTCTTTCATAGCTAATTCTGCCTCATTTATTATTAGTGGTTCTCCCAGTGGTTCTTGGCTTACTGTTACAGAAGGTTGACTACTGTCAGGAGTGTCTTATCTAGTTGGGCTTGGAGTTCTTCTTTGTGTTGCTGTTCATTGTGCAACATTGTTTTGTACTGTGTAAAGTTTACATCAGTTATAGTGCTTTCATTTGCTTTGAAAGCATCCTCATATGAGTCATAGTTATCTAGTATTTGTTCTTCTTTTCTCCAAGGTTTGAAGAGTTGTAGCAGGGACATGTAATATACTTCTTTATGTTGAGGAGTCTTTAATGACAATTTGATATGATTAATTAAATTTAGTTTAGTGAATTTAACTAAGCTGCCTTCACAGTTTGTCACTCTATATTTACCTTTTTTTTCATCAGGTTTCATATTATTTTTGTATGTGTGGTTTTGGGCTATGTGGTATAGACACATGTTTTCCAAAGTATTACTTCTGTTTGGGTAGTATGTGTCCAATAAATTGTTTTTTAAAATGTCTTGGCTGTTGGGATCACATTTGGCTATTGTTTCTATATCTTCATATGAGTTTAGAACTCTTTTTCTAGATTTAGCTGGACCAAGACTTAGCCATACTATACTTTCAGATTTACCATACAATGCAGTACCAGTTAAACGATCAGCTGCTTCATATGATCCACATTCTCTATGGGTGAGCATTTTTATGCCCAAGCTATATAATTTCTGAGACACTGTTTTATCTGATGACAGGTCATTCCAGAGGTCTTGGAGCTCTGTCTTTTCTGCTTTAGTTAAGTATGCAGTGACATATCGTGCAACTGCAGTAGAATTGTCTGCAATGTACTGCACATCTATGTTTGCATTCCATAAGTGGGCAATGATTGCATTATAATCATTGATATATTTTTCTTCTTCTTTTCTTTTTATGTAATATGTATTTTTAGGTGACTTACCTTTAACACTATGTCTAACTGAAGACATGAGGTTGTTCACTTGACCTGTATTTGTAACTGGTCTAGGGAAACCAAATCGGCATTTGGTGTAGTATTTCCCTTTGTTTTTGTATTTGCGACGACAATATTTTCCACATTTGTGTCTTTGAAATTGTAAGATTTGTGCATGAAGATCACTATTTGTGGCTTCTGATGGAATTTCACAAGTGACATGTTTTTCAATAAACTGTAAAACAGTGGCATCACTGTCTTGACCAAATTTAGGAGCATCTTTAATCCATAAAAGCATGTGGATATGTGGTGCTCCTCTGGCTTGGTATTCTTTTCTCCAAAAGAAGTGTTGCACTTCTCCAAGGGAGGAACAGTTTTATTACAAATAAAATGTAGCATAGCAATGAGGCGATGGTGAAAATATCTTGAAACATTAACAGGATCCAAAGAACAAAGTTCTCCAGGTGTTAGTATATCTATGTTTGTTTTGTTTTTATTTGATATGCGTAGGAAATAATGTAAATCTTCCCATGCATATTCTGCACAACTTAATGTAACAAACCAAGTGGGTGGGCCAAGGTTTCTGATCATACAACGTACATCTTCATGACGTCGAAACCAGTACTCTTTAGTACCATGCATATTTGCTAATAGATTTGTAATATTTGATTGTAAAACCTCATCCTTTTGTTGCACTTTTTCTAATAATTGTGTAGCTGTCATATTTTGAAAGTGTGATCCTGATTTTAATATGTGTGCAACTCCGTAACATAAAGTTGCTAGTTCACTTTCAAAGAGTAGGTAGAATATGTATTCCACATTTTGTCTAAAACTGGGATCTTCAGAATACATCCGTAATGAGCGGTATTCTGAAGCTGATATTTGAATAGGTCTATCATCATACCTTCCTCCTTTGCCAGTAGGAAAGAGTAGAGGGAAAGCACATGCTTCTATACTTTTTTCCCATATGCTGATTGGCGATCCTTTTGTTTGACGCATTTGGTACGTTTCCAGTACATCTTCTATGGTGTCATTAGAGTGCAAAGGATGAATTGTATAATGGTCTAAAGTATTCGATATTGTAGCAGGATCTAGTAGCTCAAATTGACCAGCTTCTTGTGTTTCTTGAATTATTTCAGTTGTATCTTTCAAGTTTTCTTCAAAATTAATTTCTTTGTAATATTCATTATTCTCTTTAAGATATTTTAAGGCTTGTCTAACTTTATGTAAATCTACCAGCTGTTGCCATATTTTTTTGTCTTTTGTAGGTACTCCATTTACTAAGATAATTAAAGATTGCCGCATTGGACGTTGCACTCCTAGAGTATGCACATTTTCTTTTAGATCTAATGGTAAATAAGCTACTTTTCCATGAATGCCTTTTACCAATTCAGAGGGAGGTAATTTTGCTGTTTTTGTTTGAAGGCGTATTATTGCTTGAAATGGGTGTACTGTTTAAATTATGATGCTCTCATATAAATTAAGTTGTTGTAGGGGTTTTGGTACTGGGTATATTTCCAAATTATTTGCGATAGCATGTGAAGGAGTTTGGTTGTTGTCAGGTTTTGTAGTGCAGTAACTGCAAAGTATTAAGGGATCAATTATTTCGTATTTGTTTTCTGCTACAAGGTAGAGAGCTAATTCAAACCATTAAGGGGCCGATTCATGGAACAAACGTGCGCCGAAAATCTTCGCGCAAGCAGGCGCAAGCAGGCGCAAGCGGAAAAAAACAGGCGCACGCGCACACGTGCGATTCATGGAAGACCCTGCGCGTGTTCACCTCGGGATGTGCGCCAAACCCGTGCATGGCGCACAAGTCACTGCAACATCCCGAAGACCAGGCCCCCACCCATGTCTCCCACCACCCCCACCACCCAGCAGTGCAGGGGCAGCCTCCACCAGGCCCCCACCCATGTCTCCCAGCAGCCCCACCCCCCAGCAGTGCAGGGGCAGCCTCCACCAGGCCCCCACCCATGTCTCCCAGCACCCCCACCCCCCAGCAGTGCAGGGGCAGCCTCCACCAGGCCCCCTCCCATGTCTCCCAGCACCCCCACCCCCCAGCCACCAGGGGCACCCACGACCAGGCCCCCACCCATGTCTCCCAGCACCCCCACCCCCCAGCCACCAGGGCACCCACCACCAGGCCCCCACCCACGTCTCCCACCACCCCCACCCCCCAGGGGCAGCCTCCACCAGGCCCCCACCCATGTCTCCCAGCACCCCCACCCCCCAGCAGTGCAGGGGCAGCCTCCACCAGGCCCCCATCCATGTCTCCCAGCACCCCCACCCCTCAGCCACCAGGGGCACCCACCACCAGGCCCCCACCCATGTCTCCCAGCACCCCCACCCCCCAGCCACCAGGGGCAGCCTCCACCAGGCCCCCACCCATGTCTCCCAGCACCCCCACCCCCCAGCCACCAGGGGCAGCCTCCACCAGGCACCCACCCATGTCTCCCAGCACCCCCACCCCCCAGCAGTGCAGGGGCAGCCTCCACCAGGCCCCCACCCATGTCTCCCAGCACCCCCACCCCCCAGCCACCAGGGGCAGCCTCCACCAGGCCCCCACCCATGTCTCCCAGCACCCCCACCCCCCAGCCACCAGGGGTACCCACCACCAGGCCCCCACCCATGTCTCCCACCACCCCCACCCCCCAGCCACCAGGGGCAGCCTCCACCAGGCCCCCACCCATGTCTCCCAGCACCCCCACCCACCAGCAGTGCAGGGGCAGCCTCCACCAGGCCCCCACCCATGTCTCCCAGCACCCCCACCCCACAGCCACCAGGGGCACCCACCACCAGGCCCCCACCCATGTCTCCCAGCACCCCCACCCCCCAGCCACCAGGGGCAGCCTCCACCAGGCCCCCACCCATGTCTCCCAGCACCCCCACCCCCCAGCCACCAGGGGCAGCCTCCACCAGGCACCCACCCATGTCTCCCAGCACCCCCACCCCCCAGCAGTGCAGGGGCACCCACCACCAGGCCCCACCCATGTCTCCCAGCACCCCCACCCCCCAGCCACCAGGGGCACCCACCACCAGGCCCCCACCCATGTCTCCCACCACCCCCACCCCCCAGCACCTTGGGGCACCTGCCAGCAGGCCCCCACCCATGTCCAACTCATGTTCCCCACCACCCCCACCCCCCAGCACTGTGGGGCACCTGCCAGCAGACCCCCACCCATGTCCTACTGATGTTCCCCACCACCCCCACCTCCCAGCACTGTGGGGCACCTGCCAGCAGGCCCCCACCCATGTCCAACTCATGTTCCCCACCACCCCCACCCCCCAGCACAGTGGGGCACCTGCCAGCAGGCCCCCACCCATGCCCTACTCATGTTCCCCACCACCACCACCCCCCAGCACTGTGGGGCACCTGCCAGCAGGCCCCCACCCATGTCTCCCAGCACCCCCACCCCCCAGCAGTGCACGGGCAGCCTCCACCAGGCCCCCACCCATGTCTCCCACCACCCCCACCACCCAGCAGTGCAGGGGCAGCCTCCACCAGGCCCCCACCCATGTCTCCCAGCAGCCCCACCCCCCAGCAGTGCAGGGGCAGCCTCCACCAGGCCCCCACCCATGTCTCCCAGCACCCCCACCCCCCAGCAGTGCAGGGGCAGCCTCCACCAGGCCCCCTCCCATGTCTCCCAGCACCCCCACCCCCCAGCCACCAGGGGCACCCACGACCAGGCCCCCACCCATGTCTCCCAGCACCCCCACCCCCCAGCCACCAGGGCACCCACCACCAGGCCCCCACCCACGTCTCCCACCACCCCCACCCCCCAGGGGCAGCCTCCACCAGGCCCCCACCCATGTCTCCCAGCACCCCCACCCCCCAGCAGTGCAGGGGCAGCCTCCACCAGGCCCCCATCCATGTCTCCCAGCACCCCCACCCCTCAGCCACCAGGGGCACCCACCACCAGGCCCCCACCCATGTCTCCCAGCACCCCCACCCCCCAGCCACCAGGGGCAGCCTCCACCAGGCCCCCACCCATGTCTCCCAGCACCCCCACCCCCCAGCCACCAGGGGCAGCCTCCACCAGGCACCCACCCATGTCTCCCAGCACCCCCACCCCCTAGCAGTGCAGGGGCAGCCTCCACCAGGCCCCCACCCATGTCTCCCAGCACCCCCACCCCCCAGCCACCAGGGGCAGCCTCCACCAGGCCCCCACCCATGTCTCCCAGCACCCCCACCCACCAGGGGTACCCACCACCAGGCCCCCACCCATGTCTCCCACCACCCCCACCCCCCAGCCACCAGGGGCAGCCTCCACCAGGCCCCCACCCATGTCTCCCAGCACCCCCACCCACAGCAGTGCAGGGGCAGCCTCCACCAGGCCCCCACCCATGTCTCCCAGCACCCCCACCCCACAGCCACCAGGGGCACCCACCACCAGGCCCCCACCCATGTCTCCCAGCACCCCCACCCCCCAGCCACCAGGGGAAGCCTCCACCAGGCCCCCACCCATGTCTCCCAGCACCCCCACCCCCAGCCACCAGGGGCAGCCTCCACCAGGCTCCCACCCATGTCTCCCAGCACCCCCACCCCCCAGCAGTGCAGGGGCACCCACCACCAGGCCCCACCCATGTCTCCCAGCACCCCCACCCCCCAGCCACCAGGGGCACCCACCACCAGGCCCCCACCCATGTCTCCCACCACCCCCACCCCCGAGCACCTTGGGGCACCTGCCAGCAGGCCCCCACCCATGTCCAACTCATGTTCCCCACCACCCCCACCCCCCAGCACTGTGGGGCACCTGCCAGCAGGCCCCCACCCATGTCCTACTGATGTTCCCCACCACCCCACCTCCCAGCACTGTGGGGCACCTGCCAGCAGGCCCCCACCCATGTCCAACTCATGTTCCCCACCACCCCCACCCCCCAGCACTGTGGGGCACCTGCCAGCCGGCCCCCACCCATGTGCAACTCATGGTACTCAGCCAACATGTCATCACAATCTAGATCCCTGGTTCCCATGGTCAGCCTCCAAATGCAAAACACCTACCCGAGTATTGCATCCACCCACTCATAATTTGCAATTACATCACAGAACACCAATTGCAAGTTCCGAAACAAACACATTTCCCTCACATACACCCAATGGGTGTCAGTGAATCTCCAAACACATATCATGAAATGCATGAAACCAATGAGATACCACACATTGAAGTGCACCAAAAAAAATATGTATTAAAGGGAACATAAATAGAATCAAAAATGAAGAAACAGAAATGTGAATGTCCAAAAATTAAAAGAAGCATGTCCGTGAAAAAAAGCAAAACCAAAAATAAAAATCCAAAGTAATGTTGTCCAAAGTGAATGTCCACAAAACAAAATCCAATGGGAAATAAAAAAGAAAGCCATTGCTCCAAGGTTAAAAACTGAAAAAAATAAATACAATCCAACAGTCAACCATGTACATGGGAACAAGCCAGGGTCCATTATCCCAACAAAAGAAAGGAAACCTATCTAACTACACTAACTAATAAAATAAACTATATACAAAAATGTGGCCAATGTCCGAAAGGTCGAAATAAAATCAAAACAAAAATGAAACCTAACACTACCTACATAACTATGTACAAGGGCAGCGGGATAGTTTCACGGCTCACTTGTGGATGTCCCGGGCCAGGGCATCATCGAACTCCTCCTCAATGTCCCGTAGGCGGTCCTCCTCCATGGCCCCGAGGGTCCGCAGGGCCGTCGACGTGTCCACCTCCAAACCCCTGCGGATTGACTCGAGGCACTCGGCCCGCCTCAGGGCCCTCCGCATGGAGTTCTCCGCCCTGACCATTGTGAGCCGTACCTCTTCCGCCCGCTGCCGCTCTGCATCTATGGTGTGGCCCAACCACTGCCACACGGAAGACACTCTCTGTCCTGGGTCCTCCTGCCCTCCGGCCGATGCCTGCCCCTCCGATGTTGAAGGCCCCGAGCCTTCATGGCTCCCACCACGTTGCTGCTGCTGCTGTGCCTCTGCCCGTGCACTGCCTCCTGCTGCCTGCACATCCTCCGCCGGCTGGGGTGCAGTCGTAGATGTGGCCACCCCTGCTGGACGTCCGACTCCCGACTGTGGCAGGGATGCCTCCTCCACCAGCCTGGCCGCACCGTCAGAGGCAGCTCCACAGGGCACCCACGTGACTGATGGGTGGGAAGATGGCACAGAGGACGACTGGCGTGTAGGGGGTCCAGTTGAGGAGGGGGTCGCAGCAAGCCCCATCAGACGGAGGAATCCGGCCTGGGTGACCTGTCCCAGCAGGCTGACATGGTCAACGAGCCATTCGAGATGAAGTGCAGTCTCCTCATGAAAAGACTGCAGGTCACCTCACATGGCCCGTTGACGCAACGCCACACCAGCCGGGACAGGCTCAACCCGGACCCGGATAGCCACGTCCGCAGGCAGAGGAAGGCCAGTTGACGTGAGCTCATCCCCTGCCTGAAAACGGGTCTGGACGTAGGCATCCCTGCTGGTGCAAGATGATGCAGGGACAGGATCAGGGACAGGATTGCACACAGGCACCTCCGCGGCGGCCTGTGCTGCCTCCTGTCACTGGTCCTGCACTGCACCACTAGCACCAGTGGGATCCCCACCTCCAGACCCCGTCTCTGGTGCTTGCACGGCCTCCTCCTCCACCAAACCCCCCACCAACCTGGATGACTCCGTGCCATCTTCCCCTGTTGGGCCCTGTGGGGTCCCAGCTGCCCCTTCTGCTGCCGAGGAGTCCAACTCCAACCTCCGCCTCTTGGACCTCCCCCCGGCAGCTGCGGCCTGGGACGTGGCACCGGACTCCTCACTCCCCGACGAGAGCACAACATGGGAGGGGAGCCGGGCCTTGCGTCTCCGGCTGGCGGTGGGATCCCCGCCGCTGTGCTCCACAGCACCTTCTCCGCCCTCTTCATCAGTTGACGCTGCAGACAGTGAGAAACAAAACACAGGCATCAGGGCACTGTACAATGGACACATACACACATGACAGTTGTACATGAGTGGCATTGGCAAACCTCAGACATGTCATCACAATCCCCAACACACATGTCATTTCAACTCGCACACATGAGCCATACCACAGCCATATCGCAACTGCCAGCACCATCCATACACATACAACAGCATGAGCAGCCAAAGGTGAGCCAGACATCACATGCAACACAGGAAGTGCACCACACATGTAAACACACCACCACACTTGCATGCATGTGTACACCTCTGCCAAGTGTCCCAGTGTTCAGACGTGCATCCATGTCACATCTGCCAATCAGGCTTCCACATACCGCTGTCACATGCATCCATGTTGCATCGCTGTTGCACCCTTGTCAAAAACACACACATGCACATGTACACAGTGCTGATACATGCAGTCGAAAACAACATACATGCGTGACATCACGGACATGTCTACTTACATACAAATTCTTCCAAACATGTGTGCCCACACAATAGCATTTGGCATGCAAGCCTACAACACAAGCACCATCCATGTCTCACACATTCCAGCCCTCTCATGTGTTAGCCCCACGGCCCTGTACACCCCCACCCATACTCGACCCCATACAAACAGATGTGCAACCTGCACACTACTGAATAATCACCACACGCACTGCTCACAATCAGGATGCATGTACACTCACCGCTCGACTCCAGACGGGTCTGCCTCTCAAGGACCTGGACGTGGAGCGCTGGGGATATGCGTTCCAGGACCCTCATCTGTTCTTCCGACAAGTGGCCCCGGCGCCGCTTGGCATCCGCTGCCTTCAAGAGGCGCCGGGCCTTGTTCAGGGTCCTGGACCTGAAGTCCTCCCAGCGCTTCTTGACATGTTGGAAGACGCGGACTGCCACCCCCTCCGCGTTGATGGCAGTCACGATGTCAGTCCAGATCCGAGTCCGTCCTTCCTTGTCGGCGTGGGAACTTCCGAAGAGGGCATCATACTGCCCCAGGACTTGCTCCACCAGTACACCAACTTCGGTGGCAGTGAAGCTGGTGCCCCTCTGCCTCTCTGGCCGGGGGTTGTCAGTGGTCCCAGATGGTGTTTGCCCTGACATGACAACCCCAGAGGCAGGAGTGGGTGGGCAACTGGGTCCTGGGGCTGGGCTGTGGAGCGATGGAATCCCAGTCGGGAGTCTTCGGTTCCAGCAGGGTTGGTCACAGCAACAGCACCCCTGGCTGATGTGCAGGCAGCAAATGGCAGGGCACGTGGGCAGCAGGCAGTCAGGCAGCAGCAGATGGCAGGTGGGAGCATGCTCGGAGCTCTGGGGGGCAGTAGTTCGGCCTTCTGGGCAGGAGCGTGGTCTTCCGTGTGCTTACGCGTGGCCAGCTTGATACGGAGTGATTTGGCACGTGAAAAATCTGCACGTCAGCGTGTAATTCGAGGAAAGGCCCTTAGCGCGTAAGCGCGTCTGCACCCATATGCATTTTCATTGGACAGAAGGCCCCTCAAGCGCAAGCGCCCCTGTGATGTGACGTGTACAGACGTGCATGGCCATTTCAGCGCACGTGAAAAACTGCACGTCCGCGTGTAATACGAGGAAAGGGCCCATGCGCATAAGCGCGCGTGGAAAACGGCACGTCCGCGTGTAATACGAGGAAAGGCCCTTAGCGCGTATGCACGGCAGCACGCATATGTGATTTCATTGGACCAAAGGCCCTTAGCGCGTGAGCGCGTCTGTGACGTGACGCGCGCGGGTGTTTCCCTCATTGCACGTGATGACAGAACACACGTGGATTCCCAGCAATCGCGTGTGAAAGTTCCCGGCAGCCCGGAACACACATACGCAGGCTAATCGCGCGTGGAACTTCCCGCGCACCCCGAAACACACGTACCCAGGCCAATCGCGTGTTCGCTCACTCCCCTCCGATCACACGCGATGACACTCGGACCTACACTCTTACCACGTATCTGAATACGGGAAACCCGCGCACGGCAAAAGACGTGCACAGGCGTCAACGCATCCGCCCACACGAAGGCAGGCGGAGGCGTCCACGCGCACAGCATAAAAGTGCGCGCAAACAACAAACGCGTATATACAGCTACGATGAATGCCCCATTTGTCGCTGCACTGATCGTGGGACACCGCAGGAGGAGGAGAATAGCCAGGGCACGCATTTTCGCACCACAGACAAGCCTTTTTGGGATGCCTGACGACCAGGTCTACGGCAGGTATAGGTTCCCACCCCATATCATCCTAGACCTGGTCAGGGAGTGGGAAGATGACCTCACATCCCCCACCCTTTGCTCCCAAGCATTGAGCCCCTTGGCGAAGCTGCTCAATGTCCTGCATTTTTTGGCCACTGGGTCATTTCAGCGGACCACTGCCATAGTGGGGGGGGTCTCACAGGCCATGCAGTCACGCTGCCTACACCAGGTACTGGCAATCATGACAGCGCGCCCCTCAGTCCGCAGGCACATATACATGCCCAGAACACCTGCAGAAAGGCAGGCTGTTGTCCTGGATTTTTTCAGGGTGGCACACTTCCCCAAAGTGCTCGGTGCCATAGATTGCACCCATGTGGCCCTACGTCCACCTAGGGCCATTGAGCACATCTACCGAAACCGCAAGCACTGGCATTCCATCAATGTACAGGTGGTATGTGATGCAAAGGGAATCATCACCTCTGTCTATGCAAACTACCCTGGCTCCACCCATGACAGTTTCATATACAGAATGTCCGCCCTGAGCCGGGCCCTGGAAGCTGGGCAGCATGGCGACACATGGCTCCTAGGTCAGTAAAAATGCCCTTGCACATGCATGCAAGTCACACACAGACAAATATCCAAACCCTAATGATCTCAACTATTATCACCTCCCCAGGGTACAGTGCCTACCCTCTGAGCAACCACATGATGACGCCAATCCGGAACCCCACCACACCACCCCAGGTAAGATACAACGCCGCCCATATTGCAACCAGGGGCATAGTGGAGCGCACATTCGGAGTGCTCAAGTCACGTTTCCGCTCCCTTGACCGCTCTGGCGGGCAACTACTCTATGCACCACCAGTAGTGTACAGGATCATTGTGGCAGCATGTGTCCTGCACAATGTTGCAACACGGCAGGGCGTCCCGGTGGACATGGTGGTGCCCCCACATCCCCAACCACATGCACATGGGAGGGGAAAGGGCACGGGGTGATGCAGCCCGAACACAGCTGGTGGCTAATTACTTCACTTAGAATCGCACCCCTGTGGAGTGCACACAGCCCTGCCACATACCAGCTGACAATCAATGATGATGACATGAGGGACAGTCAACTGTCACAACCATACCATCCTGAGATTGGTCACCTGGAAGTGTCACAACGTGTGCATCCCTACCTACAGAAACACCACCAATGCTGTGTCATCAAAAGACATACATGCTGCTAAATGCATGACCCCCTTGCAAAATACAACATGAGAACAGTACCATGTCACCCAACCCCTCCCCAGCACCGCCACCCAACACACCATGGCATGTCATGCTATGTGAGAGCAAACAAAGCAATCCCAAACACCTGACACAAGTGTCACAAAGTACAGTGTCCCTAATGGAAACTGGCCACACACAATATGCTCCTAGTAATGTTGAACTAACAACACACATGACCAAATACTTACCAACTAAACAATACATCTAGACAAGTTGAAACATATCTAAAACATGACAGTACTAAGTTAAAGTAGTCGTAGTCATACCCATACGCTGCCCATGGGAGGGGACAGGGCACGTGGAGAGGAAGCCCGGACCCAGCTTGTGGCCACATTTTTCACCTAAACTCCCACCCCTGCGGAGTGCACACAGGCCTGGCACATACCAGGTGACAATCGATGATGACAAAGAGACAGTCAACTGTCACAACCCTACCACCCTGAGATAGTTGCCATGGAAGTGCCACATCGTCTGCATCCCTAGCTACTTAAACACAAGCTATCCTGTGTGACCAAAAGGCACACATATGACATATGACATGATATGGGCCATACACAAGTATTTCAAGGCGCAATGAGGCAGGGAGGGGGGAACAAGGGA
Organism: Ambystoma mexicanum; assembly: GCF_040938575.1. Lineage (NCBI taxonomy): Eukaryota > Metazoa > Chordata > Amphibia > Caudata > Ambystomatidae > Ambystoma > Ambystoma mexicanum. The sequence goes on from NC_090927.1 coordinate 1,024,450,901, forward strand.
AGACAGACAACGGTACTACTAGGCCAGGTGTCATTGAGATCGTGCAAGTGCAGGGGTAGGGGGAAGGGAAAAGTGCAAGGGGAAGGGTGGGGGGGAGTCCAGTACAGGGGAAGTAGCCCAAAAAAAAAAAATACATAGGTAGGCTGGTGGCAACTGCAAAGGTAAGTGCAGACAAGTGCTGGGAAGGGAGGGCTGTAGGGATAGAGAGACAGTACTGCAGTGCAGGGGTTGCCAGGGAGGCAGTGCAAGTGGAGAGTGGCTGGGCCAGGGACCGAGGTCGGTGAGAGTGGCCCAGTTGCAGCTCCTGTGCAGTTCCAGTGAAGAATTCTGCAAGGGAGATGCAGAGAGTAAGCAGAAGCAAAGAGGAAGGTCTTGAGGTGCTACCAGAACTGGAGATGGTTCCCCTCAAGTTCAAGTCAGGCAGGAAGTCTGTTCCAGGGGGAGGGCCCTGCTGCGGAGAGAAATCTACCCCCAGCTAGTTGCTCTGAGAAGCGGATGACCCGGACATGCAAGGTGTGCATCACACACACCTGCAAAACAGGCCATGGCCATCACTGTCATGTCACTCAAACCCTCCCAAACATCAACATGACATGGCAAGCAATACCCATACACCAACGCAGTAACGATAAGCGACACATTGCCATGTCCTAAATGTACAGTGGCATCGGACAATGATGCCTGACCCGGAATCAGATGAAATGACAGACCAACAAAATCTCCCACCCAAAATAAGTTTTTTCCAAATGCATTACAACAGTCGTAGACGTAACATAACAATGAATGCCTGTCTACATGCACATTATGCATTGCAAAATCAACACTGCAGCTCATGTGTGCAGTGTCCTACTCCTGCATCACACTGCTCAGCGCACAACACAGTGAACAGCCATTGTGTGTGATGCACACCATGAGCATCACATCTAAGTGACAGACCACATCAAACATCAAATTAGGCATGTACTGGATCCATAATCGGTCACAGAACATGTGCTGCCGGGACACAGTGGGCACCAGAAGGTAAACAGTGTACACGTGGATATGCAAGGGTGGGAGTACATGTAGTGCATCAGAGTGCAAGTGTGTGGTTCTTCAAGGACATGCACTCCACCTATGCAGGTGCACTCAAGTGACCAACAGTGTTCCCTACACATCACATGTGAACATCCACCATGTGTACACCCCAGCATGTCAAACCACAACTATCCCCTTGCACCTGAAAGGAAAACACAACACATGAACAGGCATTGATCAGCAGAACACAACATGTACATAGGATACCACCATTACTATGTCAGAGTTCCCATCACACTGCAGGGCAAGGCAACTATCAACAACAACCCCCCCCTCCCTCACAAATGACCATGACCCACTGAACAACTGCACCTGGGTCATGGATCCCCCAACCCTCAATTCCACCTGGCCACAGGATCACCTTTACCCTTCGTCACCATCTCCCACCTTGTGTGTAAAAAGATGCCTACACCCTCAGAATCCACACTCATTTCCAAAATCACAAAATCCAAGGCATAAAAACTAACCCGAACACCCTTCAGTAGATGACTTGACGTAGCAGTACCTCACAAAGGCCAAGTACTACCACAATGATGCAACAACCAAGGTAGCACAGCAAAACAATGTCACGACAGGATGTGAGACATGTGTGGTACATGACATAGGATGATGCACCATGAATGGATGTGTACTGTCACAGGTCCTTTGTACAGGCGCGGGAGTGTCACGAAACAACCATCCCCACCATGTCCCGGGTGCCTGCAAGGTCAAACTCACACAGGCCCCTGAGACCCTGGTGGAGAAGGAGGTTCAGGGATATGCAGTCGGGACAGGTGTTGACACACTGGATGACTGGAATGAGTGGCAGGAGAGGGGAGGAGGAATGACACATGAAACTAGGGAATGCACGAAAATGTAAAACTGCATGAACACATACACAATCCAAACAAACTTGGACATCATTGTCATGGCCTTCTGTAGTCCAGGCTCAGGAGTGGTACGAACCAACCACCCCCTCTAGGGTTTTGGCGCCTGCAAGTTCGGGGCTTACACAGGCATCCGCAACCCCAGTGGGGAAAGAGGGTCAGGGAATGTTGCTTGGATAGGTACGGGAAGCAGGAACACCGGGTAGAGGGTACAGGTTCCAAAATTGCATAGGATCACGGGTGATTAGGGAGAAAAAACATACCAAATTGAACCACACATACGTCCATGCTTCAGTACACTCCCCAGCAAGCCTATGCAGAGCAGTTTGAAAGAAAAACAACGAGACACTTAGCTCTGGTTTTGAGTGCTGGCCTCCTGCCTGCGCACTCTCAGGTCCGGTTACAGGAGCACTGCAATGCTGCAAAGAGAGCCACAGTCAACAACCTGTACGTGCCAATTACACAAAAACACAACACCAAACATGCCCCATAGCAACAAACTACTCTACAAACAGACAATCTGTGGTCGATGCTTCGTACCCATATATAACATCACCCCTGTGACGGGTCATACACAGTCAATGCAGTAAGTCAGCCGCTGGTGGTGCGTGGCAAATGGAACACCAATGTGTCACAATTCACACAACATGCAATGTTCCCTGGGTAAGCAGACAGACCCATATAGCAAGCCATGACAACAGAGCAAGTTCCGTACCACCATGACCGAAACAAAGTTGGCAGTGCATTTATCATGAAGTACGTGGAAAAGACATGCACTGCACCCGAGTATGTCCCTTGCTGTATGTCCCTGTGAGCTGCCCCTTTCCATGTCTCGGAAGGCAACATGGTTGATACAAGTGCCTCAATGGACCTTGGTGTACCGGAGGGTATGTGCCACTGCCCCTGCATGTGTCCCAGACAACCCTACTATCAACGGCCATCAGTCCACAAACACATCTGAGCTGCATTGTGTGCTTCAACACCAATATTCGTCTAAGCTCACCCTCAGTGCTGTGACTAAGCCTGCATGTGCAACTCGCCTGGTGCAAGCTTTGCTGTGTCGTGGCCCCCCTGTGATGCTCACCTTGCCTGGAGTTCCTTGGAACATGTCAGCAGTTCTAGGATGTGGGTCTGCAATCACTGTGCCTCTGCTTGTGCACATATGTGCATGTGGGCACCAACAAACGGGTCCAGAATTCCGTCGTCCAATGGGCCATGTCTGCTGGCAAAGGTGCTCTGGAGGCTCATCCCCCTGCAGAAAGGGCATGCAAGACATGATTAATGCTTCAAAGTCATCTGTGTGTGTCTCATCAGGCATCTCATTACTTGACCATGTAAGAGAGTCACATCACAAATCACACCATCAGTCCGTCTTTCACCTCCAAAGTGTGGAACACTATCTACTGCATGAATTGCAACAAGCACGTGTACAGGAAAGATATGAAACATACTACACAATGCATAGCAATCAATGTACACATTAATCATGACACACCCCATCTAGCAAAATCTGAACAATGGACAATGACACCTAAATCATCCCCACTAGGGGTGTCAACACAAGTCACACAGCACCAGACATGCCACAGATATGACAGTCCAAAGCCCTTGTGTAATATTCTGTAACACTGAACCATCCTTGCGAGCCCATGGATAAGGGAGGCAGGAGTGGCATATGTGAGTCAAGGACCCCAAGCAGCAAACACATACACAAGACAACCATGAAGGGCCCAGCTGGAACAGACAGTGGATGCCTTCAAAAGCCACAAAGCACCGCACCGTCACATGAAAGCACAATAGACTAGCAATTTTAAACTAACTCAACTATTAACTAATTACACTAACAATGGAAAACCTACATTACCTATTTAAACTAACTATCAAACAGAAAATTAACTAACTAAACTAAAAGAAAAAATGGCCACATACGACCCGGGGGGAAGGGGAGGAACCCAGGAGGGGGGAGGTACAGGGTGCTGCTCAACATCCACATGCAATGATGCTGTGCCAAAAAATCCTCCATGGGCTCAACGCCTGCACAGCCCGACCTATGTGGGAGATAGATGGTCGTCCGAGTCTGGCTCATCCTGGAAAGGAGGACGTGGCACAGAAGCCTGGCCACGCCTAGCTGCAGCTTGCCCCTCGTCGGCAGCAAGTCTGCCGGACGGATGAGCCTGGTTCTGTGTGGCGATGTGACATAGGTCTGCATGCAGAACCTCACGTGATACTTCCTCTTGCAAGGTGGCACGTGTAACACGGAGTTCCTCCTGCAAGGCCTGGCTGGACAACCGGTGCACCTCCCGGCAAGCCTGTAGCTCAGCCGAGATGGTACGCTCAAGCTGTGCAAACCTCTCCTCTGCCTGCTGCCTCTGGGACATCATAAGGACACCCAGAGTGGATCTGAGGGAAGCATACTCCTCCCTCAGGGCATCCATGAGCGCCTCTGCGTGAGCAGCAATTGCTTGACGCAGAGACGACATTTCAGCCTGGCGTGCCCTGTCTGAGGCCGCCATGCCCAGCCTGAGCGAGCGGGCCGTGGACCGTGCCGCCTGCTGCTGGAGAAGCACCTGCCTAGCAGGGGGGAGCACAGATCGGGCCACACGCTTCATGCTCTCAGCGATGTTCTCCATTGCTGCCCCCTGCCGTTCAGAATTGGCAGTCATGTCTTGCTCCCACTCAGTATACAGCGGTTGCGCGCGGCGACCGCGTTGCCGGGCTTGACCCCTGCGGGGCCCAAGGACCGGGGGTCCTCGCTGTGTTGGCACCGCCTGCGGCTGCACGACTACATGCCCCCGTCGACATGATGTCCCAGGCACATCAGTGACTGGTGTGGAGGGTGACCCTGCGTCCCGATCCACCACGGGCGGAGGAACCAAGACTGTCTGATCCCTCAGTGCAGGTGTCGCAGACAGAGGAGTGTCCACATCAGAATCACTCACCCCTGACACATGGACTTGATGCTCATCCAACTCAACATGGACGTCAGAGTCGTCATCAAGGCTGGACTCATAGGCAGCCAGAGACAAGATGGACTGCAGCACTTGGGGGTTTTCGTGGCCTACCACCCCACGACCCCCACTAGTGCCGGGTTGATGTGGTGTTACCAACCCTGTGTCTGGCATGACAACACCATCCTCCGCCTCCATTGCGTCATCACCTGAAAAATAGAGAGAAAAAAGGTCACTACACATGTCAGAAGCACACGACACACACACACACCGACAGCAAAGGCATCCGACAGACATGTGACACACAACATATGACCTGGCATGCATGCTGGGTCTACTTTGAATAGCTTCTGTGATCAGACCTGTTGAAAGGTGGCAGTTTCCATGGAAGTGGGTCTATGCAGTGCAGAAAATGTGTGCGCCACTCACTACCTACATGTACAAGCACTCCATGGTGTGTGGCAGGAAATGTGAAGGCAGTGCAATGTCAAATTCAGACATCACGTGCATTGTGCATTCAATGTGTACCATGTCTAGAAGCCAAGCAACCCTCCACCCCAGTACCAAAGCAGGGATGCCTAGCATGGTATCAAAAGGCTGACCATACACCTGTGTATTGACAGGCAGTGTTGACTGGCATCACCAGCTTAATGTGATTCAAATTACAACACTGCAAATGATGCTGGGACAGTGGCCAGGACACATGATGAAAACTCCGGAGGCCGCCCACGTGTGAAGAAGACACAACAAGAGTTGGACAGAGTCATTGGCCATTGAACAGGCTGAGGCCTGTGAGCCACACAGATTGTCAGAGCCTAAACATGTGTGCAACGCAGGACTGAGCCACAGTTGAGATGGGGAGGCTGATGAGATGGCAGGCAATGTATGTAACCAAGGACTCATATTACAGTGATCATCCAGTCAAGGACACATAGGAGCATGCGTGCAATGCACATGGAGCATGAATGGGCACTCATGTCCCTGCGGGACATCTGACCCATGCACAGTACAAGTGGGATACCCTGCATCGAGTACTAAGGCTGTACCACACGGCATATGTCTGGCAGTTTTTACGCTGGAAGTTAGCATCTACACAGGACACATGAACAAGAAACTACATATTGGCAAGATTGAAGCAGACCAGTGCAAAGGTGGAACTGGGGTGCAGAGTGGCGGAGGAGGGGCAAGGGAGCATGCCCACATGGAGTCCCGCATGCAGGCAGAGGAGACATGCATCACGGTAGCATTGCATTACTTACACATCAGAACCATGTACACGTCACATGTAGCAGAAATCATGCACAACACATCCCACAAGTGAAACACACACGTACTCAACAAACACGCATCAACACTCACTGGACTGGGCATCAAAGTCCAGCATCTCTCCCACTCCTTCGACCAATTCAGGTGGTATGAACTCCGCAACGAGAGCCTCATGCGGAGTGAGTTCTTCCTCCTCTGGTGCAGGCCCACCGCCAGTCACCAGAGTCAAGTTGTAATTTGAGGCACGCTTAGCCTTAGTGCTGCGCTTGATGTCATTCCAACGCTTCTTGCACTCCTGCGCCGTGCGCACCTCATGGCCGAATGAACTGACATGTTCCGCAACATGCTTCCAGTGGGTGTCACTTTGGGCAGCCGTATTCTGACTATTGGCACCCACTAGCATGTCACGGCTGTGGCCCCGCACGTAGTCCACGAGGAAGTCCAGTTCCTGCTTACAGAAAGGCTTCTTCCTCGACGTGCAGGAGGTTGTGGCTGTGTGTGGGGTCCCAGCCTGTGCTGCAGGTGCAACCTTCCTCCTCTTGGACTTTGGCGCAGACCCTGGCTGGCTAATGACGCCCTGACCAGTATGGCCAGTGGTTTCGGTGGATTGAGCCAAGGGAGTGGCAGGTGGAGGGATGACCAAAGGCCTGACTTGTGTCAGTGGCAGCTGGGTGCCCACTAATGGACCCTGCGCAGCAACATCAGCTGTGGCAGGGTCATTGACTGCAACGGTCCTGGTTGGCAGACTCACAACCGGGGTGCTGTTGGGTGCATCTGCCCCTGCACTTGCCAACACCTGGCTGTTTGGGGCAGCAGATGACATGACTGCCCCAGGGACATGTGTCTTGGTCTGAGAAGCCCGGCGTGCCCCTATGGTTTCCCCCCTGGCCTGTTGGAGATCTACCAAGGGCTCTTCAAGTGCCAACGCAGCCTGCGCTGGCAGACCCTGAGCCTGGGTGGAGGTGTCCACAGCTGCACCTGCAGCTACCACTACCCTTGGGCCCGTGGCAGTCGATGGAACGGACTGCCGGGTCATACGGTTGCCAGTGCCAGATGCAGGAGCTGCATCCCCCGGAACCACAGGGGGTGGTGGCATGGCTGCACCGACACATGGCACAACATTGTGCTCAAGTGGCGCACCCCTGCCTCTTCCCCCTCTGTGGCTGCCCTGGACACCCTGGAGTCCCCCTACTCCCTGGTCACCATGGCCACGTCCCCGACCACGCCCGCCATGAGGAGGATGCCCAGCTGAGGCGCCCCTCACCTTTGGTGCCCTCCCAACCATGGCACAGATGTAGTAGTGCTGGCAAAAATTGAGTGGTGCCAATGGGAGGTGTACACCACAATTGACCTGGGCAATTGGGGTGAAGGGGGTGGGAAGCAAGATGTTAACAGCCCCCCTGCACCTGCAAGGCTGTATGTGACCCCGGTGATGTGGTGACGGGTCACGCAACGCTCAGGCACCCCAAAACTGCAGTAAAACCGTGCACGCAACCCTGCAGCCTACGTGCGTGGATTCAACCTCCCGCAGTACGCGGTGGCACCCAGTAACACGAATAACGCGTACGCGCGGGATCAAGCAGGCTACTATGACATCGAAAATGGGTGCGATACACAGGGGCACCCGCAGTGGGAAAAAAGGCGTGTGCGACTCACCGTCTTACTAGCGCGATGCAGAAAAACACGCGTAGCCAATACCCCCACCAAAAGAAGAGATACGTCCTTAATAGCTGTGAAGTTGTGATGGCGCGCGAAACAACAGGAAGCAGCAACACACGTCGGTCTCCACGAAAGGCACGTACAGCGAACTGCTGGGCCCGCTCACCTTTAACCCGTGCTGAGGGAAACGCACGCGCGCGTCACGTCACTTACGCGCATGGGCCCTTTCCTCGTATTACACGCGGGCGTGCAGTTTTCCACGCGCGCTTACGCGCATGGGCCCTTTCCTCGTTTTGCACGCGGACGTGCAGTTTTCCACGCGCGCTTACGCGCATGGGCTCTTTCCTCGTATTGCACGCGGACGTGCAGTTTTCCATGCGCGCTTACGCGCATAGGCCCTTTCCTCATATTATACGCGGACGTGCAGTTTTTCACGCGCGCTGAAATGGCCATGCATGTCTGAACGCGTCACGTCACAGGAGCGCTTGTGCTTGAGGGGCCTTCTGTCCAATGAAAATGCGTATGCATGCAGACGCGCTTACGCGCTAAGGGCCTTTCCTCGAATTACACGCTGACGTGCAGATTTTTCACGTGCCAAATCACTCCGTATCAAGCTGGCCACGCGTAAGCACACGGAAGACCACACTCCTGCCCAGAAGGCCGAACTACTGCCCCCCAGAGCCCCGAGCACGCTCCCACCTGCCATCTGCTGCTGCCTGACTGCCTGCTGCCCACGTGCCCTGCCATTTGCTGCCTGCACATCAGCCAGGGGTGCTGTTGCTGTGACCACCCCTGCTGGAACCGAAGACTCCCGACTGGGATTCCATCGCTCCACAGCCCAGCCCCAGGACCCAGTTGCCCACCCACTCCTGCCTCTGGGGTTGTCACGTCGGGGCAAACACCATCTGGGACCACTGACAACCCCCGGCCAGAGAGGCATAGGGGCACCAGCTTCAGTGCCACCGAAGTTGGTGTCCTGGTGGAGCAAGTCCTGGGGCAGTATGATGCCCTCTTCGGAAGTTCCCGCGCTGACAAGGAAGGACAGACTCGGATCTGGACTGACATCGTGACTGCCATCAACCCGGAGGGGGTGGCAGTCCGCGACATCCAACATGTCAAGAAGAGCTGGGAGGACTTCAGGTCCAGGACCCTGAACAAGGCCCGGCGCCTCTTGAAGGCAGCGGATGCCAAGGGGCGCCGGGGCCACTTGTCGGAAGAACAGATGAGGGTCCTGGAACGCATATCCCCAGCGCTCCACGTCCAGGTCCTTGAGAGGCAGACCCGTCTAGAGTCGAGCAGTGAGTGTACATGCATCCTGATTGTGAGCAGTGCGTGTGGTGATTATTCAGTAGTGTGCAGGTTGCACATCTGTTTGTATGGGGTCGAGTATGGGTGGGGGTGTACAGGGCTGTGTGGCTAACACATGCGAGGGCTGGAATGTGTGAGACATGGATGGTGCTTGTGTGTGTAGGCTTGCATGCCAAATGCTGTTGTGTGGGCACACATGTTTGGAAGAATGTGTATGTAAGTAGACATGTCTGTGATGTCACGCATGTATGTTGTTTTCGGCTGCATGTATCAGCACTGTGTACATGTGCATGTGTGTGTATTTGACAAGGATGCAACAGTGATGCAACATGGATGCATGTGACAGCGGTATGTGGAAGCCTGATTGGCAGATGTGACATGGATGCCCGTCTGAACACTGGGACACTTGGCAGAGGTGTACACTTGCATGCAAGTGTGGTGGTGTGTGTACATGTGTGGTGCACTTCCTGTGTTGCATGTGATGTCTGGCTCACCTTTGGCTGCTCATGCTGTTGTATGTGTATGGATGGTGCTGGCAGTTGCGATATGGCTGTGGTATGGCTCATGTGTGCGAGTTGAAATGACATGTGTGTTGGGGATTGTGATGACATGTCTGAGGTTTGCCAATGCCACTCATGTACAACTGTCATGTGTGTATGTGTCCATTGTACAGTGCCCTGATGCCTGTGTTTTGTTTCTCCCTGTCTGCAGCGTCAACTGATGAAGAGGGCAGAGAAGGTGCTGTGGGACACAGCGGCGGGGATCCCACCGCCAGCCGGAGACGCAAGGCCCGGCACCCCTCCCATGTGGTGCTCTCGTCGGGGAGTGAGGAGTCCGGTGCCATGTCCCAGGCCGCAGCTGCCAGGGGGAGGTCCAAGAGGCGGAGGTTGGAGTTGGACTCCTCGGCAGCAGAAGGGGCAGCTGGGAACCCACAGGGCCCAACAGGGGAAGATGGCACGGAGTCATCCAGGTTGGTGGGGGTTTGGTGGAGGAGGAGGCCGTGCAAGCACCAGAGACGGGGTCTGGAGGTGGGGATCCCACCTGTGCTAGTGGTGCAGTGCAGGACCAGGGACAAGATGCAGCACAGGCCGCCGCGGAGGTGCCTGTGTGCAATCCTGTCCCTGATCCTGTCCCTGCATCATCTTGCACCAGCAGGGATGCCTACGTCCAGACCCGTTTTCAGGCAGGGGATGAGCTCACGTCAACTGGCCTTCATCTGCCTGCGGACGTGGCTATCCGGGTCCAGGTTGAGCCTGTCCTGGCTGGTGTGGCGTTGCGTCAACGGGCCATGCGAGGTGACCTGCAGTCTTTTCATGAGGAGACTGCACGTCATCTCGAATGGCTTGTTGACCACGTCAGCCTGCTGGGACAGGTCACCCAGGCTGGATTCCTCCGTCTGATGGGGCTTGCTGTGACACCCTCCTCAACTGGACCCCCTACGCACCAGTTGTCCTCTGTGCCATCTTCCCACCCATCAGTCACCTGGGTGCCCTGTGGAGCTGCCTCTGATGGTGCGGCCAGGCTGGTGGAGGAGGCATCCCTGCCACAGTCGGGAGTCGGATGTCCAGCAGGGGTGGCCACATCTACGACTGCACCCCAGCTGGCGGAGGATGTGCAGGCAGCAGGAGGCAGTGCACGGGCAGAGGCACAGCAGCAGCAGCAACGTGGTGGGAGCCATGAAGGCTCGGGGCCTTCAACATCGGAGGGGCAGGCATCGGCCGGAGGGCAGGAGGACCCAGGAGAGAGCGTGTCTTCTGTGTGGCAGCGGTTGGGCTACGCCATAGATGCGGAGCGGCAGCGGGCGGAAGAGGCATGGCTCACAATGGTCAGGGCGGAGAACTCCATGCGGATTGCCCTGAGGCGGGCCGAGTGCCTCAAGGCAATCCGCAGGGGTTTGGAGGTGGACACGTCGACGGCCCTGCGGACCCTCGGGGCCATGGAGGAGGACCGCCTCCGGGACATTGAGTAGGAGTTCGATGATGCCCTGGCCCCGGACATCCACAAGTGAGCCGTGAAACTAGCCTGCTGCCCTTGTACATAGTTATGTAGGTAGTGTTAGGTTTCATTTTTGTTTTGATTTTATTTGGACCTTTCGGACATTGTCCACTTTTTTGTATATAGTTTATTTTATTAGTTAGTGTAGTTAGATAGGTTTCCTTTCTTTTGTTGGGATAATGGACCCTGGCTTGTTCCCATGTACATAGTTGACTGTTGGATTGTATTTATTTTTTCACTTTTTAACCATGGAGCAATGGCTTTCTTTTTTATTTCCCATTGGATTTTGTTTTGTGGACATTCACTTTGGACAACATTACTTTGGATTTTTATTTTTGGTTTTGCTTTTTTTCACGGACATGCTTCTTTTAATTTTTGGACATTCACATTTCTGTTTCTTCATTTTTGATTCTATTTATGTTCCCTTTAATACATATTTTTTTTGGTGAACTTCAATGTGTGGTATCTCATTGGTTTCATGCATTTCATGATATGTGTTTGGAGATTCACTGACACCCATTGGGTGTATGTGAGGGAAATGTGTTTGTTTCGGAACTTGCAATTGGTGTTCTGTGATGTAATTGCAAATTATGAGTGGGTGGATGCAATACTCGGGTAGGTGTTTTGCATTTGGAGGCTGAACCAGGGATCTAGATTGTGATGACATGTTGGCTGGGTACCATGAGTTGCACATGGGTGGGGGCCTGCTGGCAGGTGCCCCACAGTGCTGGGGGGTGGAGGTGGTGGGGAACATGAGTTGGACATGGGTGGGGGCCTGCTGGCAGGTGCCCCACAGTGCTGGGGGGTGGGGGTGGTGGGGAACATGAGTAGGACATGGGTGGGGGCCTGCTGGCAGGTGCCCCACAGTGCTGGGGGGTGGGGGTGGTGGGGAACATGCTTTGGACATGGGTGGGGGCCTGCTGGCAGGTGCCCCACAGTGCTGGGGGGTGGGGGTGGTGGGAGACATGGGTGGGGGCCTGGTGGTGGGTGCCCCTGGTGGCTGCGGGGTGGGGGTGCTGGGAGACATGGGTGGGGGCCTGGTGGTGGGTGCCCCTGCACTGCTGGGGGGTGGGGGTGCTGGGAGACATGGGTGGGTGCCTGGTGGAGGCTGCCCCTGGTGGCTGGGGGGTGGGGATGCTGGGAGACATGGGTGGGGGCCTGGTGGAGGCTGCCCCTGGTGGCTGGGGGGTGGGGGTGCTGGGAGACATGGGTGGGGGCCTGGTGGTGGGTGCCCCTGGTGGCTGGGGGGTGGGGGTGCTGGGAGACATGGGTGGGGGCCTGGTGGAGGCTGCCCCTGCACTGCTGGGGGGTGGGGGTGCTGGGAGACATGGGTGGGGGCCTGGTGGAGGCTGCCCCTGGTGGCTGGGGGTGGGGGTGGTGGGAGACATGGGTGGGGGCCTGGTGGTGGGTGCCCCTGGTGGCTGGGGGTTGGGGGTGCTGGGAGACATGGGTGGGGGCCTGGTGGAGGCTGCCCCTGGTGGCTGGGGGGTGGGGGCTCTGGGAGACATGGGTGGGGTCCTGGTGGAGGTTGCCCCTGCACTGCTGGGGGGTGGGGGTGCTGGGAGACATGGGTGGGTGCCTGGTGGAGGCTGCCCCTGGTGGCTGGGGGGTGGGGGTGCTGGGAGACATGGGTGGGGGCCTGGTGGAGGCTACCCCTGGTGGCTGGGGGGTGGGGGTGCTGGGAGACATGGGTGGGGGCCTGGTGGTGGGTGCCCCTGGTGGCTGGGGGGTGGGGGTGCTGGGAGACATGGGTGGGGGCCTGGTGGAGGCTGCCCCTGGTGGCTGGGGGTGCTGGGAGACATGGGTGGGGGCCTGGTGGAGGCTGCCCCTGCACTGCTGGGGGGTGGGGGTGCTGGGAGACATGGGTGGGGGCCTGGTGGAGGCTGCCCCTGGTGGCTGGGGGGTGGGGGTGGTGGGAGACATGGGTGGGGGCCTGGTGGTGGGTGCCCCTGGTGGCTGGGGGGTGGGGGTGCTGGGAGACATGGGTGGGGGCCTGGTGGAGGCTGCCCCTGGTGGCTGGGGGGTGGGGGTGCTGGGAGACATGGGTGGGGGCCTGGTGGAGGCTGCCCCTGCACTGCTGGGGGGTGGGGGTGCTGGGAGACATGGGTGGGTGCCTGGTGGAGGCTGCCCCTGGTGGCTGGGGGGTGGGGGTGCTGGGAGACATGGGTGGGGGCCTGGTGGAGGCTGCCCCTGGTGGCTGGGGGGTGGGGGTTCTGGGAGACATGGGTGGGGGCCTGGTGGTGGGTGCCCCTGGTGGCTGGGTGGTGGGGGTGCTGGGAGACATGGGTGGGGGCCTGGTGGAGGCTGCCCCTGCACTGCTGCGGGGCGGGGGGTGCTGGGAGACATGGGTGGGGGCCTGGTGGAGGCTGCCCCTGGTGGCTGGGCGGTGGGGGTGGTGGGAGACATGGGTGGGGGCCTGGTGGTGGGTGCCCCTGGTGGCTGGGGGGTGCTGGGAGACATGGGTGGGGGCCTGGTGGTGGGTGCCCCTGGTGGCTGGGGGGTGGGGGTGCTGGGAGACATGGGTGGGGGCCTGGTGGAGGCTGCCCCCGCACTGCTGGGGGTGGGGCTGTTGGGAGACATGGGTGGGTGCCTGGTGGAGGCTGCCCCTGCACTGCTGGGGGGTGGGGGTGGTGGGAGACATGGGTGGGGGCCTGGTGGTGGCTGCCCCTGCACTGCTGGGGGTGCTGGGAGACATGGGTGGGGGCCCGCTGGCAGGTGCCCCACAGTGCTGGGGGTTGGGGGTGGTGGGGAACATGAGTAGGACATGGGTGGGGGCCTGCTGGCAGGTGCCCCACAGTGCTGGGGGGTGGGGGTGGTGGGGAACATGAGTTGGACATGGGTGGGGGCCTGCTGGCAGGTGCCCCACAGTGCTGGGGGGTGGGGTGGTGGGAGACATGGGTGGGGGCCTGGTGGTGGGTGCCCCTGGTGGCTGGGGGGTGGGGGTGCTGGGAGACATGGGTGGGGGCCTGCTGGCAGGTGCCCCACAGTGCTGGGGGGTGGGGGGGTGGGAGACATGGGTGGGGGCCTGCTGGCAGGTGCCCCACAGTGCTGGGGGGTGGGGGTGCTGGGAGACATGGGTGGGGGCCTGGTGGAGGCTGCCCCTGGTGGCTGGCGGGTGGGGGTGCTGGGAGACATGGGTGGGGGCCTGGTGGTGGGTGCCCCTGCACTGCTGGGGGGTGGGGGTGCTGGGAGACATGGGTGGGTGCCTGGTGGAGGCTGCCCCTGGTGGCTGGGGGGTGGGGGTGCTGGGAGACATGGGTGGGGGCCTGCTGGAGGCTGCCCCTGGTGGCTGGGGGGTGGGGGTGCTGGGAGACATGGGTGGGGGCCTGCTGGCAGGTGCCCCACAGTGCTGGGGGGTGGGGGGGGAGACATGGGTGGGGGCCTGCTGGCAGGTTCCCCACAGTGATGGGGGTGAGGGGGTGGGGAACATGAGTTGGACATGGGTGGGGGCCTGCTGGCAGGTGCCCACAGTGCTGGGGGGTGGGAGACAGCGGTGGGGGCCTGCTGGCAGGTGCCCCACAGTGCTGGGGGTTGGGGGGTGGGAGACATGGGTGGGGGCCTGGTGGAGGCTGCCCCTGGTGGCTGGGGGGTGGGGGTGCTGGGAGACATGGGTGGGGGCCTGGTGGAGGGTGCCCCTTGTGGCTGGGGGGTGGGGGTGGTGTGAGACATGGGTGGGGGCCTGGTGGAGGGTGCCCCTGGTGGCTGGGGGTGCAGGGGGACATGCGTTGGTGGGCAGTAGTGCAAGTTGACATGTGGGTTGGCTGGGGGTCCTGGCCATGGTGGATGGTGTGCCTGCAGGACATGTGCAGGGTAGGCCCCTGTGGTGTGAGCCACCTGCAGGGGCCGTGGAGGGTGTAGAGGGAACACCTGGGAGGACCCACACGTGCAATTCACGTGTGGTGTTCCCCGCGCACCCCTGTAATACATGTACCCTGATGGAATCGCGTGTGGAACTTCACGCGCACCCCTGTAATACACGTACCCTGCTGGAATTGCGTGTGGAACTTCACGCGCACCCCTGAAATACACGTACCCTGCTGAAATCGCATGTGGAACTTCACGCACACCCATGAAATACACGTACCCTGCTGGAATCGCGTGTGGAACTTCACGCGCACCCCTGAAATACACGTACCCTGCTGGAATCGCGTGTGGAACTTCCCGCGCACCCCTGAAATACACATACCCTGCTGGAATTGCGAGTGGAACTTCCCGCGCACCCCTGAAATACACGTACCCTGCTGAAATCGCATGTGGAACTTCCCGCGCACCCCTGAAATACACGTAGCCCGCTCCCCCAGGCCCGATCGTGTGAAAAACTTCACACGAACCCCTGAAATACACATAGCCCGCTCCCCCAGGCCCGATCGCGTGAAAAAGTTCACGCGAACCCCTGAAATACACGTAGCCCGCTCCCCCAGGCCCGATCGCGTGAAATAGTTCACGAGAACCCCTGCAATACACGTAGCCCGCTCCCCCAGGCCCGATCGCGTGAAAAACTTCACGCGAACCCCTGCAATACACGTACCCTGCTGGAATCGCATGTGGAACTTCCCGCGCACCCCTGAAATACACGTACCCTGCTGAAATCGCATGTGGAACTTCCCGCGCACCCCTGAAATACACGTAGCCCGCTCCCCCAGGCCCGATCGTGTGAA
Source organism: Ambystoma mexicanum (assembly GCF_040938575.1). NCBI lineage: Eukaryota > Metazoa > Chordata > Amphibia > Caudata > Ambystomatidae > Ambystoma > Ambystoma mexicanum. Next base: position 1,024,466,675 of record NC_090927.1, read on the forward strand.
AAACTTCACACGAACCCCTGAAATACACATAGCCCGCTCCCCGAGGCCCGATCGCGTGAAAAAGTTCACGCGAACCCCCGAAATACACGTAGCCCGCTCCCCCAGGCCTGATCGCGTGAAATAGTTCACACGAACCCCTGCAATACACGTAGCCCGCTCCCCCAGGCCCGATCGCGTGAAAAACTTCACGCGCACCCCTGAAATACACGTACCCTGCTGGAATCGCGTGTGGAACTTCCCGCGCACCCCTGAAATACACGTACCCTGCTGGAATTGCGAGTGGAACTTCCCGCGCACCCCTGAAATACACGTACCCTGCTGAAATCGCATGTGGAACTTCCCGCGCACCCCTGAAATACACGTAGCCCGCTCACCCAGGCCCGATCGTGTGAAAAACTTCACACGAACCCCTGAAATACACATAGCCCGCTCCCCCAGACCCGATCGCGTGAAAAAGTTCACGCGAACCCCTGAAATACACGTAGCCCGCTTCCCCAGGCCCGATCGCGTGAAATAGTTCACGAGAACCCCTGCAATACACGTAGCCCGCTCCCCCAGGCCCGATCGCGTGAAAAACTTCATGCGAACCCCTGCAATACACGTACCCTGCTGGAATCGCGTGTGGAACTTCCCGCGCACCCCTGAAATACACGTACCCTGCTGAAATCGTGTGTGGAACTTCCCGCGCACCCCTGAAATACACGTACCCTGCTGAAATCGCATGTGGAACTTCCCGCGCACCCCTGAAATACACGTAGCCCGCTCCCCCAGGCCCGATCGTGTGAAAAACTTCACACGAACCCCTGAAATACACATAGCCCGCTCCCCCAGGCCCGATCGCGTGAAAAAGTTCACGCGCACCCCTGAAATACACGTACCCTGCTGGAATCGCATGTGGAACTTCCCGCGCACCCCTGAAATACACGTACCCTGCTGAAATTGCGTGTGGAACTTCCCGCGCACACCTGAAATACACGTACCCTGCTGGAATCGCATGTGGAACTTCACGCGCACCCCTGAAATTCGCATACCCTGCTCGCACGGGGCCAATCGCGTGAGGTACTTCCCGCGCACCCCAGTGACACACGTAGCCCGCTTGCCGTACTGGTACAGGGTTAGCGCAGCCCTTTGCGCTGGATTGGGGATTTTGATGGCTTTTCCCTGCGCAAGGGGCGTTCTTGGGGGCGTAACTGGCGCTGCTGCAGGGTCGCTGCGCCACTGTGCGCCACGGCTGGTTTTGGTGGCTGGAATCCATGAATACGCTGTGCACGGAAATCAACGCTTCTAAGATTAATTTCCTACGATATGTTTTAAACATTGAACTTGATTTCTATCCTGTTTTTATAAGATTTTGAAGGACTTTGTGACGGTTCATTTTGGCTAAAATACTTTTCTTGGTATGCTTACTTTGCACTATATTAAAATTTAAAGAAGTAGTTTTATCTGTAGTGATAGCTGTTTTTCTGTTAATTGTTTTTTGGTTTGTTTTACATTTTGATAGAGGAGGCAACGTTTTTGTACTTGAAACTTCTTGTGTTTCACTAAATGACTGTATTAGCTGTTTTGTTTCAACTTTTTTTTTCACCAATTCTGCTAGAGATGGATGCTTATGTTGGACACTTTTATTTTCATTTGCTCTACTTCTACGTTGCTTTCTATGGACTTGACTTTTGGTAGGCATTCTTTAGGGTCTGTTGAAAAAAATAAAGAAGGTATGGGTTGGGGTGTTCTGCAATGTATGTGTGCTGCGTGCATGAGTGTTTGAGTAGGATGATAAAGATGTATGTAATGGTGTGTGATTGTGCATTGGGAACTACAACTGGTAGGGATAGGTATTCTTGAATTTATGTGTTACTAAACTGGGGTTCAGATGACAAAAACAAAGTAAGCTAGTGGTGTGGAAAAGTACAAATAGTAAATCTAATGTATACAATCAAAACAGTTGTTTGCTCTATAATATGAAAATTGTAGCGATTCAGTTGGGTAATTTGTGTTCCAAAAATAGGAATTTGTGGGCCATTCTGGCTGTAAATCGCTGTTTAAGACATGGAGATTTTTGGACAAAATGGTACACAATCTCTATTTTTAGGCACAGAAATAGCTTGTATTAACTTTACAGTATGTTTGAGTAATAATACAAATATTATGGTGATATTCTACTTACTTTTTTTCTTAAATTAACAGGTAACTTCTTAGTTCTTCTTTTTTCTCCGAATTCGGCTGCTTCTTTTCAGGAGACTGGTCTTCACTGCAATTGTAAAAGATTCAAATTAGTAACTTTGTTTGTATATAGCGCTGTTTTTAATTTAGATATTGATTTCTTTAATTGAAATCCTCAGCGCCTTCTTCAAAACCATTAAACTAATTTATTTACATAAGATACATTGCATCAGTTCAGTACATATGATATGTTCTTAATGAACAAATTGTATTGAATGACTAACTGTAGCAAAAAAAAATATCTTTACTATGTCTTGTGAAATTTATAATATACCAGTGAATACCACTATTTCTGTAACTTAGCTGTTCTAGGTAATAGCGCCTCAATGTCATGTCTAAATTAAAGTAATTAAGTAAATAAATAAATAAAAACAAAAAAATATGAAATTGTATAAGTATTTTTTTTAAAGATTTAAACATAGATTGTGCTTGCATGCAATTTTGTTTGAATATATGTAGTCTATATATTTCATTAAAAAAATGTTAGTTTAACATGATTTGAGTGTGTGTGTATAAAGAAAGTAAATAGTATAAAGGTTTATAAGTGATAGTTGATTTTAGGAAATTGAAAAAAATACAGTAAATTCATTTTACAGATTACACAATCTAAACGTCTGTTTGAAAATGTGTTCATCTACTGTACAGAAAATATGCATACCTGAAGTTTGTGTTCATGCATATGGATATGCATGGAGCTGCAAGTAGAAATCTTGGAGACTTGTACAGTATTTCTGGTAGATGGTGCTTGCCAATGATATGACACTTGTACTCAGAGAGATTCACAGTACATTTGCAGTGCTGATCTATGATGATGCAGTTAGATGTAGAGGTCTTGAATGTGATTGGTGCATGGTCATGTGACTTCTTAGCTACATCCAATGAGGTAATGGCAGAGAGAGTGAAGTGGAAATGGTAAAAGGGCTGTTCATGTTACAATATGTCCGCGGACATGGCGGTAGTTCGCGGACATCGGGAGTTACATCCGGGGATTTTTGGGTTCAGAAGTGATGCAAATGAGAATGAGTACTGAAAGGGATTGGTCAGGAAAGTTTAGTGGGAGTGTTGTGCCAGAAGAGAGTTTCTCATATACTGTTTTTGCTGAGAGAACAACAGATAGCTATGTCTGTGTGTTTTAGAAAAAAGATTGTATGGATTTTGGGAGATTCATGGATATATTGGTTGAAGGTGCATGCAGAAAGCTGTGGAGTAGCTGTAGATCTTGGATTCCCATATGTGGAAGTACACTGGCATGGAGTACGTGGAATGAAGTGGTTGGACTTGCTACCTCTCTGTGCTACTTTGGAGACAGAGCAACATCCAGACATAATTCTAATTCATTTTGGATTTTGGAGGGAACAGTTTAGGACATGTGACTGGAATTTTTTTGCAATTTGCTATTAAAGAAGGACTTGGGAAGGTTATGGACATGTTTCCTAATTCTCAAGTGATATTTTCACGGATTGTGCAGAGACAAATGTGGCTTCGTTCTTCTTCATTTGGTCCACAAATGGAAAAAGCAAGGTGCAATGTTAATAAAGCTGTTTGTGCCTTTCTAAAATATTTTGGCATGTCTTCTTTTCACAATGAAAATATTCTGTTTCGTAGTACAAACATTTTTTGCAGAGATGGAGTCCATCTTACTTATGGTGGCAATCAGATTTTTCTGAGAAATGTACAAAATGCATTGCAACCTTTTATGGAATTACAACATCCATTTTGAAGTAGGTGTTAAGCATTTATAGTTTTTGACTTGCAAACACCTCCCAAAGGCTCTTTTCAGAGCCACCACTTCCTCCCAGAGAAAATTGCAATGTTTGAGATAGAGTAGCAACCCAATTTTTTAAATGTTCGCGAACTGTCCGCGGACTTCTAAAAAATACAAAGGGCTCTGCTTCATTTATTTTCACTTCTATTTTTTAACTGTGAAAGGCGGCTCTGAAAAGAGCCTTATTTTTTTTGATTTTTGATATTTTGTATTTTTTTTGGCTTTTTATACACGACACACTAGGAGAGGAGAGGAAAGAAGGTAAAGGGGGGGACACCAACCACAGGGATAAGAAAGGGCGAGCTGAGAGAGGAAGATGTAGAGTGGGTTTTATTTGGGTAGTGAGCAGATCTTCTCGTGCTCTGAGACGATAGTCTCAAAAGCACTACGAAGTTGCTCCCCCCTACAGAGTACTGTGTCACAGAACATACATACAACTGTGACCCTCGAAAGGTAAGGGTCATCAGCTTCTGTGTGGCCTGTGAGGCAGCTTGAGGAAGACGCTGTCCCACAGAGGTGGTCCTTGTGGTGACAGGATCAGAAACAGAGGATGAATTAGAGGAAATCAACCTGCTACGTTCTTCGCAAGGTACAACCATGCGAATAGCCCCAGAGTGAAATGACCTCAGGTGTCGCTTCATAGTATTGGTCCCAAAGCTGTACTTACCGTGCTTTCCGCGACTGAGTATCATTTTGTACTCATTGCAGGTAACACGGTTCACACAAGCCTCAGGACCATTCCCATGAATGGTAAATAACCGCCACACCCAAGACTCATGCCTAGTGCGGGTATTAGGGATTTCCTCTACCTCATTCTCATCATCCTCTTCTTCCTCCTCTGCATCCTCACTCCTGTTCCCCTCTTCAGGCCCTTGGGGAGGTGGTGGTGGTGGAGGGGGTGGGGGTGCTGCTGAAGCAGGTGCAGCACCAGGTGGCAGTAGTTCAGCCATGGATGCCATCTCGATGATGGTGTAATCTGCAGGTGGCAGCAAAAATCGCTGTGTTCTGAAGAATAGCCAGAAACACAATGAGAATAAACTCTAGGGTGTGGTCTTTTATAGGGCTGCTTGTGCACGGTCCGCGGACATGCGCACTGTCCGCGGACAGATCGAACACAAAAAAAAGTTCAAAAAGTTTCAAAAGGTATGTAGAAACTCAGGATTACTATGTGGGACTTGTGCCATGGTGAGATTTTATTGAAAAATATTATGGATTAATTGAAAATGTACTTTTAAATTGTTCAGGGACACGAACAGTGTCCACAATTCAGAACACACGATCAGCATGGGCGCGGTCATATGATCCATTCGCGAACAAGTCTGCGAAGGAAGCGCATGTCCGCTGCATACCAAATGCACGGAGATTGGTTAGCGCATGCACGTTGATGTTCTACGGACACTGTTCGGGTCCTGAAGTAATTAAAAATGCGTCACACGTGAAACGAACATTTCAGGACACTGCGTGTGTTCTTAGAACAGTTTAAACTTGCTAGCGAACAGTAAGGACAGATATAGTGTTCTTCAGGACACGTAAAATTTTGTTTATGTACGAACATTTCAGGACACCAATTGTGTTCTTAGAACAGTTTCAACTTGCTAGCGAACAGTACAGACAGGTATAGTGTTCTTTAAGACACCTCCATTTTCGTTTAATTACGAACAATTCAGGACACCGAGTGTGTTCTTAGAACAGTTTGAACTTGCTAGCGAACACTACGAACAGGTATAGTGTTCTTCAGGACACCTCCATTTTCGTTTACGTACGAACATTTCAGGACACCAATTGTGTTCTTAGAACAGTTTAAACTTGATAGCGAACACTGCGGACAGATACATTTTTTTTTTACGAACATTTCAGGACACCGCGTGTGTTCTTAGAATAGTTTCATCTTGCTAGCGAACACTACGAACAGGTATAGTGTTCTTCAGGACACCTCCATTTTCGTTTACGTACGAACATTTCAGGACACCAATTGTGTTCTTAGAACAGTTTAAACTTGATAGCGAACACTAAGGACAGATATAGGGCCTCATGACGACCCTTGCGGTCCGGAAATAACGGTGGCGGTAAACCCGCCGCCACCGTTGTTTCCGGACCGCCTGATCCCGACCCCTGCAGGCGGGAGGTGATGTTCCCGCCAGGTCTGACCTGGCGGGTTTAACACCGCCCGCCTGCAGGCGGACGAGGAAACACCGGCAGCATTACAAGATGCTGCCGGTGTTTCCATGATCCCGATTCCCATTGAGTCCCATAGGACTCAATGGGAATGGGGATTTACACCATTCCGCCTCCGTGATTCCCGGAAAGCCGGGGTTGTGATGCCCCGGTAATTCCGGGAATCACGGAGGCGGAATGGTAATACGAGTCCGGCGTTAACCAGGCGGTTTTACCGCCTCGGTTAACGCCGGACTCGTAATGAGGCCCATAGTGTTCTTTAGGACACTTTAAGCTTTTTTTTACGAACATTTCAGGACACCGCGTGTGTTCTTAGAAGTTTGAACTTGCTAGCAAACAGTACGAACAGGTATAGTGTTCTTCAGGACACTTCCATTTTCGTTTATTTACGAACATTTCAGAACACCTGCACTGTCTGCGGACAGCTACATTGTTTTTTTTAAAAAAAGAAAACAAAACTATTTACAACACAATATAAAAATTAAACTTTATTTAACACATATTAATAATTTATGACAGAGAAGGTGAGGCAGAAACAGAAACAAAAACAGGAGAATTAGGGGTTTCAACATGATTGTTATTAGGTGAAGAAGGGATGAAAGTCTCATCAAAACGTTTTGGGTTATGGAGAGGGTTTGGGGATAATTGACTGGGATATGGTGAGGAGGGACAAGTACATGTGGGGCAATGGTATGAGGTTTTTGGTTTAAAATGATCTTCCACAAAAGTTTTCAAATTATTAAAATTAGTCAACAATAAATCCATTTTTTCTTCTATTTCTATTTTTTTATGCTCTGTACAAAAAAAATATATATATGTTAAATGTATACAAAATAATTGGTTTATATTATAAAGTGTTTACCATTAGTTTCACTATCTTGTGACATTTCTTCATGTGGGAAATGTTCCTCTAGCCAGTTCAGAGTACTAGACATTTCTGTGAGAAAAAAAAAAGATAATATATTTTTTTATCTAATGCAGAAAGTTTATAAATATATGAATAAAATAAAGTACACTTACTATTTCAGGTAAGATATGTCCTATGTACTCAGTGGGTCTGCTCTTGTTCTCAGTTCTGTTGTGTTTGTGAGGTAATTATGCTGGAAGCCAATTTATCTTCTTGTGGTATATTCCATTTTATTGAATGGTTAGTGTGTTGTATATATGGGTTACATTTCTTATGTATTAGTACACATAATGTGTTTGTGTGCTCCTTTTTGAATTTGTTAAATGTTCCTATGTTATGATATAACAATCAAACATGCCCCCCCAGAGTTTTTAGGTAGTGGTACTGTTCTTCGAACATGTCCGCGAACATTAAATGAGTTCGCGGACATCAAGTATAGTAGAAGAGATTCAGTAAGTTCCATATGACATGTATAGAAAGTCAAAGTCATTATTGTTAAGTTGCACTACTAAAAACCTATGAAATTCAGTGAAAAAACTTTGTTAAAGGGACATTATGGTTAAGTTGCACTACTAAAAACCTAAGAAATTCAGTGAAAAAACTTTGTTAAAGGGACATTATGGTTAAGTTGCGCTGCTAAAACCTATGAAATTCAGTGAAAAAACGTTGTTAAAGGGACGTTATGGTTAAGTTGCGCCGCAAAAAACCTTTCAAATTCAGTGAAAAAACTTTGTTAAAGGGACGTTATGGTGCAGTTGCGCTGCTAAAAACCTTTCAAATTCAGTGAAAAAACTTTGTTAAAGGGACGTTATGGTTAAGTTGCGCTGCTAAAAACCTTTCAAATTCAGTGAAAAAACTTTGTTAAAACAACGTTATGGTTCCAAGTAAAAAAACGAAAAACCCTTGAAATTCGCCAGTTATGGTAAGCTAAGCAACCATAACTCGCGCCACCACCGTGCACTGCTAAGCCTAACACCCAGGACATCAAAGATGACATCACAAATGTCATTGATGACATCACTGATGACATCACGTGTCCGACTCCCCCTTTTTTCCTTTCCTGACATATCTAGGCCACATGATTTTCTTCAGTAACAGTCAGGAACTAAAAATTCTAAATGTACTATATTCGTAGACTTATCCTTCAAGTATGTTCTTACAATAATTCCCTTATGGTCCAGTCATATCATATGAAACATATACATAGGAGAAGACACAACCTTGAAAGACAGCAATCCTTTTTGTGCATTAAAATTATCAGTAGATTTATCAGCACTTTCTGTTAGTTTTGATGTTTTTTATTACTGTACTTTCCCTGTATATACTCATATTTTTAAATGTTGTACTCACACTATTTTCCTTAGGGTCCAGACACATCATGTGATATATATAGATAGGGTAAGTAACAGCTTTGAAACAGAGCAATCATTTCTCTGCATAAAGGTAATCAGTTAGGTTATGAACACTTTCTGCTACTATTGCTGTTTTTTTTTCTTACTTCAATTCCCTTGTATATATTCATATTTGTATGTGGTGTTGTCTCTTTGTGATTTGTCTATAATAATGCAATTATGTGGTAAGTGGGTTTTATTACCTACTTATCACAAGTTTCACTGTACGCAAAACTGTAATATGAAAACAGTTATCATTTCACTATTCAACATGGCAAGCTTATGAATATTGCACCTCCATCGTGTATGCTGCACACAATGCCTATGTTTCTACATGAGTACCTTAGTATACTGGATGGAACTTCATAATAGAATGCTATTTATGCATTGCTTAATACACTGATTAGCACTTGATATGTATTCCAATAATCTTTGACACTTTTTTTATTAACATTACACTAAGAATCCCTTGTACAGACTTTTCATGAAAGGTAAATGCACGTGATGTCATCAGTGATGTCATCAATGACATTTGTGATGTCATCTTTGATGTCCTGGGTGTTAGGCTTAGCAGTGCATGGTGGTGGCATGAGTTATGGTTGCTTAGCTTACCATAACTGGTGAATTTCAAGGGTTTTTTGATTTTACTTGGAACCATAACGTTCCTTTAACAAAGTTTTTTCACTGAATTTGAAAGGTTTTTAGCAGCGCAACTTAACCATAACGTCCCTTTAACAAATTCCCTTTAGTAATATAAAGGACAGAATTGCATTGACTATACTCCACAGGTATCCGTGACTGACCCTTTCTACCACTATCAAAAAGAACTTGTTTACGGTATGACGCTCCTCAGCACTATTTTAGTAGCTGTTAGAATTTAGTAATCTAGTACTTTATCTTTAACATATGTTAGGTTAATTTCAATAAACCTGCATAATATGTCCTAGGTATTCCTGGAAACTTTTTGTGTATATTGGACCTGAAACTGATACTTAGCGCTGAGGAAAGAACAGCTTCATCTAACTTTTAAGAATAAGAAATAGGGTAAGCACAACACCATCTCTAATCACTATTAGGCTCTAAAAACGTTGTCACTGTGATGTTTATTAAAGGAGCAAGATATGGTCAGTTTATTAAGATATTCTGCTAATCCATACTATAATGAACTAAGTTGAGCTCTGGTACTCAGAAAATTCAATCATAATGGAATGTTAGATCTCAATACTCAATCTTTTTTTGATTTGATGATGATTTTGGTCAACCTTGGATGAGGTTAATTTACTCTAAAAAGAACAGTTTGTATGTAATTCTTGTTTGTGAAACAACTTATTTTTTTTTTATTTTAAAATGTTTTGTTTGATTTTACAAACTTTTCATTTCTACATAACAAAATGAAGTAATTCATTTAAACAGAAGAAAAGAAAAGAGAAAGAATAAAAAGAAAAAAGAGTGAAAAGGAAAATGAGAGTATCATAAAATCCATATTTGTATTTCATTAATTTCGAATTTCATTTAGTAATTGCCAGCCAAAATTTAATTATTGTCAAAATTAGGTTTTTATCTTGACCCCTTAACAAATTGTCCCATCTTTCTTGAGTTGATAGCTGTTTCTGCGATAAGCCAAAATAGTCTCTGTGCATGGATCTTTGGTCCTTCAGTGCTGGGCAAATCATAATCAAATGGAACAAAGTTTCTTTGCAATTTGCCACTTTACAAAAGCGACAGTAAGGAGTTTTTTTTTGTTTTGTCCATCATAGACTGATAGTCCCGCGTTGGTAAGATGTTAAACCTAAATCGGAGAAACAGATCACAAATGTTGCATTCCGGAAAGAGGTTTAAATAAGCAGGTAATTCATGAAGAGCTCTTGTTTCTGTTTGGCATTTTAGATGTCTTTTGTATTTATTTTGATCAGCGATGGTTTGGATCCAATCATTAGTCTGTATTTTACGCTTTGCGTGCTGAGGTCTATTGATCAACATTTCCTCAGAGATATCTTCGGCTTGCATTTTCATTTTGATTTCAGAAACCCATTTTGTTAGTGCAGTGATGTGGAAAGCTGATTTTTTTTCTCTCAATATTTCCAGTGACGGGATCTTGTCTTTTGAGATTATTTTCCTAAGAAGGTCCATTTGCTTCCACAAGACTATAGATTTGATGGACTGAATAGATAGTTCGTAACAAATTCTTGCCATAGGAAACGACCATGGGAGAGATAGAGTTTTCCTCCAAAACAACGCTTCATACCTGGTCCATTTTATGGTTTCTTGGTTGATCATGGACGCATATGTTAGTATTGGGATCACCTCTTGCTTATACAAGGCTATTGTTGGTTTTATGGAGTATGTTCCATACTTCCTATGAAAGAAACAGCCTTGTCTGGCCAGGGATCTGGCTTTTTCCTCGATATGATTCTTCCATTCTTGTTCATTTGCGGAAGAGTTGATCATCACACCCAAATATTTCATTGACGTTGTTATATTGATCTTGTTTCTTTCTAGATATATTTTTAGAGTGGATTTATTATTTTTCTGCGAGGCAAGCTTCATCGTCTTCGTTTTGTTGCTGTTAATCACCAGGTCATTCTCATGCATAAATTCTTGAGTTTTATCTAGAGATTTTTGTAAGCCCGATACAGTTTTTTCCAAAATGATAATATCATCAGCATATATTAGTGTCTGGATAGATTCATTATTGATTTTTGGTGGATTGGCTGCTGAGTTTTGAATTTTTTTGCTAAAGTCATAAGTATACAAATTATAGAGGCAGGCTGCCAATGGACATCCTTGTTTCAAACCATTGGAGGTGTGAATCGGAGGTGTAACCATTCCGTCATTGGTTAGCCGGACTCTAACAGAGATATTTGAGTAGAGTTGCTTGATGGGATTCAAAATAGAGGCTGGACAGCCCCAGGCTGTGAGTTTGGACCAGAGCTTTGATCTGTTCACTGAATCGAAGGCCATCTTTAAATCTATGAAAATTGCATATCTTGTTGTTTCTTGATTATCGCCTCATGTTTGATCAGATTCAGTAACAGTAGATTAACGTTTGTTCCAATTTTCTTGACAAAGCCAGTTTGCCTTTGTTCTTGTTTTGCATTTTCCTCAGCCCAGTTGTTAAGTTTTTTGACAAGATATCCCGCAAATAATTTACCCAAGGGATCCAGCAGGGCTATGGGTCTGTAGTTTGCGGGGCTTTTACGATCACCAGCTTTGAAGATAGGAATCAAAACAGCCAAAGTCCAACTTCGAGGGATTTGTTTCGTTTTTTCGATGAGTTGGAGAAGAAGAAGGAAGAAGGATGCCCATTCGTTCGGATTTGCTTTGGGCATAGCATTTGATAGCCCATCGGGTCCTGGTGCTCTGGAAGGGTTCAGATCCATGATGGTGTTTCTTATATCATTAACGTCCCAATTGAGATTCCAGGAATCCTCGTTTTGTGTTGTGGCAGTTAATGAGACAATAGGATAAGGATTATAGAGTGTTGTGAAATGCTTAGTCCATTCCTGAGCTTCCACTTCTTGGATCATAGATGTTGTTTTGAGAGAAGCGTTCAGTAGAGACCATAAATGCCTTGTGTTTTTCTCTTTGAGTGCAGCTAAAATTGCTTCGGCATCATTCTGTTTTATTTGGGCCTTGATTGCTTTAATTGCATTTGAGTATTTTTGTTTTTCTTTTTTTATTTTGATTACAAAATCATGTTCTTTCATTTTCTTTAGTTGTCTAATTTGTTTTTGAAGAAGCTTTTTCTTCAGTACAATTTCTGGGTTGAATTGATGTTTATGGAAGGTATTAGGTTTGTTTTTGTTATGGCATGGTTGATGGTATTTCTCGAGGATCCAACCGTAGTTAAGTTTTGCTTGATCCTGAAGAGTGGACTCTTTAAAAGTTGATAATATGCCAGGTATTTGATGGTTTTTGATGCAAAGTTTATTAAGAGCATTATTAATCTCCAAAGCTGGCAAAGTTATTCGTGGCTATTTTGTTTTTACTGTGTCCCATGTGATTCTTATTTGGTGGTGATCACTGGTGGATTGAGGAATATTGTCAGTAGAAATGATTAGGTTTCTTAGCCCTTCTGATGTAAAGATATGGTCAATAATTGATGTTGTGTTTTCGCGAGACCATATTGGTATAGGCACTCCTTAATTGTTCACAGTGGGCTCAATTAATGAGATATTTCGGATGGATAATTCTTTGACCCATTTTTTGGCTCTGAGTGATAAGGCATTTGACTCCAATTTTTGGCCTTCTTTGTTAAATAAATGGAAGTTGAAATCATCTGTGATTATAAATTCAGCTCCTTGGTTTACTGAGGCGATATTATCGATTTCATCGTATATAAATTCAAGGAACTTGTTGTCATTCATTGCAGTAGGATTCCAGTACATATTGAAAATGGTAGTGTAGATGTTTTCTGTACGTTGTTCTTGATTTTTGTTCGGAGTTGGTATGAGAATGGACATATACTGTGCCCACGGGTGAATGTTCTTTCTTGATACAATTGTCCAAGAAGGGTTGATTTTAACAAGGATCAGCATGCCTGATGCTGGTCGGCCTTGTTGAGAAGAGATCGCAGGATTTGTTAAGGTTAAAAAACCTTCGCAGAGTACCTCTTCTTTTAACCAAGTTTCTTGTAAGCATATTATATCAGTTTCAGCAAGCGCAGTTGAGCCTTCATTAAAGAGGTGTTTGTGGCCTCTTGTATTCCACAAGCATAGTGAGACCGTGCTCGCCTTGGTTGGTGGTCTTGTTGGTTGTTATAGGTATGTTTTCTTATTCAGGGGCTGACGGTCAAGGCCCATATTGGATCTTGAGTTGGTGTCAGAGATCCACCCTTGGTCTCGCCATATCCCTCTTTTCTTTGCAGCCTCATTTGTATAAGTCAAATGATTTTCTCCATCATTGTGGTTTGAATTAACAGGCAAATCTTTAGATTTATTCTGTGTATTTTGTACCTCTTTATGTGCATTTGTTTTATTGTAGTAGTAAGAATCCATCATCGCAAGTTTATTACTGCATTTGTTCCGAGCCATTAGTCTCGACACAGTAATTTCTTCGGCTTCAAAGTCTAGGATTTCTAATTGCTGGTTAGTGGACAATACGCGGTGCATGAGTTCTTCGCAATAAAAATCAATCTGTACTGATTCCATTTTTTCTTTGTTCGGAAATAGAATCACATCGATGTCTCGAGATTTGATGTCAGCCATTTGTGGAATAGCATTTAGTAGTCGCAGAACATTAGCTCTATTGAATATTACAGGCTCGTCGATATTTGTTGAACTAGGAGCTAAAGAGTTTCTGAAAGCGTAAGACCTTTTGATCGGTTTAAGAAAGTATGGTCTGACCAATGGTGGATCCGAATGAGATAGAGGGGTCATGTTATTGCTTGGTTTCTTTTTCGCTTCTGAATGCGGCCATGAGTCGTCATTGGAGACCTCTGAGTATTCCAAGGAAATGATCAAGGAGTTCTGAGAGGCGGAACTCATATCTGAGGAATCGTAAGAAGATTCTTTGCATTCATCCAACACGAGAAATGCGTCGTCTTGCGGGTCCAGAGAGATGCGAGCCTCCTGTATCGAATCTTCATGAATTGAATCATCCTCAGTACCACTCTCACTGGCTGGAGATGGTAAAGTGACTTTAGTAGTAGAATCTTGATTTATTATTGCCAATAAAAGATCTAATGGTTCAGACTGTGGTTGAGCCACACTTTTGCTCGGCGAGTTCGCTCTAGTATCTGTTGAAGTAGAGGTAACCACAGCTACCAAATTAGTGGGCGTAGCCGTTTTTTTTCCTGTGTTCTTACCTGTGTGCTCTTGCAAAGATTTTTGCAGTTTGCATTTTCCTTAAGAAGGCCTGAGAGCCTGTTTGAGATTTTTTTGGGTTTTTCCTTGTATTTAATTTGGAAAGGGGTTCTTTTCCCACTAAGCCTCGTTTAGTCAGGTCAAAAATATCAAATGGAGTACATAAAGCCGGTTCAGCATTAGAGATAGGCATAATATGATTTGATTCCAGAGTACCACCATTGAATGGTTGCATTTCGTATTGAGACCACTGATCTATTTTTGGAACATCTGATTGAACATTGCTGTTTACAGTTTGGGTTTGTTTTGATGTCCAAGCAGAAGTGGGAAACACCTGCGACTGTTTTTTTTATTTTTTCATCCATCATTTTTTTTGTAATGGAAGATACTGTCTCCATCAGGTTTTGTTTGTCGCCGCTGTCGACTCTTGCAACTTCAGCCAGTCGGCTTTGCCACAATCTCGATGCCTCCGCTTCATATTTTAGTCGTTCTTGGATGGTTCCAATAAAGCTTTCTAGGTGAGTTTGCTTTGTCATGATCATGGCAAGTAGAGTAGCTTGATCTTTGGTTGAATCCACCATTGCTTCTTGTAATTTTAGAAAGGGGATCATGGCTACAGATAGTACAGCTACTAGCGAATTTTGTAGATCTAATATCGTGGTTGGTAGTCTTTCTGGTGGCTCCTGGGCATCGTTTGATACTTCAGAGATCTTATGTGATGAATCCACCATTGCTTCTTGTAATTTTAGAAAGGGAATCATGGCTACAGATAGTACAGCTACTAGCGAATTTTGTAGATCTAACATCGTGGTTGGTAGTCTTTCTGGTGGCTCCTGGGCATCGTTTGATACTTCAGAGATCTTATGTGATGAAAAAGAGTCATGCTCTATGAGATCTTGAATGGACTTCGGCGAGTTTTTTATAGGTACCTGGGGTCCTTTCGATGCAATAGGTGTCAAGGTGTTTATTTTTGGGACTGGAGTATGATTCTGGATTGCTCCAAAGACTTCCTCTCTTTTTTGTCGCGAATCCATAATCGCATCGATCTCAGTTATATCGAGCGATAAGCGCGCAATACGAACTGAAAGTGGTTTGGATTTCTCGCTGTTGGCCGTATCGGTTGGTAAATACGTAGATTGCCATTGTTGTTTGGCTGTTTTAGCTCGTTCTCTAAGGGTTGGTGAATAGCAGGGATCTTCAAAAATGGAATTACAATCTACTTCAACAGGTTGATGCAAAGGTACTGCCGAAAAACAGGATTGTTTAGTGGAAAGCGAGGATGTGAATTCATGGTGAATATTAGGTGTTGGTTTGTCCACCTTGACTTGGATAGTCGTACCCGTTTCTTTTTGTGGAAATTCAGTAGGGATTGAAGATAAAGGCAATTGTATATTAGCAGTCAGTGGAGCATGAGAAGGAGATGTGTGTTTCAATTTACCTGACGGTAAGGGGGAGTCAGGCTCAATGTTCTGTTTTATCTGCAATGATGGCAGAGTACATACAGGCGATTGTTGGATTGCTAATGGATTTCGGGGCTGGACTTCAGGCCGATTTATATCCGCGTCACGTCTACATGCGAGCTAGTATTTGATTTCAATATTTGTTTTCCTTTTATCATAGTTTCAATCGGGCTTTTGCTTGCCAAAGAAACCGTCTCTTCTAGTTTGCCTTGAAGGCGAGCACGCGGTTTAGTAGGATCCATTTACTGGTTTGTATCGCAAACAACAAGACATCGAGGTTAAACTAGTGATTTGTGTAAAACACTGGTATTAGTAGAAACGGTACTTACCGCCGCCCCCAGCCGCAAACAGCCAGAAACAGCCCCGCCCTTTACCCCACTGCGGGCTTCACGCCGCAAGGGCCGCGGTTTTCAGTTTTTATGTAAAATCCCTGGGGGAGTGGCAGAAAAAGTTCAGGTGACTCCAGTCACGTGACAGACCAGGAAGCTGTAGGCAGAACTTCGCTCACTTCAACTGCTAACGGCTCCAGCCGTTAGACTAACGCGAGTCGGAGCGGGACGAAAACCTCCTGGATCAGGTAAGTAGACAGGCACCCGCAGATAAAGTCAGTTGACCAATTGTCCAGCCGCACAGCCAGAAACAGCCGCGCCCTTTACACCACTGCGGGCTTCACTTCACTTCAGTTTGTACCTATAATTTAATTAAGAACATTGTTTAATTTCTCTTGACCAGATTTAAAGTTTGATTGTCATAATCAGCCCCTGAAGAAGAGAACCTTTCTCGAAATGTGTTGGGCAACCTTGTTTGGATCAATAAATCCTGAATAATTCAAAAATCAGGCTGTAAGTCGATTTTGTAAAATTGTAAAAATGTAAAAAAATGTGAAAACTTCTCTCATTACATTGTAATATCTAAAAAAAAGTGATTATTACACCACCTTATATTATATTTCTGTTGAACAAAGAGTATGAATATCAAACTATTTTCTATAAATATTTGGCTACATAGCCTCTGATAGTGTACAGGGGATGGGAGTTACCTAAAAGGGAACTTATTTTGTGCTCAAAAAAGGGTATAAGGACATTAAAAAAAAAATAACCGACACTGTGTGCATCCTAGTTGAAGGGTGAAGAAGAAAAACTGCACGTGTAAGCCACAACATAGTCTTTTGACTTTGAACTTTGGACTGAGGTACACTGAAGCCTTGATTGGAAAAGAACATACCAAATTTTGATCGAGGACACTTAAATTGGAAGAAAATACAGTATCCAGATTCTTTCCACACAGAGACTTTGTTCTGAATCACTTATGGTGTCCCACAGTAGCGAAATCACCAAACATGTGTTATCATAAATCGATCTAGTGCTAAGACCGTACCCGTCACTGGTGGGGAGGCTCACCAGTATCACTGACTTTCTTCAAGATCCTGAAAACTAAAAGATTATAAGGAGGCTGCTTATTGTAATTGCCGAGCAGTTCCTCCTGTTTCCGGAATACAGCGAGGAAAAACCAAATGTCCCAAGCGGAGGAAGAAGCGAATAGGCTTATCAACGTACTGTTCTTTCACCTAATTGAAGACTGTCTAGATCTTGTCAGAAGAATTACAGACGTATTGACATTTCTTCGAGTTCCAGCAAATGTAGAACATTTAAGCATAATCCTAAACGGAATTGTTATTCAGGTTGATCTTCACGCACACCAAAATTGCAGAAACTGTTCACAGTGAGGGCCAAACAGTCACAAACCTCAACAAGGGCAGGACAAATGTCCCTGTCACCAGAAGACAGTAGGTTTGCGGGCAATGTTTTCTTCCGCCTAATAGAGGATTTCCCAGAACTTATGGGGAGACCTGTCGGTATTGACATCCTCACATTCATCAGAGACCCAGCTAATTCTACACAGATGAGCATGCTCTTGCATGGTATTGTGATGCAAGTCGAACTTTCTAACCATCAGCAGAAACATCTGAGGAGATTTTAAACTTTCTGCTGAGGGACAGATCGAGAGAGTAGTGCAAGAGATTTCACCTTTTCTTACACTGACAAGGACATAGTGTGCCTTCGAGAATGAAGCAAATCTGAGGCACAGATTGGGAACTTATATATTTTGAACATGCACAGTAAAGAGACTTGCTGAATTATTGCTTGATTTTGACACTTCCCATAGCCCAGCAAGAGAACTGTATCCAGATATAATAGACAATCCATTGTTCAGACAAAAGGGCACAGTTGTATTAGTACCTACAACTAACAAACAGAACCAGCAGAATCCAGAGATAATATTGTTTAAAAGTCTATTAAAAGTCAGCATCTTTCAACGGATGATCGAGATGGGGATACAGAGCAGCAATCTCGTCCTCCATCGGGAGGAGAGATGTCCGTATTTTTCTGGAAGTAAATGCTGTAGATTGACCTACAGCGATATTATGTATTTATGCATTATATTCATCATTGTTTTACTGTCACTGACGATACGAACTGCATTTTTTATTGGTGCACAAAGCGTCCCAATTCCAGTGCACCCACCTAATGATGCACGCATGAAGCCTACAAAGACACCCAGACCTTCCATAGTCATTCCAGTCCCTAGGAGATCTGATGGTGGAGTGAGTCAACTTGAGATGGATGTGATTAGCAATGACACACGCACAATTATGATGACAAGAAAATTGAAAAGCCGGAGACAGGGTCGGCAGAGTGTGAATGTAAAAAGATTACTGACAACCACACGTATGCCAACATTGAATGCACACACGCCAGGCCTAGTGTCAATAACTACAGAACCAGAGACCAAAGAAGAAAGGAAGGGTGGGCAGCCAGCAATGAAAAGCTACCCGACAAATGTAGTGACAAGACAAGGGGGGAAAATTAACCTGTAAAGAGAACAAAGGAGCTGAAGAATGAAACAACCGAGATAGCGTTAATAAGCACACATGATACAATGAAGGGGACAAGTACAAGTTCTACAATGCAGCCATACACTGGACCAGTGACAGAGTGGATATGGACATTTTTGACCAAGAGAAAATGAATGCAAAAGGAGTTGAAGATGAAACGAACAGAAATTACATTAATGAACACCCCTGATACGACACTGATGGAGACGAAGACAAGCTCAAAGAAATCTCACAAGCACAGCTGATAGCAGAATCCATATGGCCGTCATTAGCCAGAGCCGGTAAGAGGAAAGAGGAAATAGAAAGAATTGTGAAATTTTCCTCCACTAGACTGGCACAGATGAAGATACCTACATCATGGATCAGGGTACCTGAGAATCCCCCAGCAAGAAGAAGCCATACGGATGCATTCAGGGATGTTTTTTTAGCAAATTACATGAAAACCTTAAGAATCAAGAGAAGCATGCATGGGGACGAGAGTGAACTAAACGATTATTTGGACAGCAGAGCACATTTGGGAAACAACATCTGGTGCCAACACATGAAAGAAGTTGGAAGATGAAGTTCAGAGGGGGAATGTTTTGTTTGTGCACTCCTACCATACAGCACGGGGAAGTCCAAGATCTTCGTAGCTGTCGAAATTGATGTCCGGGCAGCACACTGTCTTTCACACGTAGCAATGTGCAGGACCAGAGGCCAGTTCATGGGCAGTGATGCCTCACTGAAGTGGGCAACTGAAGCAACCGATCCAAATGAAGACGATTATGTCCAGGGCATAAAGACAAGAAACAATGGAAAAATGAAACACATCATGATCAGATATGAGAAGCCTGGAGTTAAAGGAGCAGAAATCAGAAGAGAAGCAAACCAGAAGCTAAATGTCACAGGGAAAACTCCAGAAGAGGCTCGAAGTTGGAAAAACAGAGACCAAATGCAGATTTGGGGAACAGTGCTTTCACCAGACAAATGGGATGAAGGAGTAGTGATTTGCAGGGCATGGATGGTCCTTGAAGCCTGAAAAGAAGCAATTGGAAATGCACAAAGGATATGCAAGCCATTGTGGCCAAAACTTGCAAAACTGTTGTCATGGGTCGAAGATAGAGGAGGACCCCTGCAGATTGTACCACTGGAGAGCTCAAAATTGTGCTTCAGGAATAATGGCACTAGAAAGATGGGAGAGAATCAGAACTGTGGAAAAAAACATGATGCCCCAGGAATGATGCATGGAACTGCAGTAATTATGGACCATTACTGAGCATGTTCATCCAAAGCATACATCAGGCTGCCAAAGAACTGGGGAGGTATATGCACAAAAGTGAATGTCCACGTTCCTGCGCTGGTGATCCCGAAGAGTGGCCTGAACATTGACAGTTTCCCGAAAGTAGCTGCTCACCTGAGGAAAAAGAGATCTGTGGAACTACTGACTCGAATGAAAAGAGAGAATTACTTTTCTGCCAAATCAGAAGAAGCTTTTCACGCAATCCCATATGAACACAGGCTGTTCAGCCTCACCTCATCAGTGTTAACAACAATCTTCATGCCAAGATTTCAAGTTGGAACAAATACTAAATGGTTGTAGATAACCAGATGGGAGTTACTGCAGACCATCAACACAACCATAAAGGAATTCAACGCAATCAAAGAGGGGTTAATCCGACTGATGACTCTCCAGAACAGATATGTACTTGACATGATCACAGCTATGGATGGAGGTGTTTGTGCAAAAATTGGAGAATCATGTTGCACATTTATACCATCTCACAATGAAGAAAATGAAACTCTAATGGAGGCCATAGGTATGCTGATGAAACTACATAATCAGATGATTGATGAAACTGACGAAGTTGACGATGACAGCTGGTTTGGATCACTATTCTCATGGTTTCCACAATGGATGGCAGATGCATTTAAGTTCCTATGAGCCCTGCTAGTGATCATATTGCTAGGATTCTGTGTATCAAGATAATAATATCTCAGTGCCAGAAAACTGCGAAAAAGCTATAGGGATGAATATCATGATTGATGTCGAGCCAGGATGGAAGCCCAAAGACCTGACTGACGAAGAAATAAGAAACTTTGTGAAAGCCAACATTCATGCACCAGAAGGAACACAGTTTCTCTATCCAAGGAAGCATAGAAATTATGTGGGAAGATGGGTTTACTGCAGGCCAAATGGACAGTGTCAACTGATGACGTGGAACAAGGATGAACATGTGAGAACAGCAGGAAGTTTAAAAGGAGTAATAAAGATATGGACCCCAAAGAGACATTTCTTCAGACCATCATTTATAGACCCAGAAGATGAAGAAAGAATTAACCCAGACGATGAAGTTAAAGTGAATGCAGAGGAACTAAAGAAGATGATCCAAAGAAAAAGGTGAAAGTGGTCGATGAATCGCCCAGAGGGGGGAGTGTAGAGGATGTCCCAAATGTAGCCCGCACTCCAACCATCCATTTTGAAGTACCAGAAATGTTCACACCGAAATATGTGATGTATGATGAGCAAATAAACCAGCAGAGAGTCGCAGTGGGGCTCTGTCCAGTACTCATTAGAAGAACAATGCCTATTGAAGTACCAATACCAAGGAAACCATGGACAGTAAGGTACCCATTGAGAAAACCATATCAACAAATGAAACGAAATGAAGATCGTCTAAGTACAGTCCCTGAAGAAGCCAAGAAGGTCTTAATGGAAGACGAATGATGACGTCACAAGAACCCGGACTGACTCACATATAGAAGAAGTGACGACCAGAGAATGACGTAAAGAGACAAAAGGCCATGAGCGAGGGGCATCGTGAACCTAAAGTGAAAGGATGATGTAAAATGTAAGAAGCTTAAGCTGTAAGCATAATGAAGGTATTTCACCAGTTTACGCATGTACATATGCTTGGAACCGCAAGAAAGCTAAGAAAATCGTGCAGCTTGCTATGCTTAGTAGAAATATAGTGCGACAAGCGCCACCTATACATATCTACCTCAAAGGAAGCACGTTATATAAGTATACATCCACATTGCACAAGAAGCAGAATTAACCAAAGGTTACTATGGCCACACGAGGAGAGCTTCATATTTAGCAAAATCGAGAATAAGTGGCAGAAGCGAAACTCAGCAGAGGCAAATCATGCCAGAAAAGCCAAGTCAAACCACAGTGGAATAATTGACACATGGTCACTAAAGTGATGATTGATTGTAACAATAATTGGAGGTAGGGCGGGGGAGCTAAGGGGCACCCTGCACCTGGCTGACCATTCTGCGTGCTGCTAAGCAAAGTGTAAAAGTATGAGTGGGGTTGGTAACAACCCAATCACAGTGGACCAAGTAATCTAGGGTCCTATAGTTAGTGGCACCAATGGGACGTCGTACTTTTAGTGACGTCTACAATAACCATTTTGAAGGTAGGGCTTAGATGTCCCACCTGACAGTGTTTATCCACTCCCCTTACTCCGTTACCATATACAGATATAGTACGTATATTAAAGTTACCTTTGATGAACCAATAGAAGTGCATGCCAACTTTTAAGCATTAAACATCAGCGATGACAAGTTTTCAGTATAAATGTTATGTTTTTATGAAGTTTGTTGGAGTTGTGAAGAGAGAGAGAAGATCGTGCATCCGCTGATATTCATGAAACTCCCCGTTTTTTGTACTTGTCATTAAACGGACTCCCTTTGCCAAACCGTCGAGTTGTCATTATTGATTTGGTGTTAGAGTATTAATCTGCACCCCCATCCATCTCAAGGTTGCTGCTATCTTCTCTTAACGTGCTTCTGGGCAAACCCTGACTCTATGGGCCGGTTGGGGGTTGCAGAGCACAAGCCTTATAGGGCTTTAAAGCAAGTTTTGATTTGACATGATTGCCTTGGTGATGGAGATGGAGAAACTAATACAGTGGCGGTTGGTCCAAGGGCAAGGTGCGTTAGACAGAATAGTGATGTCGCATTTGTGATCTAGGATCCAATCAAGTGTTCGGCCATGTACATGAGTAGGGTCGGGGACAAGTTGGGTGCAACCGAAGGCAGTCATGGTTTTAGAAAAGGTTGCTGCTTCTGAGTCAGTGGGGTCATTGTATCACAGGTTAAGGTCACCTAGGATGATCAGCTGGCTGTAAGGTTTTAAGTTGCCCAATAGGAGCTGGGTGAGGTCCTCTTCAAATGAAACTAGTGGGCCGGGTGCTCGGTAGATGAGATGGAATGCAATGGTAGAGTCAGGTGTGCAGGTTAGTTTTGCTGAAATTAGTTCACAGTGTGGTATAGAGGGTAGGGTTGTGGTTTGGAGGGCAAGGAAGCTTTTGTAAATAAAGGTGACTCCTCCTCCTTTGCCAGTGGGTCTGTCTTCTTGGATATTGGAATTTCCAGGGGACACTGCAATGGATAAGGCTGGGCCAGATGTTGAAATGAGCCATGTTCCGGTGATAGAGAGGATGTCAGTGTTGTTGGATGTGATGAGGTTGTGAATGTCCACATCATGGGCAACATTTAATCTGGTGTTAATCGGGATGCAAGAGAGTGTTGAGGAGGGTCGACAGACAGTGGGCAGTGCAAGGTTGGTGTCTGCTTGCATGGTGTGTGGAGGTGTACAATCTGGAGGGTGGCAAGGAGCTGTGGTGCGATGGCGGTGGAAGGAGTTGCAGATCAGGAGGTCCCACAGGTAATCTAAGAGTGTGTTGGCAGGAGGGCAAGTCTGACTTGCAAGATGAGAGTGTGGTTCTGTGCTTGAGCATGTTGTGGTAGGTGTGGGTGACTGCGTTGTGCTATGACAAGTGTATGTCATGTTTTCCATGGTAGGTTCTCCCAACATAAGGAGGGAGCTTTGTCATTATTTACCTGAGGCACGGGCCAGCAACTTTCTGGAGCAAGGAGGCATGTTGCTTTTTTTGCATATTCATTGGCAGGGGGTGCAGCCGCTGGGTCATGGCTTTTAAGCTGTGTAGCAGTGGTATGGGTGGCGATAAGATCCGTCCATCTTGCACCACCAGGAAGTAAAGACGATTTTTCCCCTGAAGTAGTTGTTCAATTGTTGTGAAATCTTATAGAAGAACGAAACATGTTGGGCATCACTGCACTGTATCTGTATCTGTAGAACGACATGCCACCTATAGATTGAATGTTCTAAAGAGTTCTATAGAAATAACTTTAGGTATTGCTGAAACCTTCACTGACTGATACTATATATTCATTGACTGATAATATGTAAAAACTTGAACGTGTCCTCTTATTTAGATTTTGTATGTTGGGTAGCAGATATTAATGAGCCACTGCTCTGTGTTATAGTATTAGTTTTAGATTACTGTATTGGTGTAAAGAACTATGTACTTGGTATTCTCACTGGTTGCGCTGGTCACTTTATAATGAATAATGTTTTAGTACTGTGATAATAAATATACATATATATATATATTTTATTATACTGGTTTTCAGCAAAAACTGCATGTTAATAAACATTGTTCGTGAATATTTGATTCAAGAATTAAGGGGTTATATGAACTTCAACCCCCTAAGAGTCTGATAATAGAATTGAGCCACTTTGCTAGTGCAGAGCAAGTAAAGTCTTTTTGTTTATAAAGTTTGTTTAATTCCAGGTGTTAGACAGAATTACATGCAGTACCCTTTGGGAACACTACACATAATTAAGACTGCAGGTGTAAGCACAAACCCACCTTTGGTATAAGTCCGTACTACACAGTTTTGTGGTAGCAGGGCTGAGCAGCCAGGCTTATCTCAAGAGGGATGTGAGCAGTACAAGGTGTTACACAACGACTTGCAATCACAGTAGTTCAAACAAACACTTCCTCAAGGTTTCTTGGTAAAACACTATTAATTTATTTACACAGTCATTTAGAAAACATTCCACTAGGAATAAGCAGCTCAATATCACACTATAATACACTCCAGTACCAAACCAATAGGTTCCTGAACAAGTTAGGCTCCCCAGAAGTGGGAGCAAAATGGCACTTCAGTAACTTTAAATGGCAGTAAAAAACACAAGTTATAAGAATTAAACACAAATACTTTCTTAGGCAGGGCAAATAGTTTCAGTTCACTACAAGAGGCAGTTCAATTCAATAGGCCTGGGCCAAAGTCAATGGATCAGTGTCTTGGATAGGATAGCACAGTTCTGGTAGTAAACGGTTAAGTCTTTTCCAATGTTCTTAGAAGTAGTTTGCACGAAAAAGAGTTATATGTCAGATTAGGAGCAAACAAGACTCCAAAGTTAGGAAAGTTTCACAAACTTTCACCGCGCAGAGTCGATTTCTCAACCGTGTTTGCACAGTACCTTTGTAATGAAGAAAAGCTGTAGCTGAGGCAATTGTTCCTGGCAGTTCCTGCAGAGCTCGCTGTTCCTGGGCCTCAGTAGTGGGGACAAGAGGGAGGACGTCGGGAGGTTCCTGCACTGCAAGGGGACAGATCCACAAGCTTGGCAAAGTGTTGGTTTAAGGTTGAGTGCCTTAAAGTCCACAAGACGGTATCCTTCTCACTGGCTATCCGGTTTTCAACAGCACTCTGAACAAAATTCGACCAGTATGGAGATGGTTTCCAGGTGTCTTGCAAGTTGGTTGTTCCCACCAGCTCAAGGGAAGAAGTCGTCCTTGAAGGGGCTTCTCTGTCGAGGGAGTTTCAGGCTATTCAGACCTGCAGCAGGGCTTCACCGGGGAAACCAACGGTCCAGGAGTTGCAGCAGTCGTCTTCCATCAGCTCGTCTTCGGTTATTTCGTTACATTGGTTGACTCTGCCTTCCAAGTCCCAGAGACCTGCCTTTTAAACAGTTTTCTCCCATTCATTCCAGCCAAGCTGTCACTCACCCAGCAGGATGGCTGTCCTTTCCTGACAGTCAGCCAGCCAATCATGCCAAAGTGCATTCAGGTCTCCTAGGAGACTAAGCACAGGGTGTTTCGGGCTCCTCCCTCACTTCCTGTCCACCCCAGACATTCAGGTGCCAGAGGTGGTCTTCAGTACTGAAGCCCACCAAAGGCAAACAAACAAAGGGACCAAACCTGGTTTGGCGCACATAGACAAACACTAGAAGAACCTTTCCAAAAATAAATGGCGATAAAAGTCGATCGCAACCTGTTTTTACAGAGGGGGCTCAGACGCCATCTTGAAAAACATGGCTCTGGTGGATTTTAGCTACCGGAGCGTTTAAACGGGTCGAGAAAATCATCGTAGCACCACTGCCACCAGCCATTCTGAGAGGAACGGGTAGCATTTGAGTGCTACGTGAGTTTTCTAGGCATTCGGTATTCCCTCCAGCACTCTGCTGTAAGGCAGTGTGGGCTGGGTCTAGCAATTTAAAAAGACTAGCAAAGTCAATTTAACTTTACATTCACTGGGAGACAGTAGTCAGTCCCAGAGAAGGTATTTAAACCTTGGTAAGTCTGAAAGACATCCCTGTGCTACTGCACTGAGGGTGCTGTGTGACACATAAGAAAAGATGATGCCTATGGAGTTGTCTAAAACTCCATATCCAAAGAACACAAAAGTAAAACACACATCAAAATACATGAAAGAGTGGGAAAAAAGGCTCACACTCTTTCCAGGTACAAATTAAAGTCCTAAATATCTAGCAAAGTTGCTGGGGCTCTCGAAAGGTAAGGGAAATGAGCACATTCATGAGAATTCTCCCTAACACTAGTCCCCCACAGACTAAGGGACAGGAGGATTAAATCCACTCCTGGATCAATCTCCTTACTCCAGTCGGTTAAACATCCTGGAGAGACCTTCAGCATTTTGGTGGTTACACACTGACCTGTGTTCAATGGTGAAATCAAACCCGTGCAGGCTGAGTGACCATCTCAATAGTTTAGGATTTTCCCCTTTCATTTGCAACAACCATCTCAAGGGTTGGTGGTCAGTCTGAATCACAAAAGTAGATCCATACAAGTATGGCCTACACTTCTTCAGTGACCACACAATAGCAAAACATTCTCTTTCAATGTTTGCCCACCTTGTTTCTGGTTCCTTCAGCTTCCTGCTGATGAAGCAAATGGGGTGCTCCTTACCTTTCTCATCCAGCTGACTCTGAACTGCACCTATACCTGTATTGGAAGCATCTGTTTCCACAATGAAGGTTTGGTTCTAGTCAGGAACTCTTAAGACTGGAGCTTGACAAAGGGCTTTCTTAAGTCCTTCAAATGATTGCGTGCACTCCTCATTTCATCTGATCTTTTTGGGAAATTTGAGTGAGGAGACTACATTCAAGGGAGAAGCTATGGTCCCATAGATCTCTGTGAAGTTCCTATTTTAACCAGTGAGGCCTAGGAAGGCTCTCACTTGGGTTTGAGTAGTAGGGGTGGCCCAGTTTTGTACAGCTTGTACCTTGCTAGGCAATGGTCTGTTTTCAGCTTCTCCTACCTCATGTCCAAGGTAGACCACTTTTCTCTGACCAATTTGACACTTACTTGCCTTTATGGTCAGATGGGCCTGCTCAAGAGCCTGCAAAACATATCCTAAGTGGTCAACATGCTCTTTCCAAGTAGGGCTGAACACTGCAATGTCATCCAAGTATGCCATGCAGAAGTCCTCCATTCCATTCAGAAATTGATTAACCATCCTTTGGAATGTTGCAGGTGCATTCCTTAGTCCAAAAGGCATTACCTTAAACTGGTAGAGGCCTGCTGGGGTGCAGAATGCAGTTTTCTCTTTGGCATGGTTGTCAGTGCTATTTGCCAATAGCCTGACGTGAGATCAAATATACTGAGGTACTTGCCTGAATCAAGTTTGTCCACCAGTTCATCTGTCCTTGGTAAAGGATGGGCATCAGTCTTTGTGACTGCATTAAGGGCTCTATAGTCCACACAGAATCTCAACTCTTTGGATCCTGCCTTTGGCACTTGCACAACTGTACTAGACCAAGGACTTGTAGATGGCTCTATTACCCCGAGATCAAGCATCTTGTTGACCTCCTCCTTTATGTGGGTTCTTACATGATCTGACATCCTGTAACCTCTGCTTTTAACAGGTAAACAGTCACCAGTGAGATTATCATGCTGGCCCCAACGGGTCAAGTCTGGTGATCGTGAAAACAGGGAGGCAAACTAATTTAACAGAAACTTGCACTCCTCCTGTTGTTGCAGTGTCAGATTAGAAGAGAGATTGACTCCTTCTATGTTCTCATCTAAAGGTTGTCCTCTGAGTAGGTCAGATAGAGGTTCACTCTCCTCCTTCTCCCGAGCTGAAGCTAGAAGCAAAGCTCCTACTTCTGGTCTTGAGACATAAGCTTTTAGACGGTGGGTGTGAAAGACTCTGGGAGCCTCCTTAGGATTGCCTAAATCCACCAGATAGTTGACCTCTCCAAGTTTTCCCACAACCTTGAAGGGTCCTATCCATTTGTCCTGTAAGGCCCTCTGCCTTCAGGTAGCATAACTAGAACTTGCTGGTCTTGAATAAACTCAACCATGTTGGCCTTCTGGTTATGCCAATGCTTCACCAGAGGCTGATCTGCTTTCAAGTTATGTGATGCTTCTGCCATCATGTGTGACGTTATCCTCCAGAGACCTATCACATAGTCAGTGACTCTCACTGACTTAAGGGAAGGAGCACTCTCCAACCCCTCCTTAATTAGAGCCAAGGGACCTCTAACTGAATAGCCATAGAGAAGCTCAAAGGGCCTAAATCCAACTCCCTCCTGAGGGACTTCTCTATAAGCAAATAGAAGGCATGGGAGTAGAAGGTCCCACCTTCTCCTAAGGGGTTCCTCTAAAGCACCTATCATGCTCTTCATAGTATGGTTAAACCTCTCTACCAGTCCATTTGTCTGAGAATGTTTGGCGGTTGAGAACTTGTAAGTTACTCCACAATATTTCCACATGACCTGCATGTAATGGGACATAAAATTGGATCCCCTGTCAGAGATGACTTTGTTAGGAAAACCTACCCTGGTAAAAATACCAAGTAGGTCCTTAGCAAAATCCTGAGCTGTAACAGTCCTTATAGGTATGGCTTCAGGGTATCCAGTAGCATGGTCTACTATAACCAGGATAATCCTGTTGCCTGAAGAGTTTGGAGGGTCTAAGGGACCAACAATGTTGATTCCTACCCTCTCAAAAGGGACTCGCACCACTGAGAGAGGCACCAATGGTGCCACATTTTTGGCTCCACTCTTGCCAGATGTCTGACAAGTGTGACAGCTCATACAGAATGTATCTACATCAGACCCCAACTTAGGCCAGTAGAAATAAAGAGAACACCTTTCCTTAGTCTTCTTGAAAATCAAGTGACCAGCCAAAGGAATCTTGTGGGTTAACTGTAGGAACTGGTGTCTAGTCTCGAGAGGCACTGCAAGTGTCCTGTAGTCCCCTGGGATAGACTCAGTTGGTTCACTGTAGAAGAGGCCATCTTCCCAGTATAACCTATGCTTCCCTGGCTCTTGCCCTTCCAGCTGGGAGGCTGCCTGTTGCCAAAGGCCTTCAAGAGTAGGACACCCTCTTTGACCTCTGCTGAAGTCTGCCATATAGGGGCCACCTTCTGCCAGTAAAAACTGCAGCTCAGGATGGTCTGCAGGATCAAGATATCCAACAGGGGGAAGGTCTTCTTCCAGCTCTGAATCTTCAGCAGCTGATTCAACCAGTCCTGGTTGTTACTTACACTCAGCTTCAGCTGGTGGAGGAGTCACAGGTGTGACTTTGGACAGTCCTCTCGGGGATGTCCTTGTAGGTAGCACATGAGTGCTTGCTGGCTTTTTCTTTGAGTTTTTGGGTTTCTCCTTTTCCTCCTTCTTCTTGGAAATAGCAGTCAGTAAGTCCTGTGGACTGGGGGTTATAGTTTCCTCTATAATTACCCCCAGAGCCTTTCAAGGTACTCTTTCTGGCCTTCCTTGTCTGCTCCTGTTTCCTTTTGCTGGGAGGCCTGGGGCTGCTTGATACAACTCCAAGGGATTTTAAGCCATTCCCCAACAGGACTCTCCCAGGTACTTCACTCTGCACTCTAACAGGTATATTGACAGTCATGTCATTGCAGAGGATGAGATTTGGTAACTGTGGAAGCATTTGGACAGGGCCTCCAGCAAGGTTAGTGAGGTATTTGGGTGCCTTAGCAACATCCCCAACCATTGAAAAAGATTCATCCACTACAGTAATGCTGGCCCCAGTGTCTCTGATGGCAGGGGTCTCCCTCCTGACCATTCACAATATGTCTTTGTAATATTCTTTGGTATTGTCTGGGATAGAATTATAGACATCTAAGTTCTGTTGTTCCCACACACCCAGGGACACTAAAGAAACAATGGCTGAGACTCTCATGGGTTCCTCAGCCAGTAGGTGAAATTTTCCACTTGCCATTTGAACTTCATCCTCTGGGGAGAAGGCTAAGGAGACAGTGTGGATCCCTGAAGGCATGCCCTTACATCTGGGACCGCTTGCACATGGTACGTTGACCCACAAGCAAAACATTTACCAAATGTTTTGATAAATGGGGGTTTGGCCTGACCTCCCTCTGGTTTAGCACCAGAGGTTTTACTAGCCTGATTCGGTTTCCCAGGTGGCTTACCCTTCTTATGTTTGGGGCCCTCTTTTGGATTGGAGGTATTGGAATTCTCTTTTTTTATCTGTCTTGTGCTGCTTTCCCTCATCCTTCTTCTGAGTGGCCCCAGAATCTATGTGAGTAGCCCTGTTGGCAACCCACAAGTCAGCAGCCTTTGCTAACTTCTTTGGATCAATTTCCATGGAATCAGCCAAGTGCTGTCTGAGCTCAGGAGAGCAGGCACCATAGATATATTCTAACATGAACAGAGTTCTCATACCTTCATAAGTGTTAACTGTGTAACCCTTACCCCAACCATCTAAGTTTTTCAAACATTCACACACCCAGGTAGCCCAAGGGGTACCATCATGCTTTATGAGGGTTATAAACCTCTTGAGATACTGGGAAGGAGTTTTCCCAAACCTTGCTATCAAAGCTAGTTTCACATTTTCATTCTCCATCCTGTCTATTTCCCCCACCTCTATTACAGCATCAGTTGCAATCTGGGGTAGCCTAGACAAAAGCCAAGGAATCAGCTGATTCCCTGTAATTTCCTCAATCACATACTTATATTCAAAAACAGCCAACCAATTCAAAATATGAAGCTTAACCTCATATATACTTACAGCATCTTTGGGCATGCAAGGCCTCTTAGGACTGGAAGACCTAGAAGACTCTGGGAGAGA
Source organism: Ambystoma mexicanum (assembly GCF_040938575.1). Classification (NCBI taxonomy): domain Eukaryota; kingdom Metazoa; phylum Chordata; class Amphibia; order Caudata; family Ambystomatidae; genus Ambystoma; species Ambystoma mexicanum. Next base: position 1,024,497,436 of record NC_090927.1, read on the forward strand.
ACCATTCTCAAGAGACAATTTGTTCATTTCAAGAGCATGTTGCAATTCAATTTCCCTTAGTTTAAGTTCTTGATGTTTACTTTCAGTTTGTGCTTGGAGCCTTTTGAACTCTAACTCAAGTCTCATCTTCTCAAGAGAGACAAACTATAGACTCGGTTCTGGACCTGGTAGTGTCCCTGTGGCTAAAGGGTGAGCCCTAAGAGCAGGTAGAGGTGCAGTAGGGCCTACATCTTGAGACTCCTTTGCCTCTTTTAACTCATCAATAACATTTGAGTTGGACTCTGAAACATTATCATCCTCATCATCATTTTCCACTTTTGCTGCAGGAGTAGGTGTAGCAGTCCTACTTCTCAGACTTTGAAATTCCAACAATCTATCTATCAATGTATTCTTTTTGCCTTTAACAGTGAGGTTCCTAGTTTTACACATTTCCTTTAGTTGATCAACTGTTAAAATGACTAGGGTCTCCTGTCTGTAGTTATCCATATCAGGCATGATAGAACAATTGCTTTTCTAGTGGTGCTTAGCCTTGTGAAGGTTATTTGAACAACAGTAAGATGAGCACTCTCAATGTAACAACTATACTTAATCCTCACCACTTACCACCAGTATTAGGCAGAATTAGATGCAGTACCCTTTGGGAACACTGCACACAATTAAGACTACAGGTGTAAGCACAATCTCACCTTTGGTTTAAGTCCGTACTACACAGTTTTGTGGTAGCAGGGCTGAGCAGCCAGGCTTATCTCAAGAGGGATGTGAACTGTACAAGGTGTTACACAAATGACTTGCAATCACAGTGGTTCAAACAAACACTTATTCAAGGTTTCTTGGTAAAACACTATTCATTTATTTACACAGGGCCTCATTACAGGTCGGGCGGTCCGGAAATAACAGTGGCGGTATACCCGCCGCCACTGTTAATTCCGGACTGCCCGTTCCCGAGTCCTGCAGGCAGCAGGTGATGTTCCCGCCAGGTATGACCTGGCGGGTTTAACACTGCCCGCTTGCAGGCGGACGTGGAAACACCAGCACCATCACGAGATGGTGCCGGTGTTTCCACTTCCCCATTCCCACTTCCCCATTCCCATTGAGTCCTACAGGACTCAATGGGAATGGGGATTTACCGAATTCGGCCTCAGGAATTCCCGGGACACCAGGGTCGTAATGCCCTGGTATTTCCGGGAGTCACGGAGGTGGAATGGTAATACGAGTCCGGCCGTAACCAGGCGGTTTACCGCCTCGGTTACCGCCGGACTCGTAATGAGGCCCACAGTCATTCAGAAAACATTACACTAGCAATGAGCAGCTCAATATCACACTATAACACACTCCAGTACCAAACCAATACGTTCCTGACCAAGTTAGGCTCCCCAGAAGTCTGAGCAAAATGGCACTTCAGTAACTTTAAATGGGAGTAAAGACACAAGTTATAAGAATTAAACACAAATACTTTCTTAGGCAGGGCAAATAGTTTCAGTTCACTACAAGAGGCAGTCCAATTCCATAGGCCTAGGCCAAAGTCAATGGATCAGTGGGCCTCATTACGAGTCCGGCGGTAGCCATGCCGGAAAAACCGGCAGGGCACCACCGGACCCGTAATAACATTCCGCCTCTGTGATTGCCAGAATCACCAGGGCATTCCAACCCGGGTGACCCGGTAATTCCGTAGGTGCAATTCTGTAAATCCCCATTCCGATGGAGTCCTGTTAGACTCAATGGGGATGAGGACCATGGAAACAATGGTTCCGTCTATGACAAAGCCAGTGTTTCCATGTCCGCCTGCAGGCGCGTGGTGTTAATCCCGCCAAGTCAGACCTGGCGGGAGGGACACGTCCCGCCTGCAGGACTCTGAATCAGCCAGTCCGGAAACAATGGTGGCGGCGTATTTACCGTCACCGTTGTTTCGGGACCGGCAGGCTCGTAATGAGGCCCAGTGTCTTGGATAGGATAGCACAGTTCTAGTAGTAAACGGTTAAGTCTTTGCCAATGTTCTTAGAAGTAGTTTTCACAAAAAAAGAGTTATATGTCGGATTAGGAGCAAACAAGACTCCAAAGTTGGGAAGGTTTCTCAAACTTTCACCGCGGAAGAGAAGATTTCTGAACCGTGTTTGCACAGTACCTTGGTAATGAAGAAAAGCTGTAGCTGAGGCCATTGTTCCTGGCAGTTCCTGCAGATCTCGTTGTTCCTGGGCCTCAGTCGTGGGGACAAGAGGGAGGATGTCGGGAGGTTCCTGCACTGCATGGGGACGGATCCACAAGCTTGGCAAAACGTGGGTTTAAGGTGTGAGTGCCTTAAAGTCCACAAGCTGGTATCCTTCTCACTGGCTATCCGGTTTTCAACAGCACTCTGAAGAAAATTTGACTGTTATGGAGATGGTTTCCAGGTGGCTTGCGAGTTGGTTGTTCCCACCAGCTCAAGGGAAGAAATTGTTCTTGAAGGGGCTTCTCTGTCGAGGGAGTTTCAGGCTATTCGGACCTGCAGCAGGGCTTTCTCCGGGAAAACCAACGGTCCAGTAGTTGCAGCAGTTGTTTTCCTTCAGCTCGTCTTTGATTCTTTCATTCCAGTGGTCGACTCCGCCTTCCAAGTCCCAGAGACCAGCCTTTTAAACAGTTTTCTCCCATTCATTCCAGCCTAACTGTCACTCACCCAGCAGGGTGGCTGTTCTTGCCGGACAGTCAGCCAGCCAATCATGCCAAAGTGCATTCAGGTATCCTAGGAGATTAAGCACAGGGAGCTTTGGGCACCTCCCTCACTTCCTGTCCACCCCAGACACTCAGGCGCCAGAGGCGGTCTTCAGTACTGAAGCCCGCCAAAGGCAAACAAACAAAGGGACCAAACCTGGTTTGGCGCATAGAGACAAACACCAGAAGAACCTTTCCAAAAATAAATGGCGATAAAAGTCGATCGCAACCTGTTTTTACAGAGGGGGCTCAGAAGCCATCTTGAAAAACATGTCTTCGGTGGATTTTAGCTACCGGAGCATTCAAACGGGTCACGGTCGGGAAAATCATGGTAATACCACTGCCACCAGCCATTGTGAGAGGAAAGGGTAGCATTTGAGTGCTACATGAGTTTTCTAGGCATAGGGAATACTACGTATTCCCTCCAGCACTCTGCTGTAAGGCAGTGTGTGCTGGGTCTAGCAATTTAAAAAGACTAGCAAAGTCAATTTAACTTTACATTCACTGGGAGACAGTAGTTAGTCCCAGAGAAGGTATTTAAACCTTGGGAAGTCTGAAAGACATCCCTGTGCCACTGCACTGAGCGTGCTGTTTGACACACAAGAAAAGATGATGCCTATGGAGCTGTCTAAAACTCCATATCCAAAGAACACAAAAGTAAAACACACATCAAAATACATGAAAGAGTGGGAAAAAAAGGCTCACACTCTTTCCAGGTAAAAATTAAAGTCCTAAAAATCCAGCAAAGTTGCTGGGGGCCTCAAAAGGTAAGGGAAATTAGCACATTTATTAGAATTCTCCCTGACACCAGGTTGACCATTTCTTAACATCTTTCCTGGTGTCTCAGCTAGCACTGCTGGTTTTGACAGTTTATTGTTATGTTCGTTTTGTTTTCAGGGGAAGGGGTTTGGGGATGCTCAGGGTTATGACATCAAGAAGGGTTCATGTGGGAATAAGTCCAACAGGTAAGAAGAGGGGGGGGTCTCCCAGAAGAGTTTATGAGTATGACATCTGAGAGATAAAAGGGGCGAGGTAAGAAGGTCCTCAGAATAGCTACCCTCAAAACAAAGGGTCTCAATTTCCCCACTAAAAGTTGACTACTGAGCAAGGAAATGAAGACACTGGGCCTATCGGTGCTCATGGTACAGTAAACCCACTTCAGGAATGGTCTTTGGCCAACACATAGGGTAATGCTTCTGGGCATCCTCTCTGGTAAAGAACATGGGAATGGGCATTCTACTAAGCAAGGCGTTTTCTTCAATTTCAGATATTCAAGTCAATAGGGACGTGGAAGGTAGACTCCTAATGACGTAGGGTAGGGTAATGAGAGGGAGTTTACCATAAGTAGAATATAAATGCCTAGTGAACACCCACAGAGCTTCATAGAGGGGGAATTTCAGGCACCCGATAGTTGGGGGATGGTCTGAGAATCCTGGCAGGGGGACATCAACACCATTAGGGATCCTCGATTGTATTGAATTCCTGTGACTCCCAGTGAAATATGTAATAGCATGGGAGACTAGCAGCTCCTAGACGGAGGACTTGCGATATGCCATGTGCGACATGTGGAGGGGGATTCACCAGGTACCATGGGGATATACCTTCTTCTCGCACCCACACACATCCTTCACAAGAATCAATTATATGCTAGTTGACCAGGTGCCGGTTCAATTGGTGAAAAGTGCAGCGGTACTGGTGGGGGCCTGGTCAGACCACAACGCAGTGAAGATAGAAGGACCCAGGTTAAGAGGGATGAGGGGGCAATGCAATGACACATTATTTATTTCTTTTATTTATTTATTATACTTGATTATATGCCCAAACCCTGAGGTATCACAGCGTAGGTTACAGTAATTGCAGTAGAGCTTTCTGGTTACAGGGCAAAAGAGATGTTACGGGATAACAACAAAGGCATGATATTGTACACTTACACTTAAACAGTAAAACAGCGTCAATGATCTGTCACGCGATAACAACAAAGGCATGATAGTTACAGAGCATGGTCAGTTAACAACAGTGTACACTTACAGTTAGACAGTAAAACATATGGTTATAACTAAAGCTTGTGAGATGTATATGTTAGAATTAATTGAATAACCAGGTTTTTAGAAGTTTCTTAACAAGTGTGTGGGAGGGCTTGTTGCTTATGTTGGAGGGGAGTGAGTTCCAAATTCTGGGTGCTGCTACAGGGAAGCTGGACCCTCCTTTTCTTGAGTTCTTGAAGCGGGGAGTGATTAGGTGGGTGCTGAAGTTGGATCTGAGGGATCTGGATGACATTTATTGGGTGTGACAATGATTCAGGTAGGTAGGGACATTATGGGTGATGCACTTATGTGTGGTGGTAAGTGTTTTGTGTAGTATTCTGGCTTGAATAAGTATCCAGTGTACATCTATTCTTGTCTGTGATATGTGGTCCCTTTTTTGATTCCGAGTGCTTCTCTAAATGCTTTGTTTTGCAGCAATTGGAGTTTGCTACATTTTTCCTAGTAGTGCCTAGCAAAAGTATGTTACAATAGTCTAACTTAGACAGGATAAGTGCTCTTGCTAATGTGATACAGTTCTTTGGGGTGAGAAATTGTCTACTGAGGGCAATGAGTTTGGCCGTGTAGTCTGCAGATGAGGCGAGGCAGTTGATATGTTTGCTCATGGTGAGGCTACAGGCACGTCATTTCACCAAAATGCCAGGGGTAGCGGAAGAGACATCACACAACCTTTGACCTCTGATGACATCATAGAAAGTGATGTCATTTGGCCCCACCCCAAAGTGACATCACGGGAATCAATGGAACACAACCTTTCACCCCTTGACAAAATAGGATGTGGCATCACATAGTACGCTAGTACACTACAAAAAATATGATTATAATATCACTGTAAAGTGATATATATTTATACAAGAATGGATCATCATATGTATCATTAATATCAGCACGCATAGGCCAACATTATCAAATTACTGTGAATGCAAAGAGACGTCCAAGGCCAAACAATAATGTGTTATTAGGAGATTTTTAGAATGTCTTCAAGGGATACTTTGGCGTTATCAGGGTTAAGATCCAGTCTAGGATTCTGCCCTTCACATTTATGATGTCATCTTTGATGTCCTGGGTGTTAGTCTTAGCAATGCACGTTGGTGGCACGAGTTATGGTTGCTTAGCTTACCATAACTGGCGAATTTCAAGGGTTTTTCGGTTTTACTTGGAACCAATACGTCCCTTTAACAAAGGTTTTTTACTGAATTTCATAGGTTTTTAGTAGGGCAAATTAACCATAACATCTCTTTAACAAAGTTTTTTTTACTGAATATACATTTCCATAGTGTAAATTTGATAGATGTGTACTAGGGTTCCCTTACTTTATATACAATTAACTTAGAACAAACCGAACACCCGGCTAATGATTTTGATGTCCATGGACGTTCACGGATGGCATCAACACTTCCCAAACATGCAGGGAGTATCTAAAATTGTTCTATCATACAATATAAACATTACGCAAGCTGAAAAAGCAGCACATATACACATTATATATATTAATAAATAAGCAGTGGAACCTACATATTTAACATATCAACCAGCCATTGAAATACGATCTGTAATTAAATGGATTATACCATAACAAAAAAGATATACCGCCAACATAATTACCTCTCAGAAACTGTAGAGCTAGAAGCAACAGTAGACCTACACAACACAACGAATACAACTTACCAGAAACTAGTAAGTAAACTTCATTTTTTGTATATATTGCTCTACTTTTTGTGTGAGGTACAGTATAATTAATATATTTTTGTTTTTCACACAGAAATGTGCAGTACTTTGGAGTGGCTGGAAAAATGTGTCCAAATGAGGAAATATCTGAAGACAGTGATAATAATGCTAGACACTTGTCTATACAAGGAAATTAATAATCATTACTTAATGTGTACTTAACATATATATGTTTATTTTTTGCAGACCATACAAAGATTGAAAAATGTGACTCCAAAAGGCACAATGGAAAAGACTCTCGAACGCATTGAACATAAAGTAGACATTCTTAAGGAAAATTTCAATAGTTTGAAACAGTAAGTGGAGGACCACATCAAAGAAAAAATTAAGTACCATTGTCCCACCTGTATTTGTGCCCCCTCTCTATGTCCCAGTGAACTATCCCCAAACCGTGAGCAACAAAATAAACATTTTGATGAGATTTCCATCCCTTCATCCCCTCCCATCCATCCTCTCCAAAACCCTAATTCCTCAATTTTTGTATATGTTTCTGCTTCCCCCTCTCTTTCATAATTGTGTATATGTATATAAATAAAAATATGTTATGTTTCTTGTAATTAAATTCTTTGTGTCTTATTTTTTTTTTTTAAAAGCAGTTAAAATGTCGGCAGACAGCGCGCTTGTCCGGCCTGTAAGTAATTAACAAAATGTGGATGTCCTAAGGACACTACACCTCTCCGTACCATTCGCAAACAAGATGGAACTGTTCTTAGAACACACCAGCTGTCCGGGATGTCTGTAAATCAACAAAATGGAAGTGTCCTAAGGACAATATACCTCTCCGCACCGTTCGCAACCAAGATGAAACTGTTCTTAGAACACACCAGGTGTCCGGGTTGTCCGTAATTGAACAAAATGCAGGTGTCCTAAGGACACTATACCTGTCTGTACCATTCGCAACCAAGGTGGAACTGTCCGTAAAACAGGCGCGATGTCCGGGATGTCCGTAGTCAAAGAAAATGGAGGTGTCATAAGGACACTGTACCTGGCCGTACAGTCTGCACAACATCTACGCACATGCGTACCATACCCAAAGGTCCTGCGAACATCGTGCCTGTCCGTAACTGTCTGTCTCACTTGTGTTGCACCTTTAATTCGTTTCAGGACCTGAACACTGTCAGTAGAACACCTGCGCGCATGCGCACGACTGCTCCTGCGCATTTGCTGTCCTGCGGACACCCGTCCCCTTTGCGGATGTGTTCCCAACGTCATCATGTGACCGCACCCACGCTGAGCGTGTGTCCTAATTTACGGACTCTGTCCGGATGCCCAACATTTTAAAATAACTTATTCAGACAATCCAAATTATTTTACAGTAAAAAAATCACCATTTGACATGTCCCAGAAAATGGCCCTGGCTTTCCACATATTTTTTGTAACTTTTTGAATGCATTTGAGTGTTCGATATGTTCTCGAGGCGCACCCCTCCACCCCTATAAAAAGCCACGCCCCAGAGCTGATCTTCATTGCACTTCTGGCTATTGCAGATTGACTTTTGCTGCCTTTAGTGCTCTACCTGAGATTACCTCTTCAACCCTAATGGCATCCATGGCTGCTGTTGCTACATCAGCCTCAGCACCACCCCCAAACCCTCCACCACCACCACCTCTCCAAGGGCCTGCAGAGGGGAACACGCGTGAGGATGTAGAGCACGAGGATGAAGAGGATGAAGAGAATGAGGTGGAGGAACGCCCTACTACCAGCACTCGCCAGGAGTCATGGGTGTGGCGGTTGTTTATCATTTTTGGTAATGTACCAAAAGCTTGTGCGGACAAGGTCACCTGTAACCAGTGTAAATTAGTGCTGAGTCGTGGGAGACATGGTGCATACAGCTTTGGTACGACATCCATTAAGCGACACCTAACTTCATTCCACGGTGCGGACATTCGCAAGGTTGTACCTTGTGATGAACGTAGTAGGTTGAGTTCCTCCACAGCATCCTCCGTTTCCGCTCCTCTCACCACAAGAGACACTCCTGTGGGAGAGCGCATCCCTCCAGCTGCTTCACAGGCCATTTGCAATGCTGTTGACCCTTACCTTTCGAGGTCACAATATTGTGTATGTACTGTGATGCAGTACTCTGCAGGGGGGCGAGTCTTCGAAGTGCTTTTGAGACTACGGTCACGGACCACCAGAAGACCTGCTACCTACCTAAATAAGGCCCACCCTACATCTTCCTCTCTCCACCTGCCCTTTCTTATCCCTGTGGTTGGTGTCCCTTCCTTATCCTCCTTTCCCCTGCTCTCCTAGTGTGTCGTGTGTAAAAAAGCCAAAAAATATAAAGCAACAAAAATTCAAAAACATTAAAAAGCTCTTTTCAAATAAAACTATCAAATAAACAGTGCCGGTCCTTGCACATTTTTTAAAGGTCCGCAGACAGTCTTAGGACAGATAAAATTTTGAGGTGCTGCCCTAGCAAAACCAATGCAATTTTCTCTGGGAGTAAGTGGTGGCTCTGAAAAGAGCCTTTTGATGGTGTTTTGTGTGTTTGAAAAACTTGGATTCGTCACCATCTAATGCAAAAAAGATGACTATAATTCCAAAAAAGGTCGCAATGCATTTTGTACATTTCTAAGAAAAATCAGATTGCCAGCATATGTAAGATGGACTTCATCTCTGCGAAAAATGAATGTGGTACGAAACATAATATTTTCATTGTGAAAAGAGGACATGCCAACATCTCTTCGAAAGGCACAAATAGCCTTATTGACATTGCGCCTCACTTTCTCCATTTGTGTACCAAATGAAGAAGAACGCAGCCACATTTGTCTTTGCGCAATACGAGAAAAAATTACTTGGCAATTTGGAAACATGTCCATGACCTTCTCAAGTCCTTCTTTCATTGCAAATTGCAAAGAAATTCCAGACACATGTCCTAAACTGTTCACTCCACAATGAATTATAATTATGTCAGGATGATGTAAAATAGCACAGAGCGGTACCAAGTCCAGCCACTTCATCCCACGCACTCCATGCCAGTACACTTCCACATGAGGGAATCCAAGATCTGCAGATACACCACAATGTTCTGCATGGACCTCCAACCAATGTATCCATGAGTCTCCCAAAATTCAGATAATCTGTTTTTGAAAACACACAGCCATAGCAATCTGTTCTTCTCTCAGGAAAAAGAAGTCCTCACTAAATCTCTCCTTACACAGCACACCCACTAAACTTTACTGACCAATCCCTAGCTCTGCTCATTCTCATTTGCATGCCCCTCCACACCAGAATGCCCGTATCTTATACGCGCTGTCCACAGACTACCGAGCTCTGCTCATTCTCATTTGCATGCCTCTCCACCCTAGAATGCCGTATGTTACGCGCTGTCCGCAGACTACCGCCATGCCGCGGACATGTTGAAGATCTGAGCGTGGTGAATGTACATTTAAATAGTGTTCCCATTTCCCCTTTAAGGTGGGCTCTGAAAAGAGCCGTTTTTGTTTTTTTTGCAGATGCCTGACAGACACCTGTTATTTTGTTTTTTTTTTCTTCTTATTTTACAACTAAAATCTACACATAACCTGTTCCAAAGCAACCCTTACATTCCAAAAGAACATGGCATTTCCCAAAAAAGATAAAGAAACACCATCTGCTTCAAAATAAGCAGCATTACTCAAAACAATATTCTCGGTGTTACAGAAAAACATACCAGCTCTTAGCATGAAAGCATGCATGCCTCGATTGATTGCACACCTAGCAATGTTTTGTTGAGGACAAAAAACAGAACTGTTATCCCATATTGCTCTAGGTAGTAATCCAGAAAAAATTACTTTCGCATTTGGAAGGATGTTGATTACAGCTTGAACCAACTGTTCCAAATCTGTTCCAAATCTGCCAACAAAGTAGGGGAACTCACGTAGCCCAAATGGAAAGCACCACAGTGCAAAACTACCACATGGAGACTGTACATATATCACTAGAAACTTGGTGAATTGCATCTACATTGCAGTCATTCACAGCGCTCCACACCACCTCCACTCCTCTAACAGCGAAATTGTTTGCCACATTCCTGCATTGAGAATACTGCTGTAAACCATGGACAAACATATCTCTGAGCACCAACACCCTGACTTTCTCCACATCTGCCATCTTCACTACACACGCTCTCTTTCTACACAAATCAACAATGTCAACATCTGATTGGCTGATCGCTACAGTCCCCTTGCCATGCTGGATTTGCTGGAAAACCCTGTATGTGGCACGCCCTACCCGCGGACAGCCGCGGTGTCCACGAGGCACGTAACTCTTACCCAGCCCTTCTACCCTTTCCACATCACTCTCGGTTCCATTCCCTCATTGGATACAGCTAGGCAGTCACACAACCATCCACCAATCACATCCAGGACCTCTACATCTAACTCCATCATCAGAGTTCCACACTTCAAATGTACTGTTGATCACTCTGAATACAAGTCTCATATCATTGGAAAGCACCTACTACAAAAACTACTGTACAAGTCTCGAAGATTTCTACTTACAGCTCCATGCATATCCACATGCATGATTACAAAGTACAGGTATGCATATTTTATTCAGAGTACATATACAACTCTTATGATTCCATATAAACAAAGTAATGCCACTAAATCTGCATAGCCAATACATACATGCCAACGCTCCCGATTTAAGCGCGAGACTCCCGATTTTTCATTGAAAAATGTCACAATTTATTACAGTCTCCCGCCTAAATTAATGCTAATCCCAATGCAATGGTATGAGAAAAATAAATGTTCCCGCTTGCTGTGGTCAAATCTCCCTCTCAGGTGCTCCTGATTGTTCCCATGTCTAGTTATAATATTAAATTATTCAAATTTTTCCCATCTACTATAATGAACTATCACTTCCAAACCTCTCTGCTATCTACAACACAGCTGTAGAAAAACAAGTGAATTTCATGAACTTAAAATTCTACTCATTTGCGAAGCATGTTGAACTAACATACTGTAAATAACATATAAAGGCTGCACATAGTGAAATGAAATGCATGCATACACTATGTTCACATATCAAACAAGAATACTACCACAAAACATACAAATCAAAGTGTACATTAACATCAGTGCTGTAAACACACAAAATTACTAACTTCTTCCTTTTACAATTGCAGTGAAGACCACTCTCCTGAAAATCAGCAGCATCTAAACTGTAAACAACATATCCGAAGAAACCTGCTCATTCCACAAAAAAAAGTAAGTACAATACTACCTTTATATTCTTATTGTTCCTCAAAGACACTGTGTGGTTCATTCATGTAATTTGTGCACCAAAAGAAACATCGATTTCTGAACCATTCTGCCCACAAATCCTCATTTATTAAACAGAGATTAGCAGGAAGAATGGCACACAAATCCCTGTTTTTTTGGAACACAAATAACATACTCAACCCTTAGAATGTTAGTACTACAAAACAAAGAACTGTTTTAATTTCATACCATTACGTTTACTATTAATGCTTCTCCTCACCACTAGCTCACTTTCTACTCTCATCTGGACCGCAGTGTATTAACATACAAACAGAAGAATAGCCTTCCCAACTCATTGAAACTGCCCAATGCACATTCACACTCCACCACATACATCTTTCCCATCAAACTCATACACGCATGGACACAGCACACATACATTGCAAAACAGACCAACCCATACCTTCTTTTTTTCTCAACAGACCCCAAAGAATGCCTACCAAAAAGCAAGTCTGTAGAAAGCAACGCAGAAATAGAGCAAATGAAAATAAAAGTGTCCAAAATAAGCATCCATCGCTACCAGAGTTTGTACAAAACGTTCACACAAAACAGCTAATGCAGTCATTTAGCGAAACAAAAGAAGCTTCTAGTACAGAAACTTTGCCTCCTCTATCAAAATGTAAAACGAAACAGAAAGTGATTAACAAGAATTCAGCTACCACTACTGATAACACTGCTCCTATAAATCTTGATGTAGTGGCAAGTAACCATACCAAAAAAAGTATTTTAGCAAAAATGTTCTGGCACAGAGTCCTTCAGAATCTTATAAAAACAGGAGCAAAATCATGCACAAACCTTAAAACCTACCATAGAAAATTAATCCTAGAAGGTCTAGTAGACAGTGCAATCCTTCTCAAAAGGGAGTTATTTATTTTAGTTTTAAACAGGATAAAACCACTAACAAAACTAAGTCCTAAACTACAAAAAAAACTTCTCAATGAACGCAATGTCAACAAAAATAACTTCTTAAATATATGTGGAGGTGAATGGAGTCCCACCACGACCACAGAACCATATTTTAATGAAGAAGCATACAAACAAAACCAAACAAACTGTAACGCTCACCTGGTATCCACGGGGATGTCACTCAGCCTGTTCTGACCTCTTACTACCTCAAACCCTTCCCTGGAGTCTACTCGACTGGAGACTGGGCCTGAAACACAGGATTGGTAGAGTTTAACTCCCTATTGTCTCTGTGTGCTTGAACCCCTTCTTCCCCGGGGTCCAACCCTTCCCTTTGATCCACAGCTCACCTTGTTTCTTGGAAAGTGTGCTCTCCATCCTGCTTTCAGCACAGGGGCACGTTGATTGATGCGGGCTCATTGCTGCCTAGTTATTTCACTGGCAAGGGTCCGACAGGTAAGTATAATGAGTCTTTTGAACAGTTCTCTAACTTCGTTCCTTTCCTTCCTTAGATGATTGCTGGCGTCCGGGGATGGCGACGTGATGCTGAGATGAGTAGCGCTGAAGGTAAGTGAGAGCGCGATGCGACCCTTTCGTATTTGTATTGAACTGAGTTATTTTTCTGTGTCTTTTAGGTGCCGCAACGTTTTCAGCGTGGATGCCGGTTATGAAGAAGAAATGCAGTGAGTAAGTGCGGTATGCGGCGCCTCTAGATGTTTCCACGTTAACCTGGAGTGTCTTTTCCCTCTTGCAGATGGATGAGAAGTTCCGGAGACAGAGTTCCCTCAGAGCGGCTGGGATTCAGGTATGCGTTTGGAGCTCGTACAGTCTTTAAAAATAAGCGAAGATATGCTGAATGCTTACTAATGCCTTTTTTCTGTTCTATTCCCTTTTCCTTAGGAAGCAGCATGCCAGGATGGGAATGACACCGCTGAAGATGCCCGCAGAACAGAAGGAGTGATGAATGATGGACAGAAGCGCCGCAAGGGAAGGCTGTTCCTAACGGTGTTCTTGTTCTTGCAGGAGCTGAGCGCAGAAGAAAAATGCAGGCCTACTGGAGACCGATCCGAACACAGTGAGTGTCACGCTGCAGGTGCAGAAAACACAAAGCATGTTTCTCAGCCTGGGCATGGCTTAAATAGTCTCTGGGTATCCCAGGTGTCTCTGGGCGGACCCACACCCAAAAGACTAGACTACACATACAGTTCTGGGAACCGAAATATGTGGGGGCATCCATCTTGTCCCCATGAATGCACTACAAGTCCAATTCCCAATGTTATCCTATGGGAGTGAGTGAGTCTGGTGCCACAAGCGCCAAGTCTGACTCCAAGTGGGTCTTTGGAGGGATGGAGAGACCCTTGAGGGCCATGTAGCTGATCGTGGCCTGGCTCCAGCCTGACATCTTGGAGGGCTGGGGACATGAGGAGCAGGAATCATGACTCAAACACAATTGTCATCCATAGCAGTGGACGAGGTTATGAAAAAATTAGTAATAACATTATGGAACAAGAAACACTGCTTACAAAAATATCCCCAGAATTACCTCTCCATTCGACTGACACAGAACGTCCAGTATACAAATGGCCATGCACGTCAATGTGTAAAATTCCCAACAAATCTTTACGCCAGTTCCTCAATCAGTATGTGAAAGATAAAGACAAAATCAAAATGAAAGTGCTGCAAAATATGGATACCTGTCCAGTGCGCAAATACACAGAACTACAAGGACATTCATTAGCCTGCAGTTCAGGACCTATTTGCAAAAGCACCCTCCATGATATCAAAATGATATCAGCACATCATTCAACTGTGAGAAATCTAGTTATAAACTGTATTAGGCTATAAATCCTGCTTTAGAACTAGCCAATTTAAAAATGACTTTTCTACATGGTACACCCAAAGACCTACAAGAAGAAATCAACCGTATCCAGAGAAAATATTTTGGAAGTGAAAGCCACTTACAAAATGCAATAGCTTTGGAACAGACTAGCAACAATTCTGCACATGGCAACCTTCTACTACACACATACAAAAAAGAAATACTAAACTTTAAAAGGACATCCGCTGAAGTACCAAACCGTGTGTGTGTGTGTGTGTTGCCGCAGAACTTTTTACAAAAGTAACACAAAAACTATAGACGTAACATACAAAATAGAAGACAATGAAGATTCCAAATGGTTTGAATTAGCTCTCTACCTTTTAGCAGAAAACAAATATGAAATAAGTGACCCCTTAATACTTTGCAGTTACTGCACTACAAAACTTGACAACAACCAAACTCCTTCACGTGCTATCACTAATAACTTGGAATTATTCCCACTACCAAAACACCTGCAACAATTGAATTTATATGAAAGCATCATAATTCAAGCAGTACACCCATTTCAAGTAATAATACGCCTTCAACCAAAAACAGCAAAATTACATCCCTTTGAATTGGTAAAAGACATTTGTGGCAAAGTAGTTTATTTACCATTAGATCTGACAGAAAATGTGCACACTCTAGGAGTGCAACGTCCAATAGAGCAATCTTTAATTGTCTTAGTAAATGGTGTACCAACAAAAGACAAAAAAAATTGGCAACAACTTGTGGAATTACATAAAGTTAGACAAGCCTTGCAATATCTAAAAGACAATAATGAATACTACAAAGAAATAAATATTGAAGAACACTTAAGGGAAACAACTGAAATAATTCAAGAGTCACCAGAAACTGGTCAATTTGAATTTCTGGATCCTGCTGCAGTATCCAATATTTTAGACCATTATACAATTCATCCATTGCACTCTAATGACAGCATAGATGATGCACTAGAAATGTACCAAATGCGACAAACCAAAGGATCACCAATGAGCATATAGGAAAAAAGTATAGAAGCACATGCTTTTCCTCTACTATTTTTTTCTGGAAAAGGAGGAAGGTACGATGATAGACCCACTCAGATAACAGCATCAGAATACTGCTCATTACGAATGTATTCTGAAGATCCCAGATTTAGACAAAATGTGGAATACATATTCCACCTACTCTTTGAAAGTGAACTAGCAACTCTATGTTACCGAGTTGCACACATATTGAAATCGGAAATCCACTTTCAAAATATGTCAGCTACGCAATTAATACAAAAAGTGCAAGAAAAAGATGAGGTTTTACAATCAAGCATTACAAATCTGTTTGCAAACATGCGTGGTACGAAAGAATACTGGTTCTGACGTCACAGAGATGTATGTTGTATTATCAGAAACCTTGGACCACCCACTTGGTTTGTTACATTAAGTTGTGCAGAATATGCATGGGAAGAATTACAGGATTTCCTACGCATATCAAACAAAAACAAAACAAACATACATATACTAACACCTGGAGAACTTTGCTCTCTAGTCCTGTTAATGTTTCAAGATATTTCCACCATTGTTTCATTGCTCTGCTACACTTTATTTGTAATAAAACTGTTCCTCCCCTCAGAGAAGTGCAACACTTCTTTTGGAGAAAAGAATGCCAAGCCAGACGAGCACCACATATCCACATGCCTTTATGGATTTAAGATGCTCCTAAATTTGGTCAGGACAGTGATGCCACTGATTTGCAGTTCATCCAAAAATATGTCACTTGTGAAATCCCTTCACAAACGAGACATAGTGACCTTCATGCAAAAATTGTACAATTTCAAAGACACAAATGTGGCAAATATTGTCGTCGCAAATACAAAAACAAAGTGAAATACTACACCAAGTGCTGCTTTGGTTTCTCTAGACCAGTTACAGAGATAGGTGAAGTGAACAACTTCATGTCTTCAGTTAGACATAGTGTTAAAGGTAAATCACCTAGGAACACGTATTACATAAAAAGAACAGAAGAATCAAAAAATATCAATGATTACAATGCAATCATTGCCCTCTTATGGAATGCAAACATAGATGTGCACTACATTGCAGACAATTCCACTGCAGTTGCATGATATGTTACAGCCTACTTAACAAAAGTGGAAAAAAAGAGCTTCAAGACCTACCTGGAATGACCTATCATCAGACAAAACACTATCTCAGAAATTGTACAGTTTAGGCATAAAAATGCTCTCTCATAGAGAATGTGGCACCTACAAAGCTGCAGATCGTTTAACCTGTACTGCTTTGTATGGAACATCTGAAAATATAGTATGGCTAAGTCTTGGTCCTGCTAAATCTAGAAAAAGAATTCTCAAATCATATGAGGACATAGAAACAATAGCCAAAAATGATCCCAACAGCCAAGACATTTTGAAAAACAATTTACTAGACACATACTACCCAAACAGGAGTACCACTTTGGAAACCATGTGTCTATACTACATAGCCCAAAACTTTGCATACAAAAATAATATAAAACCTGATGAAAACAAAGGTAGATATAGAGTGACAGGTTGTGAAGGCAGCTTAGTGAAACTTACCAAACAAAGCTTAATTAATCATATCAAATTGTCATTAAAAACTCCTCAACAGAAAGAACTATATTACATGTCCCTGCTACACCTTTTTAAACCATGGAGAAAAGAAGAAGAGATACTAGATAACTATGACTGCTATGAAGACACTTTCAAAGCAAATGAAAGCACTATCATCGATGTGAACTTTACGCAGTACAAAACAATGTTGCACAATGAACAGCAACACGAAGAAGAACTCCAGGCCCAACTAGATAAGGACACTTATGACAGTAGTCAACCTTCTGTAACAGGAAGTCAAGAACCACTGGGACAGCCACTAATAGCAAATGAGGCAGAATTATCTATGACCGAAGTTGAAAACACCATGTGTCACTATGAAGAAGATACAGAAGACTTAACTTTACTACAATCAAAACTTAACAAAAACCAGTGCACCATTTTTGAAGAAGTAACAAAAGAAATTGCACATGGTGTACAACACGAAAATAAAGAATGTACCTGCCAAAATTACAAACCTATACTGCTATACGTCAGTGGTGAACCTGGTTTACGCAAAACATTCGTAATCAAAATCATCAGCAAGTTTGTTCAACAATTGACAAACAACAACCTGTCAGCTATTGTAACTGGCCCCACAGGTTTAGCTGCCTACAACATAGGCGGTGTCACTTTACACCAATTACTACTCCTTGCAGTAGAACACCAAAACAAATTAGAATATTACAAACTTTCTACAGAAGCTGCAATGCAACTATGCAGAGTATTAAAACAAATCAGAATGCTACTAATAGATGAAGTGAGCATGCTCTCCAACCTAATGTTGGCTTTGATTCACCTCAGATTGTAAGAAGTACTTAAAACAAACTACAAAAAAACTCTTTGGAGGAAAACACATTATTGTTTTCGGAGATCTTCTTCAATTGACACCAGTGAAAGGTGAACCTATTTTTAAAACCTTAGGACACAAGCTAAGTCATTTCTTCGGAGTGTGTGTTGCTTATTTGAAGAAGTACCTCAGTTACTTTGTCTAATAGGTTCTTCTTTGATTGTGGTAATTGATGAAGTATTAGCTTCTTTTACTCTCTTTGGAGGATTTGCAGTCAGATCCTGTTGCATTTCAGTTTGAATTAGTTTGCTTTTACAACGTTTTCCTTTTTGTGGAACAGGATATGATTTTAGGAGGGGTTGTATAGTGAACGTAGTCTATTGTATTCTAAAATGCAAGGAATATCAGCGTTTACTTTACTTGCATCAAAGTTGATTAGAAATAGACCGTCAAGTGTACGTAAGCGTGATAGTGCTACGTAGCTCATGCCTTCTTTAAAGACTGTGTTACCAATATCTATCAATGCTTTGTCTAGGGTAAAACCTTGAGATGTATGAATGGTGACTGCATACGCAAAAGTAAGAGAAAATTGTTCTCTGCATACATACATGTCTTTGAAGAGAAGGAATTGAGCTGTTGAGCGCCCTATCCTTTTTACTTCTGAAAGTTTGTCGAAGAGAATATTGACAAACTGAATGTTGTCACGTGGATATGTTTGATAGCCAACAACTGTACCCAGTGCTCCATTAACTAGTCCTTGCTCTACGTCAAGGTTATGTTTAAGCATTACTCTACAGTTTAAGGATAATTTTAATATTTTCTCCAACCCAGCTGTGTTGGAGATATAATTTTCTAAGGTATTTAGTCTTGTTTTGGCTTGTTGACATAAGGGTATTGTCATACCATGTATGTCCAGTTTGTCTGTGGAGCAAATTTCAATTATTAGTTGCATTTCTGTTTCAACATTGTTTCATTGAATTTGGAACAGCTTGCAAGAGTTGGCATTAAGGCCATACAATTGACATTTTTGTGCTTCGGCCATGCACCCAAGACTGTAGATCCTAGCCACAACCACCGCAGAATATCACAGCCATTTTGTCTTATAACTTCAGTACTTATAACTTTCGTGTGGGGTGCATGGCCTCTGGCCATGCACCCAAGACTCTACGTCCTGCCCACAACCAGCACAGTATATGAAACCCATGGTGGCTTATAACTTCAGTGCTTATAACTTTGGTCTTCTTCGGCCATGCATCCAAGACTCTAGATCCTAGCCACAACCACAGCAGAATATCACACCCATTGTAGCTTATAACTTCAGTACTTATAACTTTGGTCTTGGGTGCACTCAAGACTCTACGTCCTGCCCACAACCACCACAGTATATGAAACCCATGGTGGCTTATAACTTCAGTGCTTATAACTTTGGTCTTCTGCAGCCATGCATCCAAGACTCTAGGTCCTGGCCACAACCACTGCAGCATATCACACCCATGGTAGCTTATAACTCATTATCACACCCATAGAATCAAACATTTAACTGCGGCATGTACTCAATTTGCACCCAAGACTCTAGTCCCTGCCCACAACCACCTAATAGATATTTGATTCTATGGGTGTGATCTATGGTTGTGATATGCTGTGGTGGTTGTGGCCAGGGCCTAGAGTCTTGGGTGTATGGCCTACGGCCATGCAGCCAAGACTCTAGGCCCTGGCCACAACCACCACAGCATATCACAACCATGGTGACTTATAACTCAGTATGACACCCATAGATTGAAAATGTTTAACTGCGGCATATACTCAATTTTAAAGTCCGCTGACACCACGCGTGTCCTTAGAAAAGTTTCAACTTGCCTGCGCACAGCATGACGGGAGTAGTATCCTTAGGACACCCCTCATTTTCAGTAATTACGAACATCCCGGACAGCGGGGGCATGGCTAATACATCAGTAGCACCTGCCACCTAAACAAATACAGTATTTCAACCATCTCTTCTTCCCTAAATCTCCCCAAGCATTCTTGCACACCAAAACACTCCCTAAAACTGCATTTCGCCGATGTCCGCCGCCGTGCTGTCGGCGGATCCAAGATGTTGGGCGCATCAGAACAATCTGACGCACATCACGCCTCACTCCAGCCAATCGACGGACACGTTGCGTGTCCGCGGACATGACGCAAGCCCATTAGCCAATCGGTGTCCAGCCCGCGGAGCGAACAGGGAAGTGTCTCCGCGGACATGGATATCACTAATTTTTTTAGACCTACTTTTTGATCATTTTAAAGAAAACTACTGGACGGATTTTCACCAAATTTACAAAAGAACGCTTTTGGGACCAAGCCCCTGCTCCTGCCGCAAATTTGGTGAAAATCCATCCAGCGGTTTCGGCACGCACGCAAAGTTTTTCCCCCATTCAGTCTATGGGAAAAAAAGAAGTTTTGGGATTCCCCTCTATAACTTTCCCCCCCGGACCAAACCTCACCAAACTTTGCAAATAAATTCAGAGTGGGCCATATAATTGTTTTGCAATGTTTGATAAGGATTCGTCCAGGGGAGCAGAGTTATAACCCGCCCAAAAAGTGCTCTTCCTATGGGATTAGCAACTTAACCATAACTACACGGCCACTATCGTGGCCGTGTAATTAAAAAAGTTGTGTTTGTTTGTGTGTGATGTTGATCTTGGGGACGTAATTCCTCATGAATGTTTAGGTCTGGCGTCATGAATTTTGCATGTAATATTCTTTATTTCATTGCCCAATTAATGCAACTATTTCTAGCTCGATAGGTCATCCCTTTGCAGAGATAATACACTTTTATTTTTATTTTTTGGCATTACATTTTGTGGTGTTCCCGTGCAATCTACTGGTCATTTGTAGAAAGTGCTCATCATCGTGCTGTCTGTGCTAAACTGGTCTTGTATTTTTTTGTTTTCTAATTTTTTTTAGAAGAGAGTGAATATGTATTTTTTAATTGATTTCTTTTGCAATAAACTCCATACATGTTAATTTCACTAATTAATTGAACACCACGTTTTAATTTATCTCCCAATAAAATGTTCACATGAATTTCATATTTGTATGCTTACTCTGATTATTTGCAGTGTGTGTTTAGCAGCAACAATGGCCACTGCTGCTCACAACACTGCTAATATTCAGAGTAAGCATACAAATATGATATTCATGTGAGGATTTTAATCAGATATAAATAACAATTTGGTGTTTCATTAATTAGTGAAATTAACATTTATCCTGTTTTACCTTTGTGGCAAACAACAATATTTGTTCATCTTTTTAGTAGAGTATGAAAACAAATCTGAAAATGGACATTCTGGGTGGAGCCGGGTACTTAAGCTAGTATTTTTGTAAAACCTACCATGGCTTTCTCTCAACCGTCCTTCAATAGGTTTGAGACGACACATCCACTCCGGCCATCCTTCATCAATCCCATCATAGTCCTAATTTCAAAGGAAGGAAGGACATTACAAGGCGTCCCTCTTACCGCTCCATATCGCTGCTGAACATTGATGACAAGATCGATTTGAAGGTCCGGGCACCCCACCTGGAATTCCTACTCACCAACTTGGTCCACCCAGACCAAGTGGGCTTTATCAGAAATAGACAGGGGGCAGAAAAACTTAGGAGGATCCTGAATCAGATGGCCCTGCCTAGAAGACATTTAACAGGGTCGATTGGACATTCCTATGGGAGGTACTGAAACGAGCTGTGTTTGGAAATCGTTGACTCACATGGGTCAAACAGCTTTAACCCATGCCCCCAGCGATGACTCTGGTCCATGGGGTACGTTCAGACCCCTTCCCCCAGTTAGAGGAACTAAACAGGGCTGCCCCCACTACCCCTTGTGTAGCCTCTAGTTGCGATATGGATGAGGGGTAACAAGGGGATAGAGGGCATCCAGATTAGAGTAACACAGTACAAGTTGGCCTTGTTCACCGGTGACCTCTTGCTATACATCGAAGACCCAGCTACACCTTTGCTGTCTATAATGGAAGATCTGACGTCATATGGGATATACTCTGGATTCAGGGTGAACTATTCCAAGTCAATCCTGCTCCTGTTAGATTATCCCTCCCGCCAGGTAGAAGCCTACATGTCGCTTTCACCTTTATGTCGGTCAGATGCGGGAATCAAAAATCTAGGGATAAATATCACAAAACCAATATCTAATCTATAGCAAGCGTACGACCCACCTCCCTGGGATGCAGGAAAAATGGATGTAGAGAGGGGGGGTGGACTCTCTTGCGGGTAGCCAGACTTAGCATCATTAAAATGAACATATTACCCAGATATATCGCTGCCTATTCCAGGCGCTACTGATCCAGGTACCCAAGGAGGTCTTTGTAGCATTCAAGAAACTACTGATGGATTTCCTATGGGATAAAACTAAACCCAGAATAGCATACAATATGTTGACGCATCCTAATAATCAAGGGGGTATGAACTTCCAAGACTTCTTCTACGCATACTCCTGTGCCTCACAATACAGGCTGCTAGTAGTCCAAACGGACCCCTCACTGTACAAAACAATGGGTTGACCGAGAGAACGTAATTTTATACCTGATGTCTCTCCACGAATTGTTGTGGTTACCAAAGAAGTGTCTATCTGAAAGGATCCTGACACACCAAATCTTGGGGCTTCTATGGGACTTGTGGAGGGAGAAGGCAGACATAAAATGGCTATCATCATGGCTGTCACCTGTGAGTGGTGTCTGGGCTCCCCGCTAAGAGATAGTATACCCGACCCTATTGCATAACAAATTTGGTGTGAAGGAAGGCTGAGTATGGCAACTATGGGAACATTGAGAGCTCGTGATGACCCATAGGCTCAAAGAACTCCTTAAGGTGGGGCGTCTCTCAGTGTTTCTCTTCCTCCAGCATAAAGGGGCTCTCAGTGACAAGAAGTAAGGGGGTGGCAATTAGGCATGAGGGCTAACCAATTGTGATACCATGGTGATACCATGGTGATTTGGGGGGCATGGAGAAGGCATGGAGAAGGGCCATATATCTAGATTGTAACTGGCCTCCCGGGCAGCTGAACCACCTGAACCGTTGAGGATCAGTGGGCAATGGTACCATGATTTGGGAGCCAATTTGGAGGACACTTGGGGTGAAAATGTGTAGAACGATGAAAACTATCTCTATATCTTCTCAAAACATGTTCCATGCCACCAAACTACTGCATAGGTGGCACCTTTCCCCGGAGCGATTAGCGCAAATGTATCCAAATGTGAACCCTGAATGTTGGAGGGGGTGTGGCACAGAGGGAACATTCTGGCACATATGGTGGGCATGCAATCATATCTAGGTGTTTTGGGGAGAGGTGCTATCCTGGATTAAGAGTTTAGATGGAATTGAAAGTTCTCCCCACCCTCTGCTGATTCTTTTGGCCTAGAATGGGATGGTGAGCAACACATCCTTGCAAGCCATCTGGTACATAACCTGCTGTTAGCGGCAAGATTAGGGCTTCCAAGGGCATGGAAGAGAGAGGTGCACCCCACGTTGCAACAGGAATGGCTTCGATTCACAACAGACTACATGCCGAGAGACATGTAGGGATAAGTCCGCTCTATGGTGACCTTAGAGGACCTCGAAACGAGGGTCTAGGTCTTAAACTTGCACACCGCACTGATTCCATTGAACTGTTTGACAGAACCGAAATGTTAGGGGTGTGGGGAGAGGAAGGCTGAAACTCGAAATTTAAACCTTTCACAATTCGCTCAGGAAGGGGTCGGTTTACTGCTGTTATGACACATTAGATGGTGCGTGTACCACCATTCTGGCCCCAAAAGAAACTCGCACTGTCTCGAATTGTAACAGTATGATTTGTTTTGGTTTGGAAGGTAAACATTTAATAAACGTCAATTTTGAGAGAACCTACCTTCACCTGTGCCTCGTGGAGAGTGTGTACACACACTATGATGAGCATTGATGAATGACAATTAGCGCTGCACTGCTATGTCGGCTACGTTTTCGGGTTATTTTGGTACCAAATTAATGGTAATATGTATCAACGGAATGTCCTTTTGGATGTGAAAATAGAGTGACACTTTCATACCAAGTATGGGTGACATGATTAAGTGAATGAACTTCATATTAAGATCAGGTGCAATATTTCATAGGGGCTACCATTCAGTGATCACAGTCAGCACCCATCTTTCCTAAATTTCGCGTGTTTGGTTCCTGGCCTTCCATTACAGCACGCAGGCATTGTTATGCAACCATAGCTTTGCGCTTCCCCCTCCCCCCTAAACCGCATTTGATCAACCATTGTGAGATGGGTTGCCTTTCAGACTTCACAGGTGCAGCTTAATGTCATTTTCCCGCTCATTTTGAAGATTAATCGTGCTGAAATACAAAACCATTGTTTTCTTAATTGCATGCCGCAACTCGCAAGCTGTTGTCCTGGAGTTAATATTCATCCTTCATGTAATGGGTAGTTGCTGGATGACCTGATTTTGGAAGGCGCTCCCTCCTCAGCAGCACCATATGGTCCTGCAACTATACAGAATGCATCCTTTCACTGTGCGGCGTTTGTTGTAATCATGAACCTTAAGTAAACGACAGCTTAAAGCGAACAGACCTCGCGTTAATATCAGGCTTCAATGAGCAAGCAATCATAAACATCAGCGCGTTCGCATTCATTTCACATTCTGGAAGCTTCCTCTGTTAACTATTTTAATTGATTTGGGTTTCTTATCTTATTTACTGTTGGAGTGCTTCTAAAGTTCTCCCATACCCACAGGAAGCAGAGTGCCGTAAAAATGATTTTCAAACTAAAACGTTAACAAATATAGTGAAATCATAAAAATGCAATTGAAAATAAAATAAAAATAGAAATTACATTTCCAAGATACAGAGTTGTAAAAAAAAATGTCATTCTTCTTTTGGAGAAGTGTGTTTTGCAGGTCAGTAACAATTTTAGTCAATGGGTACTTGAAATAAAAGCCCTTCCTGGACTCCGAAAATTGCGCATGCATTTAAAATGTCATGTATGCGAAGATGAGCTGGAATTTTGAAGATGGTTCAGAGATTTAGGTGGCTTTTTAATGGAGTTAAATGGAGACCAAAAAAGAGCAATAGGAGTTAGAGCATAAAAGTGGGATAAGCAACCAGGAGGGGTAGCCCATGAGCTCTTAACAACCCTTTACCGGAATATCTGGTATAGCATAGGGTCTTCTTATCCTTAAGATGGTCTATAAAACAGATGAAATAGCAATGCACAGCCAAATGGCGGAGCAGCTACAATATTTTGCAGCAACAGCACAAAGCAGAGGAATCGCACCAAAAGGTCGACTAAAAAATGCAGACTTATTCAATACTGAGTTTTTGCGTCGTACACAAATTCTGACTCCCAGTTCACCAAATAAGTTCAGTGTAATGGGCTATGGGGTTGCGGCGATGTCCCCTGCTTTCATTACATGGATAGCGCAGAACAATAACGAAAAAAAAGGGGAAAAAAGTCCCCTGCCACGCCAGGTCCGACCCTCGTTAGTAGAAGGGAACTGATGCTGCAGGGATAGAGAAGAGTCGGCGGCACACACAGAAGTGTGCCGCTGAAAAGGTAAGTAGGCAGTAACACAGGCATGGGATGAAATTTAGATGAGCCAAGCCTAGCTGAGGTATTTAGCAGGGTTTGGAGAAGGCATAAAGCCAAGGGGTAAAGTCACATCTACTAGGCAACTCAATAAGTGAAAAGCACACTGTGGAGGGTACTACAATTGAGAGAACAGAAGATAGCCAGGGAAGAAACTGCATCAGTGGGCAAAGAGAGAGTGTGATAGACACAAAAATTGCAAAGAATGAGGCAGAGATGGGGAGACGAGAATATAGAGTAGGCGTCAGTAATTCAGGGACGTCATTTAGGGGTTGCCAGAGGTTGCAAGAGCGACCTCTGCCGATTGGCTTGCGACCTCTGTCAATCTTTTGCAACCTCTGCATTCTGTCCAATTGGAATGCAGGGGCGTGGCCACAGCGATGGTGCCGGTGTGCCTAGGTTCCTCCATTTTGTCTGTACAGCAGCTGAGCACGTGTGTTCTCCTGCGTGCGTGCCACGCTGCTCCACTGCTCCTAGGCTAGCTGCTGTGTGCTGCCTGTGCTGTCACAGTATTTATATGGTAAGTATGTGTGTTAGTGTGGTCGGGACTCGGGCGTAAGTGTGCTGGGTGGGTGGGACGGTTGCCGGTCGGTCGTCGTGTGAGCTGCGGCCTGGCTTCTGAGCTAGGAATTTCCCTCTCCAAGGCTCTGTGGGACTGGGTGCCTGTGTCTAGAAACTCAGGCATGGGCTTTATGCTACCGGCTCCCTCAGATTTCAAATCCGTAGTAGTGATGATTTTTGCCAAATTCCAAATCTGACCCATTTCCAGTTGTCTTGTATGTTGTATGAGTTCCCCACTCCCTCGCTATTGACTGTTGGCCTTACTTTTTACAAGCGACTGTTATGCTTTCATAGCGGTGCTGGGGATGCAACTCCCGCTCCGCTGTGAATGCCTCAGCCCAAAAGCAGTGTATGTGCCCCCCCTCCCATGCCCAGCCCCATGTGATGTTGTTGGAGTCCCCCTCCCCTGCCCAGCCCACAGTGATGTTGTGTTTGTCCCCCCACCCCTGCCCAGCCCCCCGTGATGTTGGATGTGTCCCTCCACCCCGGCCCAGCCCCCCGTGATGTTGTTGGAGTCCCCCCACCCGTGCCCAGCCCCCCATGATGTTGTTGAAGCCCCCCCTCCCCTGCCCAGCCCCCCATGATGTTGTTGGAGTCCCCCTACCTCTGCCCAGCCCCCATGTGATGTTGTTGGAGTCCCCTACCCCTGCCCAGCCCCTGTAATTTTTTCTGAGTGCCCCAGCCTTGCCCAGCCCCCCGTGTAGATGTATAAGTCCCGCCTCCCTTGCCCAGCACCCTGTGATGTTATATGAGTCCCCCACCCCTGCCCAACCCCCGTGATGTTTTTTGAGTCCCCCCTCCCCTGCCCATCTCCCTGTGTTGATATATGAGTACCCCCACCACTGCCCAGCCCCTCGTATAGATGTATGAGTCCTCCCTCCCCTGCCTAGCCCCCCATGATGTTGTATGAGTCCCCTCTCCCATGCAGACCTTGTGCAAAGCAGGAGCCTCATTTAATAAAACAGAACAAAGGGCTCAGGAAACGATTACCTCCAGAGTTATTTGCTATGGAATACATCAGCACCGGGTATGAGGGAGAGGAAAGGAGGCAAGGGAGCAAAGAGGGGGAGGGGGGTGAAGGAGTGCAGAGGTAGGTAAGAGAGGAGTAGTGCAGAAGTGTGGGGAGAGGCAGATGCAGAGAAGGGGGGGCAGAGGTAGAGGACACAGAAGCATGGGGGACCAGAGGTAATGAGAAGAGGGAGCAAAGAGTGAGGGGCTGAAGTATGGCAGGGGTGGGGGTACTCAACCTCAAAGCATCTAATTGCAAAGGAGATTCAGTCCCAGCACAAACAGTCAAATCTTGCACCCACACCCTCACTCCCATCATCACCAATTTCTTGAACTCCTCCTTCAAAGCCAATCTGGTCCCAGTCAGTATTAAAGAAGCATGGGTCACCCCATTACTAAAAAAACCTACTCTAGACCCGACTGTTCTCACCAATTACCGCCCAATAACAACAGTTCCCTTCTTACTTAAAATCATTGACAAAATAGCTTATAACCAAGTCCAATCTCATTTAGAAAACCACCAACTCCTCGGAGCAAGACAGTCCGGATTCAGGCCAAAGCATAGTACAGAAACATAGTACAGAAACAGCTCTATTGGATCTCAAAATCCAAATGGATACCATTAGAGACTCAGGCAAACTATGTATCCTCCTCTTATTAGATCTCTCTGCAGCATTTGATCTCGTGGACCACGATAAACTCTGCAACACCCTAGCCAAAGACTTTAACTTTTCCATGGATGCCACCTTGTGGATTAAATCCTTTTTAGCTGACCGTACCTCCAGAGTCTCCATAGGTAAGGAAGCTGCTGACCCATCCCCATCCCTATAGGAGTACCCCAAGTTTCTTGCCTCTCTCTTACACTGTACAATGCATATACAAAGCTCCTCTTTGCAATATTAGACGATATGGGTGTCATCTACACCAACTTCACGGATGACACCCAGATCCTCATCCCCCTCTCAGGAAACTATTCCCAAGACACCCTTATCAACAATATCTATGCGATCATCCTAAATTGGATGGCTCTAAATACCCTCTGTCTAAACGACAAGAAGACCGAGATCCTCATAGTGGGATCACAGGCTAAAATCAGTGCCCTTCACGCTGATTACACCTCGATTAACATCGATGGTACAATGATACCTGTCTTGAAACAAGTAAAAACCTCAGGAGTTTACTTGGATGCTAATCTAACAATGAATAAACACATTAGCAGCCTCTCATCAACCACTTCCTACACAGTGAAACTAATTGCATTAAGTAGACAATTTCTCACCCCTGCCAACTGTGTCACCCTGGCCAGAGCCCTAATAGTCTCACGACTTGACTACTGTAATGTATTACTACTAGGCACCTCCAAATCCAATCTAAAAAAACTACAACTCATACAAAATAAAGCCCTAAGAGCAGTCCTTGGCATAAGGAAATCCGACCACATTTCTAAGATTAGAAGAGAGCATCACTGGCTACCAATTGCAGGCAGAATCATCTTCAAAACCCTGTGCATTTCCTACAAATGCAAACTGGGCTCATCTCCCATATACCTTAAAGGGATGGTCTAGTCAAAAATCTTATTTAAAAAATAGATAGGCCACATAAAAAAAAAATACTAGCATTCTCCGTTTTAAAACTTCCTATGTAAAATTTTGAGCTATTCAAGCTCAAAATTCGCAAAAGCAAGCACAGGGGCGCAGCCATTTTGTGAAATGGAGGCCCTCCTGTGCTGGCTTTTGCTTTTGCGGCACTAATGAAGGAAAAGCCAGCCAGCTGTAGTAAACAAAGGCTACCGCTGGGTGGCTTTCCCTTCATTAGTGCTGTAGGCGGAGGACGGGGACCGGAGACCAGAGCAGGAAAGCTGCAGCTGAATCTCGGTAAGTGCTATTTATTTTTTTTACAAAAAATAAGCACTAGCTGCGTTTTTTTTTCTAAGTTTTCCGGGCTGGAGGAGCTGCGGTCGCTTCAAAAGCGACCGCAAACATAAATACAACGTTATGGTGTTGGAAAACGCTGCGGTTTTTCTTTCCAAGTTTCTCAGGAGCCTGAGAAACTTGGAAAGAAAAACCGCAGCGTTTTCCAACACAACCGCGTGTGTTTCTGCCTGCTGTGGCTATCACTTTGGGTCTCCGGTGCTCCCGGAGCTTTTTTGAAAAGCAGATTCAGGCAGAAACAACGCGGTTGTTTTCCGCAATGCCGCGTTGTTTCTGCCTGAATCTGCTTTTCCATTTGGGGCTCTCGGGCTCCCCGTGGGGAGCCCGAGAGCCCCAAATGGAAAAGCAGATTCAGGCAGAAACAACACGGTTGTGTTGGAAAACGCTGCGGTTTTTCTTTCCAAGTTTCTCAGGCTCCTCCGAGCCGGAGGAGCCTGAGAAACTTGGAAAGAAAAACCGCAGCGTTTAACAACACAGTAACGTTGTATTTATGTTTGCGGTCGCTTCAAAAGCGACCGCAAACATAAATACAATGTTTTTAAAGCTGCGGTTTTATTTCTAAGTTTTCCGGGCTCCTCCAGCCCGGAAAACTTAGAAAAAAAAACGCAGCTAGTGCTTATTTTTTGTAAAAAAAAATAAATAGCACTTACCGAGATTCAGCTGCAGCTTTCCTGCTCTGGTCTCCGGTCCCCGTCCTCCGCCTACAGCACTAATGAAGGGAAAGCCACCCAGCGGTAGCCTTTGTTTACTACAGTTGGCTGGCTTTTCCTTCATTAGTGCCGCAAAAGCAAAAGCCAGCACAGGAGGGCCTCCATTTCACAAAATGGCTGCGCCCCTGTGCTTGCTTTTGGGAATTTTGAGCTTGAATAGCTCAAAATTTTACATAGGAAGTTTTAAAACGGAGAATGCTAGTATTTTTTTTTATGTGGCCTATCTATTTTTTAAATAAAGATTTTTACTACACCATCCCTTTAATAAAGTTCTGCAAAACAAAACGACTTTAAGAACTCTCAGATCACACAACCAACAACTACTGGAAATCCCTTGCTTTAGGAAACACCAACGCGGGCGGCAGTAGCTTCAAACACTTAGCCCCCAAACATTGGAACTCCCTTCCCAATAGCATTAAAGAAGTGAGTTCACTTTCTGGCTTCAAAAAATTACCCAAAACATGGCTTTTCAAATAATATGAAGTCCAATAACCCTGAGTGACTGTAAATATAACGGGAACCTTCTCTCGTGCATAATCCTGTAAACTATGCTTATTGTGTTTGCCATATTATATGAAAGAATGTCTAGAATGTATCAGCTCAAACTTACTGTGTAACCATGTGTTGATTATGTATGCAAATGTGAATAATGTTTTATGTAATCTCGTCGTGATACCCGAGGGTCTGGGCGTGTAACAAATGTAATAAATAAATTAAATAAATAAATAAAAGGGGACACTGGGGGGAAGAGGTTGTGGGCCAAGGAGGGGCGAAGGCAGGGCAGGGGACAAGGAGGAGCAGGGGGGAAGAGGGAGGCATGGGGGACAGAGGTAATCAGAAGAGGGAGCAAAGAGTGCAGGATGAGAAGGAGGGCAGAGGTGTGCAGAGATGAGCAGATGTGGGGAAAGGAAGGGCAGATGGAGGAAAGGAAGGCAGAGTAGGGGACAAATAGGGCAAACAAACAATTATACTTGTTTTGAAAGTGTGAGAGTGCGATGGTAGTAATGCATAGAAACAAGAACTTGAAATGCTTTTTTCCTCATGAGTTATGCAAGCACTTTGAAGAGATACAGGAAGATGATCAGGTAGCAGTATTTGCCAATGCACTAATCAAACCCATTTTAAACTTAGCTCTAGGTTCTGAAGGAGATGAAAATCGGAGACGTTTGGCGATTTTGTGCAGGAGTAATGAAGTCCATGAAACAACTGCAGACAGTACAACACAACACTGAAGGTAACTTGTCGAATCAGGAGAAAATGGGATAAGTGCCAAAATCATCGAAGACTGTAGATGCCATTGACTAGAAGAATACATGTTCGCTAGGGAAATATTCTCCCTCTCACCTTTTATCCTGGCTTTATCCTATCCCTATACCCTCCAATCTGCCCCTGTCCCCCCAGAATAACAGGGCGGATCCACGTAAAGAGGGAATTTGGGTTCATACACTTCCCATGGCAACATGGGCCTTGACACACTGCTACATATGATGATCGATTCTTGTATGACATGTCACAATACGGTGATATCATAACCATATTTTTCTTAGTGTAATGAGGGATAATGCTTTATGATGCCACTTCCTGTGATGTCACACTCGGGGCATGATCAAATGACATCACATTTTGTGATGTCACTCTTGGGAGAGTGGTATTGTGATGTCACTTTTGCTACCCCTGGCATTTTGGTGAAATGACGTCCCTGCAGTAATGATTGTTTCAATAATCAATAGAAATAGCCTTAAACGTCTGAGACATTTGTTGATAGCTGAAGAGCCTAAAGAAGTCTGCCGACCTACATCAATAAGGGTGCTAGCCACTGTCATCACCCCCATGCTAACTTGGTTGATTCCAGAGAACTGTGGCACACAGTGGTGACACCCCTCATCAAAGCAACCGTTTGGCATAGTCGGTGTGACAAACAATAAGCAGATTTCATATCGCTAGTACCTGCGACATATGTTGAGAGCAAAACGTGTTTTTCTCTTTTTCAGGAAGGTGTCCGTCATGCTAGCCCTTAATCCTACTGGAACTGGACGTTATTTTTGGGTGGACAAAATGTGTGACAATTGTCAGTTTAAATTCGGTAGTGGACTTGAATGTTTTATTTGCTTTATATACTGTATATATGTATGCGTTTTGTATATACAAAGGAAGAAAATACGATGTTGAACATGCAGTGCTAATCTACGCACTGCATTCTGTGGGTAGGGTTTCCAGGTCTGCTTTGGTTTGGTTCCAGTCCTTTTTGCAGGGGTTGCATTCACAAGTCTTATTTCCTTCTCTTCATGTCTGAAGCGCTATGGGGCACCTCTGGACTATTGCTTGTGTCCTGTTCCTATGCCCCCTGGCCTAATAGACCTCCCAATTCAACCTGCATTCCTTTCACCTATGCATCTGACACAGAAATCATGCGTAGATAGGATTGTAATTATCTGTGAATCTATGATCTTGTCTATCTGCGAAACCCAATTATGCCTCCAAAGCAATGGCAACATGACACAGGTGATTGTTTATGAGAAATATGGAGACATGTGAAGTTCGACTGTTTAGATTGAATCTGAATTACTATGGAGCTCCCAGGCTTGGTTGCACTTTATGGACACGTGCCACCGCATAATAGGATTGTAGTCCCTGGTGTTATGGCACTGGCACTTGTGCACGCACTTTAAACTTTAAACTTTCCTCGGGCCAAAAGTGGGCCACACTGGAACCACCAACTCTCCCAGACCAACTGGTGAGGCGAGGCGCTGAACAACCTGCAATTAAAACATGATGTTACTACAGGGCGTGGGCCACAATCTTGGGGGTCTGTTATTATTAAATAAGGCACAGTGCACCAGAGGGGAGTTTTTTACACTTTCGGCTTTCATAAGAAACGTATTTAACTGTTAAACGTTCTTCCGTTCACTAACGACGCCTTTCATTTATTCCACACATGAGGTGTCATTTGCATATTGAGGATAGAAGATACCATGTGTTGACAACCCCCATACCCCCATCAGTTGCACCTTAAACAGGTAGGTTCTTCTCCCACTTATTGTGAGCCCCATCCTGTCGTGTCCGGCACGGACACAGTTAACCCCGCCGGATGAGCAATCCTTGTCACTCAGAATACATCCAATGAGGCTCGGGCATGCTTGTGCATGCACAAGGAAGTTATGCCACGTGGGGCAGAAAGTGAAAGTGAAATAAAGGAGTTAGATGTACGTTCCCCGGCTCTGTGTCCCTCATTTTGGTGCTGCTGTGCTTTTGGGGCATAAAGGGAAATACATAAGCTGCCTTGTGCACAAAGACAGGAAAACCGGCGACGAAGATGAGATTTTAGCATCCCCTCACACAGAGAACAGAAAGGAGGGAGGAAATACAGTGGATAGTGAACATCTTTGAGTCCTGTAACAATGTGCACAACTGAGTTTGCCTGACTACAGCAAAATATCATAGAGTGAGTGTTAGGAAAGATTTCGTAATTGTAGGTAATTTTCCTTCCATGTGGCAACCCCTAAACTTTTTGCTGTTGTTTTTCACCTTGTTCTTGACTTTGCCAGAGAAGTGCAGCCTTCTGCCGCACTCCTCTGGGCTTTCGCTCCTTTCTTACGGGGAAACTGACATGCCCTTAAGACTGTCAGTACCGGGGAACGCTGTTTCCCGTAGTTTCTTTAATCATGTTGCGGCTTTCGTGCAACATGACACAAGAGGGCACTGTAAGCCAAGTTACAGCTCTCTTGGGTCTCTAGCCTTCTACAGGCCCTAGGTACTCGTTTAGGATTGTATCTGATTGCTGCAAGTGATTCAGGGACGGGAATGGTGGCAGCGATCGTTTCTTGTGTTTTGAGCTCCTTTTGGCGTACTAAGCGCGTTTCTCGCCCTTAATCCAAAATGGTGGCCTGGCTCCCAAAATGGCCAGACCACGAGGCTCCTTTGTCCTGTCCGCTGACCGTCTTGCTCCCTTCACCTTCCCCAGGTCGAGCCGACCCGGGGCCTTCCTTATTTGGGCATGTACTTTCCCGCGAAACACGGATGCTTTCGCGGGCTTCTACATGTCTTGTGTGTGCCTCCAGGATGTGGGCTGGGATGTCTGGTCCCAATACACATCCTGGGTGCCAGAGAGTCTAGGGTGGTGTGAATGCCTGAGACCACCGTGGTCCGTGATTGGTCCACGAATGGTGTGAGTGTTGATGAGCGGATCTCCCATTGGGTCCCCTCCGTTTTGGCGCGAAGGGAACCGTGGATAAGAGGGGGCTGGAAACACCACTACCATGTCGATCTCCTGAGTTCTCACGAACGAAGGAATACAGGAGCCAAGTATCCTGCAACCAAGAAGCTGGACCGAGGAATCGCTGGTGACCCGCTGAAGGACTTCTCCTCTGCACTGCTGTCGCCTTGTGAAACCCTTTTCACCTTTGATCGAACCAGAAGGCCTGTACTGGTACTTCGACCCTTGGAATAGCGGGAACAGCTATTCTCGGCATCTTCACCATCTCCTGCCAGTAAGCCTTCGGAAGCGTCTCTGGGCCATCCAGCTGACTGACCAGCTTACACGGGAGTCTTGCTCTGTAACCGCCGCCAGGTTGTGTAGTATTTCGAGTCCTTGTCACTCTCACACGCTTCGTACACTTGGCGTTCCCAGGTCTGAAGTGAGTAGTGTACATTTGGCTCAGATACACACGGCTGCTCAGTTGCCCTGCTGTGGTAACAAACTGTGGGGTTTCTTCGATTGGGACGTCTTTTTACTCAACACGACGACGAGGCGTTCCCTGCTCTTCTGAACCTGCCAGCTGCTGAAACTGACGCAGAGAAGCTTGGGTCTGCTTGCATCGGGGACCGGTGAGTAGCATAGCTAGGATCTGGTCGCCCTCCTGCAGGAGCCCATTGCTTTTCCCCGCTGTGTCAAACAGCACCCTTTTCCGTACTCGCGCTCTGCTTCTGCCCACTGTGGAGGCTGCGCTTGAGTCGCGGAACTTGTTCTTCTTCTTTTGTGCACTAAACTGAACTGCCTGATTTCCCTCAAAGAGCTTCTCCTTTTGCCCGTTGGCACCAGCGCGTGCAGGTACTTTTGAGCACAAGGCTCCACTCTTCGCAGGGCTCGGACTTCCATCTAGTTAGGTGCCTCTGAAGGCGAACTGGGTCTAAGCATTATTGCGCACTGCCTGTTTTCCCTCCCTTTTAGGTGGACTACACATTTCGTGCATATAACGCTTGAGACTTGTTGTATTTGTATATATATTGTGTTGATATGGTATGTGTTGGTTTACTATCGTTATATTGTGATTTTCTCGCTACGGTCATTGTTTTAAAGGCCTTGAAATAAATGTGTATATATTTTTAATATAACAACTGTTTGGAGTAGTTTGTAAGTGTTCTTGCTTTGTGTGCTCATTGCGGGCTTTCAGTCACCCTCACCCCTCTTGAGACCTAGTCTTGACCGCCGCGATCGCTACCTTGATTGGTCTGGCTCGTCCAGAGGTTACCCTGTTTCAAGTAATTAGGTTGGCCTTCTGAACTTCTGCGCCACCAGGACAGAGTTCAGAAATCCGTCTTAACAGTGAGGAAAGAGACAGTCAGAGGAGAACAAGTGATACATCTGATGAGGAAGGGCCCAGTGCATTTGCATTTCGTTGACCAGGCCCTTTTGACATGGGTGATCAATAAATCCTGGGACAGAGAAGGGAGAGATGGCTACGAACATTCGAGAATGACATGGATGCCTATGATGAAAAGGCCCCAGACCAGTTTGCCAGGAGATTACTCATCAATTTGGTGGGGGACGATGTTGAAGGCCTCATCCCCACATTCCCGCCTGAAGAAGTCAAAAAGTATGAGGGGCTCAAGGAGGCCCTATGCACATACTTTAATCCTCAGCGCAACATAGAACATGAGAGGCACACTTTCAACACAACCTGTCAAATGTCTGGTGATTCCATGGACACATTTGTGACTCGATTACACAAGTTGGTGGCTCATTGTGACTTTCATAAATTCTCAAATGATGAGGCCATCAGGTTAAGGATTATCGGTGGGTGTTCATCGTCCACTTTCAGAAAAAAAAATGACTCCGGGAAACGTTTCCCCCTGCCACCATTCTACAAATGGCGCGGACGGTAGCAAGAGCACACTTACAAGCCATGCAGATGACAACCAGCAAGGGACCAGTGAAAGAGCAAGCGTATTTCATCAGTCAAGGTGGCAGAAGCAACAACAGTGGTAATGCCCCACCGAGAAGGTTTGGCGCTGCCAGAAAGTGTTACAGGTGTGGCCTGCCCTTTCCCCACGAGGACGGCACCCGAATCCCTGCTTTTGCACAGAAATGCACAAACTGCAGGTGGGAAAATCATATGGTGAGTGTGTGCAATGCACCGCCGAACAGGGCACAAGGAAGCGGTCCTAGTGGGACTCGATCAGACACAACCTACATGCCCTAGGACTCAGGAGAGACGCCTACCCGAGAAGAGACATAGTCAGCCATGTTCGGCAGATCACAGGACAGTCACCGTCGCCCCCGCCAGAGCAATTGAGAAGTCATCATGAGTATGCATATATGATAACTGATGTGGTGACTGGCCCAGATGGAGATATAGACATCAAAGTAGGGCAACACCCTGTCAAGTTTGTCATTGACACATGAGCCACAATGAATATAATGCGTATCTCAGAATTTCGCAAGATGGCACATCCGCCGGAATAGGAACCATCGGACCTGAAGGTATTTCAGTGGACTGCCCAGGGGCCAGTTCGGAACCATGGAAAGTTCTCGATACAACTGAACTACAAAGGGAGTCTGGCAATGGCAGAGTTGCATGTTTTTCAAATGTGAGGTGCCGGGAAACAACTTGCTAGGCCGACCCATGGCCCTCGAAATGAAGATCACTGTGGTAATGTACACGATGCAGCATGAAATCCAAGTGATGCGACAATTTCCATAACCTTTCAAAGGAATCGGGTGCTTGAAGGGCGAACCAGCGACCTTTCACATTGATGGGTCAATACCTCCGGTGGCACAACATCCCCGGCGAATACCCATTCATCTGAAACCGCAAGTAGAGAAAGATATCAAGTGCCTGTTAAAGAAGGACATCATAGAACCTACTTGTGGTCTCACCCTGTGGGTCTTGCATGTGGTAGCAGTACCCAAGCAAGGGTCCTTCGAACAAATATGCCTATGTGTGGTCATGCACCAAGCCAACAAATCAATTCAATGTGAAACACCTTGGCATGCATCTGACATGAATAACATGCTCAACAGAGCTAAGGTATCCACAAAACTTGATCTATATAAAGGATATCACCAGATACAGATAGATGAACAATCACGCTACATAACCACTTTTGGAACCCACAAAGGGCTATTTCGGTATAAGCGGCTAAGCTTTGGGATATCGTTGGCTGCTGAGATTTTCCAGGAGAGGATAAGGAAGGTACTTCGGCAAGTAAAGAATTGCTTCAACTAAAGCAATGACATGTTGGTCTTTGGAGATGATTGTGAACAACATGTTCGGGCGCTAAATCCGGTGTGCCAGATTTCTCTCAAATAGGGCTGACGTTCAATGCTGACAAGCGCGCATTTCACAAAAAGAACCTTACGTTCTTCAGACATGTGTTCTCACAAGAGGGGATGAGTCCCGATCCAGGGAAAGTAACTGCAACTGAAAACATCTCGACTCCGCAAGATGTGAGTGATGTACAGTAATTTCTGGGAATGTCTAGTTATTGCAGCAGATACCTGAAGGACTTTGCTACCATTAGTGCACCATTGAGAGAACTCACCAAGCAAGGGAATGAATTTCAATGGGACCAGGTATGCAAAAAGGCATTCGCACAGGTCCAAGAGAAACATTGGGTCTACTGAATGCTTAGCCTATTTTGACCAGGCTCAATGTACTGAATTGATGGTGGACGCAAGCCTGGTAGGTCTGGGAGCCATCCTGGAGTAGCACAAGCCCGGCAGGGACAGTCCCAGGGCCATCATCACATATGCCTCAAAAAGTCTGACGGAGGTAGAAATAAAATACTCCCAGCTGGAAAAAGAGTGGTTGGCCGTCGTCTGGGCGTGCAAACATTTTCAGATGTTCTTACTAGGAAAACCATTCACAGTAGTGACAGATCACCAGGCATTGGTCACGATCAATGGAAACCCTCAGTGGAAGATGCACCCTAGGGTTGAAAGATGGGGGTTACGATTGCAGGACTTCAATTTCACCATCGTTCATGAACTAGGGAAAGAGAACAATCCGGCAGATTTTATGTCGAGGCACCTGCTTGCGAAACTAGGCCATGATCCATTCATGGCAGAGGAATACATCAATTTCCCCACTCAGCACGGAACTCCAAAGCCGTTTACCACGGCTGTGGTGAGAGATCACAAGTGAGGCACAATGATATGATATATTTTATTTCTAACGCGCTCGTACACAAGATACTGCAGAAGGTGAAGGAGCTTATCAAGTCGCGAAGATGGAGAGACAGTGAGGTAGGATACGCACAGGGAAGCCAAGAGACGTTGAAGCAAGAAATACAAGCCTTCAGACAGGAGAAAGATGACTGTCAGTCACAACTGAAGGTCTGGAGATGCACACAGGCGGATCATCATAACCACAGATCTGAGACAGCAAGTAGTGGACGTGGCACATGAGGGGCATCGAGGCATGGACGCCACTAAACGCCAGATAAGAGACACCATGTGGTTTCCAGGGATTGATGTGATGGTAGAAGACACTGTAAAGAAATGTCACCTGTGCCAGTGCACATTGAAGGCCAGTAATCCTGAACCACTCAGAATGTCGGAACTGCCAGAAACCCTATGGACCCATGTTGCGGTTGACTTTTTAGGACCGTTTGGTGGGGGAAAGTACTGGATGGTGCTGAAGGATGAATTCTCCCGGTTCCCCCTTGTACAGATGATCTCGTAGACGTCAGCCAGCATCGTAATCCCGGAACTAGACATCATATTCTCTGCGTGGGGCATTCCTGATACGCTGATGTCGGATAAAGGGCTTCGATTTAGCAGTCTGGAGTTTGCTCGATTCATGAGCCACATGGGTATACGCCACAGGAAAATCACGCTGTTGTGGCCGCAGACTAACGGAATGATTGAGAAATTCATGGGGAGCTTGAAGAAAGTACTACAACAAAACGAGCTGAGCCCAATGTCACTAAACCAAGCAGTGTGCATGCAGCATGCTCCCGGGATACCGAAACTTACCACATGGGACAACGGGAAAATTTGGTGAGGGGAAGAGTTGGTGTTCCAAAGAAAGGGGAAACAGAGGCTGCCCCACAGAGAAGAGCTCCAAGGGACGGACCTTGCAAAGGTACAGTTGGAGGATGCAACCAGGAAACTTGAGATGAAAAGTAGGTCGACGAGAAGCAGGGAGAACAGTCGTCCATGCTGCAACCTGGGGACAAGGTCCTTGTGTGTCAAAAACAAGAACTGAAATCAGACTCAAGATTTGATCCTGGTCATCTAGTCATCACACAGATCGAGGGACCTATGGTGACAGCCCGATCCCGGGCAGGGTGATCACACAAAATGTGTCACAGTTCAGGCTCTACCGAGAGGCAGATAAGATTCTTGAGGAAGAGAAGGTGGGGGAGGACGCTCATCAAGAAAGAGAGAATGGCCCGGCCGGGGAGAGATCTATGAGACCGAGGCGATGTATTACAAGGCCTGTGCGACTGATCGAAGAAATGTGTGGCCAACTGTGAGTAACAATATTTTATTTTGCCCGAGAGGGGGAGATGTTGTGTCCGGCACAGACACATTTAACCCAGCATGATGAGCAATCCTCGTAATGCCGAATAAATTCAATCAGCCTCGACCACGCTCACGCATGCGCTTGGAAGTACTCCCGTGTGGGGCAGAAAGTGAAAGTGAAATAAAGGAGTTAGATGTACTTTCCGCGGCTCTGTGTTGGAGGCATAAAGGGAAATATTTAAGCAGTCTTTTGCCCAAAGACAGGAAACATCCGCTCATTCCTAACCTTCCCTTTGTACCCAGTACACATTTGACTGTATTCCTTTCAATACCTTTGGCGGCTGCAGTCTCCCCTTAATTGTCAATGCCCTGTTTGTCAGTCAAATTTTAAATAACATGTCCCCAAAAGTACAGTACCTTATTAGCGTAGTCCATCTTGTCTGTCCCGGTCCTTCGGCCCTTTATAGCTGTGTTGAAAAGGTGGCCCTCCAGGGACCTTGCTGGCTCCCAGTGTCCCTTTTATTTCCTCTGTGGCGGTGCTGTACTGGATTGGGCCTGTGAAGCCCAAAGTTATAATGAAAATGTTTATGTTACACTATCCATGGTTCACCAAAATGAAAGGGGTTAGCCGAAGTGACATCACACGACTGATAACATCCGAGGTAATGTTGTCACATGACCTCTGCTCACAAAGACATTACAGGAAGTGGCGTCAGTGATGAGAAACACTGCATTACGCATACATCAATAAAATGAGGAATAGACAAAAGCAGACAAAAAAGCTATTTTGCACACCAACATGTTGTAACAAGGCTACTACCCTGATGTGCCATGGGGTCAGCAATGAAATGTTAGGGGCATCACCAGCAGAACCAGCATTTATATGGCAGTGCAGCCTCACATGGATAGATACATATATGTGATCTTATGTCATATAGCCTGACATGCCTGGATTAGTCATCACATGCCAGGAAGCACTTCCTCTGCCCAGGAATACTGGCAAGAGAAGCTTTATTTCCTCAGATATAGTTCCACCTCCACTTCCAGTCCTTCTTCCTTCCCTTCATGTGATGGACCTGTGGAGGCGGGGCGTGCGGGTTTCCTCTACCACGAAACATGCCACACAATGAACATGTGTACCAGACCTTCCATCTTGCCAAACATAATGCAATGTTGTATTTAGCACTTCATGGAGTGGCCTACTGGTTCTAAGTTCAGTATTAATAGGTTTTATTGTCACCTAATGTAATGATATTGAGATTCCATATGTGACAACAGGCCACACGGACACCTCCGAGGCGAGAGGTTAACTTGCTGAGCTATCTGACCTACTAATGCGAGAAGCTGAAATATTTCACTAGAGTGCATTTTTGGTGTAGCCTAGTTAATTTGTCAATGTTAAGAATTTGAATGAAATATGTGTTACTATACCATTTCTTTTTTTTTATATACTTTATTTAACCCAAGGGTTTTTTAAAGTTTTTTTTTGCCTTTCATTCCTTTCCGTTTGAATATTGTTTACCTATGTTCATTTTTCTATAGTTGACAGAATTGTGTCCAAGATTTTTGCTGCGGCGGTGACCCAAGTGGTTCGTCCGCCTCCAATTAACCTCGCCCACCAAGTCTCTACATCGAAGGTAACCCATCTTAATACACCTTTCTTTTTCAGAGCATACACACATACTAAATTGGATTCGAGAACAATAAACGCCAGCCACATTAAGTAGCGAGTGTCATGAGTGAATAGTTTATTTAGCCTTGCTTTCTAAATGCCCAGCTGCAAGCGCTAGAATGAAAAGAACGCAGAACGACTTTCACAAGAGCAGATTGCTAGAATACAATTAAAAGCATGTTCCTAATTCCCAGAGCTGCAGACAAAGCTGTCCTGGAATTGTTGTGTTGCGTTAACCCGATCTATTAAACAAAGAACCGCCATCGGCATGTTTAAAAGAATACAACGCTCTAGTGACACTTCACATTTTGCACCAGGCCTGATTCGCAGAGTTCAGCTAAGTGACATTGCACTGCAAAAGTACTCTTTCCTCCGCGCTAAATGTCCTTAATCCATGGAACTTTTAGCACGGTGGCAAGCCACTTTGCACTGCCATCAAACACACAAAAGTACTCTTTGCACAACGCTAAATGGGCCTAAATCACGGTGCAAAGAGTAGTTTTGCAGAGCAAAGTGACTTTGCACTGCAGAAATACACTTTGCACCGCTCTGTGAATTAGGGTGGTTGTTGGCATTGCAAAGTCATTTTGCACCACCCAAAAGTTCCATGAGTTAGGCCCCAGTTGTTTTTGGGGTCTCAATTAAACTCAAAAGAGACAGCTAGAACTGTTAGGCTGGAGGTAGAACAAAAGAGGTGCAAGTGACTATTCTAAGAGGACCTAATGTCCATTCTTGATTTCCCCACCCTACTGGTCACCGTTCCGGGGTTATTGTGCCCAGTACATTTCTGGTCTCGCTCACAGTCCAGGGATGCATAGTGCGGGTCGCTGGCCTTCTCCTTTTGGTTCCGAGATCATCCCTCCTGGGCTTTGGGAAGCCATCTAAGGCTTCTCCGCACAGCAAATGCCTTCCAACAACAATGTATTATTCCCCTTTTACTCCTCATATGTGTTGGACTACAATCCCCATCAGTTCCAGTCATCATATTCAATTCTAACGAATCATCAGAGTGGCAGTTCAACACATCTGGAGAGTCACAGGTTGCAGGCCGATGCCTTAGGGGATACTTTACCAGCACAAATAAGGACACCCTCTTCCAGGATACTACCATTACTGTTACCAGCAAGTATTTCTGTCAGGGCTTAAGGGCGTGTACACCAGAAACCAGTGGGCTCAGCTGGTGTCAGGGTTTGAGGTTGTGTCTGCATCGAAGCCCGTGTGGGCTTGGGTTGTATCAGGGCCCGAGGTTGTGTAGCAGAACCCCAAGTGGGCATGAGTAGTGTAGGGTCTCAGGGTGCTGTCCACACGGGCACATGGGCAGATGTGGAGTCTGAGCCAATGCAGAGCCCTGTGCCTCTCTTTCCCTGTTCGTTGCAATCAGGCAGCATCTGAGTGTCAGAAAAAAATGCTTGCACTAATCCTTGTCCCTACAAGACAGCAGGGATGCAACCTCCACAGAAGGTCCAGGAGAACGAGACGGCATACTTATACATCGATGGTCCCATGCCTTTCCGGTATCTTCTTCCCAGTCTGCATCTCCGATGTGGCGTGCAGAAATCCATGATGGCTGCCACTCGCCACCAACCTTTCCGCCCAAGCATGCACCTACGCTGCCTCTCCTCCAGGGCTGAGAGGTATGGTGTGTAATGTCAGGAACGTTGCTCTTCCACACCTGCATTGATCTCTGCTTCAGTAGGACTATAAAGGCAGGCATCCCGAGGGCAACATTGCTTCTCAATGGACTAGATGTTCCGGAAGCTCCTGTCACCCATGTGTAGGGTCAAGGCTTAGGTTCTGCTTGGTTTTATCCTCCCTAATCTGCACAGATTCCTTGCTTCTCTTATTCTCTCCACCTGCTCCTGTGTATCTGCCAGCCGGATCCATTGCTTTCCCCTTGCCAGGGTTGTAATCAGGCTAATATCATTCTCACTTGCCCCAAAGCGGGTCTTGCCACATCCTCTCTCCTCACTGGCA
The DNA here is from genome assembly GCF_040938575.1 of Ambystoma mexicanum. NCBI lineage: Eukaryota > Metazoa > Chordata > Amphibia > Caudata > Ambystomatidae > Ambystoma > Ambystoma mexicanum. The sequence continues at coordinate 1,024,540,446 of NC_090927.1, forward strand.
ACATAATGAAATAACAAAAGGAAGAGAAATCCTTGCTAAAATATTCAGTGGATCCTGCTAATGCAATGAAAGGGTTATAGTTGGGTCTATCCACAACTGACAGAAAAGCTGGTCCTAATGATAGCAATGCTGGTAGAATGCTTGATTTATTAGTGACACCTACAGTTATTCTCCCCCACCAACCAGGGCTCGCATTCCAAATATTGAACCTTTAGCCCACACTTCTTAGTATCTTCTTCTGGTCTATGGTTCTGGCCTGTGCTTTGGACACAGCCCCCAGAAGACTATCTGTTCTCTTTCTCCATGCTCTTGCCTCCACCATTGGTTGGGCTAGAGTCCCCCGCAGCCTATGGACTGGGTGCAATCCTTGCACTCGCTCTTGGGCCAAGGACTGATCTATAGTTGTCATTAAGATGTGGCTTCTCCAATTCTCTGTTTCTCTGGGTTGACCTTCGCCTCGATTGGAGCCCCATCTTTGCCAAAATCTGTTCCCCATTCCTCCCATTCATAAGTCTAAGGACTTTCAAAATGGGCTCATCTGGCAGAGGTTTGGTTGGGAATAGTCCCCATTCCCTACAGGCTATGGGATGGGTCAAGAATCCCTAACATCACGTGTTCTCCATGTGCGTCACTTCCTGCTGTTAGGAGCTGTGCCTTTTCTTTCTCAGTGTTTCTAGTATTTGTGTGATTGATTGTCAGAACATTGGCTGAGGGCTTTAAGCCCAGTCATCCATTTCATCGTCAGGCAAAACGGAAATGACGTCTGTATGGCTCTGCGGTCTGGCTCCTGCTTGCAGTGGAGGTGAACGCTACATGCATATGCGGTAAAACATGGTTTACAGTCTAATGTACGTCAGAAGTCAGGGTCGGACTGGGGCATAAAATTGTCTCGGACACCAATGAAAAAGTGGCCCACAGTTACAAATGCCAATTCATTCCTTTTTGTGACAGACTGAGTAGTACCTAAGGGGAGGTTTTTGATACAATGTGATGCACATTGTGCATTTTAAAGAATATTTATTCAGTAACACTGATCAAAACTACTAGCCGCATAGTGAAGTAACTTATCAAACTGTCCCACATTACCACAAAAGTGGCCCACTTTGACCCAAAAAACTGGCCCACATTAGCATTTTGTGTTTTTGGTTTGGGCATTGCCCTGTTGCCCTGTAGGCCAGTCTGAGCCTGTCTAGAGTGCCTCGCCACATTAGTAAGCTTCTCTGTGTTAATGCCTGGGGTATGGGCCAGCACACGAGCCTCTCGTGCACGATTGTGCGAATTGAACAGTAAACATGGCATGCTTCCTCCTCTGCTGCTGTGGCCCATAAACCGCTCGGAGGGCAGCAAATGGCCTAAGATCACTATCACTGTTATACTGGAGGTATAAATGTGCCCATTGGTAACCAAGCCCAGATTGGAACTATCACTTGAGGGAACCTGGGGGTATGCAAGGTCACAGATGATTGCCCTTGTGTCTACCTTCCACCCAGACACCCTCTGCAATAGATGTTGGGAGAAGGCATCCAACACCTCTGGGTAGACTTTTGTACTGCCTGTGAGCATCCCCTGACCCAGAGTCTCCTTGAACGCCCCAATTTTTCACCCCATTTGACTTTGTCGCACCAGACGGAAACATAGAACAATACTTTCCCCTTTTTTCTGCTGACGATGTTTCCAGACAAGTCTGATCTATGAATGTTTCGTCTAAACAGGTTCACCCCTGTTCCTCCAAAACTATCAAGGACCACATCGACTCCCTGGCTCCTGCCCTGGCTGACTTTTGCAACCACTCCTTCACCTCTGGAGTCTTCCCATCCCCCCTCAAGCACTCCCTTGTGCACCCTCTTCTCAAGAAACCCTCTTCAGACCCCTCCTGCCCGGCTAATTATCCCCCAATCTCCATCACTCCCTTCATGGGCAAGCTCTTGGAGAAACTGGCCATCTCCCAGCTTAACCTCCATGCTGAATCTGTTGGTAGTCTTCATGACCATCAATCTGGCTTCAGAGCTGCCAGAAGCACGGGAACTGCTCTCCTGAACATCCGTGAGGACCTGCTCTTGAACCTCGACTCCAACACTCTGTGTGTTCTCATTCTGCTTGATCTCTCTTCTGCCTTTGACACTGTCAACCATGCCATCCTGCTCAACCGTCTCCGTGATAACCTGGGTATCACTGGTCAGGCTCTGGCGTGGCTGACCTCTTTCCTTTCCAATCGACCCTCCCAGGTCCAACTGGGGTCCTTCCTCTCTGACATCTTTTTCTCCACCTGTGGTGTCCCCCAGGGATCTAATCTCTCTCCTTGGCTGTTTAACCAGTATCTGGCACTCCTCGCCCACCGCATCGCCGCTCTCTGCCCCAACTTCCAGTGCTATGCGGACGATACCCAGCTCATTTTCAGGCTACCCTCGGCCTCCTCCTCTCCTTCCCTCATCTCTGACTGTCTGTCTGCTATCCAGGAATGGTGTGCCGCCAATGACCTCTGCCTTAATGCCAGTAAGACTGAGATCCTACTCATCGGCACACCCACTCCCTCCTTCCCTGCAGCTCTCTGGCCGGCCTCCCTTGGCCCCCTTCCTGCTCCTACCTGCAAGGCAAAAAACCTCAGGGTCATCTTCAACTCCACACTCTCCTTCTCTCCTCATATATCTGACGTCTCTAAGAAGTCACACTACCAGCTGCACCTCCTCAGAGGTATTCTTCCCTTCCTCTCCTTCCCCCAGAAGCTCACTGTCTCCCGAGCCCTGGTTCTCTCGAAGCTGGACTACTGTAACAGCCTCTATCTTAATCTGTCTGCCTCCACTCTCCGCCCTCTGCAACTCATCCAGAACAGAAGTGCGAGACTTGTCCTTGGCCTCAAGCCCAGGGACCGTATCTCTCCAGGACTGAAATCTCTACACTGGCTCCCAGTGGCTGCGAGGATTAAGTTCAAAACCCTCTGCATTGTCCACAAGGCCTTCTGGGGCCTGGGGCCTAAATACCTTCAACTCTCTCTTCCTAAATATCTTCCTTCCTGAGACCTTCGCTCATCCGTCTCCAACTCCCTCAGGGTCAGCCGCTTCTCGAAGCAACGAGCTGGGGGTAGATCTCTCTCCGCGGCAGGGGCCTCCCTCTGGAACAGCCTTCCTGCCTCCCTGAAACTTGAGGAGAACCATCTCCGGTTCCGGAAGCACCTCAAAACCTTCCTCTTTGCTTCTGCTTTCTCTCTCCCTCTCCCCTGCTAAATTCTTCACTGAAACTGCACTGAATCTGCAACTGGGCCACTCTCAGCGACCTCGGTCCTGGGCCGAGCCACTCTCCACTTGCACTGCCTCCCTGGCAACCCCTGCACTGCGGGACTGTCTCTATATCCCTACAGCCCCCCCTCCCAGCTCTTGTCTGCACTTACCTTGCACTTGCCACCAGCTGGCCCTATTTATTTATTTTTATTCTACTTACTTTGTACTGCACTTCCCCCCGCCCCTTCCCCTTGCACTTCTTCACTTCCCCCTACCCCTGCACTTGCGCGATCTGAATGACACCTGGCCTAGTAGGATCGTTGTCTGTCTTCCCCTTGTTCCCCCCTCCCTGCCTTGTCGCACCTTGAAACACTTGTGTATAGGCACGTTACAAATGCCATATCATATCATATCATATCATACTGTACATCTTCCCAAAAGAAAGGGCAGGCACACGGAGAGGCTAAAATCAGCCTTCCTGCACATAGGATTATCCAGAGGAACAGTGCAGATGATCTGTTACATGCATGTCAACTCAAGTGCAAAGAAAGGTTGGGGCACCTTTAGTCAATTAAAAGCACAAACAATGCAAGTTGTGTTACCTTTTAGCAGCCAATTGAAAATATTATGCCAAAATGGTACAATGAACTAGCTTTCAAAGTCCCATAGACTTCTTCATCAGATGGTGGTCACACAGTGAAGGGGGTAAAAAGAAAATCCCACACTGGACATTCCTTTCTCATAGAAAAAATGGGATGTTCAGCTTTAACTTTGGTGGAGTAAGAATATGCAAAGGAGCGCAATTGGGATGGCCATGCTCTTTACAGAGGTATATGGCTGGCAACAAGGAAGACACATAAAAGTACTCATTGGCAATATTTCACAATTGTAGCAGTGGTGGGTGGGAATTGCCTTTTGACAAGGCACACATTCAGGCAAAACATTTGCACCTAATGTGTTCACAAAATTAAGCGCAATCAATCTTAACCCAATCTTAACCTACTCATTATTTAGAAACGTGTTAAAATTTTTAAAAAAAATGTGCTGTTGGGTGAGGGCACTAATTCGGCTTAGGTTCCCTTGAGCCTTGTTAATGACTTTTGCTTTGCCTGGGACTGTTAATTTGGATGTTAAGCAAATAAGCCCCATGTGCCTTCGCTCGCAAATTCCAGCACTAAGGGCCGATTAATGGAATTATTTGCACCGTTCAAAGTGACTTTGCACTGCTGAAAAGTGACTTTGCACTGCCCACTCAAATCCTGATTTTGATACAAAGTCATTTTGTACTGAAAATATGACTTTGTACTGACTATGCACTGCAAAAATACGTTTTGCACTGTTCCATGAATCAGGGTTTGTGTGGGCAGTGCAAAGTCACCTTTCACAAGGCAAAGTCACTTTGAACCACGCAAAAAAAATCGATGAATCGGGCCCCTGGGCATTTCCCTGAACCGACCCGCGGTTTAAGAAAGGTGATGAACTTCAAACCCAGTGTCTCGAGTGTTCTGTTTATACCACGCCGTGAAACTAAGAGATTACTAGTATGCTTTCATTTCTAGGTTACATATGTGCGAAAGACTGATTGTTATGGAGGTTTTTTTTCTTTCGTTTTTTTTTGTATTCTCTTTCATTATCCTCCCTCTCCTCCCCCTGCAACCTCTAATTAATGGACGGCAAGACTTCTCCTTCCTGTGCCATAGTCTCCTGGTTGTTGGAGGGGTCTTACACCACCGGTCCTCTTCGCTACAACCACAATAATGGCACGGCAAAGCAGCTGGCATGCTCCCAGGTCTGTCCTGGGACAGGTCACCAGACTAGCCTGTGCAACCGTGCCGCGTGCAGCTATGCTCTGCTCTGGCTGCAGGGCGCTGCATCCCCTTTGTACTGGATGCAAAACAACCGCCCCAAACCCTGCGGCAAATGTAGGTGCACGTGGCATTATCTGTCCTCTCCCTCCCGCCGCACCTGGCCCATCGGAGACTTCAAAACCCCTGCCTGCAACTCACGTGATTTAGCTATGTGTCAATCCTGCCAGAAAAGGTCTCAGCAGACATGACATGTGAAAGAATACATCATCCACGGGTCGCTTTGAACTACCTCGCCGGGAGGATGGCGCCAGGCTCAAATCTGTAGATTTGCAAAGCGCCCTCAAGGCACACTTCTCATTCACTTTGAACCCAGGGGTAATTGAACATTTTAAAGAAACAGACGGCAGGGAGAAGATTATATAAGCATACTAAAAAATGCTGCATGCATCACAATGGCCCGTAAATTACCATACAAAGCACAGTTAGGAAACCTTTGGGGAGAATTATCTTGAACCTAACCATTCGATTTTCTGGCTCATTTTGCTTTCCAATGACTGTTTCTGTGCAGAATTGTATTGTATTTTACTCGTCATTTATATAGTGCCTTTTCCCATTTGTACGGCCTCAACGTGCTTTGTCGTAGTTACACCCTCGGGGACAGTAATCCACGTATGGGAAAGTTCTAAGAGGAGGTTTAAGATTGTGTGTGTGCATTTGGCTAAGATTACGATTTAGGAGGGCTGGCGAGGCTCCAGTAAGCAACCTAAGAGGTCAGGCATGTGGGCGGTGTTATGGGGGCCTGCACAAACCCCATCGGGTCTATGGACCTTGTTTGGAGGCCCAGTGCCTTGGGGGTTTGCTAGGGAACAACCAGTCTTATGTGGGCGCATGGCAGGCCATACCCAGCCCGTGCGGACCCTGGCCGCCGTACTGCCAAGAGGGCCGCACAGCATTCTGGCCTGCAGGCCGATCCTCACACGGTGTGGGCCTACAGGCCTAATTGAGACTCAGACTCAGTCATTCCATTCTTGGAGTTTGCAGCCGTTCTGTCTCACATGCCTGCAGTTGCTCCTGTTATTAGCTCGGGCCATGACACAGTCATGGCCCATCTTAAAGGGCAATACATGTGGGAGGGCCACACATAAAACTGCCCCTCTTAAAATGGCAGTACACTTGGGAGGGTCACACACCACAGGCAGGTACTCAGGGCGGTCACGACAGAGAGCTAGTGATGGAGACTCAATGTACCCAGCTAGAGCGAATTTGTCGTAGGTTGTCGCTGTATGCTAATGGCAGTGCTGTTGAGGCAAGTCTGGTGCTATAAGCAAATCCAGGACGTAGAAATGCAGTAAAGCAAGATATCTGTGCCTTATGGGAAACAGCAAGGAACTGGCTGCATCTGCTAATTACTACATAACATAACTAGAATGTATGTAAAATAGAATGAATACACAGATGCTATGTTGAAAGTTAAGGACTATGTTAAGGATTCTAATTGGGCGTCACACACCAGACTAGGACTCTTGATACTGGCCTAGGCTGCAGCGCACAATTAGAACACTTTCACTTTAATTTACTAAGGATTCAGATTGAGATGGCACCCAACCCATCTCAGACCCCCTTTTACAAATACGCCGGGCCACAATGGACCATGAACCAGGCCGGTGGATGGTAATACAATATTTATTTATTTTAAATTCAAATAAAATCACACAAATTTAATATTGGGCAGCAATCACGACTGGGTTGAAACACTGTAGAATGATAGAATACACTTAGTTTGACCATCTAATATAACACACACAAAGCACAAGTGACTGAGAGCAAGATTGCTTTTTGGGTAGATAGCACCCCAGTTAAGATTTCCCCCTGCAATACTCCCTCAAACCTCAAATTTTGAATGGATAGAAAGGAGCAGCAAGGTGTCAGGTATACTAAGCATCAAACAGAAATCAGAAAATCAACTTGAAAGTGAAAAACACAGTGCAGCCAAATCGCATGCATAGAAATTGCATTTGCTAATTTACAGGGGTTTAAATGTCCAAACGATTTGAAAAATGGGTGAAATAGACAAAATCGGAATGCGGTTTTTATGCTGAGTGACAGATGCATATCACAGGGATAATATGAAAGTGAAAGAGTGACTCTAAATTACTGACAGGATGCGATTCTCAATGTGAAAAGAAATTCGTTTTTAAAAATGAAAGCAGTGGACAGGGAAAAATCGGTTTGGAATGGAAAGGATAAGTTTCATTTAAACTAGATTTTAGTGGCTAGAAAAGAGAAACCACCCCCTGTGAATAAGAAGGTTAAGCTGCAGTTGTAACCCCTTCATGCTGGGTGCCTCTTTTTAGGGAGAATTAATTTATTTAATCAGAATAGTACTAAGGACTTACACAAGGACAGAATTGAGTGGAAGAATGGCGCTAACACTCAGAGATCACGGACAGGATGCACATAAGATTCTGACAGTTTTAAGGATTTCTGCTAAGGCAGTAATGGGGTTTATATGGGATTGGACCTAATACAAGGTAACAGAGCAAAGGATGCAGTTTGTGGTTGTTGGAGAAGGCAAATACTCACAACAAACACTTGAATGGGGTATTTTGGACAGCGGACCGGGTTTCTGGACACCAAGGCAATATCTGGTCACTGGTCACAGTGGCATGCTCTCCTAGAAGAAAACAGCTGGGCAAAGGTCTGGTCACGGCACAGCGGCACCTCAGCTGAATAGAGCGGGTAGCAGGGCAAGCAGGCAGCACAGGATAATCCCAATGAGGATTCAGCCACCTTTCTCCTTGAGTTGAGTTATCGGGATTTTTAGTGGGGTTTTTCTGGATAAGTTGTTCTGCCTGGTTAGGGTCTGTTATGCTCAGGCCTGGCAGTGGGATCTGGAATCTTGCAGGATGAATATGGAATGTCTAGATACGCAGGAGCTGGAAAATTCAGAAGAGTGTGTCCTTTGTCTCTGTGAGACTCTACCTTATATAAGGCAGATGACATCACAGGATTATACTATGGGGGCAGGCTTTGGCTGGACATGCCTCCAACAACTGGATAGATCAGACTATGTATATCACCTCCTCCCTAGAAGCAGATTGGACTGAAGGAGGGGATGTGTTTTTATGAGGTACAGCGCCACCCCACAGTCACTTTTGCCAAAATCAGTTATGACACAAAAGTGCACCTTTTTACAGTTGTGGCACTTTTGAAAATCACATAGTCAGATTACATATTTCACACAGAGCATGGCATTCCAACTCTCAAGTTTATATGGTATCTTTTAGTCCTTCTAATAATCTTTTGCAATTTTTGATGGGAAATATTTAACTTAAAATTCTACAATTTTATATATGTGTACCTATTATCACAGGGCATCTTTGAATTAAATTTCAAAGTTATACCATGTACACTTTTCCCATGAATTACATTTTTCTGCCATTTGCATCCCATACATGCTAGGGAAAGCCACACAATCTTGTTTTAATGCCAAAAAATTACATTTAAACTGTTAAACCTTTGCATTCCTGCGTTTTCCGATCACAGAAATAAAAGTCTTCAAGCTTATTCATTCAGAACAGTCTTTTGCCCCAAACATTGTCTTCCAAATATGGGTATTTTTTTTCAACCCACAGCCAACTGCCAGGCTCTAGCCCTGTGTGCAATGGATTTGTCTTTGAAGCTCCTCAATTTGAGTGGAGGGTAGATGCTGCTAAAAAGTCACACTTATGTGTCCCGGAAATTATTGTACCCGGCAGGAGCACTGACACAGAGTCGGATGAGGGTGTGAGATGCCTCACCCTTGCCTATTCATATGCCCCAGATGCTGGTACACTTGGGAGAGGTAGTCCCTGTAGTCAGTCCCTTGAAGCCAGGGCCTAAACCTGTCCTGCTGGTTTCACAGTGCATTTTTTTTTCCTGAACCAGAAAGCAAGACTGTTGAAATTAAACATCCTATATATGTTTTAAAACAACCTCCCACCACATTTCTATCCAAGGACAGGGCCTTAATTCAACATTTCACTTTTAAACAGATATTCTCTTGTTTGTAAAACCACAATTTTACATGTGGTTAATTTTCCTTGGCTTTCAAATGCAGCTTTTCCTGGTACCTATATTCTGAGCATTTCCAGGGCCATAGTCAATTACCACCACAAAGGAATCTGTTCAAAGCAAGAGTCCAATGAAACTGACATGAGCAAAGAGAGAGAGAGCCTTCTGTGAAGGGTTTATATGTGTCATTTTGTTGCAAAAAGGAAAGCATTTTGCTACAGCTTGAAGTGAAGGTCTTTGTTATTTCACAGATCTTGCCTGACACAGCCCGTCATTCAATGAGAAATGGCCACTTTTTGCTAGACCACAACCTGAATATGGAGGGACCTAGCTGGGTCTCACTGGATCCAAACTGTCTACTGTTTAACAGATGATAAAGAGCATCAGGGTGCAGTCATTTTAAAAGGCAGAATATTTTCTTTCTCAGTGAAAAAGTTTTGAGTTAGGAGCATAGCAGTGCTGCCTTTGAATTTTTTTCTTTGGTGCAATTGAAGAAAATGCTGGCAGCAATTCTCGGGGTGTTCTGTGTTTCATCTTGCCCAATTTGTGGCTGCTAAAATGGCACAGCCATCATTTTGGAGACCGCAAAGTGCAGTTTTAATGCAAGGCGATAGTGCTCAACAGAGCCAGTGCAGCCATTCTGCTGGTGACTGCTGAGATGTAGTTTGGTGACGTAGGGGAGTACTGCTGGCTTGGTCATTGTACCCCACAGGCCCCCCCTTCTTCCCAGAGACTTCTTGTTGAGGGAAAGTAGGGCAAAGTGGGGTTCATCGGGTGGAGTTATTCTTTTCCATCAGGGAACGGTACGGCACGATCCTCCCTTTCGATCTTTGTTGGAGTGTGGAGTGATACCCCCTTTTTGGGTCCCTTTGTCTTTTGTTGGAGTGTGGAGTGACACCCCTTTCTGGGTCCCTTTGTCTATCATTGGAGTGTGGAGCAAAACTCCCTTTCCGGGTCCCCGGGGAAGTCCTGCTTGGTCTACGAAGGACGGAATTGGTACTTAGTGGATAGATAAAGACAGATTACAACACTTTTCTACAGACTGTCTTCCCGCAAGGTTGACATCAGTGGGACAAACAGATATTACATTCATTAAAGTACTTGCACCATATCAGCAATAATTCCTTAACAAGGCAAAGATAACTATCAACATTTACAGCATGTTTTGTGATCCCTTTTTGCAATGGTAGTGAAGAAAAGTACTCCCTGTTAGATAGATATACCTGTGTACCTACCTATCCCCTTCTGCTTTTTCCTTCTCTGGCTTCTTATTCTCCAGGGGTCTCCTCTATTTGACCTTCGTCGGGCTCCTCAATCAGCTGCAAAGGGTGCCTGGGGTGACAACTTTTTAACTGATTAATGTGGACCCATTTCTCTTCTGACAGCTCTCCTTTGGGGAGGCAGATTCTGTAGGTGACAGGTGAAATGTTATCTACAATTTCAAAAGGACCACGTCAGGAGGGGAGACATTTTCTCTCCTTAGTCTGGTTCCTTTGAAAATTGTACAAGTAGACTCTGTCTCTTACTTGGTATTCCTTTTTGGTTATTTTTAAGTCATACTGAGTCTTCATCACCTCTGCAGATTCCGCTGAGCGTACACATGTGTCATGGCCACTGGTCATGGGCCACTACCAATATACTCCAAAGGGTCCAAATGGACCCAGTCCTAGCGCCAGGCTCATAAGAAAGTGTTCTCTGAACACTTTATGGCTAAGGCTTGTGCTTCCAGGCCGGGCCTGGCCATTGGAAAGCATTGGAAGGCACGTGCAGAACTCTGTGGGAGTGGCAAGGTGGAGCCACAAGGCGGGGCTTAAGGGGAGTGGCTGGGGCCAGGCTATTTAAGCCAGCCCCACCCGTATGCAGGCGCTTTGCGTTATTCTGCTGTGTGCAGCGTAGCGCTTACTGCTGTCTGAAGCTCTTACCTGTTTCCAGCTCAGCACGCTCCTCATCAGGTTCTGGAACATCTTTGTCAACGCCACCTACCTGACTCCAGCTACACCATCGCTCAAAGCGCAGCTTACCTGATTCCAACTCTGCATCTTCAGCGCGCATCTTACCTGACTCCAGCCATACAATCGTTCGAGCGCAGCTTACCTGATTCCAACTCTGCATCTTCAGAGTGCACTTTACCTGACTCTGCAAACCCATCACCTTCAGCGTGTCGCTTCTTACCCGATTCCCAGAACCATCGAGTCGGGCCGCATCCTCACCTGTTCCAGCATCCTCACGGATCCATCCATCTAGCACCCGCCAACAGGTCCTTGGATCGTCGCTCTCCACCAGATGCCTCCAGGCCATCCCTGCATGAGAAAAGGAATGCTCAGGTTAGAAACTGCATAAACATCTTACGCTTAGCCGCGCAACACATAAGCCTTGCGTGCAACCATAAAACCCTACTTACCTTCGAGTGGGGACCGCTCAATTCACCTCTGGCACCGTTTGGACCTGCACCCAACACTACGACACTGCAGGGTCATCTTTACACCTATTAGGGAGAGAAAAGACATTACAAGAATTACGAACAATAATCATTGGGAAAAGACATTACAAGAATTACGGTCAATAATCATTGGGAAATGATATTGCAAAGGATACAGACAATAATGATAGTTACAAACACTTACCTACTAAGTGGATTGGTCACAGCTGGACTGCGTCGCCATGCACACGGGCCAGTGAAGCAACTAGGTCCTCAACGGCACCCCTGCTGATGAGAAGCAGGACGGAGAGCTCATCCTTACAAAACAACAGGGCATTGCCAGCAACCAGAGCAGTCCACACTATAACAGCTGGGGTAAAGGCTGATCCAGGGGAGCCAAGTCCAGGGAGGGCTCCAACCGTGCCCCAACGTCCCTGCAGAGACCAGGTAAGCGTAACAGAACATGAAGTCTCTCTGAACTTCTGCCTGGGCATTATGGAAACCTCCAAGACTGACCAGATGGCCCAATTGCTGGGGGAACTACGGGCCGAAGTGCATGCCTCCAAAGAAAAGACTAATGCCTTAAGGAGAGACCTTATTGTCGCCCGAGAACGAACTGACGATCTAGCGAGGCAGATGCTTCAAACTCATGCAGGGCAGGTTCCATTACCCGGAATCACACCAACCCCTTTGCCGCAACCATCACCACCAGTCCAAGTTGTGCTCCTGGGGCTGTGCCTTTGGCCCCACCTGAACAATTCACCAGCGATCCCGACAAATATGCCATATTCATGAACTAGTGTCGTCTTCACTTTTGTGTCGCCCTGGTGCCTTCCCTAACGATAGTGCAAGAGTTGCCTTTGTACTTTCATATTTGGGACGCAGCACAGCGGATTGGTCCATACCATTAGTAAACCAGGATGACCCACTACTTCGCAATTTTGGATATTTTCAACGGGAATTGGAAAAGTGGTTTGCTAGGCACACCCAAGGACAAGCCCTAGATAATGAACTTTTGTCCCTCAGACAGGGAAGCCATGATCTGCTGATGTACATTGCCACCTTTAATAGTGACGTAGCACAAACCAACTGGCACGAAGAAAAGAGGACCACACTGTTCTATCGGGGATTGCGTGGGGAACTAAAGGATGTACTAGCCCAAGTGTTCAACCCTCCTGAGTGTTGTGCAGAGTACATTCATCTGACGCTACAATTGAACCATAGGTTGCAAGACAGAAAAATGGACCGCACAAGAACTGAAGAGAGATTGGTCTATATGTCAAGACAACCAAGTCAAGAATCATGATCCAGCCGAACCCATGCAGATTGAGGGATTACGGGCTCCTATCTCCAAGGCAGAGAGAGAAAAAAGGAGGCAACAACAACTCTGGACATTTGCTTCGGGATTGCCCAATAAAACCTCCCAAGAAAACAGTATGACAATGGACAACTGCAATGAGGACAAAGAACAAACCACGGAAACTCCAACGCCCGGCAAGGGTAGGGGTCCACTTGTCGAGCGAAATGAAGAAAGTTTTACAGACCTCACACCTGGTCATCCCAGTACTCTTGGTCCACCACCAACAACTATCAAAGGTCATGCCTTGGAAGCGTATATTGATAGTGAGTGGTGGGCAATTACATTGATCAGAATCTGGCCGCATGGATAGGCCTTCCGCTTCAGCAGAAGCTACAATCGGAAAATGTCACTGCAGTGGATGGCTCTCAGTTTTCATCCGGCCCAGTGACGCAACATACAGACAAAGTTATGCTGATGTGTCAGGACGGTCATCAGGAAGACGTTTTGTTTGATCTTATTGGGGCCCCCCCAGTTCCAGATGATCCTAGGAATGCCGTGGCTAGAAACCCATAAGCCCAGGATTGACTGGTGAACACGAGTGCTGACCTTTCCTCAAGAATGCACCAAAAGTTGCTACCACAAGGACGTGAAGAGTCCAAAAGTCAAGACGAAATCTATCCTGGGGCTCTCTGGTGCCTTACCCACTGAGTATCTGGACTATCAGGATGTGTTCCAAAAGGAGCAAGCAAACACCCTGCCTCCACATAGGCCTTGCGACTGCCAGATCAATCTGGTCCCTGAAGTGCAAATCCCTTGCAGTGAAATTTACACTTTAACAGAGCAAGAAAATCAGCATCTGAGGACTTACCTAGATCAGTACCTAGCTAACGGATTCATCTGCCTATCTAAGTCTCCTGCCTCTTCAGTTCTCTTCTTTATATCCAAGAAGGAGGACGACCTCAGAACGTGTATAGATTATAGGCCATTGAATCAAATCACTGTTAAGAACAGATACCCTCTGCCACTCATCCCCGAATTGATTGATCAGGTAAAGAATGCTAGAATCTACACAAAACTAGACCTACGAGGAACCTATCACCTCATGAGAGTTAAAAGGGGTGATGAGTGGAAAACAGCCTTCCATACTGTAAGAGGATTCAATTCAACACTACAGCTAAGTCAACGCCTAGTCTATAATACTGAATGAAAACCCTTATTGATATATCTTTAGGTCCAGTTCATGCGTTCTGGATGACTACCCCTATATAACACCCCTCTCTTAGAATCCTCCTGACCCCACTGAGCCAAGAAGTAGTTCTGTTTTGCAAGTTTAAAAGGTTTATTTGATAATTTAAACAATATATATTATATCACGCTTTATAATAAATTAATAACTGAATAGCACACTTAATCTGATATGATGAAGATTAACAACGGAGAATCTGGCACTAACACACTTCTTCTAATCACTAATGAGTGGACATGAAATGGATAAGGTAGCACACTGGTAAATAGGAACAAAAGAAGAAGGTGGTACAAAATGCTTTATAGAGTTCAAATGGATGCAAGGTTGAATGAATGAAATGCAGTATAGAAAACAACTTGATATGATTTCAGCAAAACAATGTAATCACTTTTCTCTGGCAATCCCCTTCCCCCCTTGATGCAAGGCAAGGAAATGGAAGGAAGCACACAGTTCTCAGAAATGCAATCAACTGTAATTCAGTTCAATCCAGCAAGCTTAAACAGAAGTTTGAAAACACAGGCAAATGCTTTGATAGGTGCTAGCAATGAATGAGAAATATGCTGGAAACGCTCTTAATTCCCTTTTAGAGGTTCAGGATGAGTGGTATCTAGTTAATATTAGTCCAGGCTCACACTAGCAATGATGCAGGGATAGTTAGCAGGTTAAACGAATTTCTGGCAAATGAAATCAGGCAGCAGCAGTTTTTTTACATGTGAAGAAATTGCAAATCGCGGCAAAATTCGCGGATGCGCCGAGCGCTATTACAAAGGAACCGCAAGGACTATCTCTACCGTTTTGGGGTCCTAGGAAAGCCTGGGATCTCAGCTTCCAAATGAAAGTTATTGCAAGTCTCTAGCCCACACGGTTGCGGAGATATGAGCAATTTAGTAAAGGTCGTTTTTGGTTTTGCCAATTTTAAACGCACACTTTGACAAGTGACAAATTTTACTAGAATTGACAGGTGACAGCTAGGAGGCAGTTCTACTTAGGTTAAATAGATTGAATTAGATGAATTTAAACTAAGAGATTGGTTTGGTACAGTTTGGCGGTACTCACAAGAGATTTTAAACAGGAAAGCGACTTGGTCACGGACTTCAGTCTGGTCAGGTCTCTCTGGGTACAGCACTGCTTTCTCTCTGGTCTGGTCTCTGCTAGGCACAGCACTGCTTTCTCTCTGGTCTGGTCTCTGCTAGGCACAGCACTGCTTTCTCTCTGGTCTGGTCTCTGCTCTGGCACAGCACTGCTTTCTCTCTGGTCTGGTCTCTGCTCTGGATAGATTGAAGTCTCTAGTTTGGCTTTCTGGAGTTTGATGGAGGTAAGTATGGATTTTTCCGGCAGGGCTTCCAGCGGCAGATGAAATTGAATGTCTCTATGTGTCCTGACTCTCTGCTTTTAGCTGTTTCTTGAGAATGGGTGTGTGTGTTGCATCACTAGACTTGCCCCTCTCATTCGTCATTGGTCAGGCTTCCATTCCTCCGCTTGATTGGCAAACTGAACTGTGAGTCAGATTGATGTCATTTTATGATCTCTTGAAACAACCTCCCTTATCATCTGTGCACCCAAATATATATATGATCAAAATCCATACTTCAGAGTTACACAGTTGTTTGAAATTACATATACATGGTGTGGCTGAATTTAGCCATGTCTATGTCCAAATCTGCTCATTCTCGGAGCTTGCATTCAAAGAGTGTACATAATTGACTTTTTAACTGCTTTTTCAATTTCCGACATGGACCCAACTTTACATACATGTGTGCAGGGGGTAGGGACATTAACTGATGAAGTTTCAGATTTTTAACATGCACACATTTAGAGTAATATCCACTTTTCCGCTAAAACCCCCCTGAACATACCACCGGTTCCTACCACGTCTTAAACTGTGGGCAGAAAAATCACAAGAATTATGGTATCATTTATAAAATTTTCACATGTCCGCACTATGAATTATCCCCCTTTTTATAAAACCATATCCTTGCTGCAGGGGTGTGTCTTTTCAGGTCACATGGTACAGAAACCAGTCTTTCCAGTTTCTGCCAAGCCAGCTTGCTTCTCACAGGCAGTGCCCCTCCCAGCTTCTCCAGGAGGAAGCCACTTTTTACGACGTCTGTAATAAAAACCTTTGCCTGAGTGGAGAGGGCTTTGTTCACTCTCTGGCAGAGCACAGGAAATTCAATTATCAGATAGATGGCATATCCTTAGTGTGGGCAGCAAAAGGAACATTGGCCTGGGAACATAGTTGTGACTCAAGTTTCACTCCTGATGGGATCCGTTGCTAGGCAAAATCAAGTTCCTTAAGCCAGACCTTCAGCTAACTTTTTGTTGCTTTTAAAATAACTTGTAATTTTACACATGCAGCTCGAATGCTGATTCTAAGTGCAAAACTATGACATTTCAACAGTTACAAAGGCATGTGACACCAAACATAGGTCACTCATTTAATTTAACATTTTCGATTTTGGTGGTTTTAAATCCAGTTGCAGTTAGGCTTAAGCTGCTGACTCCATAGCATTTTTGTTATAAGCATTGTTTTTGGGCTCTTCATTTCCCAGATTTTGTAGGCACACAAAACTCCATTCTGCCAAATGTCTGCTGGTGTTCAGTGAATATTTTGCACATGTTGCAAGGTTTGAAATAGGCATTTTGCTTGCCTTCAGAAAAACACACAGTGGGTTTTAAAACGCCGGCTTTTGGATAGTGGTGAGTACTGGTACTGCACCCATTTTTGGGATTTTCTTGGATTAATGCATTCTAAACAGGAATGGTTCTTACATGGTAGTAAATCCTTGCTTAACATTGTTTTGATGGGGCTCCTTACAGTAAGATGGTTATGTGGAACCCCACAAAAAGGGTTGAATCTTTAAAGTGGTCCAATGAGTCACGATTTCAGCAACTTTTTGACATCAGTAAAAGTGGATTTTGTTAACAAAGACCTTTCTTTACCCTGGTGGGTGGCAAGTTAGGTAACCATTTTGGTGTGCGCACAACTGCGCAGCTTTCCTGGATTTCGGCGCACATGTGGGTTTTCCGCCATCTTGAATTTCCTAAGCCCACAGCACCAAATGTTGTAGCAGGGTAGCTTAAACGTGGGTCAGGACACCCTACAAGCCCCCCCACGTGACTGCACTTTGAGTTTGGGTCGATGGGGAGTCGCGTGCCCAAGGGTTTTGACCCACGCACCGGTCTGTCCGCATAATCTTCTTCCTCTTCTGTAGATGGCACAGTTCAGCATCTTCTTCTCCATCCGGTCAGATCGATCAGTTCTCCTCGCCGGTCCTGATGGGAAGATTGGGCGGTACCCCGGGCCCGTTGTGTCTTTGCTCCCGGTCCCCGGATCGTCCTCCTTGGTCATCCTTCATGGTTTCATCTCTCCTAGGATGATAAAGCAAAAGCGGCAATATCTACTCATAGACGATTTTTTTTCCACCACTGTTGAGATAGTGGGGCAGCATATGCATTTCATCATAACAAAACATTACATTCTTATTTTGAAAAAAAAACAGTATCACTAGAGACAGTTTCATGTAAATCACAATATTTTAGAGACTAGATGTGGTATGTTTTATGATTGGAACTGAATTAGTCTGATACAGTACCCGCTAGGATTCCAGAGGATTCCTCCAGTTGTTGCAGAGTGTGCCTGGGATGGCAACATTTCAACTGGTTTATGTGGACCCACTTGTCTTCCCCCTCTGCCGAACCACCTTTGGGGATGCGGATCTTGTAGGCCACAGGGGAGATCTTATCGACGATCTCAAAGGGTCCCTTCCATGTAGGCAAAAATTTGCGCTGCTTGGCCTGGTTCCTTTGGAAGTTGTATAGATAGACCCGGTCTCCCACCTGATATTCCTTCCTGGAAGTTTTCAGGTCATAATGGGTCTTCATGCTATCAGTCGATCTTTCTAGATTCCGCTGAGCATAAGCAAAAGCATGTTGGAGGTGTTTCCTTAAATTCTCTACATACTCATGAGTAGTGGAGGCATTTATCAGTGTCTGCTCTTGGGTCCTGTAGAGCAAATGCTGCGGAAGCACCATCTTGCGCCCAGTCATCAACTCAAATGGTGACATTTTGGTTGCAGATGAAGGGGTAGATCTGATGGCCATTAGGACCAGAGGTAATCGGATATCCCAACTTGGCCCAGAATCTGCCACAAACTTCTTTAATATGCTCACAATTGTCCGGTTATATCTCTCTACTGCCCCAGAAGAAGCTGGTCTATAAGCAATATGCAGCTTTCTCTTGACCCCCAGTATCTCCCACATCTTTGTCATTACTTCACTGGTGAAGTGGCTACCTCTGTCTGACTCAATCCTTTGAGGTAGACCAAAACGGGAAAAGATGTGGTTAATCATCAAGGCCGCTGCAGTTTCTGCCTTGCAATTTGGGGCTGGGAGACATTCCACCCACTTGGTAAACAAGCATGTCACGGTCAACATGTACTTATTCCCCCTAGCCGAGCGAATCACAGGGCCTACAAAGTCGATTTGTAAATCTGACCATGGCAGTGTCATTCCCCTCTTTTGTAAAGGCGCCCGGTGTGTGAGGGATGATGGCTGAAATTGTGCACACACAAGGCAACCCTTCAGGTACTGGTCGAGGTCCTGCCCCATGTGTGGCCAGTATGCAACCTCTCTTAAGATTTCCAATGTTGTGTGAAACCCCCTATGACCGGCAGTGGCCGCATCATGGGCGTGACTTAACATCAGGCTTCGGAATGAGGTAGGAACCACCCACTGATCGTGGCCAGCTTTGGATTTCCTTACCAACAAACCGTCTTGGATCCGGAACATTTTGGGACATTTCATCAACACTCTTAGGTCCTCTTTCCCAATGTAATCGGTATCCGTCAGGGGAAAGTTCTCAGGGTCCTCAAGGTGCTGGTAAAATTTACCAATTATTGGATCCCCCTTCTGAGCAGTAATCAAATCAGCATCAGGGGTCTCCTTACTCCATTGTGCAATTGAGAGGTCGTTGTGAGCATTTGTCTGGGACCTAGTGATGGCAGTGACCTGGATTTCCCCCAACAGGGACTCAATCTCAATTAGATCCCCTTGGATGGCCCCGGTTTTGGCCAGCTGATCAGCTAAGTCATTTCCAGTTTTGTCTGGTCCCTCTACTTTGGAATGACCCTTGATCTTCTTCCAATAGATGGTCATCCCATTCGAGGTGACCAGATCATCAATGTTTTGGATCAACTTCCCATGTTTCAAGGGTTTGTTGTTAGCACATACCATGCCTCTGGTCTTCCAATTAACCAGGTGCTCCACGAACCCGTTCCGTACATAATCCGAATCTGTGATTATGACCAGTTCGTGGAGTTGATGCTGGACAGCAGTGAGGATGGCCTGATGCACAGCCATCAATTCTGCCACCTGACTACTTCGGGGAC
The DNA here is from genome assembly GCF_040938575.1 of Ambystoma mexicanum. Classification (NCBI taxonomy): domain Eukaryota; kingdom Metazoa; phylum Chordata; class Amphibia; order Caudata; family Ambystomatidae; genus Ambystoma; species Ambystoma mexicanum. Next base: position 1,024,559,877 of record NC_090927.1, read on the forward strand.
CAATTTTGTATCCAGCGGAGGGTTCTGGGGACTCATTCACCCATGCATTCCCTACGCCGGCCACCAGTTCTTTCTCCCCGTTGTTGTCGACATGGTAAGAGCATCCATCCACATACACAGTGGGCATTCCCTCACACTTGTCTTCTTCAAAGACTTTGTGGGGGGAATTAAGGTATGCCTCCATGTTGTCCTTTATTTTTAGACTTTCGTCCTCGAGACAGTTTTCTCTGGCACAATCATGCAAGTCAGCCAGACCTTGCGCGAGGGGACTCTTCTTGTTTTGGCCATATCTGACCTCCACAGGAAAGCCTTGCATTGACAGAATCCAGGAAGTAATTCGGGAATTACTCACATTTCCGGCCCGGATTCTGTCACTTTGGAGATATTGCAGAGGCTGGTGTGGAGTCTCCACTATGATGTGTTCCCCCTGGATAAACGGGCGGTAATTCTTCAATGCCCACACCGTTGCCAGGAGTGCCTTCTCACAATCGTTGAATTTTTCCTCCACAGAGGATAAAGTTTTGCTCGCATAGGAGATTACTTTATTGACCTTGTCATGCTTTTGATATAATACTGCCGTCAAGCACGTATTAGAGAACCCCGTCTCCAGGAAGAACTCCTTGTTTCTGACAGGGTAAGCTAGGCAAGGCGCTTGTGAGAGGCTTCTTTTGAGTTGTTTTACTGCCTCGGCTTGTTCTGGACCCCATTCCCACTTGACCCCCCCCCTTCAGGAGATGAATCAGGGGTCTGGTGATCTCTGCGTAGCCCTCAATGAACTTTCTGCTGTAATTAGTCAGTCCAAGGAGGCTCCTTAGTTCCCGCAGAGTTGTGGGGTCTTTCAGTTTCTGAAGTGCTTCCACTTTCTTTTCCTGGGGACAGAGACCCTGAGGAGTAATCTCATGCCCCAAGAAATTAACACGGGTTCTACACCACTGTGCTTTCTGAAAGGAAAGTTTTGCTCCGGCGGCCCTCAACTGTGTCAGAACATAACGGATCTCTGCTATGTGTTCCTCCACAGATGAACTTTTGATGAGGACATCATCTACATAAGCCAGGTTACCCCTCGTACCCAGGTCGGGCATGGCCTTATGTAGGAAAATATTGAACTCATTACCGGAGTTAAGGTATCCGAAGGGAGTCCGGGTCCATGTGTACTGCTGGCCCCCAAAGGTAAAAGCCAGCTTGTATTGGTCCTCCCTACTGACAGGCACGGTCCAGTATCCATTGGTCAGGTCTATTGCAGTGAATACCTGTGACCCCTGAATCTGGGCCAGACCTTGGTCAATGTAGGGCAGAGGCCATCGGGAAGTATGGACCCGTTTGTTGAGCTCCCTAAGGTCGGCGCAGAGTCTCCACTGGCCGTTTGGCTTCAATATTCCCAGCACCGGATTATTGAAGGTGCTGTGGACTGGACGGATTATTCCCCGGGACTCAAGGTTCTTAATTATTTCAGTAAGGGACTCCATTGATGCGAGAGGCAAGCGATATTGCTTCACAAACACAGGAGTCATGCCAGGGTCCGTGGGGATTGTTGTTGTGTGGATGTCAGTGCGACCACAGTCATATGAGTCTACCGCAAAGAGATCTTGGAAATCCAAGAAAACTTGTTTCAACTTTTGCTTTTGTTCCAGAGTCACACAGGCATCAGCTAGGTTGACTCTCTCTTCCACCATCTGCCTGAAGCCTGGAAAGACTTCTGGTTTGGCTATCTCAGCGGCCTCCTCCAACTGGGTGGAGAAGTCCCTGGTCAGAGTGCTGATTTGGACCGGAGGCTTCAGGTGGGAAAGGCAGCCCTCATGTACCTGGAAAATCACCTCATCCCTCCTGAAGTCACAAGTCACATCTTCCTTACCATAGGGGCAGGAAGTGTACACCAGGAAGTTCCCCCCATGCCGGGTAAAAATCCTGTCTGGTGTTGTATTGTCATCACTGTCACTGTCAAAACAGTCCTTGGGGATTGGTCCTAACAGTTCGTTACCTAAATCCATGGAAAAATGTCGGTCATCAACCGCCATTCCAATAATGGTGCCTGCGGCTAGAGTAACACTCTTTAAGTCGCTGTTATCCACCTCTATTGGAATGGTGTCATGTTCTAGGTTGACTAATGGAGTTGGGTTTACCCCCAACCCTTGCTGTTGGAGAGAAGCATTTAGATGTATGTAAGCATCAGGGTTTTTCAACTCTTGTCCCCTTTTAACTTTCACTTCCAGGGAGAATTGTCGGGTCCTTTCTGGGATGGTGACTTCCTCTTTGATCTGAATTTCAACTGCATAAGGTAGCAATTGAGCTGACCTAAATGCTTTTTCTGGATCATCAAAGCCCATGGGATTATCCGCTAATCGGGACCAAGCTTTGAAGTTTATTAGGTCCAAACTAATGGCAAAGCGATTGAGAATGTCACTGCCTAAGTAAAAGGCGGCAGTGACGTCTCGCACGACCCAACAATTGTGGACTATGCTCTTGTTGCCAATGGAGATTTTGAGCATACACCTGCTTGGCAGGAGATGTTTGGAATTAGGTACTTCCAGGTCCATTTCCCATTTGTCTATCAGTTTGAAGGTGGGAATGGCTGGATCTTTTGGGAGTTGGCGGAACATGGCTTCGCTGATGAAGCTCTTACCGTTGTTCACACACACTCGAGCGAGAACAGAGTCCTTCCCATCATTTAACTGAACAGGGATGAACAACTGCTCTCCTATTTGCTGAATATCAGCCAGACTTTGAGCTGATTTCACATCTTTCTGGACTATAGGAGTGGGAGTTTCAGATTGTGGATTAGTATAGAATTTCAGAGTGTTTCCTTCCAGCGTGGAATACCACTTTAGACTGGAAGGAAGGTTGATTTTCAGAAATAGAGAGGACCCCCCATCACCAGTCTGTTGTCCTACTGCTATTACTGTCACGTCTGGAATCTGGTTGTTCTGGAAGTGAAATTCTACTTGGTCAGATTTTTGTTCAACCATGTGGCATGTGCCGTTTAAACTAACATGGTTGACACTCTGTTTCAATTTTATTGGTCGGCTAGTCTGGGTCCAGAGGACCTTGTTTACACAATCTATTAGGGGTGACAACCTTCTCAGGAGGTCATTCCCTAGTAAACAAGGGGTGCCCTCCGGGGTCACAACTATGACCGGGTGTTTCAACTTGTGTCGCCCGATCTTAATGTCCAAGTCTGCAGTCCCCTCAACGGGAATTTCCTTCCCGTCAAAGTTCTGCAGTTGTCCAGGAAGAGAGGTGAGAGGAATTTGGTAATTCTCTCCCCTTCCTGCATTCAGTTCGTCAAAGGCCCTTCTGGACAGAAGGGTAGCTTGAGATCCAGTGTCCACCAGTGCTGAGATTGTACCCTGCCCCTGTACTTGTACCGGGGCATAATATCTTCCCTCCTTCTCCTCAAGGGGGCACAGATAATGTACATTTTTGGACAACTGGTGGGCTAATTTTCTGGTTTTGGACATCGCTAGCGAGGAGATTTGGGCAGAATTCTGTGGAGAGTCTTGGGAATCTGAAAGAAAAAATTTGCAACTGGAGATCAGAGCCATTGTGGGTTCCCCTGGCTCCGTTTCTGGGCCGCCCCCCCCTTTTTGGAGGCAGTCGCCAGGATGGGTTTGAACCAGGGGATTTTCTTGCTGTTGGTTCTGGGATGAGATGGTGGGCGGCGGTAGCTCAGTCTCCACATCTCCCCAGTCTGGATTTGCATCCCTAGGGACCCATTTTTCTTTGGGAGGAGTTCCCCCCTCTCTGAAGGAGAAGATCCTTTTCCCAGGATCCTCTGAGGATCCCTCTCCCTCAAATTGGAAGATCTGTACCTCCTCCTCAAACTGAGTCTGTTTGGGTCTTTTGTTTCTCCTACCCCCCCTCTGCTCCTTAGGAGGCAGACTTTCAGGGGCAAGAGATTTTGTTTCCGGTTCCTGGGTTTCCAGGGGCTGTTTACAAGTGAGGAAGGAAGCTTCCTCCAAGGCTTTACACCCCCCTTCCCTTTGTGCCTCCTCCCTGGGAACCGGTGATTTATCGGGGTGCTGCCCCCGTCATTGTTCTGGAGCACCAGGTCCAGAGTTGGGTGCGTTCTGCGCCGGCATGCTGATCTGAGGGTTCTGCTGTGCCCTCAGTATATGACCCATATCCCGCGCCATGTTTTGAACCTGGCGCTCTAACTGGGAAACCCGCTCAGGCTGATACGGGGCCCTGTTTTCTCCCCTGGGCTGATCCCGGGAAGGGTAGCTGTCCCTCCTCTGGTAGTACCCCTGGTTGGGAAGATTTTGGTACCCCTCCACCCTTGGCCTCCCCTCTCCCGGATTCAGTGGTCTGGGCTCAGGGAATTGAGGAAAGAAGGATGGATGATTTTGGGGTTGGAAGTCGGGTGGATATCTGGGGAAAAAGTTCTGCCCAGGGTTTGGTAAATTTCTGCCCTCCTGTGGGAAGTTTGGAGGGAAGTTCCCTGGGTTAGGTGCTTGGCTGGATCCCCCCCCTTGGGCTGGAGGAGTCCACACATAACCCAGGGTGGGTCTGTTACCTTTGTAGCGAGGACTTACATAGTCAGGAGAGCGAGGGACCCCATTTGTGGGGCTGCCTCCCTGGCTCCCTGTCTGCGACTGGCCCGAGGACCTTCTGGGCCTAGCATTATTAGGTGCAGGTAGGTTTTTAGGCCCCCCCATCTCCAAATCCAAAACGGGGGTGACCTTTACCTCTGCCACCTTGGCAGCAGCAGGGGTGCTGTTGGCTTTGGGGTTTTTCTGGGCATTGCTTTTATTTTCTATGGGCTTTTGCACCTCATAGATGCGGGTAGCCTGTTCAATGACCCAGTCTAAAGATCTTTTCTCGTGAAAATCCCTCACGAGCTGGGTCATGATATATTTGGGCAAGGCATGGAAAAACGTGTTTATAAATTCACGGCTATCCGTGCGCACCCTTCTTGTGGTCTGTGCAAAAGCCCGCTTTAACTCCTGCACAAATTCTTGTGGGGCCTGATCCTCCCCACATTGCAAATTGTAGGCTGCCTTGCGAGCCTCTTGAGGATTTCTGTGAACAGAAAAATGTTTCAGGATGGCCGCCTTATAGGTGGACCATCTTAAATGATTTTGGTCCTCCAGCCCCGCAAAGAAACTGGAGTATTCCGGGGAGAAGGTCCACTTTACATATTGAATGCAGCTTTGGCTGTCCTTCAAATGGAAAGTCTCCATCATTTGTTCAAACAACTCTAAGTGCTCCCAAACAGAATACTTAGCGTTCTTATGGTAAGGCGTGATGACGCTCCTGATCGCCTTAATCTGCTTTAAGGGGTCCTTGAGCAAGGCCCTTTTTGCCTTATTGGCCTTTTTGGTTCGGGTAACCCTTGTCCATTCTTCGTCGGACTCAGAGGCACTGCTCCCAGAGGTTCCCGTCTGTTCTTCCAGGTTTTCCCGGATTCTGCGAGCCTGGGAATGGCTGGCAGAATGTGGGGACCTGGTCTCCTGTGTCCTGCGCAGTTCAGAGGAGTCTTCAGATTCCTCCTTGCTGTCAGGATTTGATGGGTACCCCCTCCACTGACCTAACTGGGCAGAGGTTTTCAGGATGCCCTTAATGGGCCTACTCTCCTGGGGTTCCCCACTGAACTGTATTGTACTTGGGTGCCCATATCCTCTTTTATTTTAATGATATATTGCCTACTATCATTTTCTGCCTCCTGGCTCCTCTGCAGCCTCTGCTCAGAAGAGTCCAGATCAGATTGGGCCTTCTGTAATGCCATCTGTTGCCTATTTGCCAGATTTTGGCTTTCAGCACATCTATCCTGCATGTCTCCCATATATAGGTACAGGTATGCTGCTATCCTGGCAATCTTATTGTGTTCCTCTTTGGCTTTAGGAGCCATATATAGTTCACTCAGGGCCACATGTAATGGACCCTGATCTCTATATATATCTGACCCTGTGTCAGTGACCTGTTGTGTGATGGCCTGCAACCACACATCCTGGCCCTGTTCGGTCCATTCACCTCTCACAAATAGCTTATGCAAGAGGTGCTCTCTGGCTATTTTCATGTCTACTAAGGTCGTCATTCTAGAGATTGGTCTCTGTCCTGACTTACAGAAGTTAGTATTTTATTTTTGCAGAACAGAACTTTTCTTGGAGTGTCCCTTTTGAGGAATGCTTCACAGCGTAATGCAGCGTGGTGATCCGACCGGATGTATGTATCCCGTCAGTTAGCACACTGTATTAAGCTGCACAAGTGGTATTCTAACCCAACGTCTCGGCTCGAGCCCCCAATTTGTAAGAGGATTCAATTCAACACTACAGCTAAGTCAACGCCTAGTCTATAATACTGAATGAAAACCCTTATTGATATATCTTTAGGTCCAGTTCATGCGTTCTGGATGACTACCCCTATATAACACCCCTCTCTTGGAATCCCCCTGACCCCACTGAGCCAAGAAGTAGTTCTGTTTTGCAAGTTTAAAAGGTTTATTTGATAATTTAAACAATATATATTATATCACGCTTTATAATAAATTAATAACTGAATAGCACACTTAATCTGATATGATGAAGATTAACAACGGAGAATCTGGCACTAACACACTTCTTCTAATCACTAATGAGTGGACATGAAATGGATAAGGTAGCACACTGGTAAATAGGAACAAAAGAAGAAGGTGGTACAAAATGCTTTATAGAGTTCAAATGGATGCAAGGTTGAATGAATGAAATGCAGTATAGAAAACAACTTGATATGATTTCAGCAAAACAATGTAATCACTTTTCTCTGGCAATCCCCTTCCCCCCTTGATGCAAGGCAAGGAAATGGAAGGAAGCACACAGTTCTCAGAAATGCAATCAACTGTAATTCAGTTCAATCCAGCAAGCTTAAACAGAAGTTTGAAAACACAGGCAAATGCTTTGATAGGTGCTAGCAATGAATGAGAAATATGCTGGAAACGCTCTTAATTCCCTTTTAGAGGTTCAGGATGAGTGGTATCTAGTTAATATTAGTCCAGGCTCACACTAGCAATGATGCAGGGATAGTTAGCAGGTTAAACGAATTTCTGGCAAATGAAATCAGGCAGCAGCAGTTTTTTTACATGTGAAGAAATTGCAAATCGCGGCAAAATTCGCGGAGGCGCCGAGCGCTATTACAAAGGAACCGCAAGGACTATCTCTACCGTTTTGGGGTCCTAGGAAAGCCTGGGATCTCAGCTTCCAAATGAAAGTTATTGCAAGTCTCTAGCCCAAACGGTTGCGGAGATATGAGCAATTTAGTAAAGGTCGTTTTTGGTTTTGCCAATTTTAAACGCACACTTTGACAAGTGACAAATTTTACTAGAATTGACAGGTGACAGCTAGGAGGCAGTTCTACTTAGGTTAAATAGATTAAATTAGATGAATTTAAACTAAGAGATTGGTTTGGTACAGTTTGGCGGTACTCACAAGAGATTTTAAACAGGAAAGCGACTTGGTCACGGACTTCAGTCTGGTCAGGTCTCTCTGGGTACAGCACTGCTTTCTCTCTGGTCTGGTCTCTGCTAGGCACAGCACTGCTTTCTCTCTGGTCTGGTCTCTGCTAGGCACAGCACTGCTTTCTCTCTGGTCTGGTCTCTGCTAGGCACAGCACTGCTTTCTCTCTGGTCTGGTCTCTGCTCTGGCACAGCACTGCTTTCTCTCTGGTCTGGTCTCTGCTCTGGATAGATTGAAGTCTCTAGTTTGGCTTTCTGGAGTTTGATGGAGGTAAGTATGGATTTTTCCGGCAGGGCTTCCAGCGGCAGATGAAATTGAATGTCTCTATGTGTCCTGACTCTCTGCTTTTATCTGTTTCTTGAGAATGGGTGTGTGTGTTGCATCACTAGACTTGCCCCTCTCATTCGTCATTGGTCAGGCTTCCATTCCTCCGCTTGATTGGCAAACTGAACTGTGAGTCAGATTGATGTCATTTTATGATCTCTTGAAACAACCTCCCTTATCATCTGTGCACCCAAATATATATATATGATAAAAATCCATACTTCAGAGTTACACAGTTGTTTGAAATTACATATACATGGTGTGGCTGAATTTAGCCATGTCTATGTCCAAATCTGCTCATTCTCGGAGCTTGCATTCAAAGAGTGTACATAATTGACTTTTTAACTGCTTTTTCAATTTCCGACATGGACCCAACTTTACATACATGTGTGCAGGGGGTAGGGACATTAACTGATGAAGTTTCAGATTTTTAACATGCACACATTTAGAGTAATATCCACTTTTCCGCTAAAACCCCCCTGAACATACCACCGGTTCCTACCACGTCTTAAACTGTGGGCAGAAAAATCACAAGAATTATGGTATCATTTATAAAATTTTCACATGTCCGCACTATGAATTATCCCCCTTTTTATAAAACCATATCCTTGCTGCAGGGGTGTGTCTTTTCAGGTCACATGGTACAGAAACCAGTCTTTCCAGTTTCTGCCAAGCCAGCTTGCTTCTCACAGGCAGTGCCCCTCCCAGCTTCTCCAGGAGGAAGCCACTTTTTACGACGTCTGTAATAAAAACCTTTGCCTGAGTGGAGAGGGCTTTGTTCACTCTCTGGCAGAGCACAGGAAATTCAATTATCAGATAGATGGCATATCCTTAGTGTGGGCAGCAAAAGGAACATTGGCCTGGGAACATAGTTGTGACTCAAGTTTCACTCCTGATGGGATCCGTTGCTAGGCAAAATCAAGTTCCTTAAGCCAGACCTTCAGCTAACTTTTTGTTGCTTTTAAAATAACTTGTAATTTTACACATGCAGCTCGAATGCTGATTCTAAGTGCAAAACTATGACATTTCAACAGTTACAAAGGCATGTGACACCAAACATAGGTCACTCATTTAATTTAACATTTTCGATTTTGGTGGTTTTAAATCCAGTTGCAGTTAGGCTTAAGCTGCTGACTCCATAGCATTTTTGTTATAAGCATTGTTTTTGGGCTCTTCATTTCCCAGATTTTGTAGGCACACAAAACTCCATTCTGCCAAATGTCTGCTGGTGTTCAGTGAATATTTTGCACATGTTGCAAGGTTTGAAATAGGCATTTTGCTTGCCTTCAGAAAAACACACAGTGGGTTTTAAAACGCCGGCTTTTGGATAGTGGTGAGTACTGGTACTGCACCCATTTTTGGGATTTTCTTGGATTAATGCATTCTAAACAGGAATGGTTCTTACATGGTAGTAAATCCTTGCTTAACATTGTTTTGATGGGGCTCCTTACAGTAAGATGGTTATGTGGAACCCCACAAAAAGGGTTGAATCTTTAAAGTGGTCCAATGAGTCACGATTTCAGCAACTTTTTGACATCAGTAAAAGTGGATTTTGTTAACAAAGACCTTTCTTTACCCTGGTGGGTGGCAAGTTAGGTAACCATTTTGGTGTGCGCACAACTGCGCAGCTTTCCTGGATTTCGGCGCACATGTGGGTTTTCCGCCATCTTGAATTTCCTAAGCCTACAGCACCAAATGTTGTAGCAGGGTAGCTTAAACGTGGGTCAGGACACCCTACAATACCAAATATGGGCTTTTCGAGTATCAGGCAATGCCCTTTGGGCTATGCAATGCCCCGGCAGCGTTCCAGTTCTTCATGAACGATGTGCTTCATGAACTGTTGGACGTCTGCATCCTTGTTTACATCGATGATATCCTTATGTACTCAACATCCACGGAAGACCATATTGGCCATGTGCGGGCGGTTCTGGAAAAGCTTTGTCAGCATCGGCTATTTGCCAAATTAGAAAAATAATTCTTTCATGTCATGGAAGTCGAGTTTTTGGGCTTCATGCTTACCCCACGAGGAATTCATATGGACACACGCAAGGTGGATGCATTTCTTCTGTGGCCATCCCCAACAACTACCAAAGGAGTGCACAGCGTGCTCAGGTTTGCACATTTTTACAGACGATTTATCCCAAGATTTTCACAGTTCATCCACCGAATCAACTCTCTCCTGAGAAAGGATAAAAAATGCTTCTGGTCTTCCGAAGCAGAGAACGCCTTCCAGGAATTAAAACAGACCTTCACCTCAGCACCTGTTCTTTGACATCCACGACCTGATCTGCCTTATGTGGCTGAAACAGACTCCTCCAGTGTTGCAATGGGGGCAGTGTTATCACATAAGAACCCAGAGACAGGACAGCTACATCCCATAGCATTTTGGTCCCGTAAATTTTCTGCACCAGAAATAAACTATGCAATCACAGACAAGGAACTACTAGCCATTAAGGGAGCCTTCAAAACCTGGAGGCACTACCTTCTAGGGGCAAGACTGTTATCACGGATCACCATAACCTGCAATATTCGGAAACTGTTCGCTGGGCTCTTTTCTTTGCCGAACACAATTTCATTATTACTTTCAGACCCGGAGTGCGTAACGGAAAAGCAGACGGCCTATCACATATGGAGAGGACAAAAACGCCTTCACTCCATCTGAACCAGTGGACATTATTCCTGAAGAACGGATTCAAAACCAGATTGCTGCAACCACCTGCTGGGAAGACTTGAAGATCAATCTCCAATCCCAAATGGACCAGGCAGCACAGCAGGAATGATTGGGTAAGGGGGACCAGTACTCCATCAAGGATAACTTACCCTATTTTCGGGGAAGACTATATATCCAAGACAAAGAAGTACAAAACAAAATAATAGCCAACTACCATGAGTCATTAGTGGAAGGACCTCCTGGAATTGCTAAGACTCAAGCCAATATCCAAAATAATTATTGGTGGCCTGCCTGGAGAAAAGATGTTGCCCAGTTTATCGCAACTTGTGGTGTTTGTGCACAACACAAATCCCAGTAGTTAAGTCCTGCAGGGTTGTTGCATCCATTAACAGTACCACCAGCACCATGGCATACATTGTCTATGGATTTTATTACCGATCTGCCACCCTGTGATGGGTTTAACACAATCCTGGTCATGGTAGAGCTATTTTCCAAAATGATGCATTTTATTCCACTAAAAGGGCTTCCCACTGCTGCTACTCTGGCCACAGTATTCTTGGAACAAATTGTCAAATTACATGGTTTCCCGTCTGCATTGGTTTCTGACTGTGGAACTAAAATAATCTCAGCTTTCTGGAGGAGATGTTGTAAGATAGCACAAATCGATCTTCTTTTATCCACGTATCACCATCCTCAAACCGATGGTCAAACGGAAAGGACCAATCAGACTCTGGAGCAATACCGAGGTGTATGTTACAACAGACGGAAGGGTCCTGTAAAAACATTCTCTGGTTAACTGAATTTGCCTATAATAACACTATTCATACTAGTACAGGACAGACCCCATTCTACACAATGACTGTCAGCATCCTCGGATATCCTCCTTTGATCTGCTTGATGAATTGGAAATGCCAGCAATCACCTCCTTACATAAAACCATTACTCAGTCCCTTAAAGAAGCTACTGAGAACTTGAATCGAGCCAAGGAACAATAAAAAAAGTTTGCGGACATACACAGAAGGGAGGCTCTGCGTTGTCAAGTCGGGGATAAAGTATGGCTGGCATCCAAAATCATTCCTTTGAAGGGACCTCCGGTCTTCCGTCCAAGATACCTCGGACCTTATCCCATCAAAGCCATCATCAACCCTGCCACCATGAAATTGGATTTACCAGCCAATATGAGAATCCATCCAGTGTTCCATGTTTCCCTTCTAAAACCAATGAAACCTGACACTTGGATCACAACACCACCTGAGCCAGAGATCATAGAAGGAGAACCAGAATATGAAGTGAAGAACATTCTGGATTCCAAGATAGTGCGATCAAAACTATACTACTTGATCAACTGGGAGGGTTATGGGCCCCAAGATCGCCCATGGGAACCCGTTGAATTTGTCCATGCTCCATGACTAGTCAAACAATTCCATAGAGACAATCCTGCCAAACCAGGACCCAGGAAGAGGAACGCCCGTGAGAAGGGCCTTGAGGGGGAGTGCTGTCATGGCCACTGGTCATGGGCCACTACCAATATACTCCAAAGGATCCAAATGGACCCAGTCCTGGCGCCTTTGGTGCCAGGCTCATACGAAAGTGTGCTCTGCACACTTTATGGCTAAGGCAGGTGATTCCAGGCCGGGCGTGACCATGGAAAAGCATTGGAAGGCATGTGCAGAACTCTGTGGAAGTGGCAAGGTGGAGCCACAAGGCAGGGCTAAAGGGGAGTGGTTGGGGCCAGGCTATTTAAGCTAGCCCCACCCACATGCAGGCACATCGCGTTAGCCTGCTGTGTGCAGCGTAACGCTTACCGCCGTCTGAAGCTCTTACTTGTTTCCAGCTCAGCACGCTCCTCATCAGGTTTTGGAACATCTTCTTCAGCATGCACCTACCTGACTCCAGCTATACCATCGCTCAAAGCGAAGCTTACCTGATTCCAACTCTGCATCTTCAGCGCGCATCTTACCTGACTCCAGCCATACCATCGCTCGAACGCATCTTACCTCATTCCAACACTGCATCTTCAACGTGCACCTTACCTGACTCCAGCCATACCATTGCTCGAGCGCAGCTTACCTGATACCAACTCTGCATCTTCAGCGCGCACCTTACCTGACTCTGCAAACCTATTGCCTGCAGCATATAGCTTCTTACCCGATTCCCAGAACCATCGGAGTCGGGCTGCATCCTCACCTGTTCCAGCATCCTCACGGATCCATCCATCTGGCACCAGCCAACAGGTCCTCAGATCGTCGCTCTCCACCAGACGCCACCAGGCCATACCTGCAAGAGAAAAGGAACGCTCAGGTTAGAAACTGCATACATAAGCCTTGCATGCAACCATAAAACCCTACTTACCTTTGAGGGGGGACCGCTCAATTCCTCTCTGGCACCGTTTGGACCTGCACCCAACACCACGACACTGCGTGGTCATCTTTTACACCTATTGGGGAGAGAAAAGACATTACAAGAATTCCGGACACTAATCATTGGTAAAAGATATTGCAAAGGATACGGACAATAATCATAGTTACAAACACTTACCTACTAAGTGGATTGGTCACAGCCGGACTGGGCCGCCACGCACACGGACCAGTGAAGCAACTAGGTCCTCAACAGCGCCCCTGCTGATGAGAAGCAGGATGGAGAGCTCATCCTTACAAAACAACAGGGCATTGCCAGCAACCAGAGCAGTCCACACTACAGCAGTTGGGGGCAAAGGCTGATCCAAGGGAGCCAAGTCCAGGGAGGGCTCCAACCGTGCCACAACATCCCCACAGAGACCAGGTGAGCGTAACAGCATGCTGAAGGTGTTTTCTTAGATTCTCCACATATTCATGAGTTGTGGAGTTGTTTATCAGGTTCTGCTCCCGTGTTCTATAGAGCAGATGCTGAGGTAGCACCATCCTTTGTCCAGTCATTAGCTCACATTGAGACATTTTGGTTGCAGAAGATGGTGTAGATCTGATGGCCATCAGGACAAGCAGTAATCGGATGTCCCAACTTGGCCCAGAATCTGCCACAAACTTTTTTAGAATGCTCACAATTGTTTTATTGTACCTCTCAACTCCCCCACTAGAGGACACAGTATGCACTATGAAGTTTCGTTTTTACCACAAGTATCTCCCACATCTTTGTCATCACTTCGCTGGTGAAGTGCCTTCCTCGGTCTGACTGAATCCTTTTGGGTAGGCCAAAATGCGAGAAGATGTGGTTGATCATCAGGGCAGCTGCTGTTTCCGCCTTGCAATTTGGGGCCAGGAGGCATTCTATTCATTTGGTGAACAAGCATATCACGGTTAACATGTAATTGTTCCCCCTAAAGGAGCAAATCACAGGCCTGGTGAAATCTACTTGTAAATCTGACCACGGCAGTATCATCCTGCTCTTCTGTAGGGGAGCTTAGTGTGTGAGTGAACTTGGCTGAAATTATGCACACACAAGACACCCCTTTAAATATTGGTGGATGTCCTGCCCCTTGTGTGGCCATTATGCAACCTCCTATAAGATTTCTAGAGTAGTGTGAAACCCCCGATGACCGGCTGCGGCTGCGTCATGGCCGTGATTTAGCATCAGGCTCCGGAATGGGGTAGGTACCACCCACTGAAGGGGCCCCTAGGGGACCCTCACATATGGAAACAAGGCACAATCACCACACACGAACTGATACACCAGACACGAGGTTGTATTCCCAAAAGCTAGGGTTTATTGCAAAGCAAATAGTCTCAGTTGGCCAACTGGGTCTCACCCCCCGCGACGTGTGTCTCCAGACGCCGAGGGATGAAAGAGAGAGAGAGTTGTACAACAGTTACATATATACAAAATGAGCATCTCACAATCTGTAATGACATTTTCAATACCGCCCATAATGTATTTCCTTTTAATTGGATTCGATGATTGACAATTGTGACAAGTATGACACCTTCAGACATTCATTTTAGCAACAGTTTGCAATTTTGTGAGCCTGCAGACAAAGTTCTTTGTTTTAGAGAACACATTGCTTCTGTTTTTGCAAGCAAGCTGCATGCAGGGGAGAGACACATTCCAGGCCTCGCTATCTCCTTGTTTCTATTAGTGTGCGAGGGGTCAACTCGCTCTCCAGGGCTCTACAGGGCTCAGAGAAGGGTGGCCGCAAAGTAGAGCATAATTCAAGCCATTAATTGTTCATTTTTACCATCCCTACCGCATGAGCGAGACTGGCTGGCACCTGTGTAATGATTAAATGCCTTGCTGCTTACTTTCAAGGACTTGTGAGGGAGGAGACCGGGCATTTCTGTCTCGGTCACCTGCGTTATGTTTCAACAAGTATCTCGCGGCCTTGCTCTATGCATGAACAATAATGTAATAGTGCAGCAGAATAAGCTTTCAGCAAAGCAGTTTCAACAGAAAGCAAGAGGCGAAAGTTAAAACAAAATAGCGATTTCAGTCACATCAAAATGGCCACACTTTAGGCAAGCTGATAGATCCGTATTTCTAATATCGAACACATGAGGTGGTTGGTCTTCGGCCAACAAAATACATTGTCTTCACCATTGAGGGGTACCTATTTTTTTCCTGGACTGACAACCCCTTCTTTTGGCCGTATGCCAAACGCCTCATCGATACATTGCATCCTCTTCTGACCAAGTATCTGATTCTGAATCATGCATACTGCTAGTGTCCTCCTCATTATCATTGTCATCAATATTAATTGACATTAATTCTTTCAGTGTCTTTATTTCATTATTTATTTGAGTATCTGATTTAGTGGTGCTCTTTTTTGTTACTATCTGTATAGACTCCTCACTCATTTCAGTACAAATTATAGGTAAGCAGTGTATACAACAACAACATGTCATAAATATTCATAGTGTAATTAAAGAACGAGCAATCAAGTGTCCTCTTTTTTTAGGGGCTTGTTGGGGGAGGACGAGAAACCAGGTATAAACAACCAGGGTCCACAACAAGCTACCTGCTAATATCGTATAGGTCGGCAAAAATTAGCATTTACCTGAGACAAGGGCCGGTGAGCAAGTCGTTTTATCAAATATATATAAAGACGATATGGTCGGGAATTATCAAAAAATAAATTTGCTTTTATTTATACATGATAAAACTGGACATTAAACAGTGTCCAGACACATAAAACAACTATTGATACAAACATATATAACAAAGACATACTGGTGCTATATATCATTCAAACTTGTCCTGTACCTGCAAAGTGATGTTAGTAACTAATGGGTGCCTTTTTGCACATTTCTTTTACCAAGCAAAAAAACCATTAGAGAAGTGTCAACAGTAACAAAATCTGTTTCCAGCCTTTACACAGTAGCTACTATTGCCCCACACTTTGAGGTCAGTAGTAGATTTGTATGTTTCCCTCTCAGGCTTTCATCAGGACACTTGTAATTTGAGTAGAAAGGATTATTGGATGTCGTATTGATGGTCTGAATTCATTTGTGACCAGCAATTCTAAAAAGACACATAAAAAGAATATTTTTACCGACCATATACACAGAAACCCAAGAGTATTATTCTTTTATGCAGGTGATAGTCTATATTTTAAACAGTCGGAGACTAGAATCTATATACGTATCAACCAAATAGTTTATTTATAAACTAGCTCAGAAAAATCACAAATAAATTTAATAGAAATGGCGACCATCATTTTGTCACCATTTTTCATTTCATATACATCACATACAAAAACTGGCATATTGAAAAATTGTGCCCAAAACCGGAGGGTAAGGGGAAAGGGGGGAAGAGGGGAAGGAAGGAAAGGAAGGCAAGAAGGGAAGCAGTGACGTCTTGTGTATCTCCAATATCTATGAACTTTTCAAGACTGGAGTTGTACCTTTAAATGTTGACCGCAATTAGCAAGCATACTTTTTTCTTTATTTTAGCCGGATTTCCTGGCCGTACATCTACGACTAAGTCTTCTGTTTATTTGGCTAAGGGGAAAGGAACAGCGAAATATTTAATCTCAAGGATGTTAGCCTTATATTATCTTCTTGGTGCTATTTTTTGATAGTTGACAAAAACACATACCTATAAAAGACGCAGATGATACGCGGTTATGTGCCGGTCAAAACAGAAGCCGCATTGTCAGATTTTGATTACTTGATATACTCGCATCTACTGCTGGATAGTATATCAATTATCCGGTAGCCCTAAGTGAAACAAAATAAGGCAGACAAAAAAAGGGCTTTTAGTCCGTTGTAAGTGGAGGTCAAAGCAGGCCCCAAAAGGGGACCTAGGAGTGCTCTTATAGCCCAGCCACCGAACACTACAACTTACATGAGTGTTATATTCGGGCGGCGGACACAGCAGTGAGTTTGCGGCGTCTCCCTCGCGAGAGAGTCAGCGTTCCTCTGTGCGAACACCACGTGATCAAGTCAAACTAGTGTTGGTCACGTGGGCACGCGCTGCCTAACTACTTATTGTCTAAGCATCCAGCGTTGCATGCGCTGCCCTGTTGCATTTTAAAGGGACAGTGCGTTCATAAGTATAGCGCAGTGAATCGGGTACATGTAGCTGATAGTTAAGTTACAAATGATTGGCCCCAAGGCTACATATACTAAACCGAAGCTGGGGAAAATGAAAGAGAGGGGTGTTGCATGTTAACCCTGCAGCAAGTGCCCTGGCAAGTATGCATTGAAAACCAGCAAGTCTTACAATGCTCATATAGAGGTGGACTTTCTCTTTGATACTAAATCACAATATGAGGCAGCCTGGTTAGAGGGTGCCCACAGTATGCCAAACCCGCGTTCAGTGAGCGTTAGACTGCTCAGTCAAATATATACATGATATATACAAGATCAGTATGTATGTGCTGAATTAAAATAGGCGGGACATTATTTGCGCAAAAACAGGTTCCATTCGATGTAAAGATTGAGACCCTTATTGACTGAATCCAAATTGTAGATCCATTTTTGTTCCAGTCTCGGAAGTTTCAGATCTCTATCACCCCCTCACCAGTGTGAACCCAAAGTTTGTAGAACACACCAAAAAAGATCATCATGGCTATGTTTCATTTTTTTGTAATGTTCTACAAGGGGCTTGTCTGTTGTGCCATTTTTTATGCAGGAACGATGTTCCCCAATTCTGGTTTGGATCGCTCTTTTGGTTTTTCCAATGAACCAGAGGCCACATGGGCAAATAATACAGTAAATAACCCATTTGGTGGCACAGTGAGTAAAAGATTTTAACTGCCATATTTTTCCCTTGAGGTCAATGGATTTGAGCTTTTTGGTAAATTTACACATAAGACATTTGCCACATTTATAATGGCCTTTGACTGGTGGAAGGTCCCATAGTGTGGACTCAGTGTTAGTCACATCTCGTTGTTGCGGATATGTATGGACCAATTTGTCACCCAGATTTTGAAGTCTCTTGAAGGCAAAGCGGGGAGGTGGTATATGGAAGGATTCAGTATTGATCATCTTCCAGTTTTTTAGAATCGACTTCCTCAAGTCATTACTAATAGGTGGAAAAGATGAGACACATGTAATTTTATCGAGAGCAGATTTGGTTTGTTTTTGAAGACATTCTCCTCTCTGTATGTTTTTGGCCTTTTTATAGGCTCTTCTTATGATGTGCGATGGATAGCCTCTGTCTTTCAAATCTTGTTTCAAGCAGTGGCTGTGCAGTTTAAAGTCTTGTATATGTCATCAATATTAATTGACATGAATTCTTTCACTGTCTTTATTTCATCATTTATTTGAGTATCTGATTTAGTGGTGCTCTTTTTTGTTACTATCTGTATACACTCCTCACTCATTTCAGTACAAATTATAGGTAAGCAGTGTATACAACAACAACATGTCATAAATATTCATAGTACTGCTACTAGGATCGTAACTAATTTCCATCCCCATGAGCGTAATACTTCCCAGAACCAGGAGCTTATATTCAATTCCCAACTTCCCTCGGGGGGGGGGAGGTGTAGGTCAGAGCTCAAAACTTGCAACTTTCTTATTGCTTCGAAAATCATAGGGGAGGAGTCGCTTGCAAATAACCAACATGCTGATCCCACGATTTTACAAACTCCCCCACGATCAACCAAGATTACATCAAGAGCCATACTATTTTGCAGTGTCATCAATCTAATTCCTTTCTCCTCTAATGTCAAATTGTATAATATATCCGTTGTTCCATTTATTGTTTTTTCTAATATTCTAGATAGTTGTCTTATATTATAGGAGTTTATTGCTTGGCCCCAAAATGGTACGAATGATTTTACTATGTCTTCCGCGATCAAACCTCCTTCCTCATTTCGCTGTGGTCTTGACCTGGACAATTTGGCTATATCTGCTGTTCTTGAAAGGAATACTCCCGGGAACAGAAGTCCCAAGTAACAAGTACCTCCCCAGTTTCTAGGTAACCAAGGATATGCTTTTTCTCCACATATGAAATAAACAGGATCACCTACATACACTGGTTCTACCTCTCTATCAAGGAATGCTATATTTATACATCTAGTGAATGTTCCCACCGAATAGGAGCCCTTTTTCCTTACGCAAAAGGGGACAGAGCGTGGACTGTACTTTACTGTATAGGAGGGAGGCACTGTATCTTTATTTCCTTCTGGGTTCATATGAAACGTGATTACAGATGATTTATAGGGCACAGATAGTCTATCTTGTGGCATCACTACTGGTGTGATCAGTCGTGCTTTGTGAAATATAGAACAACCTACAGGTTTCATGATAATCTCCTCAAATTCATTCATATTTGTTCTATCTAATTGACCACTTTCACTTTTGTTCCATTTCCCATAATATAGTGCACTCAAAGACGCATAGCATGCAGAGCTCAATGGCAGTGGCTGCACATACCAACCTATTCCCTTACCACCATGCTGTGGCAAGTGGGCACATACCCAACAATTATTTTTTCTCAATATTGAGTGAGTCATATTCATTATCAACAATAATGTGTTATTTCCATATAACACCTGTGTCTTTCTTCCATTGAGGACAAAGTGTAAGTAATCACATGGGCCGGGCTTTCAGTGGTTGAGATGTTTCTAATTGGCAGGAACACTTCTAATGGGTGTATTTCTTATAAATACCATAATACCATTACTGTCATTATTGGGGCTAATATACTCATCACACACATCACTATTGTTAGGATCAGCATACAATTTTTCTGGCAATTCGTTTTTTGTAACCTTCCAGTCTCTATAGTTAACTCATTATCAGCAGTGGTGCAGGAGGGGGCAAAAGCTGGATCCGGCATTTTCTCTCGCTGTCCTTCTTCTCCAACAATGTTTGTCGTGAATATCTCTTATCGTTGCACTCCCTCAAATGTCACTAAGTTCGGAAATGTCAACAGTTAGCTCTGCAGTTCGCTCTGCCAGTTCTCTACAGCCTGATTTGCTATACGTTGGGCAAGATTTCTGTGCATCTGCACATTGCTCAAAGAACTCCAGAGCAGTTATCAATTGCCTTCGTACCATGTGAGCCCCTCTTGTCCGTGAGGGGTGATCTGCACATGGATTTTTTTATCACTGAGGAGCCGCACTCTTGAGCTGTCCGATTTGCACAACCCTCACGCCGCTCTCCCCTAGGCCTCCGGTTCCCACTTCATCCGTGATAGGAAACAGAGGCAACAAAGATCAAGAAAAATGAAGATTAGATCACTCCTCCTTCCGAGGCCGCAAATGATACCTACTTGCTCCTGGTATCGTGTGATCAATGAATAGTGCAGACGCACTTCCAGACTCAAGCTCGGAGTCAGCCTGCGGCGCAATGGCAGATGGTGGGCGCCAAAGTGGTACACGCTTTGTGTCAGCCAGCAGTGATGGAGATTCTGCTGGACAACGTTGGGGCACTCTTTGCCCTTTCTCCTTTATAGCAATATTTTCAGGGTTTGTTTCAGGATCAGACAGATTTTGTGGCAAAGAACTGGCAACAATTTCTTTCGTCTCTAGGGCCGCTGTCTCTTTTTGGTCGTCTGGATCAGGCAGTTCTTTCAACGGCGATGGGATATTTTTAGCATGCGTTGCATGTATCCACGCCTTCCTCCCGTCCACACGGATTGCAGTCTGTGTTGCCAAAAGTATCTGGTAGGGTCCATGCCATCTGGGTGCAAGTGATGACTTCCTCTTGAAATTCTTCACTAGAACCCACTCTCTGGGTTCCAGTGAATGCCCCGTACCAGTATACCTGACGGGTAGAGCCTCCTGCACCTGCTGATGAATCAAACGCAATTTCTGCATTAAAAGATTACAGTAAATACTGAGCACAGGATATTCTATCTCATTTAGCCGCTTTGGCTGTGGTGCACACCAAACATTCACTGGTCTCCCCATCACTATCTCGTATGGGGAGAGCCCAGTTCTTATCTGCACAGATGTGCGCGTGCACAATAACGCTAGTGGTAATGAGTCCAGCCAGCTCAATTTGTTTCCTGCACAAATTTTACGTATTTTGGCCTTTAAAATGCCGTTGTGACGTTCAATAAGACCGGCACTCATGGGGTGTCTAGAACAATGTAATCTCTTATCAATCTGGAGACCTGCGCAAATCTGTAATATCACTGTGCCCACAAAATGCGGGCCATTACCTGACCATATGACACGGGGCAGACCAAACCAGGAAAAATATTCCTTCAACATTACTTTTGCAGTGCTCATGGCGGTACAGTCTTTTAATGGATATGCTTCCACCCACTAGCTGAACGCACATATAACCACTAAAACGTACTTTAAGTTTTGGCACCTCTCCATCTCTATAAAATCAAAATGAATTACCTCAAGTGGCATAGAGGGAGGGCCGAAACTGCCTGTTGGAGTCACCATTCCCTTCCCCACATTGTGTTGTAGGCACGTGATACAATTTTGGACCAGCCTTTCAGCATTATTCTTTATGTGTGTGTTCTCCCATACTGTGGCTAAATGCTGGCCTAGATCAAATGTGTGTAGGGCTGTGGGCCATCGTGACCATTGCAGTTACATAGGAGTTGGGCAGCATCCAGTTTTTACTTTTCTTGTCTACCCAGCAACCTTCTAGATCTAATTCTGCAGAGCCCTCAGCCTACTCATGTATTTCGTCAGCAGTAGCTTCCTCCTGCATCTCTTTAACAGTAGCAATTACATTTTCTATTATGCAGGGTACTTCCTCAGACTGTACTGTCAACATTTTAGTATTCGAATCAGTGGCAGTTTGCTGCACAATCCTGTCTGCAAATGCGTATCCCTCTCCCACTTTACATGTTACCTTTTAATGCGCCTCACACTTCACTATTGCTAGGAGCTTTGTATACGTAAGTGCAGACAGCAATCGTACATTCAAAGGGCCATGTTAAATTCTGGCTCCATGTGATGTCAAGAAACCCCTTTTAGCCCAGAGTCGACCAAAGTTATGAACTACGCCAAAGGTGTATTGGCTGTCAGTATATATGTTTACACTCAAATTTTCAGATATCTCACAAGCTCTTGTCAAAGCTATTATCTCCGCGGCCTGTGCGGAGCTGTAGGGGATTCTTTTACTTTCTACAATACTTTTCAGTGTGGTGATAGCATAGGCAGCAGTTGATGTGCCATGAGGTAGTTTAAAACAGGAGCCTTCACAAAACAGTTCTCCATCTGGTTCTTTCTGTGGGGTATCTGTTAAATCAATTCTTTCTTTTGTTTCTTCCTCAGTGACCATTAAAGAATCATGGGGAGGTGATTCATTCTCCCCTAATTCTTCCTTGGGCAGTGGCATTAATTCTGCAGGATTCAAAGCGCTACACCTCATAATTTGGATGTGTGGTGCAAACAGGACAATTTCGTATCTAGTCAATCTAGCAGATGTGAGGTGTTGCGTCTGCGTTCTATTTAATAGAACGTCTATGGCATGTGGCACCATCAAAATTAAGGTGTGCCCCAACACCATTCCTTCAGTTTGTTTCACTGATGCAGCAGCCGCTGCAACAGCTTGCAAACAATGTGGTAGTGCGCGCTACAGGGTCCAGCGCGGAAGAAAAATAGCCGCATGGCCTATTTCTTCCACCTTGTTCCTGTGTTGAAACAGCCAAAGCACAGCCTTCACTCTCGTGTACAAACAATCTGAATTTTTTTTCATAATTTGGTATGCCCAAAACTGGAGCAGAACACAATGCAGTTTTGAGCAGATCAAATGCTCTCTGACATTCTTCATTCCACTGCAAAGGCATCACAGCATCCTTTTTTGTCAATGCCACCATTGGCTTCACAATCAATGCAAAGTTCACAATCCACTGCCGGCAATAAGAAGCCCTGCCTATTATAGCTCTGACTCCTTTCTGTGTTTTTGGATTAGGCATACCAGAAATACTCTCTATTCTCTCTGCCGTCAGTCTTCTCCCCTCTCTCGAAAGTAGGTAGCCCAGATAAGCCACCTCCTTTTGACAATATTGGAATTTCTTTAAGCTCGCTTTATGGCCATTCGCTGCTAAATGTGACAATAATAAAACAGTACCTTTTTTCAAACCTCTTCTGTATCAGCAGCAATTAATAGATCATCTATATATTGTAACAATACACATCCAGTCGGTAATTCTAGCATATCTAGTTGTTCTTTCAATGCCCTACTGTAAATACTCGGACTCTCTGTGTAGCCCTGTGGAATGCACGTGAATGTAAATGATCGTCCTCCTAATGTGAAGGCAGACAGATATCTTCTTTTCTTGTGTACTGGAATACTGAAGAAGGCATTCTTCAAGTCTGTAACACTAAAGTACTCTGCCGAGGCGGGTATCATGGTCAAAATCGTGGTGACATCTGGGACCAATGGGAATTGAGGGTCAACCACTTTGTTTGATGCGCGCAGATCAATTATGAAACGATATGGTACTTCATTACCTCCTTTCTTATATACCGGGAGAATGGGGCTGTTAAATGAACTGCCAGTAATCTCTTCAATCACCCCCAGTTTTACGAAATCTGAAACAATACTCTTCAATCCTTTCTCTCCCTCTGCTGAAATTTTATACTGTGGAATACTCCTTCTTTTAAAACAATCTCCACTGGCTCTATTTTGAAGCATCCCACATCACTGTCATTCATTGCCCATATGCAAGTTGGCACTTTACTCAATTCTCCTGGCAAAGGTTTGGACACAAATTCAGATGCTGGTACATTCTGTGGCGAAATTGTCAAAAACACCCCATCAGGAGTGCAAGGGATAACTGCACTTAGTTTTTTCAACAGATTTAATCCCAAAAGATTCTCCCCACATTTTTCTGTTAAGAGAAATGGACAATATTCAGTAAATGGACCTAATGTTACTGGTACTGATTGGGATACTGGATTGATTACTGGGGTACCTGCGAACCCTACTGAAAAATTCTTTTGCCCTGAAAGTGGTATGTCCGGAACCAAGTGATGGTCTATCGAGCACTTTTGCGCCCCTGTATCTACTAGAAAGCTATGCTCTCTATTCCCGACTTTCATTTCTACGTAGGGTCCTGTTTGATTCACGGGAATAGACACTGGTTCCGACCCCTGTCTTGGGCTGTCCTATTGAGGGAACAACACATCATTCGATGTATAATCACTACTATAGTACGTATTCGATTGTGTATCAAACATTTTTCCGCCCTTTCCTCTATTCCGCTCACTCTGATCTCCATACTGTGGGTTTTACTGGCTTTGATTTTGGCTAAAAGCAGTCTGATTTTGAGCTTGGTTCTGATTCTGGGTAACATTTCCTTGATTATTTTGGCACTGCTGCATATTGTTTCTATTCTGTCCATTTGTTCCTGGGTGTCCCCTATGCTGTCTTCTCTGTCCATACCCATTTCTATTTTGTAATTGTGGCCATTGCGCTCGCCAGTGACCTTCCTCTCTGCAGTACGCACACTGATTTAATCCCAGAGGCCCTCCATGCATGTTTGAATTACTTCTGCTTTGCGCGTTTCCTCTCCCTCTATTGTGTCCGGTCACTTGCTGAAGTAGCACCCTTGTTTTCAAATTCACCCTATCCTTTACCTCTTTATCTGTATTCACTCTTTTCTCATAATATTGGGCCATATGCAATTATTTGCTCAATGTTTTTGCTTGCCATGTACTTTCTGATGTCATTATTAAATTTTGGATTGGAGGTATTAACCCTCTCACATACTTATCAACAAATAGTCTTTAGTCTTTTCCCTTCTGTGCTTACATCCTGTCCACTAAAATCTGTAAATACTTCTTCAAATCTATTAAAATAATCTGTGGATAACTCATCCTTGCCCTGAACACATGTAGTTAATTTGTCCCATACAATTCTTTTTTCTGGAACTATTTCCTTCAATTTTTGTATTATCCGTGCTGGTAACGCTGCCATATTTGCTGATGGTTTTCCTCCCGCTTCTCTGTTCTTATCCTCTGCTACTAAATCCACCCAAGTGGCACCATAGGCCACATCATCATCCACTTTTCTTATCTGCTTCCATATATTTGCTGGCACAACTACTGGGAATATTAAATCTATATCATTCATAGTAAACATGGACGATCTCAAATATGACTCTATTTCCATATACAATCCCACCGTATTCTTCCTTATATCGGGAACCGTCTGTTTTATATTATTCACTTCCTGTCTGGAGAAGGGGACATGTACATATAGTGCTGTATAATGTGCTTCCGTTACTCGCGCTGGTTGCCCATCGGCGGCGGGAATCTCTACCTTAGGCACAAAAGTAGGTGGGACGTCTCTCATAGGAAATACCGCACTCACTTTTCCTCCGCCTTCTCTCATATGCAATATTATTTCCAAATCAAGTGATAAGGCTGTTTCTCCTGTTCCACATTCTAAAGCTCTCTTGTATACCGCCATCAATTCTGAGCGGGCTAGCTTTCTTTTCATCTATATCTTTATCTACCAAATAGTCAACCATTGTCTGTAGTGCTTTTCTTTTCATTGGCAAGGGGTATTCATCAAATATCTTGTCTGTTTCCATTGTGGGAATACTAGGATCTGTAATCCATCTTAACGCCTCTCGTATACATACTTTTAATTTCTCACTCGCCTGTCTTGACGACGGAAGAAATCGCCGCTGTACATATGGTATCGCCGCCTCCCCCCTGTCTCTCCCTACATCATTTTTCCTATACCCTGGTATGGCAAACATTTCAGCATATGCATCATCAAGTTCATTCTTAAATTCAAAAAGCCTGTCTACATGTTCCTTTATTTCTTCATCTCTCTCTCTTTACACCGTGCCAACGCATTCAAATCCAATAACTGCTGTGGCGGTACCCTCCCAATTAACTGCTTCCATTTCCCCTTTAAATATTCCCCCATGCATTCCAACAATACCTGTCTTTCTTTGCTCCTCCTGAAATCATACATTGTAGCCAGCGTCGACGTTTCATCATTCCCATCTATAATTATCTCTGCCTGTACTTGCAATTCCTGTTTTCTCTCCTTGCTAATCGCACTACGGGTCACTCTAGTGCATTCACTCCGACCCGTCCCCTCTCTTCTTTCAGTGAGTTCAAGTTCAATAATTGGAGGTGCGGATGGGACAATTAGTTGTGATCCAGAAGCAATCTCTTGGGAGGGAGGTGTGGATGGGACAACAGGAACGGGAAGTAACCTCTGCAGCGCTGGCTGGCTAATGGGGGGCACTGGTTGTATGATTTGTGACTGTGCTGGGATCTGAACAATAGGGAGGGGCTGAGCAACTGAAGGCGGCTGAGCAATAGTCACTGTTGCAGTCCTTTTAGTCTCTCTCGTTGGGCGCTCTTGCCTTGTTTCAGTTAGAATTTTGCTTATCAACTCATCTGATGAATGCAACTCTTGTTGTGGATATATCTTGTCTATACTCAACTGACCACGTCTGTCTGATTTTCTCAAACTATCATCCCACTCCTCTGCATGCTTTTCTTTCACTCTTTCTGCATTCGACTTATGCCTGCGTGCACTCTTCTCTCTGCTTTTCCAACGAAGCATAGCTTCCTTCATCCAATCTCTAAGGATATCAAATGACGCTGGACGTGTTTTCTTTTTTAACAACACCTTCTCCAAATAATATATTCTAAAAATATCAAAACTCCTGTGATTCGGCCATTGTAAATCTTTCTGGCTTTCTGGCTTGCCTATGCCAAATCTCACAAAATATTATCGCCCCTACACCATACTTCACATACATCTCATACGCCGGCAACCCCATGGGTGGCGCGAGCTGGGCAGTTTCCAAAGATTGTGTACCGGAGTGGAAAAATCCCACTAAAGTGGACAATAGCCCAGGCATGTTTTAATCTTACCCTTGGCTAATCAACCTTACACTGGGCGTTTGATTTTGCAAAATCAACTCTCAACCAATATCAGGGTTACTTCGAATCGGGGCACGACTCACCTGATCAATCAAGTCGTCTTTCAAGACGCAATTCGTCCGTATACTGACGCAACCAATAATCGATGTGTCTGCGTATCTTGACTCACTCTGCCTCATTTCGGGACCCTCGCCTCCTTGTTGTCTGGCCAGACACGTCAATCAGGGATCAGTTGTGTGCAGAAAATTTCCCCACACACGGCACAATCCCCACACACGAACTGATAAGCCAGACATGAGGTTGTATTCCCAAAAGCTAGGGTTTGTTGCAAAGCAAATAGTCTCAGTTGGCCAACTGGGTCTCACGCCCTGCGACGTGTGTCTCCAGACCCCGAGGGACGCAAGAGAGAGAGCATTGTACAACAGTTACATATATACAAAATGGGCATCTCACAATCAGTAATGACATTTTCAATACCGCCCATAATGTATTCAAACATTCATTTTAGCAACAGTTTGCAATTTTGTGAGCCTGCAGACAAAGTTCTTTGTTTTAGAGAACACATTGCTTCTGTTTTTGCAAGCAAGCTGCTTGCAGGGGAGAGGCACATTCCAGGCCTCACTATCTCCTAGTTTCTATTAGTGTGCTAGGGGTCAACTCGCTCTCCAGGGCTCTACAGGGCTCAGAGAAGGGGGGACGCAAAGAAGAGCATAATTCATGCCATTAATTGTTCTTTTCTACCATCCCTACCGCATGAGCAAGACTGGCTGGCACCTGTGTAATGATTAAATGCCTTGCTGCTTACTTTCAAGGACTTGTGAGGGAGGAGACCGGGCATTTCTGTCTGAGTCGCCTGCGTTATGTTTCAACAAGTATCTCGCGGCCTTGCTCTATGCATGCACAATAATGTAATAGTGGAGCAGAATAAGCTTTCAGCAAAGCAGTTTCAACAGAAGGCAAGAGGCGAAAGTTAAAACAAAATGGCGATTTCAGTCACATCAAAATGGCCGCACTTTAGTCAAGCTGATAGATGCGTATTTCTAATATCGAACACATGAGGCAGTTGGTCTTCGGCCAACAAAATACATTGTCTTCACCATTGAGGGGGTACCTATTTTTTCCTGGACTGACACCACTGGTCGCATCCAGAGATGGATCTCCTTACCAACAAACCGTCTTGGATTCAGAAAATTTTGAGACACTTTATCAACACCCTTAGGTCCTCTTTCCCAATGTAATCGGTATCTGTCAGTGGAAAGTTCCCAGGGTCCTCAATGTGTTGATAACAATTGGCAATAATTGGTCCCCTTTTTGTGCCGTGATTAAATCAGCATCTGGGCTCTCCTTACTCCACTGGGCAGTTGAGAGTTCATTGTGAGCATTTTTCTGGGACCTAGTGACAGCAGTGATGTGGATTTCCCCCAACAGGGACTCGATCTCAAGGAGATCCTCTTGGATGGCTCTGGTTTTGGCCAGCTGATCAGCTAAGTCATTCCCAGTTTTGTCTGGTTCCTCTACCTGGAATGATCCTTAATCTTCTTCTAATAGATGGTCATCCCATTAGAGGTGACCAGATCCTTAATATTTTGTATTAGCTTGCCATGTTTAAGTGTTTTGTTATTAGCACACAGCATGCCTCTGGTTTTCCAATTAACCAGGTGCTCCACGAACTAGTTCTGGACATAATCTGAGTCAGTGATTATGACCAGTTCGTGGAGTTGGTCTTGGACGGCAGTGAGGATGGCCTGATGAACTGCCATCAACTCAGCCACCGGACCACTGCAGGGACCCATTTTGTACCCAGCAGAGGGTTCCGGGGCATCATTCCCTGTTGTTGTCAACATGGTAGGAGCACCCTTCCACATAAACGGTGGGCATTCCCTTGCACTTGTCTTCTTCATAGACTTTGTGCGGGGAATATAGGTACGCCTCCATGTTGTCCTGGGTTTTGAGAATTTCATCCTCGAGACAGTTTTCTCTGGCACAATCATGCAAGTCAGCCAGACCTTGCGTGCGGGGACTCTTCTTGTTTTGGCCATAAATGACCTCCACAGGAAAGCCTTGCATTGACAGAATCTAGGATGTCATTCTGGAATTACATTTCCGGCCAGGATTCTGTCACTTTGGAGGTATTGCAAAGGCTGGTGTGGAGTTTCCACTATGATGTGTTCCCCCTGGATGAATGTGCCGTAATTTTTCAATGCCCACACCGTCGCCAGGAGTACCTTCTCAGAATCGTTGAATTTTTCCTCCATAGAGTATAAAGTCTTGCTTGCGTAGGAGATGACTTTATTGACCTTGTCATGCTTTTGATATAATTCTGCTGTCAAGTATGTATTCGAGAACCCTGTCTCCAAGAAGAACTCCTTGTTTTTGACAGGGTAAGCTAGACAAGGCGCTTGTGAAAGGCTTCTTTTGAGTTCCTTTACTGCCTCAGCTTGTTCTGTACCCCACTCCCACTTGACCCCTCCCTTCAACAGATGGATCAGGGGTCTGGTGACCTCTGTGTAATCATCAATGAACTTCCTACTGTAATTAGTCAGTCCAAGGAGGCTTCTTAGGTCACGCAGAGTGTTGGGGTCTTTTAGTTTTAGGAGTGCCTTCACTTTCTTCTCCTGGGGACAGAGACCCTCAGGAGTTATTTCATGTCCCAAGAAGTTGACATGGCTCCTGCATCACTGTGCCTTCTGGAAGGACAGTTTTGCTCTGGCAACCCTCAACTGGGTCAGAACATACCGGATTTCCACTATATGTTCCTACATAGTTGAGCTTTTGATCAGGACATCATCCGCATAGGCCAGGTTACCCCTTTCACCGAAGTCGGGCATGGCCTTATATAGGAAGATGTTGAATTTGTTTTCGGAGTGTATGTATCCGAAGGGCGTCCGGGTCCACAGTGATTTGTCAGGGTTTTCCCCGTTATTGTTCTGGGGTGCCAGACCCTTGGTTTCAGGGGTTCTAAGCTGCCATGTTCATCATAGGGTTCTGCTGAGCCCTCAACATTCGACTCAGATCCTGCGTGAGCTTCTGGACCTGGCGCTCCAGTTGGGACACCTGCTCCGGGTGCTACAGGGGTCTTTGTTCATACCTAGGTGGTTCGCAGGAATGGTAACTATCCTCTGAACCTCCATAAGCTGCATTTTTGACAAAACACTATATTTTTAATCACATTCCTCAACACAACCATTTTTTCTTTTACATCAAGTGTTTCAAATGACATTATATTTTCTGAACATGCAGCGATTTTCGCTTCATTGTCTGCTGCTTGGTTTCCGAGTGAAATAAAGTCTGTCTTTTTAGTGTGAGCTGCACATTTAACGACCGCGATGGCCACTGGGAGCTGTAGTGCCTTGATAAGCCTGTCCAATAAGGCTGCGTGCTGCACTAGTGTGCCATCCGCTCGGAGGTAGCCCCTCCTTTTCCAACATGCTAACTCTGCTTGCACTGTTGACGTCACATAGGTGGAGTCGCTGTACACTGTTACTTCCATGTCTGCATGATTCTCGAGTGCGACAATCAGCACAACTAACTCTGCAGCTTGTGCTGAGTAGAGAGACGGTAGTCGTGCACTTACCAATGACTGAAACTCCCCATTGGCTATGTATTTTACCACAGCGGCACTCGTATATTTCTGTCCATCATTTTGATTGATTCTCGAAGAACCGTCAATAAAAACAAGTTCTCAAACTAGCAAGGTATTTTACTTTACTCTTGGGATTTCATCATAGAACTCTTCATAGATCAAACAGTCGTGCGCATGCTCATCCCCTGCCAGTGGTTCGGCTACAAACATGGCAGGATTCACTACTCTGCATCAAACTATTTTGATCGCTGGATTTGATACCCCGTAGGCAGAAGCCCTTTGAGAAGTCAATGTGCCCTTAGGTTTCTCTAAAATGGCAACTAGTGCATGCTCTACAAATAATGTCCCATCACTATGCTTGCAGCTTTCTCTATGGCAAATGCGGCGGAAGCCAAAGACTGTTCACACGGAAAGTGACCTCTCATTACTGGGTCTAAATCCAACTGTAATATGCAAGAGGCTTGTACCCCAACGTGGTCCTCTGCGTGAGGACTGCTGTCATAACAGTGCCCTCTTTGTGCGAGAATAAAAAGAATTCCTCAGCATAATTGGGAATCCCTAAAACTAGAGCTGTACAAATTGTTTTTTTCAGCTCTTCAAATGCTTCCTCCATTTTCTCAGTCCACGCAATTCTTTTCTGTGTTACTTGTGCTTTCTTTAAAGCTTGTAGTAAAGGCCTTATATATCAACTGTAATCAAAGACCCATGCTCTCACGTAATTGCATAATCCCAAAAACCTCTAAACTTTCTTTCTTTCTTTCCTTCATGTGAAATCAATTGGCCAATATACAACACTTCTTGTTGACAATACTGTAACTTTTCTTTGTCAACCTTATATCTTTTGTCAGCAAGTATTATCATCAGCTGGACAGAATCGCGCCTGCACTCTTCCTCTGTAATACTGCAAACTAAGACGTCATCTATGTATTGCAGAACAACACTTTCTAAATATTGTTCAAATCCATCTGCAGAACTCTATTGAAAATCGACGGAGACTCGCAATACCCCTGGAGCAGCCGAGTACTTTTCAGTCGCGTTTGTCTGAACATAAATGACCTCAGATCCTGTGAGTCTTTGTGCAATGGGATTGAGAAAAACACATTTTTCATATCATCACAGTGAAATATTGTGCTCCAACAGGTATATTACATGGAATTGTAGACGGGTTAGAGACTAGAGGGAACTCGGCCTCTACAATCTGGTTTATCGGACTAAGTTCTTGAATTAAACACCATGACCCCCTTAGATTTTTTGATAGGACACACAGAAGTATTACACAGTTACTCTGATGTCACTGAGAGGCCCTGCTCCATCATGGCGGAAATTGTTTTTAAAATACCTTCATCTGCCTCTCGAGAGTAAAATTGCTCCTGGTTTCAGTTTAATCTTCACTTCTCCAATCCCCTTCAATAGGCCAACGTCATGGGGGCCTGTGGGCCATAATTAAGCTGACACTTTTGCCATATCTTCCTCAAAATACTCGTGACATTGCTGTGCCAACATCATTTTCTGAGGTACCTCTCATTTGATTGCTCTTACCAAATAAGTAATTCTCATCTCACATACTACTTCATCATTAGATAGATGATCGCCAAACAGGTCCTCATCAGTGACGTCAGTTAATCTGTAGCCTTCTCCAATGGCAATCACTGCACACCATTGTCTGCCTTCGTCATCGTTCCCATCAAGCAAAGCCATTTCACCTCACACTATGGCTGCTTGTAATGCCAAGGGAAATACTTGTCCTTCTTCTTCGTGCATAGGTATCTTTGGTCTAAACGGAAGTTCATCAGGTATTCTCATTGCCTTGTCTGCTAGGCCTGGCAGATATGCCAATAGAACATGCACTCCATAATGAAAAACTTCTGGCTCTAAAGGTATTGCTCTCATGGCTACTTGTCCTGCAAATGCTCTGATAATTTCACACACATTTAAATACTGCATCCTTGGAGTTGAGCACACTATGCCTTCATCGGTAAATGAGATGGTAATATTGAGCTTTGTCATCAAATCTTGACCCAATATATTGACAGGTGTCTGCCTAGAGTATAGCAGCAGCACCTTCATGTCACATTCTCTTATAGAAACTGGTAACTCTTCAGTGAAAGGAACTCAACTTGTAGCTCCTGAAAAGCCTTGAGTATTCATGGCAATGCCAGACATTAAAAACTTTTCCTCACATATACAAGGCACGTGCTGCATCAGTGTCTACTAAAAATGAAAATGTTTTGCCCCCTATAGTGACGTCTACACTTGGTTCCTCATGAGGATTTGGTGTCACGGATAGGACTGAACACATCAAGTCCCCCAGTGAGCTGTCCTATTGCGGGTACAGACTAATTCCGTTACCTGAAAACAGATTCCTTCCACTAATTGTGACACTCCCTATCCTAGGTGTTGTTAATTGCCCTGTACTTGTACTCTGCTGAATCTGCATGGGCACATGCTGCCACCGCCCTTGTAGTGGAACCTCTGCTACCTGTTGTGTCTGCAAGCTTCGCTGCACTCTCGCGTTTGATTCTGAGCAAACTCATCATTATACTGCTGCATATATCCAGGCAGGTTTGAAATCACCCCTCTTGAAAATTGGTCGTTTTGCACGAACCCTTGACTTTGACACATGCAAGCAAAATGTCCTGTCATCCCACATGTCCAACATAGGGTGGCCTCCTAACCTGCCCATCCTGTATGTTCTGACCGTCATTCTGCATGTATTGAAACCCACCTTAATTGTTCTGAAAACCTCCCTGATTATTCTGCCAATTTCCTTGATTATTCTGAAAACCTCTTCCTCGAAATCCACCCATTCCGCACGGAGTAAACCCATTATTACTCTGGTCAAACTGCCTCTGATTATTCACCCGTGGCATACTTCCATTTTGCTACACTCGTCAACATAGCCCTTTCTATGGCATATTTAGACAACTTTTTCTGCACTAATTTTGCCTCTTCGCCTTTCCGGGCATCATCTTTTTTGCGATTCTTCTCCTGCAAGAGCCTGCAATAGTGTGCAATGGTCAGCTGAATCTCTGACCATGGTTTGGATGCAATACCCACTCATTTCTTCAGCTGCTTCTGTACTGGTTCTGGTAGCACCTGACATAATATATGATAAAATACTGGTATAGATTTTGCTCAAGACTCATGCGTTTCCAAAGCCCAAGAATACTGAACTTTTGAATGTAAAGCAATGGATCTTCTCCGTCCTTCATCTTTTTTTTCATTATAGCTCCCATATTGGACGAGTCTGGATATAGTATTCTGAGCGCCTTCCAGACCACCGCCCTACAGTTATTGAATAGTGCTCCATCATGAGCAGTGGTAAATATAGTCACACCTGGGTACCCTGCCCTCGTCCATACGTCATCAGCTCTCTCACCAAGTATGGCGATGAGGAGACCTTTAATGTCCCCTACGGGTAACGTGTTTCCTCCCGTCATTTTCTCTAATTCATGTATTTATTCCCCAGCGCCCGAAGTTAAGCTCGGGAGCTTACACCTTAAGTTATCCTTATCCATCTGGGGCCACAGTATATATTGTGGTCTGGCTCCTCCT
The DNA here is from genome assembly GCF_040938575.1 of Ambystoma mexicanum. Lineage (NCBI taxonomy): Eukaryota > Metazoa > Chordata > Amphibia > Caudata > Ambystomatidae > Ambystoma > Ambystoma mexicanum. The sequence goes on from NC_090927.1 coordinate 1,024,593,647, forward strand.
TTTTCCAAGAAGTAAAACTGTGAAGCCCTAAACTAATTCTCATCTCTCATCATTTGTCTGTCCACTGCAGGAATAATATTACCACATCGCCTTCGACCAGGTAGCAATCTTAATCTGCTCACATAAGGCGGCGACTCTCCTCTCTCACTGTGGAATTGCCTTTAGGTCGATATGACTGTGTCAGTGACTCTGGCACCCTGGTTACACGTGCGATCGCGTGCTGTCTGCCTTCTTTTTCGTTCCATATCATCATCAAATTCTCTTTGCTTGCTCACTTCTTCTCTTACTCTGTCTTCCTCTTTTTTCCTCATATACTTTCTCTCATTTGCCCTGCATATTTCCTCATCTTTTCGCCTTTGTACTCTTTTATCCCTTATCTTCTGTTCCTCTGCTTCTATTCTTTTCTGTTCTAACCTTTCCCGCTCATCGATTGCTCTCTGTCTATTACTGTGTTTTCTTTGCTCTTCTGCTTTCTCTTGTTTTCTCGGCTGTTCTTCTTGGTATAACTGCTCTCGTCCCTGCCTACCCTTTCTTCTTTCACCTTCATCTTTCAATCGTTCCTCTCTTTCCTTATCTTTTTTGTCTTGTTTGTATTGATCTTCCCGTTGTCTTACATGCTCTTACCATCGAGTTTTGATAAAATCTGACAACCCATCCATTAATTCTGTAAAAGCGCTATATCATCAACGTGGTCTCTTTCTCCTTTCTATCATTTTATCTCTCTTCCTATATCTAGAGATGTACTTGCTCGATCACTCCTTTTCTTATCGCGTCTCTCTTTGTCCCTTGGGACCTACGGGATTACATCTTTCTCTGTATTTTTCTCTGTGCATTTGTCACTGCTTTGCACAGGTGACGCATATGATATGATATGGCCTTCATAACGCGCCCATACACAAGTGTTTCAAGGTGCGACAAGGCAAGGGAGGAGGTACAGGGGGGAGACAGATAACAATCCTACTCGGCTTGGTGTCATTCAGATAGCGCAAGTGCATGGGAAGGGGGAAGGGGAAAGTATGGGGTTACTATATCATGTTGCCGCTTTAAGCTCCCTCAATGATATAACCCATTGTCTTTCTTGCTCTAATCTCCTATTTCAGCTGGGGCGGAAGGAGCAGAAGGCCCCTCACCCCCCTCTCTGCATATATTAAGTATCCAATCTATATGGGGTTCTTCATCCTTCTCTTGTTGATACATCTTCCAAAGCTCTAAACTAACTAACCGCTTTTCTAGCTTCTTTCCTGTGTATGCTGCGTGCAGATATGTTGTCATATGCTGCAAAACTGCCTTCGATAGCGAACCTCCCTGTGGCCATGGCATAAACATTTTATCTCCGGTTCCCTTAACCGATTCCACACTATACTGTTTTAGTTTAGGTGCATGTTTCGGTAACTGCTTACAGAGATGCACAAGTGGAGTGATAACCTGCATTCTTAACTCGTCTACTCTCTCTTAGCTTTTTGTGGCACTTTGTTTTATTTTTAATCACAGATTTAAAAACACGTTTCAGAAAAATGACATAATATGAGCGAGCATCAATCGTCGCAAGCTCCAATCCCACTAATCACAATGTTTTACTTTAATCTTACTAAAAATAACCATCAGGTTCATTTCTAATCAAACAAATAATATTTTCCACTCATGATGTCACCATGCACATAAAACAAACAAACAGACTCAACCGGTTACATAGATTTACTCTCTCTTCTTAATACACGTTAGCCCTCTAAAGATACTCCGACTGGAGTTTAAGTTACCCATTTGGTCCCGTCTTTAACCAGGATTGTCTCCTAGTATTCCACTATGGAACTTTGGGTTCAAACTTCTTCTGTTACGTCATAAAAAATTCAGGCCAGGGCGTATTCTCTTATCGTGGCCTCTCTCCCGATTTATATTATTGCTCGGCCACACTCGAGTCAATATCTGATTCCCCACATAGATTATACACTTACTCTCAAGTTATATTTTGTCCCGCCTCTCTCCATTACTCTCTTTTTCTTCACTCATCACCCATGTTTTTGTCAGCTCACTCAGTTTTTACTCACCAATATATTTTCCTCTTCTGACTCGGGATCGTCTGCCTTTTTTATCGCCTCTTCAACCTTCCTATCGATCCACTTCGCGTATACGTGGGAGGGGATTCTTTCTGAAATTAAGGGACCCGTCAAACCCGGTCTTGCAAGACACTTCTTTGGCTTTACACTAACCACTATCTACGGGGAGCTTCACGTTCTTTCAGCCGAATGGCAAAGGTCATACGATATTACCACAAATCTAAAGTTTACTCTGATCGATGGCTCTTAAACCATCCTCTGCTACCAAGTGAACTGTATAATCCGGCCCCTTTGATGAGCAGCAATTACCCTTGAGATGGATGGGGATGCAGATCTTACTCATACATCAAATAATAGAGCCTACTCAGGAAGTTGACAAAAAGGAAGACTGTTTTAATGTCAATTATCTAAAACAGGGAGCATAACGCTCGGTCTTCAAACTCAATGCATTTAAGAAAAAACTGTACTTTTATAGGCAAAATGTGTCATCACTGACGTTGACCTACGTCACTACCAAACGTCATCCTACGTGGCAAACTACAAAAACCTATAAGCATGGGGGATTGGTTCTGAGTGAAAATCTAAGTATATGATCCATACTAGTCTAAAAAAGTGTAACTATGTGATTGGTTACTTAACATCAGGTGGGAAACTAAGCCCTCCTCCAAAAATGACCACTATGAACATCACTAAATACACAACATCCCATTGGTTTACACACTATAGCACCTCTGAATACGAAGGTCCTCTCCAATTGGTTAGCACTCTATCCATCTTCAGTACTTTTCCACCTACGTTAGCAGCCTGCAGGCTGGACGTCCAGATGCTGATGAGGTTGCCTTAACTTTAGCTTCCCACCAATTAGAATATCAATCCATCATCACCTCAATCGTCTCCTGTCAATTAGGCCTTTAAACTTCGTCCTTGAGAGTGTTCTTAGCTTTGAGAAAATTAAGGAGTGAGCAGCACAGTCTGCCTTCATCAGTAGGTGCAACCTTCTTGCTCGTCCAACTTCATGCTTCCATGTGACTAGAGAACATAAAATCAAGTCTTTTCGTGTATTTAATATTTGATTCCAATAGACCTCTGACGTCTTCCTTCTTATGTTCACTCCTTCTGGACAGGAGGTTTGTTCTTTCACACAATTTTGTATCCAAAGTCAGTTTACTCCAGTTTAATAAGACCTTGGCTTCCTGGGGCTCATCCAACCTCGCCTTTCTGAGATAAGCTTCTGTAATTCAATGTCTGTTTTTTTTTAACGGCGACACACTAAACTGAGGCCTTTTTTCTAATGTCCAACCTGCTTTAATATGTTTAGTGGAAACATCCATAATTCTCTCATTCCTATGAATGTTGGTGCTTGCCGCAATCTATTTTACTATAAGCTTAGAGCTAGCTTCACGATTACTGTGCTGCTTGCGTTTCTTCTGCATCTGTACACGTGTAAAATTATTTAATATCTTCATCTGTTTCTGTGGCATAAGTTTCTTCACCTTGAGCCCAAGATGTAACTTATCCTTATTGCTTTCTTGATGCCTTATAGAATATCCACATTCTCTGATCACTGCATCTTTATGTACTTTATCTTCAGCTCCATATAACATATACTTGGTAATGGCTAGCAATACTACCCTTCATCCTTGCTGTTTATTGGTTCTGCTTCTTCAGGGATTTCGTTCAGATGGCCATCATATTTCTTTGTATGCAGATACGGTTTTCTCAATGGGTACCTGGACTGAGTCCATACTCTGCTCTTTGTCGATTCAGCTGTTCTGTATATGTCACATACTCTGTTTTCCAGCATACAGGTAAAAGGGGCGGGTCGATTGAGGTGGGGGTACTTGGCTCCTTCTCTACAGCCTCGATGCGTTTCATGGCAAGCTTTGTGGCATTGCATTATCCTGCGCTCTGGGCAACTTCGGGGATGATGAGATCAGGGCTCAAATAATTTACGGCTGTATCCCTACTAAACTGCGGAAATAGATCTTCAGAGAGCCAGGGGTGGTCCACGATTGAATCCTAGAACTGGGCCATGCCCAGAAGCTGGCACAGGTGCGTGCCTCGGCTATGGACCTCTCCAGGCAATAGCTCAAGGTGGAAGCCCCCATTCAACGGGTGAAGTTGGAGGAGGTGTCGGCCGTGGGCAAATGGCAAGGAGGTAGGCTAACAAGAAAAGGGGAGTGGCCACAGAGAGAGACAGGTGCCACGCTATGCCCTCAGTGCGGATGGGGCCTCTCGCATGCGCATGAGTGCCCAGCCAAAGGACATAAGTGCGGGAGGTGCGAAAAAGAGGATAATTTTCCACAGGTGTGCCCAGCCCCGACACCTGCCAGCATGGTCGATCCAGAATCAGGAAGTGCGTCAAAGGAGGCTACGGGGACGAAGACCCCCAAAACAGCGAGGGTGCAAGTGGCCATATGACTATGTGGAGGTTGAAGATGAGAATGTGTTCTTTCTGTCCTGCAGCGGCACAAGTGGCCATGAGTGCCTTCAGCGGCGGAAGCCTATGTACCGGAGTGTGACTCCCCAGGCATATTTTGTTACCAACATGGGTTACTGGACCTCAAGTGGTGTGTGGACTGGAATGCCCCACAGTTTGCTGTGATCTCATAGGTGATAGGAGTGGTGCGCGGACTGGAATGCATAATAGTTGTGGGCCTGTGTAGAGCGTCGTTGTTTTGATGTGTGTTTTGGTTTTGTTATAATAAAGGTGGAGTGTTGTGTATTACCCATTTAACTGTGGGTGGATTGTCATGACTCGTCTTAATAAAAAGGGCTCTGCTGGCACGGGAGGGTCACTGTAGCAGAGCCCCAGGAAGTGGCAACTCTGTCTCTGCGTGTTTCTTTGGTATTTGTCCCGCCGTGTGACTGCGAGCTGTGTGGCAGCCTGGCTTGGGTGCCCCTAGACCCGAGGCTGGTGTCTGCTGAGTGCCCCCGTGTCTGAATCCGGTGAGCGCAGCTCCATTGTCTGCACCAGGTGCTCCCAGTATCCTGTACGACCCGCTCTGGTACCTGTGGGCGTGTCGCCACAAATACCACCCTATAAGCATTGCATGCACATGTAAATGTATAAACACATTCTCACAAATAGAAGAACGCTAAGAGGGATCTCAATTATATTAACTAGCTTTTTAAGGCACACTCATGCCAGTTGTCTAACCCACTATTTATAACTGAATTGACGATACGAGTGCGCAAATGACGTGCATGACGTACAGTAAATAAACAAAAGGTGGCATGCCATTGAAGCTAATGCTTACCCGGGATGTGAGCAATTTAGTGAACTAAGTGATTCACATGCTTCCACTTAAAGCAACATGTGGAGGAGGTTATTGGAATAAAGGAGCGAAATGATAAGAATTAGAAGCATGTTTACACTTCAGCCTGTTTCGTGGACAGGAATAAACCAAACCAAATATCTTAGTCGTTGCTGAGCACAATCACCAAATATATACCAGAGTCATAACAAATAGACTAGGAGAACATTCTCAAAGAACATCATTCAAGAAGTAACAACAACGTTTTCAAGAAACAGCATAATGCACGAAATAGGAAGGAATCGCAACATCCATTTAATAGTGTGGAAATTCATAAATTTACCACATGTTTCCAAGGACCACGACTAGAATAAGAGACTAGAGTGAGGAACTAGGATGAGAGGCTGTGACTGTGGCTCAAATTCCATACATTACAAGACACTGCGAGTTTCTTTTGTTTACTTGTGCCTAAGCGAAGACATGCTGACAGAAGAAAGCATGTTGTGGCAGGACACAAACATATCTGTGATGGAGCATGCCATTAACCACACCACCATACCTGCCAAAATGCAAACAAACCATTCATTCTAATGAGTTTTAGTAAAGTACATTATTGGCCAGGAAATGCTTGACGTGGTAATTCATGATAGGCCTCTATTCTTTGTCAGCCTGCTACCCTCAAAACAGAACCTTTTTTCAGTTTCCAGTAACGAGCATTACGTCTCTGTTCTCCTCTCTTCTAGGTTCACTGGTAAGAAGTGTATGCTTAGAGATGCTGATCAAGGTGCCTTTTGAATCGTACGCGTGAAAAAACACCTAAGCGTAATCACAGCTGCGCAATGAAACACAACTCAAGATAACTTCATATTGCCGTTGGCAGTTTACCACATGCCCAAAATCCTCAAGTGGCATGAATGGTGTTTACGGAGCTCACTCAAATATGTGGTGATTAGATTTTGATTCCCTATCTACGGACAGATTATTGTGCTCACATTTCTAACACAAGGCATTCTCTATCCCTCTGGTAACGGCTGTGACAGAGACACAGCAGTGCATCATTGCTTGCTGCTCATAAGCAACCTAGAGAGCATTTTAATTAAAATATTACAATTAATAATGTCATGTAGAGTAGAGCTTTGATCCTTTCCCATGACACACGGCAACAAGTGGGCATTTTCAGACGAAGCTTCTCTGTTGCCAAGGAGCATGTGTTGTTATTTATTGCCACGCTGTATGAGTTCAGCTACAATTTAATACTGAAAAACACACTGGAATAAAATCCTCCAACATTCTAGTGTGATTCTGATCTAGGCGAAGAGCTGTGCACAGTAAATCTAAAATGTGGGCAATGTAGTATGGCAGTTCACCCTGTGCATTCTGTCCTGGCCCATGGCAAGATGAGTGCCCTTCTCTGTCCCTTCCTACCCCTCCTTCATCTTTTATACATTTTTCGCTCTTTCTTTGGCCCCCCTCCCTCTCTCTCTCCCCGGTCTTCTGTTTAGTCTCTGTGACCCCTGCCCTCCCTCTTCTAGCCTCCCTGCCATGCCCGTGATGGGCTGCTTCACTAGGAAGCCAATTTGCACCTTTCCCCTGCAACCAGGATGGTTTTAGCATCAGCAGGCCCGTGTGAGCGGGTCCTGTGCATTCCGCTCTGGCCTTGGCAAGGTGGGGGCCCCTCTCTGTCCCTTCCTGCCCCCTCCGCCATCTTGTTTTCATTTTTCTATTTCTTTGCTTTTTTCCCCCCTCTCTCGCTCCGGTCCTCTGTTTAGCCACTGCGACCCCTGCCTGCCCTCTTCCAGCCCCCAAGCCAATTCTCACCTTCCCCCTGCGACCAGGACCATTTTACCAGCAGCAGGCCCATTGAACGGGTCCTATGAATTCCATCCTGGCCTTGGCAAGGTAAGTGCCCCTTTCTGTCCCTTCCTGCTCCCTCCACCATCTCGTTTTCATTTTTCTCTCTTTCTTTGTCTTTTCCCCCCTCTCTCGCTCTGGTCCTTTGTTTTGCTTCTGTAAGCCCTTCCTGCCCTCTCCCAGCCCCGCTCCCATCTCCCGTGATTAGCTGCTCCACTAGGAAGCCAATTACCCCCTTCCCAGTGCGACCAGGATAGTCTTACCAGCAGCAGGCCCGTGTGTGCGGGTCCTGTGCATTCTGTCCTGGCCTGGCAAGGTGAGTGCCTCTCTATGTCCCTTCCTGCCCCCTCCATCTTGTTTTAGTTTTTCTCTCTTTGCGTTTCCCCCCTCACTCCGGTCATCTGTTTTGCCACTGCGACACATGCCATCCCTGTTCCTGCCCCATCCCACCTCCCGTGCCCGTGATTGGCTGCTCCACTAGGAATCTGCCCTCTAATCAGAGGACTCCAGGGAAGCCTTGTCCAGGCAGCCACCAGCTAAGGGCCCCAAGGCAAAGGGCAGCTCTGCACTGAGCTGCTCCTCTCTGTGTTTGCCTGTGTTCACCTGGGATGCCCGACTCACTCTACCTACAGCAACTGATAAGGTAAGCGTGGTGTGGGTGGGGAGTACAACCATTACTGCACTCCACTAAAACCCCACCACTCTTACTATCTATTATCATATAACGTAATTTTATACGGTAGCCATATTTGGCACACAGCCTATGTGTGTAAAATAGCTATACTCTGGATTGAGCCTAAATTATGTAAGGTAGCCATACCTCACATCTGAACTGTTGGTATATGCTACTTATATTCCCCTGGTGGGCTTGGAGACCAAACTGTGATATGCCCTATAGTTAGTCATCGTAAGGTGGTATGGGTGGTGAGCACATCCATCACTGTGCTCAGAAAACCTGGCCACTCTCACACTGCTACGTTTGTGAACTGTGCTGCCTCCATAGTTAGCCATTGTGCTGTGCTCCATAGTTAGCCATTGTGTTGAACTGTGCTGCTGTAGAGGAGGAGCCAAGTACCTCTACCGGAAGTTCCGCCCCTATTCTGCCTATATGTTGCCAACTGTAAATTGCAACATGCGCAAAGCCAATGATGGTGCCTATATTGAGAAAGATCCTTGAAACAAGGTATCTATTGAGAAAACCCTATATGTATCCACGGAGAAATGATGATCTTCTAAAAGAAATTTCGGGAAAAGTGTGAAAATGATTAAAAGAGAAGACTGGTGACGTCAGAAAAAGCAAAGGTGACACACCCAGAATAGATTCAAATGAAGTAAGAATATAGATCTTATAGAAGCTGATAACGAAGTAGTGAACTAAGCAACATTTTGCTCCTGAAATGAAGATTACACGTGCAGAGAAGCACTGAAGAAAGTGCAAAACCATTTTACAATTGTACAGACAGAGTAATGCAAGTAGACAAAGTAATCATAAAGCTGGCTATGTACTGAATAGATTGTGTCAATGAGCCAATGTACATGTATAGGAATGTATAGAATCTGGATGTTCCACAAACACACTTTATCAGTCTTGGATCCTGTGAATGGAAGTGTGGTGCAGCAGAATAGTATAGCTGGCAGCGAAGGAAGATTCAAGAAAGGCTCGTCTGGCCCAGTGTCAAGAGTTGGGGCCGCTGAGAGCCTTGCCATGTACTCAAGAAAATACAATAACGTGAGAAGCAAGCTAAGCTCCTGTTTGAGGTGGAACAGAAGTTGCTGAGGGTGCCAAGATTTCTCCATTTAATAGTGTTTTAATACAACGAAGAGCTCAAAACCGTGGTCTCTAATAACATGGTGAGATGAAAATAGACTTCGGGGCGAGCTACACCGAGACCAGAAGATAAGGCCATGCCACACTTCCTTTTATTCTCATGCATAGTAAGCCTCCGCAAGGCTGAGTTCAAAGGAGTTAATTGAAGGGCAGACCAGAGGAGTGATGATAGATGTTGGGCTAATTCGGTGGGGAGACAAAGTCAAGTCCACTCACTGGCACCTGGGGTACCAGCTTGCATGCTACTAGCGAGTGGAATATTCCAGAAGGGTACGATTATGCCAACAAATCATAGATGGCCACGTAGTAAGGAGCCCTATAGTTTGAGAAGCCAATTGTATGTCGAGTATTAGACTGACACAGAAGGTGACTTGCACTTGGGATGGGCTTAATCGTCCACCTGATCTTAGAGACCCAATCACGTCCCTGTATCCCATAGAAAGTATTTTTAGATGTTCCCCTGTTGACCAACCACAATCTCCCGTAGGTTTTCTTATTTGCCACGTAGTGTGACATCACTTATGATGAATCTTTGCTATATAAATGATGTTTTTTTATGAAATACATTGAGATAACTCCGTGTGGCGTCCGTTGATGTCTGTTGTACTCCCTGTTTTAAAGACTTGTTATTAAAACATCTTTGACTTTTGCCAACGTCCTGAGTCGGTCTGATTATTGATGTATGAGTAAGATCTGCATCCCCATCCATCTCATATACTGTTACCTCGTCTTAAAGGACGCGGTCTACAGGTTCAATTCCTTCCACAGTTTGCCATTGCGCTGCGCTCCATAGTTAGCCATTGTACTGAATTGTGAAAGAAAATATGTTGCACCTAGATGTACTTTGGGGGCAGGAAGGGTGTTGTACTTAGATGTATAGTGGGGGCAGGAAACTTGTTACAGTAGACATATTGTGAAGATTAGCCATGCGTCACACTTGGATAGATTTGTGAAGACTATCCACGCGTCACACTTAGATCGAATTGTGAAGATTAGCCATTTGTCACATTTTAGATAGAATTGCAAGGACTAGTCATGCTTAGATTGAATTATGAAGTTTAACCATGCATCACACTTAGATTTGTGAACATTAACCATGTGTCACACTTAGATAGATCTGTGAAGATGAGCTATGAGGCACAGTTAGATAGATTGTGAAATGTACCATCCAAGTACTTTACACACCCGTTGGGCTAGCCAAACTACACACAAACACACACCAACACAAGTAACACTTGCATACAACAACCCCAAACATTGGACCTTACCCCTATAGATGCAACAAGCTAGTGCACACAAGCACAACCTAAATACCAGCCAATCTACACATAAAACACACAGACACACACCCAACATAACAAACATTCACATAGAAAACAACCCAGGCATTGGGCTTCACCCTTACAGATTCAACAAGCCAGTGCACGCAATCAACCATCTGCAAGCCAACACACACAGACTCCAGATTCTCCTGGTTCTGGATCTATCCTACCACTCTTCCCTCACTAACCAACCATGTCCTCTTTCTTGCAGAGCATCATGAGTGCCTGGAGACCTCCCCTTGGTGGTAACGTTGCACAGGATAAATCAACATAACCTAACATAACATAACATGCCCTTGCAAGTTGTTGTTCCCCTAGACCCGAATGCAAGGAAAGTTACGTTCAATGTCAGTTTTCTACATATCCCATATTCTTCCAATGATGAGCAGAAAATGGCAGTAGATCAGTTCAGTTAATTTTATTTGGTTGCTGTATGCTTTGCCAAAATACAACATTTTCACTCAATACAACAATATAAAATTACATTGCTCAAACACATAACATATAATCAGTTCATATTGCATACAGACTTCAGATTCCATTTACCATTAAAAAAACCTTCAAGAACTCTAAAAACAATCACAATATGAAGTTTGAATAGTTAAAAACTGGACAAAGGAAACCCTACATAACTATCTTTCTCCAACATCTCCAAGCTTGCCAAATATGCAGGTGTAGCATCGTCATCAGAATGTCTACAGTGATAACAAACATCCATTAAATATTTAATACCACATTTTCAGAGGAGCCGTAAAAAATATGGTGATCTAATGCACGAGTAATATGGGCACAAAAACCTTAGATGAATGTTTCCTTATCGCCCATATGCCATGAACAGAGCATTTTTCACCAGCTCCCCAAAAATATAGATATACTAAAAGATAATACTAGTAATATTGGCAACCCAAAATTTAAAATGCATTGTTCACATAAGGGGTGGATATAAAAGTAAAGGTAGCGTTCACAGCCAGTCAAAGATTTCATCAACAGATAGGGCCTCATAACAACGCAGGCGACCGCGGAATGAACGGTGCCGGTAAGGGACCGGCACTGTTCATTCCGTGCCGCCACATAACGAGGTCTGCAGCGGGTCCCGTTCTGGACGCCTGGCCAGACCAGACGTGCAGAGGGGGACCCGCTAGCAGACCCGTATGCTAACAACGGGCCCTTCATTAACGGGCCCATTGTTAGCATCCTACCCATTCCCATTGAGCCCTATGGGGGCTCAAATGGGAATGGGGATGTACTGGGTCCGGGTCCCGCGAAAGGGAATTACCCGGCCCTCTAAGGTCAGAATGGCCAGGTAAGTCCTCTTTTGCGGGACCCGGTACACGAAGTCTATCTATGAACAGACTCCTACACATTTCCCAATATTTATTCTTTGCCAAATATTTACCTTCTTTCAGTATGTTTTCTGGGTGTAGCCACATATTGGGGAAAGCAAAACGAAATAAAATCAACTTCAGATTGGGTAGCCTTGTAATACTGAAAGCATCACTTTCTAGAAGGCTCTCCCTAGCACCCTATACTCATCATCCTTGGGTCTCAACCATATTCTGATCCATAATCCTATAGGCACGTAATCAAGATGGTTATCAATGCTACGGATCCCATTTTCATATGCAGTGGACTGGTAGCTATGGTTTGTGTCAAGGACAGGAGTTGTTATATGAACCTGTGTTCTGCCCTCACCAGAAGAGTAATGTGTCCTGTCCCCCATGATTCTCCCCCATATGTTGCAGCAGGAATTGATTTGGATTCATAGACCCTTACAGGGGGTGTGTCTGCAAAACCTGCAAATTCTTTGTTAACATTTAGGGCCTCATTATAAGGCTGGCGCTCCCGTAATGAAGGGGGCCGGTACGGGACCGGCCCCCTTCATTCCGGGAGCGCCGATTACGACCTTCCCATCGCGGGACCCGGATCACACGCCTGGTAAAACCAGGCGTGCTTTCCGGGTCCCACGGGGGGAAGAGGGAGGCAATAACGGGCCAGATGTAATCTGCCCATTATTACCTCCCTCCCCATTCCCATTGAGCCCTATAGGGGCTCAAATGGGAATGGGAATGGGTTCTTTCAAGGAGGACTTACTGGGTCCTCCTATGTTGGAGTAACCCGGTAAATCCCCATTGAAGGAACCCAGTAATGGAGCCCGGAACGGAGGCAGCCATGGAGCTAATAGCTCCATGGCTACCTCCATTCTCGTAATGAGGCTCTTAGAATTTATCTCGATGTCACCGTTAAATCAGTAGTCGCTTTTTCATTTGGGTTGCTCAGGAGCCATTAGCAGAAATCCTGATCCCCAAATGGTCAAACACGTTAGCAACCTCTAATGGTGTACCGCCTATTTCAAAGTTTGAGGTTTTTGACATTCTGCCACCCATGAGCAAGACTTTTGTTTTCTTTATATTATTGGATAGGCCTAGTTTGCAGCAATAATCGTCAAATGTACTTAAAGGCCTGTTTATGGCTTTCTCAGTTCTGGCCATTATTTCAGCATCATCGGCATATAGCGAAATTGGCCATTGTTCATTATTTGAAATCTGTATATCAATGGCCACAGAGGCTAGATCATGCACTATTCCATCAATATATAAGATAACAAGGAGAGGGGCTAAGACACCCATGTCTCACCCTGTTCTTGATTTCAAATGTTGAAGCCAAAGCTCACTGATGCGGTGTTAGATGAGTATAGTAACTTAATTATGTTAACCATGTTACAAGCTAGTCCCTTTGACACCAAAATATTTCACACTTTAGGCCTTTTTACTGAATCAAAGGCAGTACTCAGGTCGATGAATGCAGTATAAAGCACCCCATGTATTAAACAAAAACAATGTTTCCGGACAAAATAAAAATAGAATCATTGGTCTACAGTGCATTGACCATCTCTACCTTACCCAGTAACAGTTTACCAAAAATCTTGGCTAAATTGTCCAGGAGGGCGATTGGTCTGTAGTTCGCCAGTTTAGATCTCTGTCTCCTTTTCTGTAAATGATCAATGCTGAGGTTCCTGAACCTGATGCTGTTACCTGCTGGACTGGAGCTTTCTGCTCCAGTACCGGTGCTCCCTCCTAGTCCTCGGGCAATATATAGAAATAGAAAAGGGACTAAGTCCCTTTTCTGTTTACTATAGCAGAGCCATCTTGTTTTTTTTCTTTTTCATGGGAGATTGAGCTTTTGCGTGGGGAGCCGATCTCCCATGAAAAAAAAACTAAACTATTTGCACTCGGTACTGAGCCCCGGCATGCGAATAGCAATCATCCTGTTGTCAGGAGTACATACATGGCTGATATTTTACTCGGACATGCCTAGGCTCTGATTGGAGGTCCGTTACCAGCCATATACACTCCCTGATGGAGGGTGATTGGTACATTAAATGAATCAACTGATTTAAATGATTTAGTAAATCTGTCTATACAAGGACTTGATGGACACAATTGCTTCTCACTTTATTATACAGGAAAAGGTAGGGAAACTGGGATACATTTCAAAAGGCATTCTGATTGGAATACGAGTGCATAATAACCAAGAGAAATCTGTGCAAGGCCATGATAAACACCCATGATGTAACAAAAATGTAACCAGAGACCTTAAGAGTCAATATAAGTAATTAGTAACAAAGAAGAAGGACTTTTATCTGAAGAAGTAGGAGGAGTTCAGACACTTGTCCAGAGAAAAGATGTAAAAGTCTTTGGCAATTTATCCATCAAATGCTTCTGCGCCACTGGAAAGTGTGAGCAGCAGTGAAATGTGTGAACATTTTGGCAGTTTATTTACTACACAAGATCTAGTAATAAGCCCACACCCGGCAACAAAATTGATTACAGTAGATAGCGAGACGAGTAGCGAATACAAAGGAAATCTTAAAATCAGTCCGGACAAGGTTAAAGGGACAATTTTTCCCCAAAAAATCCAAAAGGAGCCAGGCTTTGATGGTAACCAGTAGACATGTTCATACATTATGTAAATATCTGGGACCCAGTAGCATCTAATATATTTAATGCCAATATGAAGAATGGTCTGTTAAAATCCGTGGACACAATAGGGAAGGACTCAATACGAAATGATGCTTCAGTGGTTTCAGTCTCGTGAAGCCTGCAGAAGTGACAAAAAGAGGATGGATGATCCGGTTTGTTTCTGGAGTGCAAAATTGCTTTAATAATTAAAATAATTAATAATACACTCAGAAACTGTTGCCTCCAATTAGCAATGGGAAATGTCCCAAGATACAAGGGTAATACACCCCTTCTCTTATGGGCCTGTACCAGCGCAACGTAAAGTTTGTATGTTAACTTGATTAGTATTTATCGAATTATAATCGCATAGCCGCTTTTTGATGATTTGCGGACAATGTACCAAAAGTACATTAAAACAACCCAGATTGGCCAGCACTAAATTACACTTCTAAGTCCCTCCTACAAAGATGCTGTTCCAATTGCCTTCATAGTTTTTATTTAGGTCCTCAAAAAACGAGTTTGAAGGAGGCAGTACTAGTTTCCTAATTAAGCAAAGTAAATTCCAGAATGCCTTAACTTTAAGTGAGAGCAAACTAAGTTCAAATCGGATCATGGAGACGGGTATGCAGTTTGGAAGACATAACACGCTGCTCCAGATTTTGACCTCTACTAATCCGAAAGCATCCATATTGAATGAGAGGAGGGTTTCTAGACCAGAAATGATTTTGTGTTTGGCTTTGCCATTATAGTATTGGATAATGGGCAAGAGCAAGAATCATCCATATTTGTTATTCTATGTTTTTCTTCTAAGCACTATATTGTCGGCTCTGGATTGAATCCTGGTCATTATGGTGACTTTGTTCCCATTGGTAAGAAGTGGAATACCCAAATAGATGTAATGGTTAACAACCTCCAGGTGGGTACCATCTTCAGACCATTTAAAACCAAGTTTATGCCTAGCAGTTGAGAGCCTCATTATTTTAGTTTTGTTTTTATTAATGACAAGGTCATTGGCTTTAGCATAGTGATTAAGAGATGTAAAACGTCTCTGCAGAATAATGTGGGTGGGATCAAGAAGGACCACCTCGTCCGTGTATCTAAGCCAAAGAGGTTGTAGATTACCCCAGTGAGGTGTTACAAACATGGAGGTTTCTAAACACATGCCCACATCGGAAAACATAGATGTTAAACAGGCAGGGCCCAATACGCATCTCTATCTGAGCCCCTATGAAAGTGAATTGACAGGCCACCCAAAAGGTTCAGTCTGACCTTTATTCTGAATGGCCCCACAGAGACAGTTTCTTCCACAAAAGATTGTGGTTTACTCTGTCAAAAGCGGATGTTAGATTTAATGGTATTTTGTTTGAACAAGTTAACTATCAGCCTGATTAGAGAGGTCCCGGTTTTCCAACTAAATCCGGACTGAAATGTATTCAAATGGACAGTCTTACAGGCCAAGGATTCAATTTCCTTAAACATTTTTGCTGTTCATATCAAGCAGTGTGATTGGGCTATAGGTCCGTGGATCTAGTCAATCACCTCTTTTGAAGTTGGGAACTACAAAGGATAATTTCCAGGTGTCACGTGTTTTTCTGGAAGCAATAATGCTAGTGAAAAGTGCAAAAAGTATGGAGCATTTTTCAGAACCATGTTAGAAAGACCATTTGGGACCAGTTCTCTAGAATCACAATTTTTTCTAGCCATTGGTGAGATATCTTGGAGGCCAAAAACAAGAAGCCATTTTACCTCCATGGAATCTGGAGACTAGGCACAAAGAGAGTATCATACGGCATAAAGGTAAGTAAAATGTGAAGGCCGAATTGTGCCCCTCATCAGATTGATTTGAGCCTCTAATTGCCTACAGTCAGCATGATTGGCGAGGGAGCAAAAGGTTGAATCGGCTTTGTCAGCTAATATACGCTGAATAAGCCAGTTTTTATGTTTATGCTTGTATAGTTTAATTTCCCTTATTTTAATGGTAGATGAAACATTGACACTCACTATCCATATATTGTATACATCGGCGGGATTATTTCTTTGCGCTAGAACAGCCTCCTCATATACATGTGAATGATGTGACTTGGCCTTATTTCCTCTAAGAAATAAGTTGTCAAGGTGTTCTCGCAGAACAATATTAAATAATAGGGGTGATGTATGTTAATCTGCTCATGTTAGAAAAAGAATTCCACAATGAGTGAAGGATCTGCTCATTAAACTTAGAAATATTATGGGGACTCCACCATGAAATGTGTGTTCCATCCAAGTTAACGTGCAAATTCCCCCTTTTATTGGTAAATAACAAGGGTTGTATGATGATAAATTCTGCGACCAGTAGATTATGGTCAAATCAGTCATATCAATGTGCAATCGTGTGCACAAACGAAAAGGAACATCACTTACAAAAAAGTAATCGATACAAGACCCAGAAGAAGCCCTGTGCCATTTGTTTCCCCCTTCCAAATCTCCAAATACGTTACTTTTAAGTTTGTGCAACCCATCATCTCTCATGAATACTGACCAAATGTGCACGCCTGACCCAGGGGATCCTGAGAACATTTTTCCCACTCAGGGAGAGGAGCATCAAAGTCAGAAAAGTTTGCATTAAAGTCCCTCCACCTCCCAATCAATACAAGGCATTAGGTGTGTTAGTGTGCCAGTCATCAAGGATTCTGGTCAGTTCGTTCTGGAACTCCAGGAACTTTCATTTCAGGGGATTCCAATATATGAGTAGGAATTTGATAGATAGAAGCTACACAAGGCCAACATTCCTTCAAAGGAGGAATACGTTTTACCAGTAGATAATCCACATGGGGGCCTCTTGATGGTTGAACAATGCGTCTGCAAAATGAAACCCATCAAAGTTCGGACAATCAAAGAGCCACACTTCCTGCAGAAAATAAAGAGAAGTTGGAGAGCATAGACCACAAAGGACCCTATGACAAAAGCTGATGATGACCCTGGGTGTTCCGTGAGGCTACTTTTAGGAGGGGAGGCTGGCTAAACACAGTCATTTGGGTGCCTATCAAAAATCAAAGGTGCACCCAATACAGGAGGAAGCCAGGACAAATCCTGAAGACTGGGACACAAATGTTGTTTTCCCACAACTAGTATGATTTTAATGTTATCTCTGCCATGAAAAGAAACGTTAATTGGTGAAGAGGTCTTCGATGAAGCAGGTTTTTCCCATTTACTTGCGGGTATGATGTCATATCACATAGCATGAAAGACCTCTGATTTAGTCAGAATCCTATCACTGAGGATTCTGGAAGGGATCACAAGAGAGATAAAGGGCTTGATTCATGGATTATTTGTGCCAAAAAAACGGGATTGGTGCGCCATTCTTCCCTCAAATCCCTGTTTAAAAAATGGGGATTTGCGGGCAGAATGGCACACAAATCCCGTGTTTTTCGGCGCATATAATCCATGAATCAGACTAAAAACCAGTACGACCAGTAGCAAAGAACTCAACAAGCTCTGTCACCTAATGATATGAGTCTCAGTTTGGGAAATTTTATGTAATAATGCAAGGACGTTAGAACAATTGAGCAAAGGTCTAGTATGCCCCCTCAGGAGAAACTCCAAAATCAATGTAGCTGCATGTGAGGCAACATCACGGCAAGGCCTACCAGTGCTAGGAGGATGTCTAATATTTCCATCACTTGTGAGGGTAGGGCTTCAAGTTAGGTTGATAGCCATTGTTTTAAAAGTAGTTTAGGAAGCGTCATTTAACGAGGCAGCATATGATGGAAAGCTGGAGTTGGGAGCCATTGTTTGAGTAGCAGACTCCAGAGTAGGTGTTTTACAATACAGATATCTGAGCATGCTTGATGATCACTGTAAGGGCCGAGCAAAGTCATGTGGCTCCACACTCTGTTGTCATGATGGGTAGGACACTATCAAGAGCGTACTTTCTCCCCCCCCCCCTCCACCTCTCGCTGTCTCACATCCTGATACAGCCCTGTCTCTGCTCGACTCTTCAATTTCTGATACGCTTGATGTTCTTGCCCCTGTCATGAGGATCCGTTTGAAGTCCAAAGCCAAGTCCAATTCCTGGTATGACTCTGACCTAGCTACACTTAAACGCAAGTGTAGGGCAGCTGAGAGGAAATGGAGGACTTCCTGTTCATCCTCTGACAAACTGGCCTGTCGCCTGCTACAAAGGCAATACTGACTCTCTGTCCTCACCAAGAAGAGAGTCCACATTCAAACTCATGTCTCTGCGGCATCTAACAACTCGGCCAAACTCTTTAAAATCTGCAAGGAGCTGGCCAACCCTGCTGCAGTCTCTACCCCTCCTGTTGCCTCCCAGGCTCTTTGCAATGCCCATGCTCTCACTTCATTTCAAAAACCCAGGACATCCTGTCCACCCTCTCCACCCACACTCCTCCTCTTCCCTCTCCATCTGTGCTTGCTGACCCCCCTTTAGCCACCCTCCCACCATCCTTCTCGTCCTTTCCTCTTTTCACCCCTGACGAGGTTGCTAGACAAGTTCGATCTATGAAAGCCTCTTCAAAACAGGTTCATCCCTGTTCCTCTAAAACCATCAAGGGCCACATTGACACCCTCGCTCCGGCCCTTGCTGATCTTTGCAACCACTCCTTTGCCTCAAGAAACCCACAGCTGATCCTTCTTGTCCAGCTAACTATCGTCCAATTTCCATTACTGCCTTTTTGGCAAACTCCTGGAAAAGTTGGCCATCTCTCAGTTTAACCTTCATTCCAATTCTGTTGGCTGTCTCCATGACCACGAGTCTGGCTTCAGAGCTGCCAGAAGCACAGAAACTGCTCTCCTAAACATCCGTGAAGATCTGCTCACCAAGCTTGACTCTAACATTCCCTCTGTCCTCATCCTCCTCGATCTCTCTTCTGCCTTCGACACGGTCAACCATACCATCCTGCTCAACCGTCTCCGTGAAAACCTGTGTATCACTGATCAGGCTCTGGCCTGGCTGACCTCTTTCCTCTTAGATCGACCCTCCCAGGTCCAACTTGGGTCCTTCCTTTCATCTATCTTCCTCTCTACCTGTGGTGTTCCCCAGGGGTCTAACCTCTCGCCCTGGCTTTTCAACCAATACCTGGCAACTCCCGCCCACTGCATTGCCATTTTCTGCTCAAATTTCCAGTGCTACGCTGACTACACTCAACTCATTTTCAGGCTGCCCTCTGCCACCTCCTCTCCCTCTCTCATCTCTGATTGCCTAACTGCCATTCAAGATTGGTGTGCCGCCAATGATCTTTGTCTGAATGTCAGCAAGACGGAGATCCTCCTCATCGGCACACCTTCACCATCCTTTCCCCTCACTCTCTGGCCGGCCTCCCTTGGCCCTCCTCCTACCCCCACCTGCGAGGCTAAGAACCTCGGGGTCATCTTTGACTCCACCCTTTCCTTCTCCGCCCACATCTCTGAGGTCTCTAAAAAGTCAAATTTCCGACTACACCCCCTCAGAGGTACTCTGCCTTTCCTCTCCTTCCCCCAGAAGCTCATGGTATCTCAAGCTCTGGTTCTCTCTAGCTTGGACTATTGTAACAGCCTCTTTCTAAATCTACCTGCCTCTACTCTCCGCCCTCGGCAACTAATCCAGAACAGGACTGCGAGACTTGTCCTTGGCCTCAAGCCCTGGGATCGTATCTCTCCAGCTCTGAAATATCTTCACTGGCTCCCAGTGGATGCAAGGATTAAATTCAAAACCCTCTGCATTGTCCACAAGGCTTTCTGGGGCCTGGGTCCAAAATACCTTCAGCTATCCCTCCGCAAATACCTCCCCTCTCAAGCTCTTCGCTCCTCTACCTCCAACTCACTCAGGGTCAGTCGTTTTTCTAAGAAACGTGCTGGGGGTAGATCTATGTCTTCGGCTGCGGCCTCCCTCTGGAACAGCCTCCCTGCCACTCTAAAACTTGAGGAGAACCATCTCTGGTTCCGGAAGCACATCAAGACCTTCCTCTTTTCTTCTGCCTTCGCTCCCCCTCTCCCCTGCTGATCTGTTCTCTCTTGGCACCGTGCAACTGGCCATCCTCTGTCTTTTGGGCCCAGGTACCTGCTCATCCTGTCACCCTCCCGCATTGCCTCCGGGCCACCCCTTGCACTGGGGTCTGTATGTGTACCCATACAGCCCCCCTTTTTCTTCCTGCACTTATCAGACCTACCCTGTCTGCTGCCTTAAACCTAGCACTTGCAAATTGCTGGCTGCATTACCACTGTTTGTTGCCTTTATTATTTATTTTTTGTTATTTATCTGTTTCTCCTCTGCTTCGCACTTTCCACCTCTCGCACTTCCATGCACTTTCCCCTTCCCCCTCTCCCATGCCTTGTGCGTTCTCAATGTCACTGGGCCTAGTAAGATCGCTGTTTTGTTCTCCCCTGCTCCCCTCCCTTGCCTTGTCGCGCCCTGAAACACTTGTGTACGAGCGCAATAGAAATAAAATATCAATAAAACAAAAACGTCAAGGCTGGCGATTATGGGCTTAATATAGTTAACTTTAGTAGTCTTGCACAACCTAATTTTAGTTTGAATAAGAGGCCTCTTGGGAGAGGTATCCTTGCTGTTAGCCTGAGAAGACAGATTACGCAAAAATGTCCATAATGATTCCTAATTCAGGTTGATAGATTTCTGTTTTTTGGATTCCGTCCTCTGATTCCTACCATGAGTGCCTGAGTCAAGAATTACCACAGCGTCATCTTCCTGTCCCATAGTGCATCTATCATTATTTTGTACTGAGTTCCCAGTGTTCAGACACGCAGAAGTCACTTCGGTTCGTTCTTCTATTTGTTGTAACAAAGTTGTAATTTCCCCAGCAGTTTTACCTCTGCCGTGATGTTGTCATAAAGGGTTACAATAGAGGACAGGACCATGTTAAGAGCTGCAATTGATGCAGGACTATGTTTGTAGGGGCCTCACCACCACACAGTGGGGGCATTCAGTCTTAGACACGTTCAGGAGTAGATAAAAAGGAAGACGCCGATGACGATGGAGGGGAAGGATCCCCAAAAATGTTGGGGAGACTTCGAGGACATCCCTGAATCCCGGAGCAGTGTCTTGAAGAGATTGTTCAGGGTTCACAATCGTGTCTGTGACAGCTAGAATATCCACCTGACTGTCAGATGCATCATTAAAAAGCAATTTAAGGTCACACAGAGCAATAGAACGATTATCTGCAAGTTCAGACGCGGGCTGAACTGCACCAGTATTCGTCCTGGATTCCATGCTTTAATTTTTGTCAGCAATAAAGTCCTTGGTAGATTTGCATATTTTAAGCACTGCTTTCGCAGAGTCGCTGTAGTAAGGATCAAGCACAAGGATGTCTGCAGGGGAAAGATTGTTGGGATGCACTTAAGTAGAACTCCCCTGCATTGCAGCACCAGGCAGAGCTGTAGAAGAGGGGAAGCTCCTACACTGTCCACTCCCCTACTGCTGAGTTCATACACAGGGGAAGGGTGGTGCACAGGATTTTGCAATAGACAAAAGGACTGATGGAAGGGGGCTTGCTTCAAGACACACAGGGGCCGATTCATGGAATTTCACGCAGAAATCGCGTGCGCGCCGAAATAAGGACTTTGCGCGTGCCTGCATGCAAAAAGAAAAATTTGTGTAATGCATATTCATGGAATTCTTCACAAGTCACGGCATGGAACGCCCCCAATACTCCCACATGCAAAGCAGGAAACTGCCAGATCAGCTACCTTTGCGCGGTCCCCCAAGTGCGAATACATGCACCCTTCAAACAGTGCGTGAAGTCCTCCGTAAGCAGGCCTGTGACTCGGGAGCATGTGCAGGGTCCCCTGTAACTGTATCTGGCAACCGTTAACATGCGTACGAAAAATCTTAACGCTGCAATAACTCGGAAAATGTGCGTGCAAATCCACATAAAACTTTCCTGTACCAAGCTACACAGCATATGCGCATCTCTACGTTACATTGGAACCTGATTGAGTACACACCCCCTGAAATACGACATGCGATCCCACCTGCACGCTGAAAATCCTACTTGCACGTGTACTTACGCCAGCCTTTGGTTGGCAGATCCTATGAAGGACTTGCATGGGCATTTCTCAGCTGAGACGTTGTGCAATCGATTCCATGAATACATCTCTTGTTGCGCAATAGTGGCCTTGCGAGGGACTGCCTGCAGGCCGTCCCTCGGAACACCCACTTCTTAGCAAGTTAGTGCCCATTTCTGGTGTTCCGCCACCTTCCTAGCTCTTTGCGCAGGCCATGGCCACCCTCTGCTTGGAGCTTATCGCATGGCCCTCGACGACTCGCACAGGAATGCTGGGCCAGCGTGAAATCCACGCAAGTCCAGGAAAAGTGCTGCAAATTCTATGATGCGAGGGTGATTTGGCCCCAACACTGCCTACACGATGGTGAGAGAGGTGGATCTTTCTGATGTTTTTAGTATGTGTTTGTAGGGGCGTTTCACTGATGTGGGTGGGTGGGTGTGTGGCCTAGTCAGCATGTGTATTATGAGGTGGAAAGTAGAATTTGAGAGTGTTATTGAGGGGAACCCGCAGTGGAGACCACTAAATGGCATTTTAAAATATTATATCTGATGAAGCCACCTGGACACCTTTGCAGTGGTGCACCTTGAAACCTAGTCATCATGGGGAGAGTCCAGGAGTGCACTTTTGTGGCCACAAATACTCCTGGTAGTCCATAGCGGTCAGCACATAGGTCAGCACAATAGGTCAGCACATAGGTCGTTGGTCACCTACTTCCGCTCACCCACTCAGGAGTCAAAAAAACAGGAGTTCTGCCGTTGCCACTCTTGTGATGCCGATTTCCTTGCACACATTATTCCTGTAGACACATCCTGTTGGAAACATGTCGTTCTTTAGCGTCTCACGCTTTGCCCAGAAAACTCCCCCTTTTAGGGCCTCTACATCCATCATGCGGACACAAGTGACAATTTCTCTACGGATGCCCAAATGATGAATAGCTGCTGTGCCCGTAATCTTTCCAAAATGGCAAATTAGCACTTTCTGCGCTAAAAAGAAATATTGGGCATCCTTCAAAACAAGCATCCCTATTCTTTAATTCTCAAAGTAATGGAAACACGAGAGCCAGCGGTAGGTAGTCTCTATAAAGCAATCATGTGAGAACGTGGGCTCATCAGCACGGGCCAGTGCTGATTTATGGCGCTCTCACTGTCATGGCGGCCCACTGCTAGGCAAAGGGCGCGTCTATGGAAAGAAGTCATTTGGGGAAGGACAGGTCATTACAGGGCATATCACTGCGTTTACAATGTAAACCGATTGGATAAAGAAACATATGTACAATCGTAATTACTGTAAACTAAATACCCCAGCAAGCATTGATCAAGCTGACCATATAGTGAGGTGATTAGGAACTGAATTGAACTTTGTACTTTTAGATGTAAGTCGCGTTGTATCCTCGAATGCAAGCTTCGATTACTCATATTTCAATTAAATCAATGGTTTCTCTTTTTCCCCTCGGGATATATCGTGATAGCTTGTGTAATCGCTGTATATCAGGGCTAGGCTTGACGACCTGAGGAATTTTAAAATCCATTCCGATTTTCAAGAAATCCACATTTAATAACTGTGGGAAAGAATGAAATAGAATGAAACTCACTGTAGACTACTGCAATGCTGTTTTGAACATTCTGAAAACCTAACAGGATTTTTTGATTCCGGATGAATGAACAAAGCCCAGTCCTACTACATAATGGATTGGAAAATGTAGATAAGGTCCATGTACACATGATGCACAGGCCCAATGCTTACTGGACCGTATCAGGCCTCATCCAAGAAGTATTTCTGTTAGATCATAGACTGCTTTGAATAGTAAGAAGGAAAGCAATATGAGAACAAAGGAAAGATAAGGGCATTCATTATAAAAGGGCAGGGCGTTTATTTTTATGTGAGCACCGGCTTTTGCCCAGAATTAAGGTCATTAGAAGTTAGTGCTAAGTGTACGCCATCATTTACATTTTTAACGGGATAGGGATTTTTTTGCTGCAGTAGATTTCATCGAGGTAGAAATCATCACATTTTTTACAATGGATTTTAACACAAATATATGTGGAGGGTGGGTTTAGGTGAATAATTAATGTAGGGAGTTAAAGGAGAACTGCGGGGGTCTCCCCCTCATATATTTGCAGCAGAATCTTTCAGTAAACATTTTTTTGGGGATGATTTCTACCTCGGTGAAAACAAATTGAAGTAATCACATGGAACCAGTTTTAACATCTATTTCAGATCCTATGGTGCAAATGCTCTGGATCTGACACCCTGAATCATCTATAGACGTTGGTTGAAGAATGAGTGGCGCATGGAAATGGTTATTCTATTCTCCTAATCTTGGGAGGCATGAATTTACAATTAGACGTATTTGAGTTGTTAGAGAGAGAGAGTAGTGTCCGGGGCGTTACTCATTTCAGCACACCACTGCAAAGAAAACCTTATACTTTTGAACCACACCCAGCACAACTTAAAAAAAAAAATGAAGTGCATCCTTGTAATGGCCAGCTATAACTAGATATTCTTTGACTTACATGCATCGCATCTTTCTTCACAAAACCAACACAGATAGTTGCTAATCAACATTCGGCTAAAGACAGCTGGCTGGATGGAGATTGCAGGAAGATGAAAGGTAACTTAGTGAAGGCTATTAAAACTAATAGGAAAGGAGGCGAGGAAGAGATTAAAAGAGCGAGAGAGGAAAATGAGTTTATGAATAAAGGGAAGAAAAAGACAAATTCCCTGGAAAAATGCGAGGCCCTGCATAATGCGACAATTAATAAAGATAGTAAAAATCTGTTGCATAGGGTACCCAAGGTCATACCAGTCCTCTTACTGTGGCAATTACTAGATCAGTTTGGCTGTCCCATTTTATGCCCCTGAATAGGTAAGAGAGCACTAACTTTGTAATTGCCAGTGAGGAGAGTTTCACTTTCATGGTTAGTGGGTGGTTCTTTGCACCTCTTGAAGTTTCCCTATCAGAGTTACTTACTGCGATTCACAAACAAGCCAGTGGTAAGGCCCAGGGCTCTGACTTTATCCCAAGGGATCTTTATCTGAGCCAACCCATGATATGGGCACCATTTTTACTTGTATTGTTCCATGCCATTTTAAAATCAAGACAGAAACCAGCAACTTTCAAAACCGAGATAGTGCTGACATACAAAAAAGGTGACCAGGTACACCAGGGAACTACTGCCCTATTTCGTTACGTATAGGATGGATGGGGATGCAGAATTTACTCTTACACCAATAATAAGACTGACTCAGGAAGTCCGCAAAACGTAGCTATTTTCAGGGTAATTCATAGAATTTTGCACAAAAGTGGCACACGCGGCTGGCGCACAGTGTGCGCGTGCGAATGTCTGCGCCAGCCGCGTGCGCTAAAATCGATATCCGCGCACAGCCGTGGCGCAGAGTGGCGCAGAGACCCTGCAGCAGCGCCAGTTACGCCCCCAAGAATGCCCTCGCGCAAGGAAAAGCCATCAAAATTCACAATTCAGCGCAAAGGGCTGCGCTAACCCTAGACCAGTATACAGGGCTGCCAAACAGCAAACGCCGAGCGGGGAACGTGCATTACTGGGGTGCGCGGGAAGTGCCACACGCGATTTCTGCAGGGTACGTGTATTTCTGGGGTGCGGGGAAGTTTAACATGCGATTACAGCAGGGTACGTGTATTACAGGTGTGCGCGGGAAGTTCCACAGGGTTTCAGCAGGGTATGTGCATTACTGGGGTGCGCGGGAAGTTCCACATGCAATTTCAGCAGGGTACGTGTATTTCTGGGGTGCGGGGAAGTTTAACACGCGATTACAGCAGGGTACGTGTATTACAGGGGTGCGCGGGAAGTTCCACACGCGATTTCAGCAGGGTACGTGTATTTCTGGGGTGCGCAGGAAGTTCCACACGCAATTTCAGCAGGGTACGTGTATTTCTGGGGTGCGGGCAAGTTTCACACGCGATAGGCCCTGTGCGAGTGGGGTACGTGTATTTTGGGGGTGCAGGGGAGACCTACACGTGAATTGGCAGTGTGGGTCCTTCCAGGTGTTCCCTCTACACCCTCCACGGCCCTGCAGGCAGACCACACCACAGGGGACTACCCTGCACCCCTGGTCATGTCCCGCAGGCAGCCCATCCACCATGGGCATGCCCCCCCAGCCAAGCCACCTGTCCGCTTGCACCACTGATCACCAACTCATGTCCCCCTGCACCCCCACCCCCAAGCAGTGCAGGGCAACTGCCAGCAGGCCCCCATTCATGTCCCCTTGCACACCCACCCCCCAGCAGTGCGGGGCACCTGCCAGCAGGCCCCCACTCATGTCCCCTTGCACACCCACCCCCCAGCAGTGCGGGGCACCTGCGAGCAGGCCCCCACTCATGTCCCCTTGCACACCCACCCCCCAGCAGTGCGGGGCACCTGCCAGCAGGCCCACACTCATGTCCCACTCATGTCCCCTTGGACCCCCACCAGTGCGGGGCACCTCCCAGCAGGCCCCCACTCATGTTCCCAGGCCAACACGTCATCACAATCTAGATCCCTGGCCCTTATGGCCAGCCTCCACATGCCAAAGACCAACCCAAGTATTGCATCCACCCACATAGAAATGCCAATTACATGATACAACCCCAATGGCAAGTATGTAAATGAACACATGTCCGTCACACACACACACAATGGGTGCAAGTGACTGTCAAAACCCTTATCATGAAACCAATGAGATGATACCACAAATGGAAGTATAAAAAAAATATATTAAAGATAACATGAACGTAAATCAAATTACACACACAACAATGGGAATAACAAAAGAAATGGTCCATGTCTGATAAATTATGAAAATCCAGAAAACATAAGCAAAAGAAATCCAAAAACAAATGTTGTCCAAAGTCACAGTTCAAAAAATCAAATCCAAGGGAAAATAAAAAGTAAAAACCATTGCTCCATGGTGAACACAAAAAAAATATTAAAAAAGATGAATCCAATGTAGAACTGTGTACAATTGAAGAATCAAGGGTCCATGAGCCCAATTTAAGAAATGAAACCTACCAAAAACTACTACCTAATAAAAAAACTATATACAAAAATGTGGTCCATTGTCCAAGCAGTCCAAAATAAAGAAAAAACGAAAGGAAACCTAATACTAACTAACTAACTATTTACAAGGGCAGCAGGCAAGTCCAACGGCTCACATGTTGATGTCCCGGGCCAGGGCATCATCGAACTCCTGCTCGATGTCCCGGAGGCGGTCCTCTTCCATGGCCCCGAGGGTTCGCAGGGATGATGACATCTGGAACTCCAGGTCCCTGCGAATGGCCTCGAGGCACTCGGCCCGCCTCAGGGCCCTACGCATGGAGTTCTCCGCCCTGACCATCTTGAGTCGTGCCTCTTCCGCCCGCTGCCGCTCCGCATTTATCGCATGGCCCAACCACTGCCACGCGGAAGGCACTTCCCGTCCAGGGTCCTCCTGCCCTCCGGCCGATGCCTGCCCATCCGATGATGAAGGCCCCGAGCCATCATGCCTCCCACCTTGTTGCTGCTGCTGCTGTGTCGCTGCCTGTGCCCTGGCTCCTGCTGCCTGCACATCTTCCTCCAGTTGGGGTGCAGTTGTTGAGGTGGCCACCCCTGCTGGACATCCGACTCCCGACTGTGGCAGGGATGTGTCCTCCACCAGCCTGGCCGCAGGGTCAGAGGCAGGTCCACAGGGCACCCAGGTGACACATGGGTGGGAAGATGGCCCGGAGGACGACTGGCGCATAGGGGGTTCAGTTGAGGAGGGGGTCGGAACAAGGTCCAGAAAACGGAGGAATCCGGCCCTGGTGAGCTATCCCAGTGGGTCAACGTGGTCAACGAGCCATGCGAGAAGATGTGCAGTCTCCTCATGAAAAGACTGCAGGTCAGCTCGCATGGCATGTTGACGCAACGCCACCCCACCCAGGACAGGCTCAACCCGGTGCCGGATAGCCACATCCGCAGGGAGAGGAAGGCCAGTTGGTGTAAACCAATCCCCTCCCTGAGAACGGGTCTGGACGTAGGTATCCCTGCTGGTGCAAGATGATGCAGTCACAGGATCGGGGACAGGATTACACATAGGCACCTCCGCGGCTGCCTGTGCTGCCCCCTGTCCCTGCCCCTGCACTGCACCACTAGCACCAGTGGAATCCCTACCTCCAGGCCCCGTCTCTGTCCCTTGCACGGCCTCCTCTTCCACCAAACCCCCCACCAACCTGAATGACTCCATGCCATCTTCCTCCGTCGGGCCCTGTGGGGTCTCAGCTGCCCCTTTGGCTGCCGAGGAGTCCAACTCCAACCTCCGCCTCGGCAGCTGCGACCTGGGACGTGGCACCGGACTCCTCACTCCCCGGCGAGATGACAACCTGGGAGGGGAGCCGGGCCTTGCGTCTCCGGCTGGCGGTGCGATCCCTGCCGCTGTGCTCCACAGCACCTTCTCCGCCCTCTTCATCAGTTGACGCTGCAGACAGGGAGAGATAGGAGACAGGCATCAGGGCACTGTACAATGGACTCATACACACATGACAGTTGTACATGAGTGGCATTGTCAAACTTCAGACATGACATCACAATCCCCAACACACATGTCATTGCAATTCACACACATGAGCTATTCCACAGCCATTTGCACCAGCCAGCACCATCCATACACATACAACAGCATGAGCAGCCAAAGGTGAGACAGACATCACATGAAACACAGGGAGTGCACTAGACATGCACACACGCCACCACACTTACATGCATGTGTACACCTCCGCCAACTGTCGCAGTGATGAGATTGGCATCCATGTCACATCTGGCAATCAGTCTTCTACATATCAGTCTCACATGCATCCATGTTGCATCACTGTTGCACCCATGTGAAATACACACACATGCACATGTACACCGTGCAGATACATGCAGCTGGAACCAACATCCATGTGTGACACCACAACCATGCCAACTTACATACACAGTAATCCAAACATGTGTGCTCACACATCTGCATTTGGCCTGCATGCTTACCCACACATACGCCATCCATGTGTCTCACACATGAAAGGATTTGCATGTGTCAGCCTCACAGCCCTGTACATACACATCCATACATGGCCCTACAAAACCACATGTACAACCTGCACACTACTGGCACACCACCACACGCACAGCTTCCAATCAGTATGCATGTACACTTACCGCTCGATTCCAGACGGGTCTGCTTCTCAAGGACCTGGACGTGGAGCGCTGGGCATATGCGTTCCAGGACCCTCATCTGATGTTCCGACAGGTGGCCCCGGCACCCCTTAGCATCCGCTGCCTTCAAGAGACGCCGGGCCTTGTTGAGGGTCCTGGACCTGAAGTCCTCCCAGCGCTTCTTGACATGTTGGAAGTCGCGGATTGCCACCCCCTCCGTGTTGATGGCAGTCACAATGTCCGTCCAGATCCGAGTCCGTCCTTCCTTGTCGGCGGCCGAACTTCCGAAGAGGGCATCCTACTGCCCCAGGACTTGCTCCACCAGGACACCAACTTCGGTGGCAGTGAAGCTGGTGGCCCTCTGCCTCTCTGGCTGGGGGTTGCCAGTGGTGCCAGATGGTGTAGTGCCCGACATGGCAACCCCAGAGGCAGGTGTGGGTGGGCAACTGGGTCCTGGGGCTGGGCTGTGGAGCAATGGAATAGCAGTTGGGAGTCTTCGGTTCCAGCAGGGGTTGTCACAGCAACAGCACCCCTGGCTGACGTGTAGGCAGCAAATGGCAGGGCACGTGGGCAGCAGGCAATCAGGCAGCAGCAGATGGCAGGTGGGAGCGTGCTTGGGGCTCTGGGGGGCATTAATTTGGCCTTCTGGGCAGGAGCGTGGTCCTCCGTGTGCTTACGCGTGGCCAGCTTGATATGGAGTGATTTGGCACGTGAAAATCTTGCACGTCAGCGTGTAATTCGAGGAAAGGCCCTTAGCACGTAAGCGCGTCAGTGCACGTACGCAATTTCATTGGACCAAAGGCCCTTAGCGCGTGAGCGTGTCTGTGACGTGACACGCGCGGGTGTTTCCCTCATAGCACGTGATGACAGAGCACACGTGGAAAAGCTGCACGTCCGAGTGTCAGCGCGTGTAATTGGAGGAAAGGACGCATACACGCGTAAAGTGACGTGTATGCGTGGGCCGGTTTAAAAGGTACATGTAGAATGCCATTTTCTTGTACGTGCTTTTCGTGGAGAGCGAGTGGGTGAATTCTGTACTTCTAGTCGGTTCACACGCGATTACTTCACATCGTTTCAAGTTCGTACTCCCTGTTACCTCTGACAGCTTTCATTTTTCCACTTTTTTTGGGCCTGTTTCCTCAAACAGTGTTCACTTCTCCTTTTGTCCTGTCTCCTCAGACAGCATACAATTCTTCTTTTGGTGGGGGTGTTGCCAACGCGCACATGCACGTATTTTTCACGTTCTTATTCCAGGCAGACGGTGAGTTCCGCACGTACTTAGCAACTGTGCTTGCCCCATGTGTCGCACTCCCCTTCAGAGGTCATTGTAGGCTGCGTATATTACGCGTACGCTTATTTTTGTGTTTCTGGGTGCCACAGCGTAGTGCAGGTTCATTTTTCCACGCACGTGGTCTACGAGGGGTTGCGTGCAAGTTTGTTTTTGTTTTTGGGCTGCCTGTGCGTTGCGTGACCCGTCATCTTCCCCCAGGGGTCACAGACAGCCTTGTTAGAGCACTAGGGTACGAATTCCATCTAGTACCCTACCCCTTTGACCCCCAATTGCCCAGAACAATAGTTTACTGCTCCTCCCATATGCACAACAACATCAGTGCCATGGTTGGGAGGTGACCAAGCGGTAAGGGAGGCAAAGGTGGCCGACCTTCAAAAGGTGGACGTGGTGGGCACGGTAGGGGACGTGGCCAGGATTTGCAGGGTGCCCCTAGACCCCCATGTGTGGAGAACCAATCAGGGACACCCATGCTCCCCCCCCCATGGTTGAGGGAAACGTGGCTGAGACCATCCCAGCTCAGCCCCTGTTGGACCAGCCCATTGTGGCACCTGACCTGGCACAGGATGACTCCCTGGCTGACTTCCAGGTCCGCAAGTCTAGGCCACGTGTGGCGGTGCAAGTTGTCACCAAGGCACGTGGATCTGGGGCAGCTATGTCATCTGCTGCCCCAAGTATGCAGGGTGGTGAGGCTGCAGGGGCAGCTGCAGCTCCATCCGCCCCAGCTCTGACTCTCCCAGCAAGGACAGTGTCGGTCCTCGTCCATCATACTGATGTTCCCCCTGCCAACATCCCACTTCAGACAATGCCTGCACCAAGTCTTATGGTCAATGTGCATTCGCACAATCCAACAACCCAGTCCACCGGTGGTTCTGCCCCTACTGACCAGAGCGGTGTTAGCCAGTCTGGCTCCGCTCCACCTTCTAAAAAGAGGAAGAAGAGTGCTCTGGCACGACAGTCTGAGACCCCAGGCACGGCTACACACTCCGGCACGTCAAGGAAGCCTTGCTTTAATGACGCAGAGCTTAATGCACTTGTGAGCTATGTGTCGCAACATAGCCACGAAATGGTGGTGACTGCAGGGTCCAAGACCACACCCGGTCAACGTAAGGCACACTGGCAGACCATCGCCAACCACATAAGTGCCCTTGGATTTGTGAGGCGCTCAGCTGATGATTGCTACAAGCGGTGGAACGACCTGAAACGCAGAGCAAAGGACAAGCTGGCCTCAAATCATGCCGCTACTCTGGTGGCTGGCGGTGGGTCTCCACAAGAGGAAAACAAACTCACTGAACATGAGTCTGTTGCTGGGACCTTCATCACAGAGGAACAGATCTGAGGTGTGGGAGAAATACCTGATTACGAAGCGTTGTCCGGTGAGTGCCCATGCGTGTGTGTGTAGTGCATGTGTATGTATTTTGGGTGACGGTTCTGATTGAGTGCCAGGTGAGGGTGTGTACTCAGAGTGTTATGGGTCACCCATTTCCTTCCTCACATGGGATCACGTGCCTTGTATTTGGCTATGACTGCATCCCTTCTGCCCACAGTATCCTATTAGGTCCACAATTGTGCAGTTGACCTTGTGCTGCCATCTTGCAACTACATTGGTCAGAATTTGTAAGTGTGCCTTCAGGATAATATTTTCCACTCTCCCCTTTTTTGATAGACATTTATCAACCATATTGTGACATATGTGATATGCTTCAGTCATTGTTTACTGGCCACACTGGGGCAATGCTTTACCTGGTTATGTACACAATGAGACCATTCAGGCTGATGGAGTATTGGCCAGCACAAATGTTTAGATGAGTGCCTGTTTGCATGTGGAAAATGACAGATGTTTCCTGCGATGTCAATGTGATGAAAAATAGATCAGCCAATTATTACTGTATTCTTGTACCTTGCATGTGTTGCAGTGAGTGGCACATGTGTACTTAGTCCCAGTATGCAGCATTTTTCATGTCATCATGTCCATCTCACATGGATGGGTGACAGTACTCAATCACTGACATATGGCTGTACTTGTCAAATGTACCATGGCTATGCTAAATGCCATCTGTGTGCTGCCATGTGTCATGTATGTGTATGGGACATGCCACCTACAGGCCAATGTGTGATGGCAGTGCTACCCAGCATGCAGCAAATGTGTTGCTCTCCCATATTGGTGTCATCAGTGTCTGCCTTTTGCCTCCCCTTACTACTCAGTGACAGTGCAGGCATGGGAGGGTTATAGTCATGTGGGACATGTGTGAATCATGTACTGGTTCTGTAGCTTGACAGGCCTATTTGTGTGCTATGGTGCTAATGCCTGTTTCCATTTTTTCTCTTTCATGTTTTTGCAGGGGATGACGCACTTGATGCTGTTGAGGTTGAGGAGATGGTGCAGACAAAGGAGGAATCCCAGGCACGACCGGGCACCAGCGGGGGACGTGGTGTGGTGGTGGGTGAGAACCCAATCCTCCTGCAGACCATACTTTCCAGGGGTGACTCTGGGCGCACCTCCCCAGACCTCTATTCAGGTGCTGATTCGGATGATGAGACCTCTGTGCCGTCACAGGTAAGTGTTTCTAGCAGGGATTCTGTTCTGTCCAACCCACCTGCACCAGGGCTACATCCTTCTATGGGGATGTCAGTGTTGGTAGAGGCGCCTTTGGCGGTTACGGATGCAGGGTCACACTCCACAGCATCTGATCCTGTTCCTGGGCCAGCAGATCAGAGGGGGAATGCAGTCCTGCAGCCTCAGGTGGTGCCAGCACAGCAAGGTGCACATCGCCTTGCCCCAAACAGGTGTGGTGCCCGTCGACACGGTGGCTGTACGCCAACAGGCAATAGCGTATGGGAGAACTCCATGTACGCTATGGCAACCCAACAGTCAGCATCAGTTGAAATGATGGCTCAGGCAATGGAGAGGGTGGCCACTTCCACAGACTTCCACTAATTTTAGGGCAGAACAGGGGCTGGAGCACCTCACAAGTACGTTCTCCTCTGAGATGCGGGCAACTCGGGAGGAGATCCGGGCATCATGTCAGGTGTTGCATGGGGATCTCCGCACTATAATCCTCCAGAACGAGACCTTCCACACCCGCATGCTTGCTGCCATGGAGTACCATACCAGGGCTTTGCGTGGGCTGCCCCCCATAGCACCGCCACCTCCTGATGCAGCAGCAGAGGGTCATGAGAGCGACGGCAGCAGTTCTCCCACATTGGCATAGCCGTGCAGGCCATGAGCCCATGGAGGTGTTTTTTTTTCCCAACATCC
Organism: Ambystoma mexicanum; assembly: GCF_040938575.1. Taxonomy (NCBI): domain Eukaryota; kingdom Metazoa; phylum Chordata; class Amphibia; order Caudata; family Ambystomatidae; genus Ambystoma; species Ambystoma mexicanum. Next base: position 1,024,627,626 of record NC_090927.1, read on the forward strand.
ACACAGGTGGCTGTTGCTGTGCACCCTGTCCTCGGACCTCCCGGGTGGCCTCCTCCCCCCAGCCCCCACATGGCCATTTTTGATTTTTGATTTTTGAATTTTGAATTTTGATTTTTGAATTTTGATTTTTAAAAAAAAATAATTTGACAGTGTGTTGCCTTGTGTGGCACCCGTTGGCATACACTGTATTACAGCTGGGCACATGCAGGCTTGTCCTGAGTTTGGGTTAGATACTTGGGTTCATGAGACACACACCCCTCCTGCTTCCCGTTTACATGGGCTTGCAAAGGGTGTGACCAAGTGACAGTGATGTACACAGTGACGTTGGGCTCCCATGAGCTGTGTGGGCAGTCTGTAGTCAATACTGTGTAGACAATCCTTGTGTATATTGTTGTTGTATTGTACACTGCATGGTGTATTAATGTATGATTTTGCTTCCATGTATCCCTCTGAATTTGCAAGTTCATTCCTCATGTTTTCACAAGGCCATCTACTTTGGAGATGGAGTTCATGTTGTAAGCAGTACACAGACCAATTGTGAAGGCTGCAAGACTACAGTTTGAAGGGGGCGATGTGGTGGCATATTCAGGTTGTATGACTACGACTACTTTAGCTTAGTACTGTCATGTTTTAGATATGTTTGAACTTGTCTAGATGCATTGTTTAGTTGGTAAGTATTTGGTCATGTGTGTTGTTAGTTCAACATTACTAGGAGCATATTGTGTGTGGCCAGTTTCCATTAGGGACACTGTACTTTGTGACACTTGTGTCAGGTGTTTGGGATTGCTTTGTTTGCTCTCACATAGCATGACATGCCATGGTGTGTTGGGTGGCGGTGCTGGGGAGGGGTTGGGTGACATGGCACTGTTCTCATGTTGTATTTTGCAAGGGGGTCATGCATTTAGCAGCATATGGGCCTCATTACGACCCAGGCGGTAAGTTACCGCCTGGGTCGTACCTTTACTACCATGGCGTAAACTATGTTTACGCCATGGTGGTTGGCGGACTTACCGCCCCATTCCAAGGTTGGCGGGGCGGTAAGTCCCCATTAACCCATTTACCCTTCCCCATTCCCATTTTTGCCCCATAGGGCATAATGGGAGTGGGGAAGGCGTTAATTACGCCACCGTAAATTACGGTGGCGTAATTAACAACAAGGTCCCTTAGCGCCATGGATTTTAACACCTGCTAAAAGCAGGTGTTAAATCCTCCATGGCGCTAAGGGACCTCGGAATCAGGCGGTAAGGGTCGGCGCTGTTTACGCCGCCGTAAACCCCTTACCGCCTGGGTCGTAATGAGGCCCATGTGTCTTTTGATGACACAGCATTGGTGGTGTTTCTGTAGGTAAGGATGCACACATTGTGACCAATCTCAGGATGGTATGGTTGTGACAGCTGACTGTCCCTCATGTCATCATCATTGATTGTCAGCTGGTATGTGGCAGGGCTGTGTGCACTCCACAGGGGTGCGATTCTAAGTGAAGTAATTAGCCACCAGCTGTGTTGGGGCTGCCTCACCCCGTGCCCTTTCCCCTCCCATGCGCAGCGGCGGTGCATGTGGTTGGGCATGTGGGGGCAACACCATGTCCACCGGCAGGCCCCGGCGTGTTGCAATGTTGTGCAGGACACATGCTGCCACTATGATCCTGCACACTACTGGGGGAGCGTATAACAGCTGCCCAACGGAATGGTCAAGCGAGCAAAAGCGTGACTTGAGCACTCCGAATGTGCGCTCAACTATGCCCCAGGTTGCAATATGGGCTGTGTTGTATCTTACCTCGGGTGGCGTGGTGGGGTCCGAATTGGCATCATCATTTGGGTGCTCTGAGGGTAGGCACTGTCCCCTGGGGAGGTGGTGATGGGTATCATTAGTGGGGTTGTGACATTACTCAGTATATTGCATGCATGTGCTGTGGCATTTATACTCACCAAGCAGCCATGTATCGCCATGCCGCCCAGCTTCTAGGTCCCAGTTTAGGGTTGACATTCTGTAAATGAAACTGTCGTGGGTGGACCCTGGATAGTTGGAATATACTGATGTGATGATTCCCTTGGCATCACATACTACCTGCACATTGATGGAATGCCAGTACTTGTGTTTTCTATAGATGTGCTCTGATGCCCTGGGGGGACGTAGGGCCACATGGGTGCAATCAATGGCACCTAGGACTTTGGGGAATTGTGCCACCCCGTAGAAATCCTGGACAACAGCCTGCCTTTCTGCAGGTGTTCTGGGCAGGTATATGTGCCTGCACACTGATGGGCGTGCAGTCATGATGGCCAAGACTTGGTGTAGGCAGGGTGACTGTGTGTCCTGTGACACCCCCCCACTATGGCACTTGTCCGCTGAAATGATCCGGTGGCCAAGAAGTGCAGTACATTGAGGACCTTCTGCAGGGGGCTGAGTGCTTGGGAGCAGAGGGTGGGTAATGTGAGGTCATCCTCCCACTCACTGACCAGGTTGAGTATTATGTGAGGTGGAAACCTGTACCTCCCATACACCTGGTCATCAGGCATGCCAAAAAGGTTGGTTCTGGGTGTGAAAATTCTGGGCCTGACTATCCTCCTCCTCTTCCTGCGGTATCCCACGACCACTGCTGCTAGGAACGGTATGTTCATCCTGGCGTCTGAGCTTGCTTGTTGTTTCCGTGCACTTTTATGCTGCGTGGGTCCACGTACGCCTGCTTCCTGCTGGCATACGTGTTTCCGGATTAGCGCGTCTTTTTTGGCACGTGCGTGTGGGCGTTCCGCGCATTTGCCTCCTGTACTTCCCCGCCCATCCCAGATTTACACGTACCCTGCTCGCACAGGCCCAATCATGTGTAAAACTTCACGCTCGCCCAACTTACCGTGAGCCCAACTTCCTGCGAGCCCCTGAAGTACACGTACCCCGCTCGCCCAGGCACAATCGCATGTGAAACTTCCCGCGCACCCATGAAATACACGCTATTGTTGACACAGTGGATGTCCGTTTTTGTTGCGTACCCCTTTGCACGTCATTTGTCCTAGAGGGTCACAGTATGGGAAATTAATCAGAGTTGTATATACATGCTTTTTGATAGCGCACATTTTTTTCATGCGCAGGGACGCTACCGCCTGCCTTCGTGTGGCGTACATGTGTTGATGTACATAGTTGACTTTTGGTTTGTGTCATGGAATCGCCATTTCACTGCTGGGGGGTGGGGGTGCAAGGGGGCATGAGTGGGGGCCTGCTGGCAGGTGCCCCTGCACTGCTGGGGGGTGGGGGTGCAGGGGGACATGAGTGGGACATGAGTGGGGGCCTGCTGGCAGGTGCCCCTGACTGCTGGGGGGTGGGGGTGCTGGGGACATGAGTGGGACATGAGCGGGGGCCTGCTGGCAGGTGCCCCTGACTGCTGGGGGTTGGGGGTGCAGGTGGACATGAGTGGGACATGAGTGCGGGCCTGCTGGCAGGTGCCCCTGACTGCTGGGGGGTGGGGGTGCAGGGGGACATGAGTGGGACATGAGTGGGGGCCTGCTGCCAGGGGCCCTGCACTGAGGGGGGTGGGGGTGCAGGGGTACATGAGTGGGACATGAGTGGGGGCCTGCTGGCAGGTGCCCCTTACTGCTGGGGGGTGGGGGTGCAGGGGGACATGAGTGGGACATGAGTGGGGGCCTGCTGGCAGGTGCCCCTGACTGCTGGGGGGTGGGGGTGCAAGGGGACATGAGTGGGGGCCTGCTGGCAGGTGCCCCTGACTGCTGGGGGGTGGGGTTGCTGGGGGACATGAGTGGGGGCCTGCTGGAAGGTGCCCTGCACTGCTGGGGGGTGGGGGTGCAGGGGGACATGAGTGGGACATGAGTGGGGGCCTGCTGGCAGGTGCCCCTGACTGCTGGGGGGTGGGGGTGCAGGGGGACATGAGTGGGACATGAGTGGGACATGAGTGGGGGCCTTCTGGCAGGTGCCCCTGACTGCTGGGGGGTGGGGGTGCAGGGGGACATGAGTTGTTGATCATATTGCAAGGTGACATGTGCCTTGGCTGGGGGGCATGCCCATGGTGGATGGGCTGCCTGCGGGACATGACCAGGGGTGCAGGGTAGTCCCCTGTGGTGTGGGCTGCCTGCAGGGGTCGTGGAGGGGGTAGAGGGGACACCTGGGGGACCCACACTGCCAATTCACCTGTAGGACTCCCCGCGCACCCCCGAAATACACGTTCCCCGCTCTGACAGCAAAATCACGTGTGAAACTTCCCGCGCACCCCTGAAATACATGTACCCAGGCCAATCGCGTGTGAAACTTCCCAGGTACCCCAGATTTACACGTACCCCGCTCGCCCAAGGCCAATCGCGTGTGAAACTTCACGCGAACCCCTGAAATACACGTACCCCGCTCGCCCAAAGCCTATCGCGTGTGAAATTTCCCGCAAACCCCTGAAATACACGTACCACGCTCGCTCAGGGCCTATCGCGTGTGAAACTTCACGTGAACCCCTGAAATACACGTACCCGGCTCGCCCAAGGCCTATCACGTGTGAAACTTCCTGTGCACCCCCGAAATACACACACAGGCTATTTTTCACACAGCGGGTGTCAGTGTTTGTCGCGTACCCTTTTTAAAAACGTCATTTGTCCTAGAGGGCCACAGTATGGGACATTCATCATGGCTGTATATACGTCCTTTTTGTTAGCGCTTATTTTGGCGCACATTTCTTTCATGCACAGGGACGCTACCGCCTGCCTTTGTGTGGCAGACGTGTTTAAGCCTGTGCGTGTCTTTGCCCGTGCGCTGGTTTGCCCTATTCGATTCCATGAATACGTGTTGTAGGCAGGCTTGTGGGCGTTCCGCACACTTGCCTCCTGTACTTCCCCCGTGACGCCCTCATTTTCACGCGTTGCTCCCCATTCCGCGTGTCACGCCCCATGTTACGCCTACTTTTGTTGTGTGCACAGCGCTATGTGCGCTTTCGCTGTGCGCTTAGCGCACACGGTTTGAAGACATGTGCGCCAACGTGCGCCACGCAGTATTTTGCCGCACATCCTGGAATTTCCTCGCGCACGGACTTCCATGAATCGCTGTGCGTGGGTTTCGCTGCGATTTTTCGCACTGGCACTGCGATTCGCACGCTTTCGCATGCTTGCGACGAAAACTTCAGCGCACATTATTTCCATGAATCAACGTGTTTATTTGCAATTGTATAAAACAGAGAGTACAACGGAAATCAATGGACGTCTCACAGTATTTCTCTCAATGTATTACTTGAAAAAACACAAGCCTTCATGGTTACTTAGTCCACTTGCGTTACAGCATCTGTACAATTATAAATGGTTTGCATTTTCTGCAGTGCTTCTTTGCACTTGCAATCTTCATTTTGCACATGAAATGTTACTCAAATCTTTACTTCGTCATCAGATTCTATAAGGTTTATATACTTTCTTCCTTGGCATCTCTTCTTGGTGCGTCACCTCTGCTTCATGTGATGTCACCAGTCTCTTGCCTTTGTCACTTCACACTTCTTCAGGAACCTCCTTTAAGAGACTGTCATTTCTCCGTGGGTACATCATATAAGGCTTTCTTAATGGATACCTTTTTCGAGAATTCTTCGTGGGATAGGTACCATTATTGACGTTGTGCATGTTGCAATTTTTGGCTTCCAACATATAGGCAAAATAGGGGCGGGACTTCCGGTAGAAGCATTTGGCCCCTCCTCTACACTCCCCCCTCTTGTTGATTCATCAACCACTCTCCAATCAGTCTTCACATTTAAACATCCTCGTCTGAAAAAGTGCTTCTTTGGGATCCATATCTTTACTACTCCTTTCAGAGATCCTGCTGATTTTACATGGTCATCAACACTCCATGCCATGTTACTGCTTTGTCCATTCAGGCTACAGTAAATTCATCTTCCCACATAATTCTCGTGGTTTCTTGGATACAGGAACTCCGTTCCT